>NC_052534.1:66925803-67528095 GCF_016699485.2 Gallus gallus | reverse complement strand
AGTTGTTTTCCAGAAGTTCACATTACTGTGCTTGCAAAAACTCAAGTGCAAATTTAGAGCTGGGAATGCAAAGCCTCAATAGGATGAAACCACCCAGCTTGGCAAACTGCTGCGTGCGTGCAACACTGGTTTGGGCAATGGAAGAAAAAACTAGGGCTTTTCTGGGACCCAGACGCAGCAGGGACCCGGAGTTCAGCCTCACAGGTGTCTTTGTGTCCACCAAAAGACGGATCACATCGCTTTTTTTTCTTCCCAGCTTTGGAAGTAAGAGATGATCTAAGCAAAAAACCCACAAAACTCTTCAGCAGATAAAGCAGTGAGAGTCTATGGACGGCACTGCAACTGGGGCTCACTGTGGGGAGCCTGAAGTTCCCAGCCTCCTTAAAGATGAGTTACAATAAGGAGTATCATCTTTTTTTCCTCCTTACTTCGAAAAAAAATCTTAATTTTGCTTCAGAAAATGGGAATGTATTTGGAAAACCTTCTTTTTTTTTTTTTTTTTTCTTTTTTTCCCAAAGAAAATGGAATCATTTCTTTCCAATCCACACTAAATGATAGAATCAACAAAAAATCCCCTCGAATATTTCACCAGGGGAAAAAAAAACCTTCACTGATTTCCACAGGGTCAGGATTTTATCTTTGGCTGATATCTGCCTACCGATGCCACATTGCTCTGTACCTCTGCCTGGTAGAACGAACAAGAACTGTGCTACCGATCCGATCAGCCACCCTTACTGACCTCTTTAAGATGTTATCCAGAATCCACATTGAGCGCTGCTGAACCAGGTTTCCTTATCAGAAATATAGGCTTTCACACAAGAAATGTGTGCTGTCACAGTTCAGTAGATGTATTTAACGTTAGGGTCTCTGTAACGTAAACACCAGATTTATTTTTCTTAACTTTTTGGAGATGTTCAGATCAATGCCACTCTATGACTGAAATATTTATGGCTTCTGCAGATTCCGATATTCTGCTCTCCCTTATGGGTTCATGAACTACCACACTAAAACATAAAAGCCTCCCTTTTTTAACCTTTGCCTCCCCATTAACGCACGGAACAATCAGACAGCTTCCAAATCTTATTTCAGTACCTACGAGTGTCAGATGGTGCCTAAGCATTCTGAATGCATGAAATTCAGTCTTGACAGTTGCATGAACTTCCGTCTTGACGGTTGATGGTCCTCCATATGTTGCCACTGGAAGAACAACTTCTGAAGAATATGTAATATAATAATACGTATTATGTAAAGGTAATAACAGCTCTAGAAAATGAGGACATGTGACAGCTGCAGAAATAATGTGCTGTCAGACAGAGAGACCTGGACCCAGAGAGGTAGAACTTCTGTACCCGTCCAAAGTCTGCAGTAGATACCAAAAGAAAAAAGGATACAGTGAGACCGTGGCTTTTAGCCAGTTGTTGATGAGGTTCTGAGGGACCGTGGGCTGTTTTTAGGAGCTTACTAAAAGTAGCTGAGAAAACTGAGCCTACTGTCAGGAGACACGAGTGAACATCTGCATTCAAAAGCCTTCGCGGTGAGCGTTTGGGAAAAGAAGTCTGGAAGTCCTCGGTTTGGGTGAGCAAGAAGTGAGGGTCAGAATTCAGAACTGGGAGAGGTGTTCTATTTTCAACTACCAACTGTTAGTCAGGAAGAGGAATGTCAAATTTGATCCTGAAGACGCTCTCTGTAACCTGCTGAAGCCCATCCGCAGCGTTTGGGCTGGCAGTTACAAAGTCCCTTCTGACATTAAAGGGAATTCTGTTTATGCTGGGAGTTTAGGATTAATCTTTCTGTCAAATTATCAACTCGAACTGTCAAATTGATGCAGCGCAACGGCACTTCATTACAAAATCTATAGCAAGCGTTGCAAACAAGTAGTCTATTATGTGTTTTCAGATGTTTCACTAAACAATAACCATTCAGGGCAACATGGTTATTCTGTGTAGCAAAAGGTCCGAGATTTTCACTAAAGTTGTGTTATCAGCACTACGGAGAAACCAGTGATGTGTCCCTAATGCAAAAATTCATTTTGCCTTCTTCCTCAGAGTGATTTTGTGAATGAGCAAGGTGCTGGTGCTTCAGAGCAGGAAGGTTCTGTGAGGTTGGCTCTCAGAGCTTTCAAACCTGCAGCTCTGACGCTACACGACGGTGCTTATAAGCAACTTCCCCTCGTGCTGCCTATCCCGTCCCTGCCATGGGAGAGAGATGCTGAGATCCTGGGAGCACCTCTTGCGTTTGATGAGAGGTTGCGCACGCGGACTCATCGGTAACAGAATCCTGTGAATAGAGAAGAAGGACGTGGTTGCTGCTGGTGGTGCGGTGCAGCAGGAGGAAGCCCCGTATTTTTGGAGCTTACCTGTGGAGCTGCGAGTTAGGTCCCAGAAGGTTCAGAACACATTACATTTTAAACATACAGCAGGCAAGAAAAGACTAATCTTGCACACGAAGGGACCTGGTGTTCCCAGCTTTGGATTCTCTCGTGCTGCCAGGGGAGAAGCAGCACCTCGCCTGGCCGCGGCCGTGACCCCGCTGCTCTGGAGCGCGCTGGGATCCCTCAGCGGGCTGAGGGCTGCTGCTCTCCCGCCAGTGACGCTCTCTACTCTCGCAGCTGAGGCCACACAAAACCCCGCTTTCTTCCCATTCCCGGTGCCACGGGGGGTTGGGCTCCCCGTCCCTCCCCACTGTGCCCCGGCAAGCGAGGCTCCCTTCAGCCCTGAAGCGATCAAAGGAGTTTTGCTCAGTATTGCGCTCAGAAAACCACCGGCTGTTTTGCGAAGTGTAAACGAGACGTTCTCGCACGCAGCACCGACTGATTTCTGTCGGACTCAGCCGGGGTTTCGCGAGGAGTCCGTTCATCCCCACGTGGAACTCACTTCACCCATCTTTCAGCCGCTCTCCCTCGAAAACGCGCCGTTTCACGCCGCAGCGCGACCCGCCCGTACGATCGCGACGCCGACCGCGGGCACCCCGGCCGGGCGGGCAGGCAGGCAGCTCCTCGAGGGGGGGGATCCACGCGCGTCCGCGGGTTCGCGGCTCCCCCATCCCACCTCCGAGCAGGGGCGGGGGTCCGCCCGCGCTCCGCCCCACGCCGGGCGCGTCACCCCCCCCCCCGGCTGCATGGCGGGCAGCGGCGGCCGATTCGGTGGCGGCAAGCCCCGCCCGCCGCCGGGCCGAGGCCGGCCTCCCGTCCCCGCCGCCGCCCCCTCCGCGGCAGCCCGCCAGCAGCGCCACAGCAGGCGCGGGGCCGGCTCTCTCCGCGCTGCCTCCGCACGCCCGCGCCGCCGCCGCCGCCCGCCCCGCCGCGCCGCTCCCATGCAGGCCGGCGGCGAGGCAGAAGATGGCTGACTCGCCGGGGCACCCGCGCCCCTGCCCGCCCGCGCCCCCCGCCCGCCCGCCGCCGCCGCCGCCGCCGCCGCCGCGCTCCCCCCGGGCCCTCCGCGGCGCCGCCTGGCAGCGCTGAGAGCCGCCGCCGCTCCCCGATCCCCCCCCCCACCCCCCCCGCGCCCCTCCCGGCCCCCCCAGAGCACCAGCAGCCATTTCATCTCCGGCTCCAAGTAGGCGCAAAAAATGGCAGAAATGGAGAAAGAAGGGAGACCTCCCGAAAATAAAAGGAGCAGGAAGCCGGCGCACCCGGTGAAGCGGGAGATCAACGAGGAGATGAAGGTAGGTGCCGTGATGGGGAAGGGAGCGGGGTCCCCCCCCCGCCCCCCCGCCGCCGTCGTGCATGGAAATGGAATAAGAAAGGATCTTCTGTCATTTTTTTTTTTTTGTAGGATGCACTGAATGTGTCTCAACTCCGCCTCCTGGGCTGAAAACAGAGACGAATTCACAGGCTGCAAATCCTGTTCATTGACCAGCTCTGATTTATTTATTTCTTAAAAAACTCTCCCCTGTTGGGCTCTTCAGCTCCCGGGGTGCCGCAGACGAGCCTTTCCTCCCCCCTCCCCCCTCCCCCCCCCCCCCTTTTTTTTTAATAGCCACCCCTTCTGGTTGCGGGGGAAGCCCTAAAGTTAGGAAAGAAAGGACCCTCTTTTCACCCCCCTGTTTCTCTCCTTTCCAGTAGCCTGCTGCAACTGTGTAATTAAATTGTCAAAGTGAAATGCGGCGCTCCGAGCCGCGCATCCTCCGTGCCCCGAGCCCCGGGCTCCTTCCTCCCCTCTCTGCTCCCGGCCGAGGCGCGCCGAAAGGTGCCCGCCCGGAGCCGCTGACGGGAGCCCTTACGGGCGGCCCCGTCCAGCTGTGCTCGGAAGGCGGCTGCTCCAGATGTTGGGGTGGCTGCGGTTGCACACAAACGGCTTTCGGCATTCCTTTCGTCCGTATGTCGCTGCTCCGGGCTTGACCGGTCCTAGGTTTTAGCGCCTGTTTTCCACGCCTGTGCCACCTCTGTTTGTTTTACGTCTCCGATTCCCCAAAGTTGGGAGCGGCGTAGTAGGAGACTCCGGCCGAACTTGTTGTTGTTTAAGGCACGTACGGAGCGATGAAGGCGGCGTGCCCCGCTTACGGGATAAAACCCCCGTCGTTCCCTTTGAATATGTCATTTATTAGAAGACTGATTGTAGGTGGAGGGCTGCCCGGAAAATGTCACATGTTTGCACAGTATATATACTATATGGGCAAGTGTATAAATATGCATGATGTCTAATGAAAATACCCCTGCTTTCCGGAGGGCTGATCTCCCCGTGCGACATTAAGCAGGGTGCGCGATCCCCTCCCCTCTGCACGGCGCTGGTTTCGGATGGGCAGGCGCACGGAGCTGCACGCACATCAGCTGCAAACAGGGACGGGAGCAGCAGCAGCAGCCGTGCCACAGACAAAATAACGCGTCGCCTCTGCGGGAACAAACCGGTCTCAGCTCCCGAGGAGCGTTGTTCCTCTTTGCGGGATGTATGGCACGTCCCGTTGTCGGAGGGCGCTCCGCGAGAGCCCTCGCTCGTTGTGCCCCTTCCTGCACAGTCCGGAGGGCTGCGGGGATGCGTGGCGCTGGGCACTGGCCCTCGGAACGTTGCTTAATGCCATCTATACGGATTGCAGCTTTTAAGTTTCATAGGTTCTAGAATTACAAATTAGCTAATTTTAATCAAAACATGTGAAATGTTATCCTGGCTGGATATAAAGGCTGACTGTGCTGGATCCTCTGGGTTTGTTTTGTTTACTTTGGCTGCAGGCGCACTCGGCGGTTTGGGAGATAGTTGTTCTTCTGCAGTATAACAGATGTTTGTCTGAAAGGGTGAGGAAGAAACAAAAACAACATTGTGTGAAGGAGAAAAATTACACAATTTTAAGCTAATGCTTCGGTATTAAGCACTGGCATTAGCTTTCGTGTGGGGAGTTTCTCTTTTTTAATCGTTGATAGCTGCTTAGGGCTGCAGATCTCAGGATTTCAGCTGGCTCGGTAATTAAAGGCAGATAGAAACGGCGCTTTGAACCGCTAGGATTTGTAGTGGGGAGGGAGCTGGCCGGTGGCAGAAGCTCTCGCACACCGCAGGCCACCTTACAGCGCGGGCTGTGCTGCCATTGCCATTGTGCTGCGCTGGGCGGGCGCGTCTTTAGCAGGACAGTTGGCTGCTGTGATCCGAGGGGGAGAGAGAGAGAGAGAGAGAAGGGGGGGAAAAATAGGAGCTTGGATTTTGGGCTCGTTGAGAAAGTTGAAATCCCGTGAAGATCGTTGGCGCTTTCCCGTGCACCGAGGAGTTCAGGCGTCGAGTTGTTCTCCATAAACCCGAGGAGTACAATAATGTAACAAATTGGTTGCATTGTGCAAAATGTGTGCGGCGAAATGACAGAGGGAACACAATGTGCCCTTGTGCGGGGCCGTATCTGTAATGTTCAAACGGCCTGGCTGTTTCCCTTCATCTGAACTGCTTTCATCTGGACCAGTGTAAAATAAGCTCTGGTAAGTAATCACGGCAGAGCAGAAAGAAAGGAATGTATACAGCAATAGACAGCCTAAGCTGTAAAAACTGTAACCTGAGTATCAGCAGCAGATCAGATATCAAGGCTTGAAGGTAGGGGAAATGAAAGAGATGAAGGGGAGGAAAAGACGAGAGAGGGAATGGAAAAGTCAGCCTGGAAAGTGAAGGAGAAGTAGGAGGGCCCCCTCAGGGAAATTTGGCTCAGGGATTAGGGAATTTTATCATGGTGTACAGTGACCTACTCAGGTTTCAGCCCACGTTGGATCAGATTGCCTCCCTTTGCTAGCAGAAAGAAAAAGGGCTGGTGTGGATGTGTCTTTCTTTTTTTTTTCTTTGGGTAATAAAAAGGCCATTGGTACAAGTGTCTATTTTAAGCGCTGCGAACGCAAGGCACTATGAATGAGCCATAAAATTCCTTCAAGATTTGCTGTTTGATATGGTCAGATATTTACTCCAGCCCGATGACAAAACCCAGCTCTCTCGCCTGGTGTGTTCCAGCACGGTGCCACTGCTCGCTCTGAGCGCGGCCGGGTATTCGCCTGGCTCGCTGCTGCCTTGTGCCTGAGATTGAGTTACATTTGTGTTATCGCTAACCCCCTGCACACCATGGTTATAACAAATTCTTATTTGATACAGTGTTGTGTGCTAAGAGGACATGACTCTGCACAGTTTTCTGATATTATGTTTCAACGCAAAATATGTTCAGGGGAACCGTTTTTGTTTCTTTGTGACCTTCAGTCACAGCCTTCCTTTCTGCTGGTGTTCCTTATTTTGTCCCTCTTGCTTCTTAGCATTACAACCTCCGTCTCCCAGCCCGAGGTAGCATTGTTCATCTCACGCTCTGCAAGAAGGGCAGACAGCTGCTGTGAAATTCAGTGGTGTCATTCCTCACGTGCTGGTGAATAGCAGGACACCCAATGGTTCCAAAGCCAGCAGAATCAGGGAACCTGGCACTATTTCAAATCTAAAGTAGTTTTTGTTGTTGTTGTTGTTGTTTGTTTGTTTTTGTGGAGTTTAATCGATGAAAGCATTCGTGGAGGCTCAGTGGTGGCTTCACATTCGTCTCTCCTCACTTTGTTCCTCGAGCAGCATCCAGGTACCCCCAAATCCTGTGAGATGTGCTGGAATCGATGTGAGGAGTTGCAGCGAGTAAGTCGTACTGGAAGTTCTCCTGAACAAACAAGTCAGTGTCTCCACATGTTCGGAGTCTCTGTCAGTTGAAAAGCTAGCAGCTAATTTGTGCTGTAATTTCACAGAGCTGCTCCATGCGCCCAAGGAGTTTACCATCTATAAATATTCTCAATAACGAATTTGGATCTAAAATTGGGCTCCGTTCCTGATGCCTAGAGCTTAAGGCAGCCCCATCTGTTATAGCTTAATAGTAAACTCATCAGAAGATATTTCAGTTTGGTGTTTTAATATTCCCCGTTTGGCATTTAAAAGTACTACTGTCAGAACCAGGAAAGCGGTGGAAGAGGCAGAGCTGCGCTGTGCTCGCAGCGAGCCAGAGAGCTGCAAACGTTAAAGAGATTTCAAGGAAACTCCTCCCTTCTCTCCTGAAAAGCAAAAAGTGTGGAAGTGGAAAAGCAGACAGACTATCCGCCGTGCTCTTTTGGGATTGCGAGGCGAGGTTTTTCCACAGAGCCTGTGTGGAAGTGGGGTGGCGGCTGAGGGGAGATGCGTCCCTGACGTGCCCTCTCTCTGTGTCTTGTGGGGAGGGCTCAGCATGGCACTGAGGCCCATGTCGCAAAGCCAGCCCTGTGTGTGGTGGGACACAGGAACTAAAGCGCCCTGAGAACTGGTCCTTGCCTGACTGTGATGTTCAACATGGCTACAACGTAAATAAACAAGGAAAGTGAGGGCTAGCAAAAAAAAAAATGACACCAAGTTTGTATCGTGGATACAGACGCATTGTTATTTCCTCCGTGCGGCGAAAGCGAGAAGTGAATTTGTGGGGCTCTACACCTGGCGGGCCGTGCGTGCGGGGAAATGGAAGGGAGCCACCGCGCTTCCTCCAAGATCTGAAATAAACATTCAGCAGTAAAACCTAGAAGAAAATGAGTCTGACAGACTCGTTCTCCTGCGCGCTTCCTGCCTCTGCGCTTGCCAGGCTGGCTGTGCGGGGCCAGGCCGTGCCCCCTGTGGGTAGGGCTTGTGGAGGAGGAAAGGCGGGAGCTGTGAGGTGAGAAGAGAAGCGCAGGTTAGCTTCAGAGGGTTTTAATTAGTGAAAATTTGGGAGAACGATGCACTGCAACATAAAAAGTCAAGCCATAGGTGTACTGTTACGATGAAATGAATGCTGAAGCGGAAATGAATGTGATTATACTTTTACTGCCTCACATATAAGTCAGCCCCACGAAGGAGAGAAACTGCAGGCAGGCAAGTTACTACACTCTTCTTTGTCTTTCCCATGAATAGGAAGCAAATTCAAGTAAAAATACCAATAAGGATAACAGTTAGCTAGACTGGAGCTTCCAGAGGAGAGGGCATTTCTGTCTGGTAGGAGAATAGAGAAATGATACACGTTGCGCTGCCGGAGTAAGGAGTGGTTTGGGGCCTAATGGGGGTCAGAAAGAGGGATCGGTGAGGAAGGGGGCCTTCTGGCAGGGTGCGGTGAGGTTTGGTGCTGTCATTTCACTGGGAAGCCTTGAGTCTGGATTCTAGGTTCCAGCTGAGGGATTGCTGGGATTGCTGTAAGGGGATTTGGAGACGATGGACGAGCTTTTCCCCAGTGTGCTGGTCCTTCATGGTGCGTCGGCCCTGTGGCAGGGCCGCGGAGTTCAGCTGGCAGCCTCCATCCTGCAGACCCTCTGCATCCTTCTGGGGAATGTGTCTGAAAGCAAGCATGGGCTAAGTTTGTGCCTTTGCTGTCCTGGTGCACAGAAGCTTGGAATTGCAACTCCATGCGTGTGCTCCATCCTATCATCCACACTTGTCCTCACTTCACGTTGCACTTGGGCTTTGACAGGTCCATCATCTCTCAGTTCAGCTGGCTCCTCTCTAGTGCGCTCCATCACTGCTTCTTCCCCTCTCCTACTGCAGTGTCAGGTCCCTCATTCTTGCTTTTCTCAAGCAAGCACCGTGTTTACAATCATTACCCTTCCTTTCACTAAGCCTTTGAAGCTTCATCTATCATTAAGCTTCTGCTCTGCAGGTACAAGTTGTGTATTAATTGTCCTGCTTCCTTTCTTTACTTCATCAACAAATGAGGCTTTTTTTCCTCCTGCATTCACACAGAGAAAAAATTTACCACCTCATTATTTGTATTTTGATTATTGCCACCACACTAGTCTTTGCACATTCCCTATTGTTATCATATATTGAACGCACTTGGACTGGGCCTACTGTTGAAATGGAAAGAAAGAGTGCATGGGAACGGTGACATGATAGTGGTCAGCTTCAGGGCGATAGCTTCAGTGAGCACGTGCATGACTGTTATCTGGACAGACAGGATATTACATATCCCCACAGATGGCTATTTTAATCAGTGGTCTGGGGGAAGGTGATTTTGTAGGTCTGTGGATGCTCATCTATGCACGGCAGTTAGTGTGGCAAAACCATTTCTCAGCTTTGACCATCAGTTTGTCAAGGATAGGTGCTTTCTCTTGGTTTGCTACGTACAGTGCTCGGTAATGAAGCCCTGGCTGTTAGCCACTGAGAGAACAGCGTTGAGGATAATAACTGTCGTCGTAATAGGCAAGACAAACTATAAAGGAAAATGGATTAACAGTGCGGTGGGTTTTTCATTTTTATTTTTTAATTCAAACATCCTTGTTGAGGAATCACTGTGTTACAAAGATACCTTTGTTACCACTGATATGTGACCTCCTTCTATTCTGGCTGAAGTTAATTGCAAAGACCCTGGTAACTCATTTATTTATTTTCTTAAGGAGTCGAGTCTCTGTTATGACTCATTTTAAAATCAAGTATATCTTTTTGTTGTTGTGACTGTTCATTTTTGTGCATGGTGCATCATGAGCAGTAAAATGAGGCTTGAAAGGTACTCAAGCTTTGTGCCATGGCAAACCCAACAATCGTTTTGACTAGATTCTGAGGAGGGAGAGTACTTTGTTGCAGAAGAGGATAAACACACACAACCTTGCTTACATATTCCTTGACAAGTAATTAAAAATTACTCATCTCCCGAGTTGATCAACAGTGCAAATAAAACACAAAGCATCCACAGGAGGTAAATTCAGAGCTACTCAGTTAATTGGGTTGTGTGGCGTTTTAGTCAGGCAGCCTTTTGTCACTTGGCCTCTACCTTGCTGCATTCATCTCTGGGGCTGTGTCTACATAACTGAAATGTGGCAAAGCAAGGGAAGGTGCTGGAGCTTTCTTTTGGCACTCTGTGGATTCTGTCAGGTCGTTCCCATTACGTCTCCAGGACATTTCCGTGTTGGACTCTCATGGGCTGGAGAAGGGGGAGTTGTATTTGCATTTTCAGCAACAAGAGATGAGTTATCTAAAAAGTCGAAAATCCCCAAAACTTTAGAAAAAAATCACATTAAATCACTTTTGTTGTTGTTTAAAGTGTTCACAAAATGACATTGTTCATGTGAGAATTTAAATATATGTTTTAGAAATAAGGGTAGGTATTAACCACGTTACACTGCAGAGTGTTCTTTGTTGTAAACTGAAAGATTGACTTAGTTGAGGCATAATGGAGTGTCATAGGCATAATGCTGGGTCTAGGCATAGACATGGAGCAATGACGCATTTCCTGGCAATTTGGGGCTGCACAGAAGAGCCAGAGAATCAAGACTTCCAGCAGGAGGTCAAGGGGAAAAAGCAGGGTAACTGATGCTCCACAGGTCTGCTGTGAGCTTTTGTCTCGGTCTCCCTTTTCCTGGGGTGTGTGTTTGTAGCACGAGTGGCCCAAGGGATACTCCTGTAAGGGTACAAATGACCTGAGCGTGTTGTGTACGGCCGCTCTCCAGCTCTCCCTGTGTGGCAGGAACACCTCTGTGATCTGCTGTGATGGATGAGCCGGCAGCAGCGCGGCTCGGCTGTTCTGGGGCAGGGTGCCTGCTGCAGCTTGGGATTCGGAAGCAATTAGGATCTGATTAATTTTATTTATTTATTTAAATTACTCGAGAATTGCTGTGTTCCATCATTAGCCTTGCTCCCACTCAAAAACTGAGCTACTGCAGTCGCTAGAGGAAATCTTGCAACCCGTATGCCATTTGTTTTGAATGGGTGTCGTGTTCTGCTTTTTTTCTTTACTGGTAGCCAGTCGCAGGAAGATTGCTTATCGGGATCGTTATTTTAGATGTCAAGATCTTATGGTGAAATCAAATTGGAACGTCTTATAGAAGTGATAATAAAATAAAAATAAAAATGAAGAGTCCGAACCAAAAGGCTTTGTTTGTGGCTGTTCCTTTTCATTTTACGTTTGTCATCTTACTCTAAGCTGACCTCTGCAGTGACAACGATTCATTAGCCGTTCTCCTCCAGGAGTTTCCTAAACCCATAAGCCATGGCTCCGCGGCACCGTCCGGTCTCACAAAGCTTCGTTGCCTGGTTGCAGGGCTCTTGACTTACTCCACTAAATCTCCTGGCCCAGTAATGAGCCTTTCCTACAGAAATGTTGTTGACACATGACCTGCAGGACGTGGCTTGTAGTAGAGAGTGAGAGTTATGACAGTCGTGTTCCATATTTTTGCATTTCCATACAAACATGAAATATAGCCACGCTGCTGCTTGGAAATTGTTTTAAAAATAAATATGTCAAAGCAGAGAAGAGTCTTTCTTAAAAAAATTCAGGGGGATTTTTACGGTGAAATGCTCCCATGGTAAAGAGTTTTTAAGTGCTTTGGCTGCGCGGAGGTTTGTAACTGAGGGAAAATGTCTTCACTGTGATTTTATTTCATTTGGTTCATGTGCACCTCAAGGAACTGTAAGTGTCGGTGACCTACGCCAGCTGAAAGGGCTGTAGTGCAGTAAGATTGATTAACTGCTGCCTGAAAAAATTGTAGTTTTCTGTTACTTTCTTGCTGCAGTCTTAAATATTTTATGGGAATACAGACAGATTTTTGTGACGAATGTATGGTAAAATATTTCTGACGTCGAATGCCGGAGCAAAAGTCATAAATAACTCTCCCTTTCACTTTCTTTAAATTACGGATGTGTGAGTCTTTGTCATAATTACATGTGCCAGTCTGAGATTTAAACGCATTACACTTTATACACTTGACTTATGAAACGCGCATTAGTCTTTGAGGAGGTGGGACAAACCTGACACTTCCTAGTGTAGCACAGATACCGTTCGATTTATGCAGTCCTCCCTTCATTCCAGATGGTTATTGATTACATAAATAAGTAGGTAATTTTTCTCTTTCAGAACTTCGCAGAAAACACTATGAATGAGCTCCTTGGCTGGTATGGTTATGATAAGGTTGAACTGAAAGATGGAGAAGATATTGAATTCAGGAACTACTCTGCAGATGGGGAAAGCCGCCAGCACATTTCTGTTCTCAAAGGTAATGAGACTTAATGTTTCTGTATTCGTGCAAAGAAGGATTAATATCTTGACCTGCCTAATTGGCGTGGGCTGGGAAGCATGTTCTGCTGCTTGCTTTGGGGTTGATTTATGAAAATATCTGAGTGTCTCCTAGTAAGAGGAAGCCAGTAGGGTATGGGAAAAATCACTTAACTAAGCTGCTGTTAGTAGGCACTTAGTAACACGTTTTCAGAAATAATACCTTTTGTTTGTCAGCTGAAAGTCACGTAGCAATAAGCTGCTCACTTCTGGATAAAGAGAAAGCTTCTTCTTAGTGGTTTGGATTTAAGGAAACCCTTTTACTTTCAAAACAAAGGCTTTGGCCCAAGGCTTTTTAAAATGCCCATAGGTGTTGAGCTGGGATATTCACAACGTGTGCAAGAATCATCATCAACACTCGTAACAGGGTCCTTAGCCGTGTTTGTAATAGGCTGTTCTGCAAGTGCTTAGAAGTTCTCAGTTTGGGACGCTGCTGGATCTTGACGCAATGCAACACAAAATTACTCAACGTGCAAATTATGGGACTTGACTTTCTGTTGAGCAGTTCAGTTGTTGCCTTCTGACGCCTCAGTCCCAGCCAGTGGGTAGGCAGTTGTGGTCAGAGGGAGAAGGAGAGCAGGATGTTGCCGGATTTTGGCTTTCCCAACAAGATTTTCTCACAGATGGGGTAAAGAGAGGAAATGGCAGAAGCTGTTACGCTTTTGGAGCTCCAGTTGTCACTGCGTTTGTGGCTGGCAGCATATGGGCTTGCTTTCTGGTGACAAGTAGCAGCACAGTATTCAATGAGTGCAGCAGTTAGCGCTGAGACCAGAGAGACCAGCTCTGAAAGCAAAAACAAAGGTGGAAATCAGAGGTATGGCAAACCAATCTAACTGTGTTAAAAGTGAAAATTTACACCTTCTTAGTTGTACATTTACATTGGTGATCAGTATTTCTATCTCACTGAAAACACACTGTTGTTAAGCCACCTTCAAAGAAATTTGTTCCAATGGAGTGGTAGGATTCATTTGTTTATGCTTTAATCAATAGATCTTTTATTGAATTATTTGTGACTCCAGCCTATGCCTAATGAAATCTGTGACATACTTTTCTTTATAGGCACATGATACAAATCATATGTTTTATGTACCAAACAAAGATGTCGAATAGCTGTGCCAGGTAGAGATTTTCAATGTATGCAGTCTGTTGGAGAGGAAAAAAAAAGAAAAAAACACCATGTTTCTTTCTCTGAGGGATGGGAGAAGAGACAGTGATAAGAATTAAGCCCTACCCCATAGATACCTGAGGTGCATGAGAGGAATTCCTATAAATACAAATCCAAAGGTGCTTTGGGATTAAAGAATTAGGACCATAACTGTCATCATTTTATGCACACTTTAATTTCAATATCTTATTCCTTTCTTTGAAACCTTTCCACTGCTGCTACTCATCATATTATAGAGAGAGGAGTAGGAATTCTTTTCTTTTTCAATCTATGCTGCTTGCTTTGGTGAAGCGACAGCATGCAAACTGCGATCATCATGAAAACAGTGGAGGTAAAAGAAAGATCTTTGGCATCATTGATTAAATCAGGCATAGTAGAGTTAGATATGACAAAATAATTTCACCTCTTAGAAAGACATAGTTGTGTTTAATGAGAGTTTGATTTAAAAAAAAAATTAAAGGATCATTTCTGATAAATACTGAAAAGTATCCATTTGTTTAAGGGGAAAGTATCATGGTTTTTTTTTTTTTTTTTTTTTTAAACTTATCTTCTGTGTGGTCTTCTTGTGCTGGGGTAATTTAGTGAGCAGGTCAGTGAGAATACGTAGGGGCATCTAAGAAATACACTTGTCATACTGTACAATGTGTTTTTTGTGTTTTACAGAAAATTCTTTGCCAAAACCAAAATTACCTGAGGACAGTGTTATTTCACCATACAATATAAACACAAGCTACCCAGGGCTTGCCACGGGAAATGGACTTTCAGACTCACCAGCAGGGTCAAAGGATCACGGGAATGTACCTATTATTGTCCCATTAATTCCGCCGCCTTTCATAAAGCCACCAGCAGGTAAATCCTCCTGAACATTTAAAGATGTTGGTTGTCATTGACACGGGTCCTGAGATTGCTAGGTTATGGCTTATTTGTAAGAGTGCTCTAGTAACCAGTCGCAGTGAACTTCAAGGCAGACGGGGGGGTAACATTCTTTGATAGTATTCTTGAAAAACAATTGCAACTGCAGTGCCAACAGACAGTCTCTCCTGCTGCTTGTGACAGTCTGCGTGCTGGATTGTACTTCCTCAGCACTTCAGCAGCATCTACTTTTATATATATATATAGTGTTGATGAAGAATCAACATGATGAAGATGTTGATACATATAAAGTGTTGATGAAGAAAGCCTTTAAGTAAATTAATGGAAGATGATTAAATTAAAAATAGGCTCCGGGGGGGAAATGGTGCAAGAGACAAAGCCATCAAATCAATATTGTGTCTTTCTTTATATCAGGTTAACAAGCTGTATAATCAACAAATATACAGAGTAGCATGGGTAGATCAGTATCCACGGATAGTATAGGTGGAAAGACTATAATCAGAAATAGATGAAAAATACTCACTCATGTTGTAGGCTTACAGGAAAAACTCCAAGAGGAGCAATCTCCAGAAAGAGATCCTTCTTCAGTGGTGGTCAGCCCTTAAATGGGGTTTAGGAGAGGTGCAGCCAGGGTCCACCCCTTCCAGTCACACATTCACATAGGTGAATTGCCTTCACCTGTGCTCCCAGGGCTGACTCAGTGCTCGCCTCAGCTGATCAATCAGAGATTCAGGCCGTGATTCAGCAGTTCCCATACACAAGCTCATCCTGGGAAAACTGTCTCTTGGTTCCCACTGAAGTCCCTGACCATCGTCTCTTGAGGGTTTATTATCTTAACTCTGCCCAGGAGTCTGCACCAAAACGTTTTACATTTTCATTAGACTTTTATCGGGGGTGATTTCATAACATGCCATTCCTCAGAGTTTGTGTGAGAGATGATTTATTCTACTCAGCATGCTGCTTACCATAATCCGTGAAAGTAACTTGTAGAGCTCCACTAGGGTGATTAATTGCCACGTTATTGTCTGCTGTTGTACACAACACAGTATTTGCTGCAGTTAGGTAGCAGTGGGCTCAGTCCTTCTTCTGCCAATGTCCCTGGGTGTCTGAGTACTCAGAGGTGACCAAGGTGACCTGCAGCACCCACTGGAGGTGCTGGCATGCACGGAGCAGCTTTGTGGCAGTGTCCTGCTGGCTGTGAGGACATTTCTCTAGAGGCAAAGCTGTGCATGGGGCTTGGTGCCACGCACTACGTGGTTAGTGATGGTAAAATACTGGCGGGTCCAACAAAGGCTGGCCTGTTGATAGCGACATGACAGATACAGTGGCCCCTCCCAGGTTATTTTGATGCCATTGAGTTTTTTTCTCTAAAGAAGTATACTAATATGCTCTGAGTAATTTTCAGATGTTACCCAATATGCACTCTCTGCCAAAGACTTTTCATCTATTTTATATGATATTTACTAATTACTAAAGCTATTTGGGCCCATTCCTGCAGCCTTTACACTGCTAAAGATCTCGGGCCATATGGGCTGGATCCTCAGCTGTTGCAGATTTGGCCCAAAAGCTCTAATCAAGGGCTTGTATCATCCCGAACTATTTTCTCCCTCCAATCTGAGTCATGAATGAATCCAGAATGTTGAATTTGTGGTATGTGGATGCAAGGCTATAACATGTGTTGTGCAAATGGCCAC
Source organism: Gallus gallus (assembly GCF_016699485.2). Lineage (NCBI taxonomy): Eukaryota > Metazoa > Chordata > Aves > Galliformes > Phasianidae > Gallus > Gallus gallus. The sequence continues at coordinate 67,511,910 of NC_052534.1, read as the reverse complement.
AGTGACTGGATTTTTATGACATCAAATAGGCAGGAGGAGATGGAACAATGAAGTAGAAAAACAAATTACTGCAACAGTAGTTAAGTGGGCATGGGGGCCTTAGCCAAGTCAAGTGCCTTCTGTTCTTTGCCCATCCACCTATCACGTGTGATCCTGTGTTCAGATGTACCAGTAAAGGTAGCACACACACAAGGCTTTTCATAGGTGTTTTCCATCTTCAGGTTTTTACTTCTTTAGTTCATAGAGAAAATAATTGTTTTGCTCACATAAGGGATGTGAATGCATAATTTCTGCCTCCTCTGACTTTACCCTGTGATTAGTAATGAGCGCTAGATTACCACGACTTCTGAGTAAATGAACGTATTTATCTCACCTTTGTTTTAGAGTGCAGAGTTTGGAAGGTCTGGAGGGGGAGGAGAACCACAGCCTTTGTGGGTTTTGCAGTAAGCACCAGTAGTAATTGTTGTGTTTTATCTTAGGGCGTAGGAGCCCTAGTCATGATCACCCCAAAGAGCCTGCGGTACGGTGTCAGGCAAGAAGCAACGGGTGAATACAAGCAGAAAAGGGAGTACAAAGGAACTAGAAGAGCCCGTGTGCAAGGCAGTGGTGTTGGCACCACACTTTTACACCGTTTTTTGGGCACTACATCAAAGCAGAGAACTTCAGAGTGATGCAAAGCTGGGCAAGAATAACTGTGGGGATGTTTTCCCCCCTTTTCTAGCATATGGGACAAACTAGGGAGCAGCACAAAGGTGCTTATTTGAACTGTGTAGGCAAATGAAAAGGAATGTTGTCAGTGATTGCTTAAGCTGAAAGTCAGCATTTTCAGTGTGGCTGGGACAGCCTGTGAGGGACCCGCTGAAAGAACAGGCGCAGTTTATATTGATGGAGTTAATAAAGAAAGAAAGGGGACAGAAGGGAGCAGGCAGAAAAATTCTGAGAGAAGACTTCAAGGTTAAAATACTGGGCAGAGAAAGGGATCTTTGCAGCATGTTTTGCATGGATAGGCGTAGTGCAGTGGTACATGACAGAACAGAGAGAAAAACAGGAGGTGGTACACTGCAGTGGCTGAGACATGAGATGCTGAGAGTTGGGATGAGCTCAATCTTTGTGGATGGATGGGGAAAGCTTTGGGTGTCGTTCAGGGAAAAAGTTAACAAGATTAAAATCTAGCTTAAAAGAAAGTGCCGACAGATGAAAATGATATCTGAATTGTGAACCTGAAGGACAGGAAAGATGATGGTGCAATCCACCGTTACTAAGCAAATGATACGGAGTGAACACTCAGGGAAAAGTTATTAAGACTTTAATTCTTGCCATATTGGTTTTGAACTGAAGGGTCAGCGCCCGTAAAGAAGTGTCAGAGAGACAGGCAGAGGCAGTCATTTGGACAGCAGAGCAATGATCTGGAGAGGATAAGCAGATCCAAGAAACAGCCACAATGAGTTATTAGTTGAATAATTTTTGAAGATAAGATTCTAAGAGGTAAGAGGGAGAAGAGAAAGAACAAAGCACTGGGGATGCTCGCAGGAGCCTGAAGGGAGAAATAAGAAACATACTCTGTGAGGTGCACCGATGTAGCAATTGCAAAGATAGAAAAATCACTGGGGGAAGATATATCTTTCCAAGGAGACGGATATGATTCTTAGTATCAGCAACAGCTACCAGCTGAGGAAGGAGTACTTGTCCTGATCTATGTCTGGAAGCAGTCAGCAAAGATTTCAGCAGATTAGATCTTCCTTGAGCCTGCTGGAAACCGTTGAGTAGCATTCTATCTACACTCATATTTTAAATGAACAGGCTAAAACTTCAAATAGTTAACAAAATTACCTTTTTTCCCTCATGTTTGTTTTATGTTTTTTTTTTAATTTTTCTTTTTATTTTTTGGAAAACCAGATGATTTTGAGCAGCATGACTACAATACATCTCCAGACAATGTTGCACTTTCTCTTTCAGTCAAAGGACACATTAGGTAAAATTTGCTTATACAGTCCTAGGAAACATTGGAGTGTCGCCTGACCAAATATAAACAGCTCTAAATATAAAGGTACTGTCTCTTTGCAGTACCCCAAGATTATACCTAAACAAGCTGAGTTGAAGGCATGGGCCCTGTGTGATGCACGGTACATCTACAGACTCAGATTGCGGCCTGTCTGTGGAGGTTATAAATTCCTCTTTGACAGAGCTGCTGACACCACCAGGCAGGTTGGCCGTGCTCAGGCAGAAGTCAGATTAAAACAGGCTTTATCAGTCAACATCAGCCATCTGACTTACATCTGAAGGTAGATATGGATCCAGTGCAGTCTCCAAAACGTTGGTTTAATGAATAGTCTTCTGGTGGCTGATCAGCGTTCCTCCTTGCTGCCTCCACTGGTTGCAGCAGGTTGATGGCAGCAGCAGGTCCTGTGTAATCTTCAGGGGTTAGTCTCAAGCACAGCCCATTGCAGCAAACTGATATTTCTGCTTGGTGTTAGAACCATCTTGCTTTGTGCAAAGCAGCCTAAAGAAAGTATTATTTTGGTTATGCAGAAATGGCAAGGAAAAGACATGCAGTAGCCAGGAACAAGCTGGAAATAAAAATACCTCCACAGTTGTGCAGGATATATGATCACAGTAATCAGTACCAAGCATCCTAACTTGTGTTCTGCGGTCCTCAGTGCCAGGGGGGAAATCTGTGAGGGTGCTGGGTGACTCTGCCCTTTTGATCTACAACCGTGGCTGTCTGTTGTGGATGCAGGGCAGCCAAGGTCTAGTCTTCTTGATTTTAGAAGAATGCAAAAGAAGAATGCAAGAAACTCATTAAATGCAGCCAGGAGTGTGCTTCCTCCTTCCTGGCACCTGCTGCAGGATGTGATGTCTCCATTTCCTGGTCGTTGGCTTATTTTCCCTTGAGAGCCTTGTGGCAATGCTTTGGTAGAGGAGGATGACTGCTGTTTGGCCTGGCTTTCGAGAAAAGGCATCAAGCAGAAGTGTTCCCTCCCCCACGTAGGTGCAATGTACAAATTACATCTGCTATCCACAGCGCTGCAAATGAGCCCCAGCTCCCCGCTGTGCAGCACTGCCAGGGGGTCACTGCCAGAAGTACTTCCAGTACTGCATCCCTTATAATACAGGCAAGGAAACGGCACGTTCAAAGACTAAAATGAGTAATGAGGTACTTTATAGAAAGGAATGAGTGATTTTCTGCGTTATAGCTTAACATAATGTTAGAATCAAGGTTTACAATCCTTTGTACACATAGGTGCACATGAATAACTTGGTGCATCAGCCATACAACACGTGGGATTCAGCAGAGTCCCTGCCTGAAGAACGCTCTGGAGCTGCATGCTGTAAACTCTATCAATATTTAAATTATATTGGAGGGATCTGAAAGCATAAAAGATTTTTAAATGGTAGTTAGCAGGGCAGTAAAGCCGAATCCCATGATTATCTGTCTGAATTCACCAAGGAATTGGTTCTACGACTGCATTACCAAGTAGTCTTATTCCAGGCAGAACCCAGTGGCAATTTCCCTTAAATAAAGACCATATTATCAGATCTAATTAAGCCTATACATTGAGGAGACTTTAATTTTACTGCACTCTGGATCCTTTTTCAGGATTTTCCAAATCTTATTCCAGTGTACAATTTCTGTAACTGCAGGCTTAGCTCTCTAATAAAGACGACCACAACCCAACAGTTATAGTCACTACTCTTCAAACACTTTCTTTTGCTTTTGGTTTGAAACATCATCAAACTTATACTGATTGTAGAGTTTTAGTGCCTGTGTTTTAAGGTGTCAATATTTGTTCATATGCCTGCCCTATATAGACCACTGTCAACGCCTTTTGCTCTCTGTGGAGGACAAAGTGTTTCCTTTGTGCTATAAGGAAAATCACAAAGTATACTTGTACTTTATGCATGTACTTTAATAGCATATATTAAAAATGCCTGGGGAATTCCACCTCCATAAGCCAAAATATATGCTTTTTCCTTCGCTTATTTCCAACCTGCCTTAAAGCTGATTTTTATACGGTTCTGTGTTCAGTTCTTACCGAACTGTGCGTGAAAATATGCCTCAACATGGACATAGAAAACATGGACAAGTTGTGGTTCCCCCAAATGATTTTTTTAAGAGGTGGGACACTTGATTATTTTAGTAGCATAGCAAATGTTAAGAGACTCTTCTTTCTTTTGTAGACCTCCTGAGATATTTCTGTGGCTATGGCTGCAAAAAGCTTTCTGTTGTAAGCCCTGTTTTTTAATCTTCCTCTCACAATTACGTTTTCCAAAGAACTTGTTATACCTTGAGTTTGTCACAGACCCCATCTGTTTAGAGGATCAGCGCTGAAGTGCTATTAACAAAGGGTTCTGTGGAACTGTTGCATGAGTTGCATTTGTTCATTTTTAGAATTTAAGTTTAATCAGATAAAGCATCTCAGATATAAGAAAAACGATGGGAACAGTGCTTCTGCCTCTTGTGGGAACATCTGCCTCAGGAACTGCGTTGGGTTAAAAAAATCTGAACGTGTGCTACTTGGTCTCCATCAGTGAATAGTCAGTTTCAGGAGAGCCAATTGATAACTCAGAGCTAACCATTATGAAATCCTGGCCTATCGCTGTGGAAACCGCAAACACTATTTGTTGATGCTACAGATGTCAAGTTAAGATCTAATTTATTTGAAAAGGGAGTTTTTCAGCTTTTCATTTGAAAGTAGTAATGAAAAGAGCTATAAAATTTAAAGATGTGTACTGATAAATTGAACATGGTCCCCAGCATGGGGCTAAGGGCCATTCTAGTGGATTCTTTAAGCTTCCCTCCAGAAAATCATAAAATCATAGAATGGCTTGGGTTCGAAAGGACCTTAAGTATCATCTGCTTCCAAAGCTCCTGCCATGGGCAGAGTTGCCAACAACTAAATAAGGCATTAGATCAGGCTCCCTGGGGCCCCATCCAGCCTGATCTTGTACACCTCCAGGGATAGGATGTCCACAGCTTCTCTGGGCAGCCTGTGCCAGTGCCTCACTGCCCTCTGAGTGAAAACTTTCGTCCAAACATCTCATCTAAATCTCCTGTATTTTATTTTAAATCTGTTCTCCCTTGCCCTGCCACTGTCAGGCTGTGTAAAAAGTATTTCTCTCCTGTTTGTATGCTCCATTTAAATACTGGGAGGCCGTCTCCATACTGCCTTCTTTTCTCCAGGCTGAACAAGACCAGCTCCCTCAACCTGACTTTGGAGGAGAGGTGCTCCAGCCCTATGATCATCTTCATGATCCTCCTCTGGACCCTCTACAACTGCTTTACATCTTTCTTATGCTGGGGGTCCCAGGCCTGGATGCAGTACTTCAGATGAAACCTCACCAGGGCAGAGTAGAGGGGAATAATTCCCTCCTTCTCCCTGCGGGCCACCCACCCAGACAGCAAAAATGCACTGCTGGCTCATATCTAGCTTTTCATCCACCAGAACCCCCAAGTCCTTCCCTGCTGGGCTGCTCTCAAGGAGTTCTTCTCCCACTGTGTATACATATCTGGGATTGCCCCAATCCAAGTGCAACACCTTGCACTTGGCCTTCTGTTGATCCTCATTAGGTTCAATTGGGCCCACTTTTCAAGCTTGTCCCTTTAGATGGCATCACTTCCTTCTATTGTGTCAACTGTACCACTCAGCTTTGTGTTGTCTACAATCTTGCTGAGTCTGCACTCTATTCAACTATCTAGGCTGTTGATAAGGATGTTAAAGAGCGTTGGTCCTGTTGGGCAACTGTTAGGTCACGGTGATTGAGCACCTGGTGAAGGAATGTGTCTGGCCTAGGGAGCACAGGAAAATTGCTTGCATCTGTGCTCCCACATGACCCCAAGGGGTAGGCCCAGAGTGGAGCCACCTTGGACTCATATAAGGGCCAGCCTGGACCTACACTGTTTCTTGTGAAGGAGTGCTGCAGAGCCAGAGATCCCCTTCACCAGTTGGTGAGTTTAGTTCTTCTTTCTGTATGTGACTGTTGGCTCACCTGCGAATACTTTACCTGATATCACCAAGAATCTGTCAGAAACAATTTCACTTCTTCATAAGCAGAGTAGGTCCTAAGGCTGACCTCTGTGTGATACCATTCAAGGCTGGTCTCCAACTGGACATAGAACTACTGACCATAACCCTCTGGCTGTAACCATCCAACCAGTTCCTTATTTATCCAATAGTCCACCCTTCAAATCCATTTCTTTCTCAGTTTTGAGATGAGGATGTGGTGCAGCACCATGTCAAAGGTCTTGCCTTTGGCATCAGTTGTCCTTCCTTTGTCCACCGATGCCACCACTGTCACAGAAGGCTACCAGATTGATCAGGCATGATCTTCCCTTGGTGAAGCCATGCTGGCTGTCACAGGTCACTTCCTCATCTCACATGTGCCTTAACATAGTGTCCAGGAGGATAACTGAGATCCAAACTCCCGCTGTCAAGTGGCATGCAGTGGGGTGGAAACATGCAGTTAAAAAAAAAGAAAAGAAAAAGAAGCAGAAGTGGTGATGTCTGGCTCTGATAGCTGCAGAAGAAGGAAACTCACGTGCCAGGAGGAGTTGGGCTGTAGGAAGACATCCAGGAGGATAAGCTGCTGAAATATTTCTATATCAAGTGACAAACACAACAGATTCCACACAGATTCACTTACTTTGAGATCTTTGCCCCAGACCCTGCATCCTTGTGGTCTTTCTTCCACTCACCATCACTGTTTCAGTACTGTAGGTGGGCACCTTCAGGAGTAATTTTTTCTTGCCAGAACAATTGAACATCTCCTGCTGAATTTCTTGCAAGTAAATATGGAAAGTGAGATTTAGGAGCACCTGTCCAGGGATCATCATAATGCTTAGAATGAGAGCCCTGTCTGCATTTAGTGTTTCTGGATTCGTTAAACTAGAATTAAAGTTGAAAATGCGTATCAGAGAGTTCAAAACAGTATTAGCAGAATGCTGCAGTCTTAAAGTTAGTAAACTGATTGGGATTTAACTCCAGAATTGCAGGGATTTTAGGATCAGCTTTCTAAGCACTGCAGGCCGTGCTGGTTTGCCTAGATAAAGGGACAGAACTATCCATGATGGATTTGCTCTATTGTACTCTTCGCCTTCCTCCCCTTCTCTCCACCTCTCCAAATTATGGTTCCGTATAAGATCGATTAGTCTAAACCGCTGCTCATTGGCTTTAAGAGGAGCAATTTTCTGCAGCTCCTTCATACTAGTTTGAAAGGAAAAAAAACCCACCAAACATTCTGCTTAATTAAGACCTAAAGAGGCGGTGCAAACTTTTGATGATTAATTGGAGCATGCTTTAGACTGATGCATATTTAGTTATTATAATGTGATAATTTTATCTTGTTATACAAACTGCTCCCTTTGGGAACATGATTTAACACTGCAAACACACCATGTTTATTGCATTGTTCATTATGAAAAATACACAGGCAAAAAACCACAAGGAGATGTATCTGAATAGTATCTGTGCGGTGGGTGCAGGGAGTGCTTCTTCCACCTGTAATGACACAACCCAGAGGCACTAAAAGCGAGGCATTTCAACTCCCACAATAGCTCTTCCTATGAAGCTTCGTATGAAGAGTGGAGAACTCACAAAAGGAGAGGCTGGAAATTCAGGTCTTGTGCTGTATGTGAAAGGAATACGTCTTTCTATTACCTGATGTGATTATAGGGAGTAGCAGTGCGGATATTCTGCTGAAGGCTCTCCCGTTACTATTCAGTGTCAGTATGCCAGCTCCTCTTCATCCTACCTCTCACAGGTGTGACAAATCTGAGAACATACTCAGCATAGTACAAGAGCAGCTCATAAAGTTGCAAGGCCACAGGGAGAGGAAGAATGCGGTTGATTAAGAAAAATTTGCTTTCACTTCAAAATGATCATAGAATCATAGAACGGCTTGGGTTGGAAAGGATCATCAACTTCCAGCCTCCCTGCTTCAGGCAGGGTTGCCAACCTCTAGATCAAGCACTAGATCAGATTGCCCAGGGCCTCATCCAACCTGGCCTTGAGCACCTCCAGGGATGGGGCATCCACAGCCCCTCTGGACAACCCATTCCAACATCTCACCACCCTCTCAGATCTGTCCTAAGACTTGCAGATGTTATTTTTGTACTTTAAACCGTGGTCAGCCTAGCTATGTGAGTCCTGAAAGTGATGCTGAATGATCTTTATCAGCAGAGCTGCTCCAGCGAGCTCGTATGATGGACGTGGGCATGCTGTTGGGGTGAGCTCATGTCACTCAAGCTGATATGCACAGTGAGGCTACCAGCAAAGTTTGTGTACGCAGGAGAGCATTGCCGATGTCGTACACCAATGCAATTATTGTGGATCGGCTTTCTTAGTGCAGACCTGGCCTAAGAGATTTTAGAAGAAAGATTCAGGATGCAGTCTCAAGCTACTCCTTTTGAAATTCCCCGCTGCCCTGCATTCTTGTCCTGGGTTTTTCTTGCTGAGTGTTGCAGATACCGGGATTTGATACATTTTCCTGAAAGAAGGACGAGAGTCTGGTAAAGTGATTTTTAAAGAATTTGGCCGTATGAGACAAAGGTCTGTGAAAAAGTGAGAGTAGTCTTGAATTGTAGATTTGAATTACCAAGTTTGGATTATTCCAGTTTGTGTTTAGGAAGACTGCAATTAAATCACTGGCCTTTGGCTTTCCTTATTTCACACAATCTTAATGGCTTTTTAAGCTTATTGCTTCGCAGTGCTGTGGATTGCAATAGTAGAAATACATGGACTATTACTTTTCTGTTAACGTAGCAGTCCTCTTTTCCGGTCACTAAGCTTAATGCTCTGTAGTGAAACATCCCTCAAGTGCTTTCACAGCTTCTGCTCAGATCATTGCTGCAACCAGTGTCAAGAAGGAAAGCACACTGCCTGGTCTGGACCATTATGGTTGTCCATAGCTGTCACCCACACACCCTGCTGCGTCAGCCATAAGGGCATGGCTCTGTACCCGTCAGGAATGGGCACTTTAGTTTGCTGTTCTCAGCTCCACTGGAAGCTAAAAGAAAGGAGTTGGTTTTAAAGCAAATTCTCCCCTCCCAGCCTGCACAGAACTTTTGTTGGTGGTCCATAGAGAATTAGTCACACAATATTGAAAGTTTTCCTTTTTCATCTGATGCGCTGCATTACAAGAAGATGCAGTTGCATCAACAATTTGCGTGCCCTCTACCTCCTTCTGAAGTACTGCTGTTTGCTGCCTGCTTTACACGGCTATATGCAGTTCATCCTCATGTTGCAGTGTTCCTATGCCTTATGAATGGAAGAGGCATCTACTTTTATTATTGCTGTTACTATGAAAAGGACTATGTGGCGTGTGACTATTTTTTGATGGTGGAGGGAGAAGGGAGTGGAATAGAGAAATAATTGAAGTTATTTGTATTTAGGCAGGCTCTTTCCCTCCCTTTCAGCTTTCTCCTTTTCAAAACAATGAACATTTTGATTAATATTGATGATGCCTTCTGGATATCAGCTGTCTTTTCCTGGAGGTGCAGGCAGTAGCTAGAGGTAGATAGTGGGCCATTTTCTGCTGGGTTATGGACTGTCAGCTCCATGGATCACATATTAAGTGATGCTGCTTCAAAGGGTTCTCCTTGAGGTAGTAACAAAGTTGTGCAGGGCATGAGGAGACCACAGCTTGACCAAGGAGGTGCCTCTGCCTGCCCACTGCTCTTCTTGCCTGGGTCTGTATTAAAGGGAGCCTTTGGCAAAAGGAGGTGGGTTGAGCTTTACTCTCCTGCAAAACCTTATGCAGGGAAGTTGTAATGTGGCCTTTCCCTTTACGCAGTTGCTGCTGGGATGCTCTTAATTGAAACTGAACAATCTAGTGATCGTTCTGATCGTCCACAGGAGGCAGTCAGTGTGTGTCAGTGGTCAGGAGTTGAGTGGTAGCTGATGTATGTCCCCTGTTAAGTTGTGCATGAAAACTCCTGGCAATCCTGGTGGCAGAGCTCTGTGCTTCTCCCTCAGGTCTATGCCCATGACGAGGTAGCCTACTTCAAAACAAGGTACTCCAGCACCTACTTGGCCAGCTCTGTTATTTTCTTTCCTCATTAATGACAGTTGTTCTCACCAGTAACAAGGCTGTTATAAAGTTATCTCTGGTAGATCTTCCAATTTCTGGAGATAAAATACTTCTTGTCAGTAGGAGAATATATGTTGCTGTTATCTGAAACAAGGGGTTGCCGGCTGTTTCCTTTGGCTCATAGGAGCTTCACTTGTTAACAGTGTATTCAAAGGGCAAGTTCAGCCTGTAAGGAATGGCTTTATTTTGGTGCAAACACAGCTGAATCAGGGCTCCTTTGTGAAAGCTTGGTCAAGATAAGAATGGAGAGAAATGCTGCTGTGCCCAGCTAGGATCGTTAGCTCCAGGCTGGTGCAGGGAGGTGCTTGCAGACCTCTTTACCCCCTCTATAGCTGGTGGTTATCCTGTCCAAATTGTTGTGTTTTCCCTTGATGTTCAATATATTACAGCATTTATAATATTGGCAAATCCTGCTCTGAAGAGTGAATGTTAAAATGCATTAAGCACAAATCTATGTTACAACTCAGCCTTAAATACAGTTTTAAAGGTAGACAGTCTGATTAAAACTAAAAAGGTCATTTTTTTGTTAACGCTGTACAATTTTATTTGTAGCTATAAATCAAAACACAATTTGCAGAAGGAAAAAAGTTATTAAACTGGCACTATTTATTCCGTTAAGGTGAATAAAATGCAGCACGTAGTTCTGAGTTATGAGGGCCGGGGAAAGGAGCCAAATCACTCCGCTAAAAATTAGTTTGCCAATAATTTTACAGAACGATGACAGCGTAGCTTCGAAAACAAATCCTTTATAGGGAAATGGGATGGCTGCATGACAGACTCTCTGAGCCATGAATTCTCTGCTGCTCAGGGACGAGGCACTGCTTTAACAATTAGTCTTTAGGGACTTTTTTTTCTCCAGCAGTTAGACAATGGCAGCTGCCTGTAACTGAAAGGTCACGCTGTACAATAGACTGGACATCAGAACTGAAGAATTGTGGGATTTAAGTCAAAAGATTCCTGCTAACTTGTGGCAGTCATCTGTCTTAAGAGGCTTAACTATTCCCTGCCTGTGAAGCGGGGTGAAGATGATGAATGCACAAGAACCCTGTTAGGACTTTTGCAGTATTCCAGTTGTACATCTCAGATGGCAAACACCTCATATTTGTAGCATGTGATTGAGAGGAGCTTGAAAGAGGCTCAAGGGCTCTGGATTCAGATTTGACTGATGAGCACGAAGACTGAGAGGTAACCTGGCAGACCTCACCAGTGCTGCATCGCCCTTCTTGCTCAAGTGCAGGTTTTGGTGACTGCTATGTTCCAATGAAAGCTCCCATTTTGTACATCAGTCATTATTTCAAAACAACACTGCAATGGGATGTTTCACTTCTTATTTAGCGGAGAGCTTTTGTTAGAGACCTCCTTTGGTGCAGTACCACCCAGTTGCTTTTTGTCACTAGCTTGCTGAGCAGAATATCCGAAGTGCTCACTGCACAGGGCTGTAAGCAACAAGAGCGAGGCATCAGGACTTACTAAGCCTCTGTTCTGGTTTGCCTATTTACTAAAGACTTGTGCACCCTTATATACATGAAAAAAACTCGAGGCATCCAGAGCTTTTCAGCAATGCACCATTTTTAAGCTAATAATCTTTTCCAGCCATCCTAGAAGCTCTGCTAATCTACTGAGCCAGGTTAACACAGGTCGCCAGCTGCCTGTGAATGAGCTGGTAGTGGCAGGCAGGCTCATTTCTGTTCCCAAACGTTAAGAAGGTTAGAAATGGGATGAGCTGGTGCTGGTTGCGCTAAGACTAAGTGTGCAGATGTCTGAGGAAGGTGTTTGCATCTCATGTAAACATTGTTCTTATATTTTTGTTGTAGAAGATGATGTGTCAAATGTACAAATAATGTGTGCCTGGTGCCAGAAAGTTGGAATCAAGCGCTATTCCCTGAGTATGGGAAGTGAAGTGAAATGCTTCTGCAGCGAGAAGTGCTTTGCAGCTTGCCGAAGAGCATATTTCAAGAGAAACAAGGTAAGAGAAATAAGGAAAGATGTAACCTGCATAGACATAGCTTTAACTGGCCCAGCCTGGGTCTCATTTAGCATCTAACAGAAGCTCTTTTCTTTCGTTTTCTGTTTCACCCAGTCCCTCACTTTCCATCTGTATTGTCTGTTGGACTGTCAGCCCTTTACTAACCTTGTTTCTTTCAGTTCCCTTCAGCCTGATGCTTGGGTTTTTTAGAGAATCAGAGAGCTTAGATAAACATCAACGGGAGTATTCCAGTCCCACAATTTGGCCTCAGGGTTTCAGGATGGTTGCTGCACATACACCACTAAGAGGAGGCATCATGCAGATATAGGAGAGGGTGGCTGTGTGTGACAGCCTCAGCCTTACCAGGCAGTGGGAGCTGTGTCACCAAGTCCCATGGCAGTGAGATCATGGCTGTGCTTTTAAAGCCTAAGTCTGGGTCCCATTGTGGCAGAGGACATCTGCCTGATGCTAGTGAGCTGTAGTTTCACCCTTTTAAAGTGTACTGTGGCTCATAACATCATTGTGGCTGCAAAATTCAGACACTGTACATTTTTGGTTTGAGGTAAGCAATACTAGAACATCTAAAGTACCACGAAAACCCCTCCTACTCAATTTAAATTTAACTTTGTCTAAAATTAGAATGTAATCCTAATATTGAATGCCTACAAAAATTGCTGTAATCGCTGAAGTACAGTGCTTGAAAATGCCCTCTAGGTTGCTTCAGCAGCTGTCTTTCTACAGCAGTATGTGCTAAATGCCATTTAAAGAAAAATCACGTAGGAACGCTCCAGCATTTGTAGTTGTTGAAAAAGTACCTGTGGCCTTTTGGGACTTACTAGTGCAAAAGGAGTCTTTGGATAGTCTTTATGGTCTTACAAATATTTATTATTCAAAATATCCTTCAAATTTTGGCTAATTTTGGCTAACAGTATCTAAGTGATACTGTTTTCCCTCATGCTATAAAACATTCAAAGCCTGCCAAGTTGCAACAAAATTCAGTTCTCCAAGTCTAGGATTCTAAATATGTGGGAATAACACATAAGTACATATAGATCCTAGAATCAAGATGCACTGTTACAGCAAATTACCCTCCTTTAGAAATTTGGGTCACATCATCCTGTTGAAACAACAACAACAAAAAAGTGCCTGAAGAATTAGGTTGCAAAAATCAGTAGAGTGGAATTTCAGTGGCAGTCTTGGAGAATCAAGCTCATAATGTCTACTGGAGCAGACAGGCAAGTTAAAGTCACATGGAGCCTTCTGCCAGGAGTGGTGCTTAAATCCTTCTTTCTAGAGATGTGGAAGAGGGAAATACATGCTCTTGGAGCACTCCTCATTTCAGAACAAGCTCCCATGTACGTGCACGCATGTAGATGCATGAGTATGCAGTTCAGTGTCTCTTAAAGTGTGTAAGACACTGTGAAGTAACAGGATCCAGATCACACTCAGATGACGTGCCCATGACTCTGAGTCATAAATTGGCATGAGTTATATACGTAGGTTGCTCTGAAAGTAATGCCTCCCATTTATTTCCACGGAAACTATAACAGATACAAAGAGCATAATAACACTATTTAATAGAGGAAATTCTCAGCTATGAAACGCTCTTTTTCAGCACAGTCACCGCCATTAACTATGCATTTTCACCAGCCATGAACAAGAACCTGCATGCCATGCTCATAAAAATCTGCATGGCTGTCTGGAACGTGCCTTGTCTTTCATGTTGCTGTTGCTGCTGCTGAAACACACCACCACCTCACTGTGCTCACATCCACTGCTTGGTCTCCATCAACGTTCAGCAAGCATCAACGAATGTCAGTGGATGCAATTTTTTCTGCATGGAGGAATTCAGTGACGTGCCTTTGCTTTATACACACTTCCATGTCAGACACCCTTGTATCAGACTGCCCCTCTGCTGCCATCTGTCACATGGCAACAACATGGAATATTGGTGGGAAGGTTCACCCTCTACTGCCATACGACCAACATTCACCTCTGACATTTTGGGCCAACATAATACAATGGGAGGTATTACTTTCAGAGCAGCCCTCATGGATTTTAAGAGCGAAGGGACTGCAAGTGATCCTAGTTAGACTGTCCTATGTGTACTGCAGTGATGAGCATCTCAGGAAACCTTGAGAAAGTACAACCAGTTGTTGGTGTGTTATCTCTAATCTCATAGCCTAGATCCCGAAATAGAAGATCTAGGTCCCCTACTAAAATAAATACATACAGCATAGGTGTAGTTAAACCTGTTACTAAACCTTGAGTAGTAGGAATCAGTAGTAGTAGGTTATGGCCATGATTTCAATCTCTCAGGCATCATATTGAAAAAGTTCCCCATTTCCTAAGTTAGAATTTATTACCTGTGTTCTCTGTTGGATGCCTTCTTGTCCTTGTGTTTTGATGAGGGACAACTAAGAGCATCTTATTCCCACTGGCTCCCTTTCCTACACCTCTATTAACTTCTGGAAGCTAAGCAGTTCTAGTTATTTTCAGCATCTTTTATCCAGAAATGCATAGCATTCATTATTTTTTATATACAAATAACAACAAGATAACATAGAATTGATAATTGGTTGCTACATTGTCTCTGCTTCACGGAAAGCTTGTGAATCAAATTTTCTCCGTCTTTGCTCTTGTGATATCAATAACTGTACAGAATCTGACCTAGCAAGGGAAATCCATAGCTACCCACTGCATATGTATTGATGTCATTAAATAGTCTGGGGACAGAATATTTGGGAAATGCTGCCATTAAATTAAAGCAGGAATGGGAGAATTCAGCAGACTCTCCTGCTTCTTATTTTGCACTTGACCTGTTAGTAATAGAGCAGAGTGCTGAGGAACAAGATTGAAAGAACAAGGTTGCAATCGTTTCAGATTTAACCGCTGACCTTTAATCTGTTATTGCTAGTCCAACAGCATACCTGTCTCCTCCATGAGCCTAATGCTTATTTATGTGTTTGAGAAGTTACACCGCTCCACACTTTCTCATTTTTCAAACAGAGGAGTGAAATAGTCACGTTTCACCTGCCTTATGTGTGTTTTAAACAGCAGACCTCTGCAACAATATGGGGTTGTATTACGCTAAATATGTACAGCTGCTGCATTTCAGGGAGCTGATAGAACTTTGTGGTCACTTGGTTTAAGGCTTGAATTTCCTAATGGAGCATGCTGAGCAGTGCTCCCTCTCTCCCCCAGATGAGAAGTGCTGTGATAAGCACTTACTTACAATGATAGGACTGTTTAAATAGTAAAGAATAAATCATTGCTCGTGTCTCAAAATGCCACTAAATAACACTGCCAATTACGTATCCCTGAATGCTAATTACTGTGTTCAGAATTAGGGTTTTTGTAATCACCCTATTAACAGGCAGGAACAATGCACACCAATGTGAGATCGTCTTGAAGCACCCCAGAGAGCAGCACAGGTGCCCCCAAAGCCTCAGGCTGAGTGGACAGCAGCTGCACCCAGCCTGCGCTTCCTTCCCCAGCTCTCTCACACCGCAGGTATAGCAGCAGTGCACCGGGCTAAGCAAGCATCTGACTGGCCCTGGAGATGTGCATTCGTTCCCCGTGCCCTGTCATGGTGGAGCTGTGCCACTCATTGCCCCAGGCCTCTAAGAGAAAGGCTTGCATGATTGGAAGTTGCTTTTCTCATAAGAAATGCATATTCTGTCCAGGGTATCCTGCTTTCATGACCATTTAAAATTATCTGTATTAGCAACCATGCCTTGCAAGAGTAGAAACGTATATATTTTTGCAATTATAATGGGTCTCCCCACAGACTGTAGTTTTATCTAAATTACTAGAAATAAATGAAGAAAAAAATGATTTTTTCACCCCTTTAGGCTGAGAGTGAAGTGTTGAGACTCTATCTAATGTAGAAAAATCTTCAACTACCACCAGCACTACTAAACAAAAATAATCAAAATCTGAATTCTTGTTCCCGTTAGGTCTAGTGTGCATAGTCAAATATAGACAATGAACTAGCACACGAACCTGTTGTGCATAATAATACCAACTAAAAGCAAGTCATTCATCATCATCATCAAACTAATATTTGTAGTTGAGTAGATTTAAGATTAGGTGTCATTTTGATGCTCTCTTCCTAAGATATTCAATTTTATAGGCCAACTAATATAAAGTTAAGTACCAAAGAGGCGCATGAGGGCAAAAAGCATTAGACCACCTAGTTTCAGAATATTAACTTTAAGAGGAACTATTGGATTCATAATTGGATCCAGTGCATTTGAAGCCTGAAAAGATTAATTTTGAAATTAAGTTTATTGAATCAATGGGTCAGAAAACAAATTTATTATGACCAAATGGCCAAACCTAGCACGAGGACTGAATTCGTAGAGGTTATAGACTCTGTTCACAGACACATTATAGCATAACTTACTTGATTTGACTAAGACCTTGGATAGGAAGTGGCTGCAAGGTTGTCAGCCAGTGTTTTATTCTTGGCCTTGTCCCTGATATGCACTGCCTTGCCATCAGGAAAAAAAGATGATAGATGTTTGTGCATATGGTGCAGACAAATTTCACTTATAGGAATAAACAGAAAGGTGTAAATCAAAAAGCAAAAGCAAACTGCTGTTCAGTGGCAGGAAATGGAAATGGTGGGGCCGTTTCCCCTGTACGAGATGGAAATCCGTGGCACCTGCTGTGGTTGGCTTTGCACAGGGAGAAGCTACCTCCTTCTGATGCAGCTTGGATGCAGGCTTGGCCAGGCATCCTTGGTGCAGGCCATCCACAAAGATGGCATCTGGCTTTGCTCTCTTAAGTAGCAAGCTTTATTCCCACGTCAGAGATGGGGATGAAATCCTGAGGAGGGTATGTTTTCTGCTCTTCTGGCCCACCTGTGCAGTGGGGATGAGGGTGAGCGATCAAGTGGGGCTGTAGGAGCTCAATACACATTTATTTAGTTCTCTGTTCCATTACAGCAGATGATTACTGACTCTTTCAAATTATATTTCAAGGCAATAATCTGTGCACAGCATCATAAAGCCTTAGTACTCTTGCCTGAACTGTTTTTTTCAGCTAATTAATATATATTATACAATGTGATTACTATGAGCTTGTATATACAAACATATCCTGAATACTGGGAGTAAACAGAAGCTATCATTCCCCAGAATTATTACTGAGGATTGTCATAGAAAGTTCTCTTGATTTCAAGCTTAATTATGCAGCCTAACAGCGCATAAGAAATATTTAACAATCTCTCTGTTAAGTCAATGAGTAATGGCAAAAAATGTTTCTTTTGTCTCTTTCTCAGGCACCTGCAAAATTTAATTTGTGAAATGATCATCATTCATGAGAATGTGGAAAATTGCTAAACACGTCTTGATGCAAATAGTGCCCCTGCCAAAAAAAAAACAAAAAAAAGAAGCTTAGCTGTTATGTCTTCCTATGCACTCCCTTTCCATAATAAGCTTTGAAACACATGGGGCTCTGAATAGAAAACCTATTTCTCCTAGAGATTTAACTTGCATTAATTAGGTGTTCAGAAAGGTCAGTGCTGAGCAGGTGTTCTACTTGGTTTGCATGCAAGTGTCTGTGTTTGGCTTTACAGAGTGGTAGAGAAGTGAGGTTTAATGAACAGTTAGCAGAGTCGCTCGTTCTGGTGCGGGTTTATGTAGTATGCGTGCGTGCATCCTTGTGTCTGCTTGGGTCTGTGTGCACATATGCAGGTGCAAATATGCATATTTGCCACAGAAGCCAATTAATAAGGTTTCTTGCTAAGGCTTGAAGGTGGAAGGGGAAAAGATGACAAACATTTCCATAGCTGTGATTGCTACGTTAAGATATAAATGAGTGCTGATGAATGAATGCAGATGAGACGCTGAGTTGGCAGAGGAAAGAGTTGGAGTGTGGGGCACAGTTGCAAACTTCTTTGAGGAATTATCTGGAGAAGGAGGGGGAAAGAAAGCATTATCCCTCAGAGGATGTTGTTAAATTATGTGGGCAGAAGGTAAAAGGCCACAGGCTGTGACCAATAATCTGGAGCAGACACAGATATAAAGCAAATCTTGAGCTGTGAAAGAGATGGCCAGCATTAGTCGAAGAGAGAAGAGTAGATGACATTGTTGAGCCGTTATCGGCTGGCCTTTTTGCTTACTGCGTACTGAGGCCAGAATTCTCATAAAACGCTTTACTTAAACCAGAGGGAAGATTTTTTGTGGTTAGAAGAGGAAATTGAAATTCCAAGCTAACCTGCAGAGACCAGTGGTCAGAGTATCTCACTGCTCACCCGCACCAAAGCAGAACATATTGACGTTGCTAACGATGAAATGCATCAGCACCTGACTGATGCCACCAAAGACTTAATGAAGGGATCTGGCGAACCAGCGTGCTTGTCAGTTTGCAAACTCAGTGGACATTTTACTGTCCATCTGCTGCCATTTAATACTATAAATTTGAATCAAATTCCCATTGTCTGAATTACTAGCAGGTATCCAATCCAATTAAAAGGCGTGTTCACTTTAATTTTAACCACCATGTCACATTACATCAGTCGTGTCTCATTCTGGCTACTTTGGCTTTATCAAGATGAATGTGCTAATTAGGACCTGAGAATCTGCTATCTCTTGGACAGCAGGCGTTTGACTCAAATGAATCGACCGGCTTACACGAGGTGTCCTCGCATCAATTCTGGACAGCTTCAGCAGTGGCATCTCTCCTTGGTGCCAGAAGTAGATTTTGTTTACGTGCAGACATTACAACACAATACCACTAATCACATTTGGACTTGACTAGAAATACTTTCAGGGTACACAGTTCAGACCAACGACTTGGAGTTAAGTAGAGAGATGGTATGACACATCGATATTGAAGATGTGTAAGAAGTTTTTCTCTACCGGATACATCCTCAGAGTGACTGAAGAAGGATTGCTGGTAGCTATTTTTCTGAAAAAAATAAGGGTTTTTTTTTTACTGAAGTTTTAAATCACTTAGATAAATTTTTGGAGGGGAGAAGGAGGTGTTAGGGGAAGAATAGGCATTTTACTTTGTTAAAAAGTTTGGCAAGATGTGCTTCACGATCTGTGTCCAGAACATTTCTGCATCACCGAGAGATTTTTGATGAAAGAGTTTTAGATGTGTAACAGTGATGCATTCAGAAAATGAGCAGATACAATACACTTGGGTGCTTACTTTACCTCTGAACCTCTTTGGCTCCACTGTATGCAAGCTAGACAAGCACTGAATAAAATACTGCTCTCCCCTGCGCTCCAGTTCACATCGTGTTGGCTTAGCCCAAGCTGTCTTGGCCTCATGTGAATTTATACTCCTTCCAGTTTTTCCAGCTTTGTTTCCACGTGATCCACACAAAAAGAGCATCAAAAACAGTGCTTATTCTGATGAAAACTTAGGGTAGATATCCAAAGTGAATCTAATTGGCGCAGATTACATTTGATGCCACTTTTCTCTTTCCTGACGAATACATCAATCATTAACACTAATAAGAACTGGGTAAATAATGAAATGCATATTAAATAATGTGTTTGTTCAAAAATATCATGACATTTGAATAAATTATTGGCTTAACGCATCTGTTCACTTCCCAGTCAGCTCATTAACTTAGGGAAATATTGAAAAAGTAGCTTGCATATATTTTTGCACTGTCTATATTTTTATTTTAAAAGCGAAATTAAGCAAATATGGCTTTCAAAAATATGTTTGGATTAGGAAGACTGTTGTGAATGACACCCTGTGTTCACACTCCTGAGAAGATTAATGGCGTATTACAATGTCATGTAGTTTTAGGTAGCACATGACAGAAATTTTGTCATTTCTGGTCCTAAAGTTTCTCAGAAGCGCATCTTGCTGCCACAGTACTCCCCAACATGAGCTGGCAGCTGAGTAATTTGTGCAGGTGAGATGGCAATCCGGTGGATTTATAAGGTTTTTTGTCAGCTGATGGTCTCTATTTACTCTCTTGCTGTTCTGGAGCAGTGACTTCCCTCTCCTTCGTGCAAAGAAATCCTGGGTCAAATTCAGGGATGAAATTGTTTAGACAGACCAAAGGAATAAATCCCATTGTGTCTTTTGTCCCCTTCTGGGTAGGAACTGTTCACCCCTTTAGCTTTGTTTGCAAACACTTGCTGGATTATGAGAAGATGGAAGAAGCCCTTACACACATTAACCTTGAATCTGGCCTCATGAATCTCCACAGGGCTAAGGGAGGCCAAATGGTTATAACTTATAAGCTGCCAGATGAACAGGAAAATCTACTGGTGCAAGTTGTTAGTTAAAGTCAGCTTCTCACTATATATCAAGTAGTACTTGATGTACAAAGTGTTAAATTTGCTGGAGGAGCTGGGTGGGTAGTTTTTATAGGGCGAAAGTCTGAAAATGTCAAATATCTTTCCTCTAGAAAATCATTTCTGCAATAGTAGAAGACTGTTTGCTGGCCAGCTAAGTTCAATTACAGACTGCTCTCTGTCAAAAACCCAAGCATTTATAACTCACCCATTTGAATTTAAATTGGGCTGAAAGTAAACATATGCTGCAAATTGTCAGCCTGGATGCAATTTTGTAGCTGAAGTAAATGTACTCATCTGTTTAATAATTTTTAGAAACAGTCATAAAGTGTCTGATGGTTTTGGGGGTGGGAGGGTTTTGTGCCTGTGCTAGGCTTCACATGGTTTTGGTTTATTTCATCTCCTGCCTGAGGAGCAATGGCTGGCCTGGCCTTGGCTGCACGTAGGGCACCGGGGTGGGAGGTGCTGGTGGTGGCCAGGCCTTCCTGCTGGCCCAGCCTTCTGCCTGCCTGCGCAGCCTCAGAGGGAGGCATGGCTCCGTTGCCACCCATTTGCCCCGAGAGCAGAGCAGAGAGGCTCTTTGCTGGGCTTTACATGGAGAAGGATCGTAAGTGCAGTGTAACTGCCCAGAGCAGCCATGCTGGGAAGCATGCGAGACCATCAGTGGGCTCAGTTACCCCCATTAGCAGTGGCCAAATGCTGCTCAGTGTCTTAAATCCCCTTCCCTTCTCTGAAATTCAGACTGTCAAATCAAATTGGAAACCCACAGTGTTGTAAACCAAACAAAAACTCTGTCTCCTTTAATCTTATTATTTTCAATTTAGCTTCCAGGCTTTCACAGCTGTGCTGCACAATGCCACCAAATCAGGTGGCTGAGAGCTCCTGGAACTACATACCACAGAACCACAGTGTGGTTTTGTGGGGAAGGGTACCTCAGAGACCACCAACCCAATTCCACTGTCACTGGCAGGGACATCTCTCACCAGGTCAGGTTGCTCAAAGCCCTGTGCAATCTGGCCTTGAACTCTTCCAGTGATAAGTCTGATAATTTATGTCTTAGAGGGTTATACTAGAGTTTCAAAAAGAAGAGTGACACTTAGATCTTTGTGAGGTGATGGGCTCGAATGATTTCATCGCTTAATAGTAACGGTCAGTTTTAATTGGCTGCTGTCAAATGGTTGAGTGTTATGCCTCCATTTGTCTCCATTTGTCGATATCAATGCCTTGATAAGGGACTTAACTCATTGGGTTTTGTCTAATGCATAGGCCTTAAAACAACAGGTGACCATGCTCCTAACTTCAGTGCCACTATATGGTAACTTATCCTGATGGAAGGGAGGATGAGGAGCTCTGAAGAAGAAGGCTCTGAAATAATGAGGAAAAGGGTTAAGCAAGAGAAAGTTTAAAAAAGGGAAAAATGCATTGAATCACTCTGGAGGCTATTTAAGAACACCATATTAGATGCACAGATGGTACATATACCTCTGAGCAAGGAAAAAGTAGAAAGGGGAGAGTAAATCTGGCATAGTTATGTGAAGAAGTGCATAAGCTTAAAGGGACACTGTCAACTTAAAAATCACACTTTTATTGGAAAATTTGTTACCTACTACTGTTGCAAAAAACACCTATGATGACTGTAGCTGAGAGATGAGACAAAAAAACTCGTTCTGTTTTATGGTGCTCTTTCTTTGGGCCTGATCCAAATTCTGTCGGCGTCAGTGGACCCCCCCCCCCCCACTGATTTTCCTGAGCTTTGGATCAGGCCCTATGCATGTTTGACTGTACATGGTGTACAGGCTGTTTCATTATTTTGCACGTGGTCTGCTTTCACATTGTTTCTGTGGTTTTTCACACAGCAAGAGTGGAAAAAAACGTGTTTTTTTTATCCAAATTGGAAGTGTGGTTTTTAAACTATGGAAATGCCAGTGGGGTCCCAGGCACACTTGTACCAGAAATACCAAATGTGTGACTTTTTAAAGACAAAGCTCCTCCTTCAAAATATATGTGAACACGATCAAGTTGGTTATAACAAAATGTCTCTGAGATGTAGAGCACGCTGGAAAGAAAAGAACAGGGAAGTTATTGGACAGACACGTACATGGTGCTGCAGAAGGTGTAGAAAAAGCATCTGTAGAAAAAAAGAAAAAAGTCCCCAGCTCTCATAGGCTACACAGCAGTGACTCTGCCCCCTTCTGAAATAGTGGAACGGCAGAAAAGCTCAATTAATTTTCTGTGTCCACCTTCACCACAGAGGATGATGAAGAAATTCCTGTTCCAAGGACATTTTTCACAGGAAATCAGAGTGTGGCCTTATAACAGAGATTGAAGTCTCTTAGGAGGAAGTTATGGAGCAACTTCAGCAACTCGAGTGCAGTAAATCACCAGGACCAGATGGTACTCATCCGAGTGTTCCTAAGGAAATAAAAGTGTGAAGCAGCAGAGATATTGACAAGGATCTGCAATGTATCATTAAAACCAGCAACTGTTCCTGAAAATTTGGAAGTCATTTGTATGGTGTTCAAAATAAAAAAAAAAAAAGAGAGAGAGAGAGAGAAACTGAAAAAAGAAAGAGATAAGGAGATTACTTTCTTCTCAGGCATCAGAAGTGAAGCTGAGAGTTCCTAAATAATTTTTATTTTAGTGGTCTAGTGGCAGAACAAGGTAACTTTCAGTTAGACGTGCCCTGGCAGGTTGTAACACCAAAAAGAGCATTGCCTATTGTAAATAGACAAGGATATTTAGGTGAACGTAGCTTATTTGGGCTCCAGATCACATTTGCTGTATAAGGTTGTTTGTTTCTGATGTGTTATTTGATGTCGTTGAGTAGTTTGATACAAACAGTGAATGCATTTTGGCACAGAAGCATGCATCGCTCCACGTTTCTGTATGAGGACAGACTTTTAAACATGAGGCTGGTCATGTCCCACGGGACTTGAGTGTAGTGCCAGTGCAAAAATTACTTTATAGTGCTGAGGAATGCTTTATATGCATGACAAAAGTTTATAATCCAACTTACTACAGAAAAATTAATTGTTTGTTGAAAAAAAAGTTGAATTTTTCAACAAAAAACAGGCACTTTAACAGACAGAGCCCACTTCACCCTATCCCCATTTTCTGCAGTTAAGCCATGTGGGCAACAAGGAGTAACAGAGGAGTACAGAGGTTTTGCCAAACAAACACAGCCAGTATGTACACGTGTGCACAGAAATTAGACGAGGGAGGGAAATTAGAAGTTCTAATGGATGTAGAATTTAGTGTAGCACTTGGAATAGCATCTCATGAAATCTTACCCTCAGATTGATTCAAATTACTTCAGATGTGAACACTGTCAAGTGGCCTGAAAATGGGCTCAAGGAATAAAGCAGAAGGTGGTGATAAAAAGCAACATATCAGATTGTGGATAGAGAAGGACCGGAGGGACGTGCATTAGGTTGGCCTTGTTTCACATTTCATTAATGATCTCCAGGAGAGAAGAGGCAGCGTGTTCACAAACTCTGCAGATGATACTAAGCTAGGAGGAGTTGCAGATACCAAATAAATAAATAAATAAATAAAAATCTCTGGAGGAATTAGAAATAATGAAAAAAAGCAACTAAATTACTTTCACTTTGACAAAAGTAAGTTAATATATCTAGGGAAAGAAAAAAACAAACAGCTCTGAAACAACCATCTGAGTGGAATGAGCAAAGCTGGACCACAGGCCGAAGCTGAGGCTAATTACAGGTAATAAATCAGACCACGGTGATGTAGCAGTAGTGAAGCAGCCATGAATTGGGTCTGTAGCATTAAGGCTGCTGAGGAGGCTGCCATGTAGCTGGGACATATAGCCTGAGCAAGGAGCAGAGGGGCTGAGGGGCAGCATGGATGGGTAAAGCTGAAGCTAAAAATGTACAGTCCAAGGTGGTTAAAATTGGTGATTCTTAGCAAAAGGCAAAATGAGCTAGGCCAGGTAACAAGAACAGAAACCAAACCTCGTTTACCAGACATACTGTGTGCCAGCTCAAGCCTCATATGCACCCTATACCCACAGAAAGTATAGGATGTTTTTCACTCCTTCCTTCAGATATTGGGTGCTGTCAGGTGCAATCTGCCAGACCAAGTGGACTAGTGGTAGAGCAGTATGGCCAGATCCTGTACTCTCAGCAGAGTGGTTGCACTGGTGGCATAGCGAGCCTGCGGGACTCGGTGACACAGTCCAAATCTAAACTGAAGCGTCCCATTCGGTCAGCCAAACACATAGCTGGCGTGAGCAGACATCTCTTTGTTAATACTGGTGGAGCTATGTGCATTGGCTGTGGTATTGGCCTGGTATTGGAACTGTGATAGCTCCATTTACTTTTTATGTGATCTGGAGAAGTGATGCATTCGCTATGGTGTCTGGAAAAAATTTGAGTATTATTGCTGAAATGAAAATATTTTGTCTCATTTGCAATCATCTTCTAATCTCTCACTGAAATTGATAATGCGGTTATCTGTCACCACACTATTCTTCTGAAATATTTCAAAAATTCCAGTCGTTCCTAGTACTGTTGACACAAGTACAGAAAGTAGAGAAGACTTTGTCAACAGGTTAAAGCGATGTGTGAGATTGTATTTTAAAAAAAATAAGTCACGTAGAACTGACTTTAATTCATTGTATGCAGATATTTCAATACAAATTACAATCTCTTGTGCCAGACTTTTCCAAAGAGCACAACTGGAGATATTAGAGCACATCGTGTCGTTTGTAAGATGATTTGCTCCAGTCGGTTGGTCATAGCGGTGTACCGAATTGGGTTATGTTGAGCTTTTTTGTTTCTTCAGCCTTGAACTTAGGTTGGAATACCTTGGTCTTGCAGAACGCAGTATGTGGTAAGGCACCGATGGCCATAGTCAAAACAAAGGAGGTCCCTTGTTTGTGCTGGTATCAGGGGCAGTGCTTCCATTGATGCCAGTGAGATGATAATTGAATACAAAGATGCAAGACAATAGTGACACTCTAAGGGGAGAAATGAGGCATTAGGGCTCATTTTTTTTTGTCATTTTTGTCTCATTATTTGTCCGTGAACCTCATGAACTGCTGTTTGCTGATAAAGCTGCGTAAGCTACTTTAGACTTAACCTAATTTATATTAAATAAAGCCCAGGTGTGCTGCACTTACTCAGGCTGGCTAGCCCTTCGTTCTCCCCAATGCAGTGGTGTAATGCACATTTTTTCCTCTTCACCATTCTGCTTTATCCTTTCTTTCACTTGATTCAATTGAACCATTTTAGCCTTCACAATACAGATTCCAAACTTTTACCCTCTGTCTGGCTGCGTCTTATTGTATTTTCCAGCCTGCTTCTGCCTTTTTACTGGCAAGGCTGGGATTCACTGTTCCATGTTGTGTTCTGTATTTGCGGCATGTCTCGTATTGCCTTATGGATGTTTTCGTAGTTTTTGTTGTTGCTGTTGAAAGGTACCATGGAGATTCTCAGTTGTTTTTTTCTCCGTGCCCTTAACAGGGCTTAACTTACCACCCCATTAAACAGTCATTTCGTATGTGCGATTGTGATTACTGGAATGTAGGTTGCTATTATTAATCATCTTTCCACTCGTACTGTTACATTAATCATGTGAGGAGATGAGAGTGTAAGTTTGGATCCAGCAGGATGACAGCTTCTTATTCATAGTGGCACGAAATCCTACTCACGGAGCAAGGAATGACTTTCAGAGTCATTTGCCCATTTGCCAGTCTTGAGCCCTGTTCTGTGCCATTCTGCAGCACTGTGGACATGGAGGTTTCATGAATAAAACACGAGGTGCAGGAGCAGCCGGAAAAAGCAGTTTGGCACATTGTTTTTGCCAGGGTTCAGTACTGGGTTTACCCTCGCACCCAGCCACCAGCAAGAAGGCAGTCCTGCTCTGCAGAGCCTCCCACTGTGCACTCAGGAGTGGCTGTGGCTGTGCACACTGTGCTCGGTGGCTGCTCCCCTTTGTTCGCACATGGCATGTGCTCTGCCGCGGCCGTGCGCCCTCATATTGTCCTGCAGGAAATGTGCTGTCGTGCACAAGAGGAAGGAGCCTACCGCCTTTTCTGCACATAAGCACATCCTTTGGGGAAGTGTGCTTGTGGAGGAGCAAGCAGGACAGTACAGCTGGAAACAGTCTGCTTGGAGATAATCAGAGCCCCAGCAGGAGCACCCTCTGAGCACAGCTGCACAATTCCCTTTGCTCTCTAGAAGGCACTGCACCCTACGTGCAGTTTCCAAGCTACATTTAACACAATTGCCCATCAGCACTTAGGAAGCAGTTACCACAGAAACCCAGCGGAGACCAATTAGTCACATGATTAAATTAATTAAAATAACCCAGGGTATCTGCCATCTTACTTCTTTCTGCTACGAGTAGTGCATGACCTAGACAGAGCTGTAATTGGATGGCATTATTGTGCCTTTTAATCCTAGAATCATCTTCACGCTGTACGAGAGGTGGTCTTTGATTTTTCCTTTCCCATCGTTCTGCATAAATCCCTTCCCAGCGATCTGTGTTACTCCCTTGCCGCGGAGATGCATTATTCCTTTTCCGTAGATCTGTGCTATTGCACAAAAACATTCTCCAACCCCCTCAGTAAGCCAACTAGTATCAAATTTACAAAACATCAGATTTAACAACAGCGAGATTTGTTATGTTTGGGATAAGAGGATTTGGAAACATTTTCAATTGCGCAGTTAAGACTTTTGGAGGTCTTTAATGACAGCTCTAACAATACTTGCCAGGGAGAGCTCTGTAGCCTGTATTAGCACTTGACCTGAGAATTGTAAAGCACTAAGAAAAGACTGTATGTTGTGTCTTCATTTTCCAAGTAATTCTGTTATTGCAGTGGCCGCGTTTAAGTGGAACAAGCTGCCTGAGTTGTAACACTGCTTCCTGGGAAAGGCAGGCAGTCCAGTGTCCTTGGTTGTTTTTAAAGCCTAGCAATGCACAGCCACATTCTAACTGAGTAAATCACTCCTTTGTCCTTGGTTTTTCTGCTGGCCTGACAATGGCATCCCCCAGACATCCATGTCATCTAGGGTTTCCTTCTATTATACCGGTGTCATGCTTCTGCATGCGCACAAATCATCTTTACCTGAAACCACATAAAACATGGAACATTGCAATTTCCATCTCATCAGAGTTTTCCCAGTGGCTGCTCTGAAGTTACCTTGATCCACTGCACCAAAAGGAGGAAAAAAAAAAAAAAAAAAAAAAAGCAAGCTATTTCTGGCCGCAGAGTAGAGAGCAGCTTGCCTCTCCAAAGCAGATTCCATACAAACAGTCTTGACAAAATAGCATGCATAAATTACATGCCTCTGATGCATTAATTCGTGCCTAACAGAGCAAGTGGCAACAACACTACATTTACAATGGATGGGTATAGGATGGAAGAAATGAAGTCTGTGGGTTAATGTATAAATAATCAACAGTTGCAAATATTATGGAAGAAAACGGCTTTGCACGTGCTGTATTGCTGAAGTGCCATGAACAAACATATTTTATAGGCTTAGCTGGCTCTGACTAGCCTGTCAGAAAGGATGTGCATGTTTGGCAGTCCTGGGGCAGATACCCCAACATTAGATAGAATCTTGTCATGAAAGGAGGCCTCTGCTCACCTGTCATGGCAGTGATGTAAGTGAGCCTCCACTAAGTCAGAACACATTCCTGATGAAAAGCAAGCTTTGTGCCAGATGTAGTCAGCTGTGTGCCCAGGTAGCGAAGAAGACCAATGGCATCCTGGCTTGTATCAGAAATAGTGTTGCCAGCAGGAGCAGTGAAGTGATCGTCCCTCTGTACTCAGCACTGGTGAGGCCGCACCTCGAGTACTGTGTTCAGTTTTGGGCCCCTCACTGCAAGAAAGACATCGAGGCCCTGGAGCGTGTCCAGAGGAGGGCAACAAAGCTGGTGAAGAGTCTAGAGAACAAGTCTTATGAGGAGCGGCTGAGGGAGCTGAGATTGTATAGTCTGGAGAAGAGGAGGCTCAGGGGAGACCTCATTGCACTCTACAACTCCCTGAAAGGAGGTTGTGGTGAGGTTGGGTTGACCTTTTCTCCTGGATAGCAGCAATAGAAAGAGTGGTGATGGATTGGCACAGGCTGGCCAGGGAAGCGTTTATGTCACTGTTCCTGGAGGTGTTCAAGAAACATTTAGATGTTGTACTATAGGACACGGTTTAATGGGGAAATATTGGTGGTAGGTGGATGGTCGGACTGAATCATTCTGGAGGTCTTTTCCAATGTTGGTGATTCTATGATTTTAATGCATTTCTGTCATTTACGGAAATTGTCCCTGCTGACCAACATCCCTGGTATCCACACATGCACACACAGATTACCAGGCATAAATGAAACCACGTTCTCTGAGTGTTTCCATTTTCCTTGCGTTTTACTTGTCATGGGCTACTGCAGTGTGTGTAATACTTGCTGAAAAATGGCCTCTCGTGTAGTGTTTGGTCTGGCTGTTTTTGCAGAAAGTGACAGTAAGGGCATTGAAAAAGAAATTCTCCATGGGATTACCCAACTTTTCAGTACAGTGGTCCCATAGCAATTGGTTGAGTTATGCTTTTATAAAACTGAAGTAAACTAGTGGAAAATCTGGTCTGAAGATTTCAGATACAGCAGCCGCATGCTGTTGTTTCCAGGATTAAAAAATGTGCCATAAATACACTCATAAACAGGACCATGGGAAGTATACTTTCTGTTTCCTATTTTCTTCATCCACAGAGCTGCCTACTAAGTTCTTAAAGCCTTTCTTCTTTTGTAACTCAGAAAAAAAAAAAAAAACAACATTTTTTCAGACTAGAGAAATAAAAAGTTTATGCTGCCGTTTCTTGTTATGCTGCGTGAAGTATGGCTGAGAGCAAAGACTGGGTTCTTCATTAACACCCACTGCTGACCTCTTCCAAAGACAGAGCTGGGGCAGTCCCGGTGGGGTGGCCTGGGGCACTGCTGGAGGATGGTCCCCAGGTGCTATTGGATAAGTGGTCCCGCAGCACGCAGATTAGAGCTAGAGATTACAGCAAGGGAGAAGTGCCGGGGAGTAAAGAACACAGTGTTTCAGTTGTGGAGGTCTTGGGTGGTGGGAGGTTTGCAAAGGAATCAATGGGATTCCAGGCTTCCTTTGTAAGTAGGTGAATAAATTATATCTGCCCTGCTTGGAATAAAAAAGGGGAGGATATAAAAGGAAACCTGATGAGGTGCAAGCAATTTTAAAATAGTTGTTATGAAGAAATGTTATAAACGCACGGTGTATCACGTGCCAGAATAAATGAAAGCAAATCAAGATAGCAAAAGAATCTTGATGGAATACTTTCTGCTAACTGCAATAGCAGAAGCAACGTGTAGGAGCCATGTCGTAACAGTTTGGTTTCTGTAGGTGTTGTGAACACCTCAGCTCTGAGGAACCGAAGGGCTCTCAGTGAGGGGTCCGTGTGTGGGATGGGCCCGCTGTGTGTGGCTGCTCCTGGGCAGGCTGGAGGCAGGAGGAGGCTAAAACTGAGTGGCACTAAAGCAGTCAACATTTGGCTGATGTGATTTTAAAAAGTAGGAATGGATAAAACATGTACTTCTGAATCATTTATACATGACATTTTTGTGTGGTAGAGGACACGTAGGATAGTCTTCAGGCCTAAGTAAATAATCTGATGCAATAGGTTCGTCACACGAGGAAGAAT
This sequence comes from Gallus gallus, assembly GCF_016699485.2. Classification (NCBI taxonomy): domain Eukaryota; kingdom Metazoa; phylum Chordata; class Aves; order Galliformes; family Phasianidae; genus Gallus; species Gallus gallus. The sequence goes on along the minus strand of NC_052534.1, from coordinate 67,481,915 downwards.
GCCAGTGGGAGAGAAACACAGTGCCCTCTCAGAGGCAGGGAGAAGGCAATATAAGTGAGAGAAGGATGATTCTGAGGGATTCCTTTTCGCACTCCTGCTAATTCAGAAAGCTGGTGAATCTACAGCACTCTGATATCCAGGATTCGTCCGTTCTTAATCTCTTCTCTGATTTGTGTTCCTAAAATGGCTCTAACATAGAAGTAGTTACGGCAGAAATAACCTCCTGGAGGCCATCCAGGCATTTCCCTATATTGCAACAGAGTTTAATTGTTGTTTAATTTAATCCTAGTCTATTCTTACGGCAGTAATAGACAAAAGCATATAATAAATAGCCTGAGAGACTGCATGGAGGTACTTAGATACTCTCTTTTGGTGTATTCTGAAAGCTTTCCTGCACTCTTTCTTGTAGTCCAGACAGTTTAACAGAGTAAGCAAAAGTTTCTCAACTAAGTTTCCCAGTTTGTATACAACATGAACTGTGTAGGTTGTGGAGTTGAATTCTGGTCATTCTCATCAGTTTATCTCAAGTGATTTTAGTAGATTAACTGTTTGTTTTGAAGCAGCTGTATTCACAAGTGGGCCATTCTTTAAGCACGGGCCCTTTAGCGTGAAGGATGTTGCCGGTGTTCTTGATTAGAAACAGTGTACATCTCTTTGCCAGACATCTAACTTAGAGAGAGGGGAGCATTTCCCAGTGAGCTGAGATAAAGGAAGAAGGAGGTAGCGGTGATTCCAGTGAAGGCAGGTGCAGGTCATTCTGACATTGAGGCAATTTGGATAGGACCCAGTTTCCAAAACCATATCCTATGCTAGCTTGTGTCATCATTGAGGATTTATGTGAACTGGAGAAGAGTCGTTTTGCTGTTGGTTGTTTCTCCAAAATTCCTTTGTCTGAGGACTCAGCACTTTCTATTTTATCAGCAACATTTCCATTGTCTTGTTTTCCTCTGTCTGTTCTTCGCTGCCCCCTGCCACCGACTTCTGTGTACCCTCGAGATCTTCCTGATACCAGCTCTTTTTATCCTCCCTAGCAGGTCCTGGCACTTTCTGCATGCCATGTCACTTACTGTGAACTTAGCAAGAAATGAGAAAAAAAAAAAAAACTTACTTTCAGAATTCCATGTCACTACGACATTTTTGTCCCCATAAGTACTATTTTGCCCTTTAACATCTACTTATACTTATTCCTCATTCTAGGAAGTGGCAGTGACAGTCCCTGTCACTAGGTTGATAACATGGTGGCAAAGTAATATGGCCCGCCTTGAGAGCAAATGCCCACTGTGTAATATTTTTGTGTCATAGAATCACAGAATCATAGAATGTCCTGGGTTGAAAAGGACCACAATGATCATCCAGTTTCAACCCCCCTGCTATGTGCAGGGCTGCCAACCACCAGACCAGGCTGCCCAGAGCCACATCCAGCCTGGACTTAAATGCCTCCAGGGATGGGGCATCCGCAACCTCCTTGGGCAACCTGTTCCAGGGTGTCGCCACCTGTTTACATATTTTCAGCAGACTCTCAGTAGTTTTTCCCTACATTTCTGCAGCCAGAACTGGTCTTGGTGAGGAGCAGTGTGTTTCCAGAGGAAGTTTTAGCTTATGAATGTGCTCGGTGGATTCCCATGCCTCTTTTGCTCCTGAACTTCCCCCTGAGTGCACCTCCTGGTTATTTTCCTTTCATGGCTCTTTGGGGTCTAAATCCCAACCCCTTCAAAATTCAAAGGTAAACCTCAGTGGCTTTCTCAGGAGCAGGATTTCAGCACAAGCATCCTTGTAGAGCAGAAGCTCTGCCCACTGTACAGGTGGGCTTACTACACCTTCTGCCAGGATGGGGTGGCGAGGCAGCAGCCTTGGCCAGAAAGTGGCCTTCCAGCTCCTGGGAGGCAAGATGCTGAGGACAGTAAACCAAGACACATCAGTTTTATTATCTCTGCCCTTCTGAGACACTCACAGCACAGCACGGCATGCTCCTCCGTCAGTTCCACTCAGATTAAAAACCACAGCGAAATGTTTCTTTCTGTGTTTTTGGACAGGAAATCAGAGAGAACTTAGATACCTAATACGTACCTGAAAAGACAAGTGTTATTTTTTTTCCCCTCCATTGAACTGTGTTGCAGAATGAAACAGTTGACACGAACTATTTGTAAGACGGTTGCCTTCTCTAGAGAGCTTATTACCCTTCATCTTCCATTACCCTGGGTTGTTTGCAGGTAGCATATTCATTATCATGAGCATTCCTGCCTGCTTGTACGAGCACACGGTGTGCAGGGGCTGGCGACAGGCTGCTCAGCGCACAGAGCTGGGCTTTCCTCATTTACCCTTTTTGTTTCACTGCACCAAACTGTGGAGCTGCAGCATAAGCAACTTAGGGCTTATTTACTTAGTGTGCGAGAACAAGCAAAACAGGGAGTTGTGACTGGTCAAATTATGTGTCATGTTAAGGGCCTTTTGTCTCCGTTTGAGCGTTCTGAAACAAGACAAATTATGATATTTTCCTGTTAATTTCTGTTAATTTCTTTCCTTAATGAGTTTCATTAAAATCAAAGCTTCCGGAAGACTGAGCCATGACAGCTGTCTAAAGACTGTTTCGCTTGCTGTGGGCTGTTTGGGCTGAATAATTATTTGAGCTTTGTGAGGATTATTTCTTTAAATAAGAACAATGATACTCTGTTTGCGAGGAGTGCTGTGAGTGGCGCGGCACGGTGCTGCAGTGCTGGCTCGTAGTACTCCGTGGCTTTCAGGAATACCTGGGAAAAACACCTCTCCCTCAGCCTGACACGTTTTTAATGATTTCAGCGGCGGATACAAAGGCAGCTATTTCAGCTGGCAGCAGAATGGGGGCTGAGCTTTTAATGAAGTAAACCAATTCTTGGAAAGAGAGAAGGGCTTATTCTTTACTGCTGCCTTGCTATAAACATGACCCAGGAAAGAAAAAAGCAAGTCTTTCTGTTTTTCCATTCATAAAATATTCCTGCAAGCTGCAGACCTGCACTTCGCGAGCAGAATGGCAAACATTTCAGTTCTTTTTCATTTCCCCTACTGTAAGATCTTCAGGAGACCTCATGTATTCCCCTGCTATTGTGGCTCTTAGGGTGTAGCTCAGTCTGTTTGCTGCACTGACCATTTTGTTTTGACACAGAAATTCTTAGCGCGAGGGGTGGGAATATGGGAACTGTACAATAGTTTGCCGTGTCCAAGTCTGAACTGGACACTCACCACCTGTTTTTGTGAGCTGTTGCACCAAATTCCTCATCGGAGTTGCAGAAAACCCGGCTGGTTTGACAAAGCTCGTGTTCATATCACGAGTCTCAGATTTCAAGGCCTGAATGGTAGATTTTTGTTTTGGGAAAGAGAGTGTTTTCTGAGATTTAGGGACCCTCTCGACTTCCTAAATCCCTGTCCCCGTTTTTAACCCTGTGTCCTTCCTGCGCCTGATTCTATCCCTGAGCCCCCATTCCTCGGAGGACAGAGGCAAGCGACCTCTGCTTAAAATGAATTCATTTCAGAGAGCAGTTAAGCAGAGATGGCACCTTCTTGCTTGCCACAGTGCCGTGCATGCTTCCTGCACCAACCCAAATGCATCTTGTCCCTGTCACACGACTGGGAACAACTGATGGCTTCCTGCCTCAGTTAGCATCATCAGGGTAATGGCCAGGAAAGCCTGCACACGGGTTTTTATTAGCGGGAGTGACAAAATGCAGCTTAATTTCAGGATCGCAGGTTGATCTTAGAAGGCAGACAGGAATGCACAACCCCGTCACCCCCAGCAGCACCCGCTATAACGAAAAACTAAGCTGAACATATCCAATGCGGAAGCTGCCCGAGGTGAATCAGGCTGATGTCGGTGCTGTTCTCACCCTGCAGCAGCTGCCTGCTGGGTGCTGGGGACAGGGATGGAGATGGGCTGTCGGTCTGAGAGCAGTAGGGAGCACCCAGAAGGGAGCAGCAGGACCCCACGGCTCCACGCACCGTGCCAGAGCAGCCACTGTGGTCATCATCAGGCTCTGGAAGGAGTAAAAATGTTTCCTCTGCTGGGATTTTCCAAAGCATGTGACAACATTAAGCTACCAGTTTCCCTGAAGAAGTAAATAGGCTTTGCTTGCTCAACCTGCACCGGTCCTGCGAAGAACCCAAGCCCACATCATCTAATGGGAGTGGATTACACCATCTCATGGCTCCGGCACTGGTTAGAAGTCCAGGACCCAAATCCTAATTTCTTCCTGTAATTTCTTCATTACTACATAATTTTAACAGGAAATTTCTGCAAGAAATCAGCTCCTCTTAAAACTTTCTTGTGATGAAAAATGAATATAAAACATTTAGTTTGGGCTGGTTTAAGGGAAGCTGCTGACTCGCTGATAGAAAGGACAGAAAAGCTGTTGTGATTTTCACCTAATGTTCATGTTTATACGAACTTCCTCTTACTTCACAAAAAATCAGGAGGACCACTCCTCAGTCGGTCTTTGTATAGACATCCAGCACTGAAAAAGCAGGTGTGTACAAGTCCATTTGCAAAAACACACACACAGTTTTCTTTTTTTTTTCTAGCTTGAACAGTCTAAAAATCTTAGTTTTTGTCACTGCTTGGTCTCAGATGCTAGCATTATAGAATCCGTCACATTTAAACGCTTTTCCTAAGGGACGTGCTGTACTTCCAGTCAGTTGTTGGCTTGTTTTGCGCCAGGAGTTCAGGACCTGCCTCTCTGCCTTTGCTGTTTCATGAAATTTCATGGCATAGACTCGATCTCATGCCGTGAGAACTGTCTCAGATTTGCTTAAAGCATGTCCTGGGAGTCCTTGCAAAGCAGCCCTTCTCCTTCTGTGGGCTCTGCTTGGCTCCTTTGTGCTCCACAGCTAAAGGAGCATAGAAATTCTCTGCCTTTCTTTTCATAAAATGATGGGTTTCAGAAATCAGCCTGTTTCCTGCATATCAGATGTAATGAGTATAGAAAATCTGCATGCTTTGTTATCACCAGAGGATCTGCTCAGAGGGTCACTCCTTCCAGAAGCACTGGTTGTGTTCTCACACTGACCCCGCAAGTCAATATGCAGCCTGGCAGATATACTCCAGAAGTCTGTGTTTTCAGCCTGGGTGGGTGAACCTGAAACCCAATTATTTTTAGCTTATATTGTACCTGGATTTCTAGCTGACTCTTGGTGATGTGAAAGCTCTTAATTGAATGTAATCCATGAAAGATTTACTCTCCTGATCAGCTTTCTCTCAGGAAGTGATTTTAACTCATCAGATTCCAGCTGTTCCTTAAAACCACCCTGCCATCAAATCTGTCGGTTTAATTGTGAGTATTGCAGTTCGGTATCCTGCTGAGCCCTAGACCTTGTGCCCCCTATTCTTTTGTTTTCCATATAAGTCGACTCATAGAATAACACAGGTCTTCCCTGGTGCATGGGGAGATGAGCAAGGATGTGGAAAAAAAATGGAAGTTGGTCTGATCTAGCTGATCCAACGAGGGTTGTTGAAAAACCCTTTTCAACTCTGTTCTTAAAATCCTTCTGCTTCCTGCAGTGATCCTTCTACAGCAGCCAGCTCTTAATGCCCGACAGGGATGAAAAATGATTCAAAAAGGAAATAAAAAACACGTAGGCTTTTGTGAGCTCTCTGAGCATTTGACCAGCCCTGGCTGCATGTGGCAGCTCCACCCTCTGTTGAAGCAACTCAGTTGTAGTTGTAGGATGTGGAGAGTTGACTCTAAAGTTTTCCATTACTTCTCAGGAACAGTAGAACTAGAGCTAGAGATTCACACTCAGCTACAGATGCACATGTCAAGGCCACTGTATCTTTCCTCCATATCATCTAAAGAGAAATGGTGTATCTTGGCACAGCCTGCAAGTTTTGCTTCTTTTCTGTCTCTGTGTTCCTCTTTCTGTGACTTTGTGCTGCAGAGATGTTCCCCGTTCCAACTTGTATCACACCATGTGGCTGACGGTAGCAAGAGACTGGGGACTTGGGGTCTCATGGAAACCAATGCGGCTATTGAAGGTGATTCTAAAAGACCTGGGTAGCGTAGCTATTAAAGCTATAACATTAAAGTTTGTTAAACGTGTCCAGGACTGGTATTTCCATTTTAAAATAAATCCTAATTTTAATAAAGTAAAAGTTAAAGGCTCTGCTGAATGTCTAGACAAAATAATTTCCTAACATCTATAATTTCCCTTTCCCTTCCCAGTCGTATGTTACAGAGAAAGTGCCCGTGTAACTGGTAATGCTTCAGCAAGCTCCCATTCCAGTAGTGATGTTTTCTTGGATGCTCTTTTGTAATTGTCTGAGTTCCTCTGAGCAGCTCTGCATTCCCTAGATGGGGAGAGAAAGATTTAAACTTCTACTGAAAGGCTTCACGAGAGTGATGACTTTTCTGGTTAATTTGTATGTTTCTAGGAGTACAATCTAAGTTTCCCAGCTAACCATTTAATCAAACACAGAAATGCAGAAAAAGTAGAAGAAAGAAAAAATAGGAATCAGAATGAAATATATCTCTGTTGTACTTCTCAATAAATTTGGAAGCTTCCAGGTCAGTATCTGTTGACTTTGAAGTACAGTTGTCTCAATCTGACTCAAGCCAGGATATCAAAAGTTGCTGAGTTTCAGGAACAGTGAGCTCTCTCACAACAGAAGTAAACACCTGGAAAAATAGTTAAATGGTTGTAGTGTGAACAGACACCTGGAAGGCCAGAGAAGCTGAGATGTCTTAGCTTGCCAAAAGCCACTTTAGTGATCAACCTTTCCTAGAGCACTTATAAGAAGAAAAGCTACTCCATGTCCACTGACATCAGGACTTTTATGTGCGTTGCTCTTCCATCTCTTGGCCAATGTGTAGCATGTAACCAGGTGTGCACCTGCTGTGTATATTGAACACAACCCCTGGTCTCTGAAAGTCTCTCACCAATTTTGGAAATAATGTATCTGCCTTTTTCTGGAGGTAGAACTGATAGTCCCAATGAATTTCCACAAGTTACGTTTGAGTTTTGAAAACAGATCCCACTGCCATTTCTGAAGTAAATTCCTAAAGCCTGATGGTAGAGCAGCTGGAATGACCCCAACTTCCAGTTGAGGTCGGCCATGCAGCCCCTGCTTCCCATAGACAGGGTTCATGGCTCTGCACATCAAAGCTGGTTCCTTGAAATTATCCAGTGTGGGAGTGTTTGTGGCATTGTTGTTAACAGTTGGTGGTTGTGTCCCTCAAGGATGTGTCACCCTCCATTTGGTTTCGTGCATAGTTTTGATCCGGGTATTGTGTAGATACTTTCTCTGCAGAGAAGTATTTTCTTTTGTGTATGTTTCACAGATTTATTGAATGTCTTGTTTTTTTTGCATTATGAGAAGCAATGGATAGTTACCGAAGAGCTAATAAACACATTTTTGGTAACAAAAAAAAAAAAAAAAAGAATTTTTGGTAATATAAAATAAAGCGATTTACATAAACTACTACATATACTACATAAACTACATATTCATTCTCACTTGTTTTCTTTTTTTAAAGGGTTAAGTCCCTGTTGTTTCGTATCTTCTTATATAAGAGTCGTTCCAAACCTCTGATTGTCCTTCACTGTACATTTCCTCATACAGTTTCCTTCAATACAGACCATGGCCTGATTTTAAGGAGCAGCCTGCCATGCATTTTAAAATAACATTTTAATAGCATTTGAAAAAGTAGGTTTATCCAATGTGGAGATGCAATTAAAGTTGGTTGTTGAAAATGAACTAGCATCATCAGCAATTAATGCTTGAGGCAAGAATTTGTTATTTTCCCCTTTCTTTGCTTCTATTTCATTTTCGTGTCTTTGATTGGAGATGGGACAAAAAAGACTCATATTGCTGTTCCTTGTTTCTTCTCCTTGGCTGTGCAGCAGGCAAGGAGTCACTCATAGGGCTGGGGAAGAAGGCAGTGGACACAGGGTGATGGCAGAGCCATGCAATGTGCTCCCATGAGATGAAGCAGATGAGCTAAACTTAGCTGGAGGTTGTATTTCATCCTTTCTGGCATGGAGAGGAAGCACAGAGGTCAGCCCTGGCAGTTTGCTTGTTCATTCCTATGGGACTGGGGAGGAAAAGTGATGTCTCCAGTCAAGTTTTTATTATCAGAGAAGATTCTCTGTATCCTAAAACTGCCATCCCTTGTGCTTCCCTTTTCCCTTTTGCTTATTCACCACATTTCCTCTGCCTACACCTACTTGCACATCTGGAGTCCATGAGAAAGTAGGAAAGGAGGCTTACTGTGATCTTGCCTAGCTCAGTGCTGTAAAGCAAGACATACTTACAGAATCCAGTAGCAGTGGACATAGAGGGTAAGCTCCTTTACCAAACCTCTCACACACTGCTCCTACGGCCCTCATAGCATGCCCGTACACCTGGAAGGACTGGTGGCCCATTGCTCCTCAGGTAGTGCTCGCAAGTTCAGTACTGGTCACTGCTGGAGACGAGCCTAACTAAGGGGTCTTGAGATCCGATCCAGTGTGACTGTTCTTCCTCAGATTAAAATAAAGAGTGCCTGTTTCAAGGTTATAGTGGAAAAAATCTACTCAGATATCTGGTCCAACCAGTGCAGGAGACTTTTCTGCCATATGTTTCCACAACCTTCAGCCCAAAAAGCTGGAGGAGTAGGAGGCACAGGTCTGAGCACAGCTTGAAGGCTACTGTGTTGGATGAGGAGAGCCAGTGCTGTGCTTGGGCTCACACCCAAGCCTCCCTGCGTCCATCCCCAGCCCGTATGCTGGTGGCAGGCTGGAGGCCGCAGGCCTGCGCTGGGAACATTGTCCTAGAACAAAACAATTGTGACCCACGGCAGCAACATCAAGCTGGGACTGACATTCCCTCTTTAACTTGAGCCTCTCTGCTTTTCATCACGATGCCAGGAGTTGTCAGCTTTAACTCTGGCTTTTTTTGATTTGTGTCACAACCTAATAAGTTATAGGCCAGCTTCTCCTGTCGATGTTTTTCCTGCACAGAAGGCTTCACATTTTGTAAGCTTTTACAGCACAGCTGTGCTCAGAGATAAAACAGAATGTGTATACAGTACAGTATGTATTCAACTGATGCACTAGATTCTTCCCACCATATGTATAGAGTGGTGTGCATTTCACTCTGATACCTCACTGCCAAAACTGCCAGAAGCAAATAAACAAATGGCGGAAGAGAGACACCATATGACGCAGTGCCAGGCACATGACCTAGACTTTGAAAAGGGACCCTGCCTGCTTTTAACGGCTCAGAGCAGTCCAATTTTTTAAGCCTTGCCTCTGCTGCGTGAAGTCTTCTGCCACTGTATGCTGTGAAACGTGCTGGTTGTTAGGGAATACTCAAAGATTTCCCCTTCCTGTGAAGCAGCTGATGTTTCAGCTCCTCGTGCACAGTGCTCATTTTCACTTTGTTTGGTGCCAGTGATTCCGTGTCAGATTTTTAAAACAAGAGGAACAATGGAGTTGCGTGAACCAGTCTAATTCTGGAAGGAATGCTACTGTAAAAAGACATAACACATGTAATTAGAATAATAAGATTAATAATAATAGCAACAATTCAACAATTAATATATAAACAATTCAAATGAGTCAAATGGTTGTTCCATCTCATTCCCCACAAAAAAAAAGTTATTAAGTTGCATTTCACAGAATAGATGGTGAAGATGCTTGTAATAAAAGGACGTGAATGTTAATTACATGGTTAGATGTAGTTAATTTAAATTATAATTCTGTTCCTGGAACTCACTCTGACTGTGAAAAGGGAATGCCTTAGCTTCTCTTCTTTCTGGCCACCCTGTTACTGAAGAAAACACAATGGTGGTCCTCATCTGCCTGTGGCACTGGGAAACCTGGGCTGTTCATCCTGCCTTCAGGCACAGCCTAGTGCTAGGTTGAACAGCTTTTGGTGGATATCAAATCCAGCTAGCCATGGCTTTATCAAGCTCAGTTTTGCTGGCGGCTGTGTGCAGGGCAAGCAGGTGCTTTCTTCACTTTAGAGAAGTTTGAGGCACAGGTTGAGGAAGTAGACTAAGAACTGCAAAGGTTCTTTACAGTGCAGATACAGAACAGTCTGGATGTAGACAAGAGAAGTGAGTTTTGGATTTTGTTGAGGTCAAATATGAAATAGAAAATTATATCAGGATTTTTAATTTAGTAGCAATATTCAGAAGATATCAGTGTGCTTGAAGTGTGAATAAATATAGAGCTGATTCTTTGCTTGACACTTTTGTAATTCCACGTACTGGTGGTAACAAGAGGATTAATTTCCCCCTAGTCTTTCTGCCTCCTGCGGTAAGACATACTGTGATCAAGATAAGTGCCTCTACATCTTGGTCAAACAATGGGAGTTAAGGAGCTGTATGTGGAGGATGAAAGGCTAAAGGCCACGTTTCTAGAAGTTTCTCCAGGTTCTGCTTAGATAGATATGTCATTTCAACTCTACCCTAAAATGAGATAAGTAATTATCTGTACTGACCACAGAAGAGGCAAACTTTGGCATTACAGCTTGGAAGTTAAGGAACAGCAAGAGTACCTCAGTCACTGAATACTGCCAACCCACCTCGATGCCTCCAGCACAGCCCTTAAATGGAGGAGTCAGAGGCACTCATTGGCAGCTCCTAGATGCATGCAGGAATGCCCTAGCCCCATCTCTTTTCTTCGCTGATGATGCAATAGCTCTGTCTCTGTGGAAAATGTGACAGGATCACCTGTTACATAGGGCACCAGTTGAAGTTGAGTTGGTCCAGCAACTCAATAGACATTCTCTTAAGGTGGCCTGAATAGTCCGTCAGACACTGGGGAAAGATTAAACAGGGTCGGTGCTGTAAACAAGATTATTGGCTACACATTTGTTGGAAGTGTTGGACAAGCAGATCTTGTGTAAGAGAACATGGAAGAGGCTGGAATAAGCTTGTGGCAGCTTTAAAAGGCTGATGATACCACCCTGAAATGCTGGCAATGGCTTGAACAGGCTGATGCATACACATGAGGAGATAGCAGTGCTGGGAACATGCAAGAGTCCCGTGCAACCTCCAGGGACGCTTCTCCAGGCAGGAGTTGCAGGTGAGAAATAGGAAAGAGTAAATTAGGACTACAGGTGAGACAGCCTCTGCATGGTGTTAGAGGCCAGGCAAGTTGGGTTAGGGACGGAGGAGGCAAACAAGCCATTTGAATCAATGCAGAAGATAAAGAAGGTGATGAATATGTTTCTGCCTTCTTGTTTCTCTAGTGGAAGCACCTAGATTTAGAGGTTGAGTAGTATGTAGATATGTATTTTTCTGTATTAATGCACAGAGTTGAAAACAAAGCTGCAGTCAGATAGAGCCAAGGGTGTGAAGTAAACTGCTGGGAATGGCTATAAGTGGATTCCTGTCAGCACAGAAACCTGGCCAAGGATCTACCTCTAGCTGCTCCCCGTGGAAGATGGTAGTAAAGGGATCTAAGAAGACAAAGGTGCTTTTCAGCAGATTTCATCTTAGTGTGACAAAAAGGAGAAAACTCAGAATAGGACTTCTCAAATCTCAAGGCAAGTTGGGAAGATAAATTATAGTTGCTTGTCTCCTATTGCCTGAAAAGGCCTGTGCGTTCTGGACTTTCTTACAGGCTTGAATGGACAGTTTCCTGTTTTCAGGCATGATAGTGGGGCTTCTCTGGGTGATTGAGGGTTGCTGTGGACAGGCATAATGGGCATGTTATTTAGAAATAAATTGCTGCTTGTGTTTGGTGCAAACTGAGAGGTATTTGAGTTACATCTTGTTTGTCAGGAAGAGCGTAGCACCTTTCTCCTTTAAAGAAGAGTGGAAATCCTGGAAAGGGGGGGCTGTCTGATTTGTGTTGGGTCAACCTATTATCCTATCTTTGAAAGTAAAACTTTGAATAAAGGCCTAATAGAAGGTGCTGTGGAGGGGAAGTAGAAATGCTGTACCTGGTGTTAGAGCTAAAGCCAGTGATGATGTTGTGACCTCAGTCGCTGACCTCCAGCTGAGATGTCTGGAATTATAATCAGTGCTCCTCACCACCAGCCAGGGTGTGCTTTTGTCTTGCTTATAGCCGCTACTATCCCACCCTTTATTGCAACCATTCATCATCTGAAGAAAGACTGGGAGATGATAGAAGATGTCATTTGTATCAAAGCTTCCTCTCCTTTCTTTTCATCCTTTCCTTGCCCATTCTCCCATTTATGCTCCATTCCTGTTAGATTTTGCCCCCCTTGACAGATTGATCACCCCTTAACCCCCCCCATAACACAGCTCATAAATTATTTCTTTAAAAAATATTATGGCCCCTCCATTTTCAAATGGGAATGGCCCAAATGATCTGTCACTCATGGCCGAATCAGGGAGAGATTTCTATTTTCACACTTTAAAAGACCACAACAAATCCAGAGAATAGGTTCCTGCCTGTCTGGCATCGATCACAGCTGAGCGTTTATCATGCTTACAGATACAACAGATTTAAGGGAAAGCTTTACCAACCAGACCTGGCCATTGTTTTTCCTTCTCCACATTCATTCCAAGTGCAGGACTGTTTATATACCACAAAGATGTGAATTAAGAAAAAGAGTACGTATAGAATTTTCCAGCTGTTGAAGTCTTATTGTTATCTTCTGTATCGACCAAACCCGTTGTCTCTTAATTGGTTATTGACTGTTGTGAGGCAAATAAGGCAAGCTGTCATAGAGGGGAGGGTTAGGGTGCACGGTTTATCTTAATGGTATGTTGATCATCACTGGTCTATAAAGCCAGCGGGAGAGGAGTTCATTAAACCAGCCTGCAATTGCTTTAAGAAAATGTATGCTCTGGGTCAAAATGATTAATCATATATGTGATACCACAATCAGAGGAAATCGGCAGTGTTGCTTGGGCACTGACAGTGCCAGAGCTTGAAAAAAGCAGATGCACTGAAACAAATTCATTAGGGACAGCGATTTTTTTGTTGTCCGTGAGCCTTAGCTAACCATAACCAACATTCAAGGATTCTTTTTTCCTGGGTGTTGTGTTTTGTTTTCCTGCCTCCCTGTGTCTCTGGCAGGCTGATTGGAAACACGTGATTGCTCTGTGCGGCAGCCTCTTCTCTGTGCCTGGGAGTTCTGGTAGGAAAAGCAGCGGTGGAAAGGATGCTTGAGCCACCTGACTGCGAAATGCACAGAGTGCCCCAGAAAATGTTTTTACCCTATAAACTGTAACGTGTGAGGAATGGGAAGAGGGAGGGAAAGCTTGTTGGGAACGATCAGCTATGCTGCTGTGAGCTGCCCATTACCAAAATGGAATCTGCTGGGAAATCTGCAGTATATTTTAATTTCTTTCCTGGCTATATTTTAGGCTGTGTATTGAATAAGTTACAATAACTGTCAGGCAGAGTCCATTAGTGTCTCTGAATCGGGCCTGCCATGAATCAGAAGGGAGATTAGCAGTACAGGCTCAGTGTTATGAAGGTCTCACGCAGCTGTGACTTGTCGAAGAAACGTTTGTAGGGGCAATAAACAAGGTGTTTTTTTTTTCTTCCAGATTATCTCAGTGTGATGTTTTTGTTATCATATTTATTCTTTGACAATTCAGAACTGGTTATTAAAAATTTATGATACGGGTAAAGGTTTGTGCGGTTTGAAAAATGAGCCTTTGTGGCAGCCACCTGAACACGTCCCGTATATCACTGTGCCGCGAAAGCTGCAGAAACTGCCCGGTTATTATCCAGCAGAGGAAGGAAGAAGGTGTTTAGGTCTGGAAAGTAAAGGGGAAAGGAGACTTAATGGGGAGTTTTCCTTTGAGAGCGGAGGGCAGTTCCCTGCCTGGACTGCTGGCTGGAGGCTGGGCCACTTTCACCTGCTGGAGAGTCCAGGACTCTGAGATGCTCAGTCATTCACTTCTTCCCATACGCATTATAGCAGTGGACCAGGGCGGCAGGTGCTGCTGTTCCATCAGTTGCTCTTTCCTGATATAGGGCAAAACTGGAAGCTTTCATCAGTTTTGGCCAAGTTTTTTTTTTTTTTTGACTGTGATAGAAAGGGCTATGCATGTACAGCAGAGCAAGCTGTATGAAAAGAAAGCTCTGATGAGGAGCTCAGCAGAAAATCACAATTCTTCTCTAATGAATATGAAACAAACCTAGAGAAGGAAAATGTGGACTGAATCCGTAAAGCCTGATCTTTATTCTTTTTCTTTTTTTCCTTTTTTTTTTAAATTTTTTTGGTGTAAGTTTTAAGTGAGTTTTAAACACGGTAGGAAGAGAGTGATGGGTTTACCGGACACCAGGGTAGTGCTGTTGTTAGCATTTCCTTTTGATTCAGGTTTAATATTACCTACATTATAAGAGAAGGTGCAGCTTGCATTTTAAATATAAGCTGTGGTTAATGCTATACCACGAAACTGAGTGAAAAACTGAATACAAAAAGCTGTACCATTCTGAGCCACAGACGGTGAAGGAAAGCATTCTTTTAAAAAAGAGAAGATCCACAAATATCTGTTTATCAGATTTCCAGGCACGTTTGTTCAAAGTTTTTGGTGTGCTTCTGTTATGCAAGAGAATGAACGTGACATTCTTCAGTTGCTTTGACAAGGATAATTTCAGAAACATTGCCCTATCATTCCACAGATTGCACCTTCTCCTTCTTTGTCACGAGGCATTTTTCTGGGGCAGCTTTTCTCAGCAAAACTGCCCGTTTCCCAGGAGTTTTCACACCTGTTCATACAGGGACAATGAGGAAGAGTGGGCTGGATTTGGTTAGAATAGCAGCTTTGACCCAGTGACCATTTATTTTTAAAGTCAGAGAGTGTGTTTCTGTTGTCAGCACAGGGGAGGAGGTTGCAGGATGTTCTGAATGATGCCTTTTCTCCAGTTGCAATGACACCAGTCAGATCGCGGGCACCCCGAGTCATTTCCACATCAACATCAACCCTTTCCCTAAACTTGTGGATTTGAAACGCCTTTCTGATCTAGTCTGCCATCAATGCTATTGTTTTCAGACTTTGTATTCACTTTTGGCCGTTGTAGAAATTAAATGCCAGCTAAAATTTGGATGAAAATTGGAGGCCGGGTCGAGGCTCACCACCATTGGTTGTGGACATATGATGATAAAGCTTCAGCAGCTCTTTGCAAGAGGTGGGCTGCCTAAACAGGGTCCCTGGCCTTGCCTAGAGCGCCTGCAAGGAGTTGTGCCTCAGATTCTGTTTGGAAATGCCCTCTTTACAAGGACATCTTCTCTCCTCAGTGGCCACATGGCCTTGCTCGCTTTGAAGGGCACTGCAGCACAGTGGCCTGTCCTCTAGCATATGGGAGCCAGGAGCTGCTGAGTACCAGGGAGAGCTTTCAAGGGAGGCTGTGGGCAGCTCCCAGCAACAGAATGGTACAGACCTGCCCGCCTGCAGCTGCGTGCTGAGAGGAGAGCCACAGTCCCCAGCTCATGTGTTGGCAGTGGTAACTGCTCCCCTTTCTTCCGTTCACCAGTGGCTTCCTTCAAGGGAGCAAAAGAAGCTAGCAGAAGCCCTGCTGGTTTTCCTCTGCACACTTCATAAAGAAGTTACAAGAGGGCACATTCCCAATTTCTTTTTAACTTTGTAGATCACCTCCAGCAGACAGATTGTCTCGTAGACCACTTCCCCTCCCCTTGGCGATCAAATAACATTCCTGTGGTGGCTACAGCAGTTGCTTACATGGAAAAATAACATTAGGAAAGTATTTAATGTATTTTTAGCTGTCTTTAAATGCATTTTAGCAGCTGGAAATGAGGGAAGTTAGTACCATGTGGCCCATGGACTATCCGTAGCCCATCACCGACTGCTCAGAGCTGCTTGCTGCAGAGAGCCCCGGGGCTGGGAGCTCTGTGCTGGGCAGGCTTCTCTCACCTGGGGAGGGCCCAAGGTATGGGGTGGCCAAAAAATGACAACTGTGGAGGTTAGTGGGTTGTGTGCAGCTGAGGGATGTGGTGAGCCCACTGATAGTGTTGATCTGCCATTCAGGAAAATCCAGGAATCCTTGTGGAGGGCAAACTTCCTGTGAAGTATTAGCGGGGGTCTTCTCTGAGGGAGGGACTCGCTCCCTAGGTGCACGGTGCCAAGGGTCCTGGACAGGCTCTGCTGTGGGTGCAGGGCTACAGTGCTCCCACCAAACCCCAGGCCACAGTGAGCCCGTCCACATTTCTGGAAAGAATACGCTCAACAGATGGAGGCGGAGTACTATTTTTACCGTTGCTGGTGCAGCGAATACGGAGACCATGACAATTGATTATGTGGGACAACAGCAATGCACGGGAACTGGAATTTCAAGGATTAGGGTCTTCCCGAGGATTTCCTTCAAGAGATGCGTTTGGAGGATGAGGAATTCCTCAGCCCTCTGGCTGGAGAAATACCTCTGTGGGGAATGCGGAGGCAGGGTGCTCTGCCCCATCTGCAGCCAGCCCAGGACAATAGCACTGAGGGCAATGCAGAGTGCTCATCACAACGGGATGCTGACCTTACAGCAGTTGTCTGAGCTTCCCTAGTGATGGTGTTTGACTTTCCATGGCTTTTTTTGTCCTACCAGAGACGCTCAGCCTGCCTTTAATATATCTAGAGGTGTCTGCCACATGTTTCATCCGTTTTAAAGGACATTTAGGGAAATTAGATGGCAATTTTATACTGAGTAAGCAGACTAATATTCTGTCATTCTGCATTACTCAGTCAGACGTTCCTCCTAGGAAGTAGATGTTAGGTGTTTTCATTTAGGTGGCATTAAACTTTTGTGGACCAAGCATTAGGGTTTTATTGCAAAAGCATTGTCCCGTTTTAGTAAAAGCTTTGCAGTAACAAGTTCCATCTTAATAAATTATTCTGTTCAGCCTGCCTTGTGACTTACGCTATCATGAGATCCTGCCCTTAATATTAAGCTGCGAGCACAGATTTCCTTTTCCAGTACTAAGGCTGCATAAAAAGGCACTGAAGCTAAGAAATCCCCAATCTGGATCAAGATATTTTTTTTCTCTATGGAGAAACAAATATCCATGCAGAAATTGAAACACTTTGGAGAGGAGGAAATTCTACTGTAGATTGTTCTTCCTCCTTCTTTTTAAAAAAGGAAATCTTGACTTAATATACAGTCTGTTTCCAAACTACTGGCATCTTTCACAAATATAGGCTGCTTGGCTGATGAACAGATAGCACAGTTTGTGTAGCCAAAGATAGTTGTCATGATGCACTTATTAATGAGTACACATTGAACATCAAATGCTGTGCTATTTTCAGAGAGGTCCTTTCAGATCCTTCTTTCTGTTCTTTTTTTGATTTCTTTTTTTTTTTTTTTTTTTTTTTTTTTAGTTTCCTTATCCTCCTGCCATTTTCCTCCAAAGCTCAGTGTCAGGGAACAGCAAGGAAAGGGACCTGGGAGAGGAGATGCACTCATCCATCCCACTTCCTCAAGTCAGGAGCTACTCTGTGCGTGCCATTTCTGACAGATGTTTGCCTAATCTGCTCTTAAAAATCTCTAGTGATGGGGCTTTGACAGCCTCCTTAGGCAATCTACTCCAATGCTTTGCTGTACCTATCATTAAGACGGGTTTCCTGATATCTAACCTGCAATTAAAGGCCGCAATTTCCTCTGCCACCCGTCATCACGTTGAACTTGCAAGTCAAGCCAGCCCTGCAGAGATGGCTGTAGTTTCCTCCGTACATCTTCCTGGCCATCAACACACCCTGGGTGATGAGCTCTCCTCTGCCAGCAGTCCCTGTGCTGAGTTCCCCTCCTGGATGGCACCCTTCCGGCAGGCAGCTACCTGCCAGCTGGGGCTGCTCAGTGGGGGATTTGGAAATCCCAGGAGAGGTGTTGCTGCAGAAAAGTTGAAGTAGTTTTCTGCTGATGGAAGTGAGAGTGTTCATCATGATCCCAAGGCACACAGTAAGAGCTGAAGCCTTTATTGTCCTGGAACAAAATGTGCTACGAGAGCAGTCGTACCGTATATTGCATACATGCATTCATTACATCTAGCGCTTTGGACACGCACTTTTTGTTGAAAGCATTTCTGTAACCGTATTGGGGTTTAAAAGCATTTTAGAAAACAGGGAGGTGGCAGGTTTGATTTGCCTTTTTTTTTTCCCAGCTGCTTTCTTTTGAACAGTAGCACTCAAAGTGCACCCCATGGCAGTGGGGCTGATGGAGAAGCTGCAGATGCCAACGTGCTGGGAGCGAGGCAGAGAGTCAGGGCAGCTGGGGCAGGTGCCTGCTGGTGTGCAGCAGTGACAGAGAGGGATTCGGCACAGATACAGGCATATCACAATGTTGCAGTGACACGATAAGCTCTGAGCCACTCTTAATACGCTTAGAACGGTGCCGAACATTGTAAGGGTATTTCCTTCTACAAATTATTTACAACTGGAAGATGGTAGTGATGGATTCATGTGAGGCAGCTGGGGAAATAGGCCTGGCTGCTGAGAGCAAGTATTTTATCCAGTGGAAAGGAGCTAGCCAAATATACTTTTGCTGCTTAAGTAAATGATAGCAGTATGCCATTCGACTGGTTTTGAGACAAGGAAATTCTGGTGACATCTGAAGTTAAACGAAATAAGGAAAGGCAGGAGGGGAGCGTGTTGCTGGCAGCAGCAGCCTTTGTTGAACCAGCAGTTTTGGTAAGTGGCTCAAGGTCAGCGGGCTTTGTCTCTGTGTTGTGACACGTGTTGTGACACGTGCATCACAAACACCCTGCTATCCATTTCACTTTGCAAGGTGTGTGCTCTGGGACAGGGCCCCAAGAGACAGGCTGCAACCTGCAGCCCGGCACGTGTGCAGCATCCAGCACAGCTCTAAGACATGGCTGCATGGCTCTGGGGCAGCGCTCCCGGCCCTGTGCAGCACCCATACAGCCCCATGCGAGGTCTCAGCAGGTCTCTGCCACCTGGCTGCATGCAGGTCTTTTCAACTCCGCAATCATTTCTGCAGGGCCGAGCTGCTGCTGGAGCCGCTGGTGCTGAGCTGTGCATGGCACTGGGAGGGCATTTGTGCCCCACTGAGTTCTCTGTTGCCTGGAAGGGCCTCAGCAAGCTGGCCGTGTCCCTTCACCCAGGCTGCGAGATGAGAAAATGGCCAAATCTGTTTTCAAAATGAGCAATTTTATTTTATTTTATATTTTTAATAAAATACGTTCAGATTTGGACTTGGTATTTGATGCAGCATGGGAGGGAAATGTATTGTGTGAGAGAGGGTTCAGTTCCAAGTTAATCATTAGAAGAATACATTTAAGCCTTTGTCAATATGAAAGGGATTTCAGGTGCTCTGGAATGCTTTGCCTCTCTTCCACGCGGCAGCTATTGAGGCAGAGAAAGAAAAAAACATACATAAGCTGCTACAACATGCACACTGTAAGCTGTTTTTCCATTTCCCGATAGTAGATGCTGTTTGAAAGATACTTTGGGGCAAAGTTTGCACTTTTAAGAACTGCATTGTCTCCATTGGGCAAAGTTTGCTCACACCGCAGGGCAGCCAGCAGAGAGCTGCGGTGCAGCTGGTGTCACGGCCTCACGTCTTCCCTAAAATCCCTGCACCGCTCACCCGCTGCTTCCCTTTCCCAGCCCTACTCCAGAGGAGAGGCAGAAGCCTCTCTGCAGGCGAACCAGCCGTGCAACGTGCAAGGTGCAAATAGCTTTCACAAATGCCAACGCTAAAAAAAATGTCCCTGTGCTGGCAGCGTGACACGTGCAAACAGGCAGCTCACACCGCACCACGCAAGAAGGGATAGTGGATACTGGAGCACTGCCACAGCCGTGGGGATGCAGTGCCCCGGGCCCGGCCGTCACCCTACCATGGGGGACTGGAACCGCACAGTGCCCCCCTCTGCGTCCCCCCCTCGGCCCCTCCTCGGCCCCACTCCTTCCCCCACCCCCGGCTCATTGGGGCTTATTTAAATACGCTGGCAGGGAGCCAGGATCTCATCATTTTAATGCAGTGTAAAATGGAATGTGCATAATTATATGCAAGCCATATGCGAGGGAGACAGCTCAGCTGTGAATTTCGGGAGGCTGCGAGAGGGAGAGAGCGAACAGTCAGGGATCAGATGAGACGGAGCGGAACAGAGTGCAAGTGTCACCCAAATGAACAGTGCAATGAGTGCTCTGCCGACACTCCTCCTCTCACTCTCTTCTCCCTTTTGCTTCAGCTCAAGACCCGAAAACGCTGCGTATTAGGAGGAAAATGCTATATGCAGGCAGTGTTGCTAATGGGCTCTGTTAACGTCTCCATTTAAACTTCGGCTTTCTTAATTAACAGCGCGGCTCCAAATAACCAGTAACTTTTCATGCATCTTCGTAATTAAGTCTTTTTCCCGCGTTTGATGGAAGGGTGGCTGCTCCCATGAGCTGATTGCTCCTTTTGGATCTTTGCTTAAGCACGGAGGGGGAGTCCGTTTGCCTACAATAGTGTTACATATAAAATATGACTATGAAAGCTGATTTCTTCTTTTTTTTGGCCTTGCTGTTAAACTGCAAATACGTTATCTAGGGATTGCTTACGCATGTCAAAGAGTTGAAACGAGAACGTATGTAATGTAATCCTGAAAAAATGCAACGAGGTAAATGGAAACCCTGAAGTTACTCACGGTTTCCAGCTCAAATATTTTGTTTTGGGTTTGTCTTTTGTTGTTCTAATGGTTATGCTGCGATGAATTTGCATGTTCAACCTACGCTGCGTAAGAGAACGGCATCGCAGCTTCTCGTATCTAAAAGGTGTATTTAAACAAACTTTTTAATGATGTTGTGTTCGGGGATTCCCGTCTGTTTTAATGATCTGAGCTGTTATGCTTTTAGCTATTTTTTTTTTCCTTCCATTATTTGTAAGTCCCTAAATAGGCCATTATATTTCCCTTCAGGCTAGAGATGAAGATGGACATGCTGAAAATTTTCCCCAGCAGCACTATGCTAAGGAAACTCCAAGACTTGCCTTCAAGAATAACTGCGAACTACTTGTAAGAATAACATACTTACAACAAGTCTAGATTGTTACTTTAGCACAGTGAAAACCGTTTCTCTTTCTGAAAGGCTTTTGTTCATTATGCCATACATTATGAAATATTACTTTTGTGTGTGTGTGTGTGTGTGTGTTCCTGTTTAGCATTCTAATGCTAGTTCTGGTATCCGTGAACGATTTAAGATCTTGAATTGCTTGCCAATCTCGTGTGTTTGATGTCAGAATGTGAACGGCCTTGTGGTGCTGCCTGGACCCACGTGGTGCAAGGAGACAGCCAGGCCGGGGCCCCAAAGCTCTCACCCCCATCCACTCGGTACGCACGGCCGTAGGGCTCAGCGCTTCCTCGCCCTCAGCCCTCTCCTCACTGCTCCTCTGCTGCGGGGAAAGAGCAAAAGCCGGGAAGCGCTGATGGGGGAGCCTGCAGTGTTTGCAAGCTGAAGCACAGCCACTATCAGCTGCGAAGGGATCTCAGTTCCAAGGCAGGGTTAACTCTGTTCATTTCAGCGTTTGCAGCTAGGCGAGATGAAAGGCAAGCTGGAATGCCTATTATATTTCTATTAAATGAATCTGTTGGGACCTAATGTTCTTGATTAGCTTGCGAAAATGAGTGCTCCACAATGAGTTTTTCTGTTTACCTAGAGTAAATAGAGAATGAATTGTAGTGTATGTAAAAGAGATTCACGCTCTGCGTTTGAAAATGGAGGTTGAGATGAATCGGTAGATCTCTCCCTCACACCCACCCTTCTTCTTGGCCTCACCTACATAAAATGTGTCATTTGGCTAAATGGAAATATTTTCAGAGAACCAGAATGCAGGGTTAGATTTTGAAACAAGCTGAAATGAGCCACAGTGCTTTTGTCCTAATTATAATAGCCAAGAGAGGGGTGGCAGAGGAGCAAGCTGTGTTCCCAAGGCACTGAAGCCTACGCACAAGGTGCTGACCGAATGCCAGCCTTGATCCCCAGGTAGGACAGCCAGGGGAGCCAAGATGCCGGGCTGCGATAACCCAGCATGAGAACTGGCCCCAAGACTGGTGCAATTTGTAGAGATGCCCACACTGCTGTCCGTTTAAGATGGGCTTGGCATCCACACTGGTGGACCACAGGCTCATGTACCGCCGGCATCCTTGGTGCGGAACCAGCCCCTGTGGGGTCATGACAATGTTTTCAGGATATCCACGTTCACGTGTGACACTCCAAAGAGTTGGCTGGTTCCCAGTGTAATTTCCTCGAACAAAATGGGACTTGAACCTTTTGACCTGGGCTTGCTTCCTCTTTAATCCCCTGCAAAGCTTCAGATGGTTTCAGGGGCAGCAAGGTTACGTGCTAGGGTGAGGAAAGTAGACAAACATAAAAAGGGATTCCCTGCGGTAGTCACAATTCCGTTGCCTATTAAGTGGAGGGGTTTCATCACAGCCATGCTTAATTACCGTGCCCTAGCTCAGACTGAGTGTGAGGACCCATCCCATGCCCCCGCCATGTCCCTGAAGTCAGGGAGGCTTCTGAGTGTTGCTGAACTTCAGGACTAGGCTCATAAGACAGCACAATGGCATGTATACGTAATAAGAAATGTGTTGTTTTGACTGAAAATCTGCTTTATTTTTAGTGCAAGCTATGAAAGAACCAATTAACCTCCTTCGTACTATTAAAATCAAGCATTCTTTCAAAGCCCAGTTAAATACGCCTTTATCAGTGTGCATGTAAGTTATTGCATTATTGTATCACTTCTGTACCTGGCAAAAGCTCAAATCATCCAAGTTAGTCTTTCATGTGCTTTTTTGGACAAGTTTCAGTTCTTGTTTAAGGAAGTAATAAAAGCAATTTGTCATAGTTGTATTTTCCTATGCTATTGGAAACAAAATTGGCAGGGATGTAACCCGTACTCAATTCGCCGGTGGAAACAAAAAGAAGTAGACAAACAATGAATAGCTCTGCTATCTTTTGAGATGCATTCTAGGAACTGATAGTGGATGTACAGTGGTGGGACGAGGCTTTGGGGGAAGGAGGAATGGGTGTTATTATTTGTTGAAGATGCTCCATGTTTCACAGAGAGGTGGTGCTTTTTTCCTAATGTTGGCCTTTTATTTTTGCTAGCAGTGATGTATTAAAATGTGCTTGAGAGTAAAATGAATGTGATGGGAAGTGGCCAGCAAGACAGCATCTGTCTCCTGAAGGCCAGTTGGAATTCCTGGGTTTGTGCTAGCAACTGTTTCCCTGGGAGGGATGAAACCCAAATAAGAAAGAAAGGAGTGGGGACAGCTGCTTCCTCTAAAAAATATTTTCCCAGTGGTAAAAACTTAACCCAGGCTCTAACAGTGCAAGTCAGGCGCTGCCTGAGAAGGAGTGGATAGCTGAGATTCTTAAAGGAAAGAGAAACTGAAAGTTGTTTATGCTTTTGAGAATGAGGAAATCCTTGGAGTTTTCTTAGTGCGGTTGAGTGCTGCGGTAGCCTGTCAGGTGAGCTGGGAAGCCGAGGCTCCAAAGTGCTTTCTTTGCTGTAGGGTTCAGCTGCCGTTTTTGGGCCAGGCTTGCTGCAGTGAGCGTGGGCTGTGGGCTGGGGAGATGCTTGTGCTGCGAGGCGCTGGCAGGCGGGTGTAGGGCTGGGCGGTGTTGGGCTGTGCGCGGATGTTTGCCCGCGGGAGCTGTTCAACACGGGCTGCATGCTAATAGCCTGGGTCACGGGCACCAGGGAGAGCTTAACTCCTGAGTACTTGGAGGGATTTGAAAGGATGGCAGCCTGCAGTACTGCAAGTCATATGCTTTCTTCACTGCTCACACCTCGGAGGAGGAGATGCTTTGGTTAGAGTGATGCAGCTCCGCTGTGTGTTTTTTTATTTGAGAGACAGCTTGATAGGAAAAAGGAGGAGGAATGAGTTAGAATTTGTGCAACATAACCCTCTGAGTGCTTACAGCGTACGTTAAGAAAAGCAGAGACAATCAAAGACTTTGGTTGGCGTAGAAAGCCATTATGCAGTTACAGGATTAGGTGAGGGCGATCACGTCCCACGCTAAATCCAGATATGCTTTGTGTCATGTGCTGCGTCGTACAGCACAGAAAGCAAAGTGGATGAGAAGCTCCAGTCGTTGAGGTGATACATTTTTCCCTGTGAGCTTTTCAGCAGCTTTGTGGATCGTGTTTTCTTAAGATTAGTTACCCGTGATAAATACTCAGAAGTGCATAATACAAATTTCTTTTTAAAGAGCCTGGCCAGCATGCTGTTTTGGCCAGCCACCCACCCTACCACCATAGGCACTGCCTCGGGATTTTAATTCCTTTTTCCACGAGTGGCTGGAAGCTTTTCTTTCAGATACATCTCTTTGTTTCCACAAGGAAAAGGCAGAATTTAGTCCTCTGGAAGCTGATTGTAAAGGAGCGGTCCAGTCCAGCAAATAGTGGATCTGGGCAGAGATGGGATTAGCTGCTGAGAAAGGGCAGGCTGGGATGAAAAGGCCACTGAAAAGCCTCCAGCCCTGGCCCTAGCCAGCTGAAATTCCTCAGCCATTGCCTAGAGAAAGGGGAAATCCATCTGGCACCTACCCAGGTTAGTCAGGGTAGGAAGAGCCATGCTTGGGTGGCTTTTAACAAAAGTGGGAAAGAAAGATCAACAGTTCATCCTTCCCCCCTCTGGGCTGCCCAGAATACAGAGTCAAGGTTTCAGACCAGTATGCTGCCGTCTATGCTCAGGAGGGTCCGATGGGTTAAGGAAATTAAATGCCAGGTTGCTTTCCAGTTAATTTGTTTATGGAGATGATCTGAGTGCCACCCACCGCTCTGGGACTATAAGTAAAGCAGGCAAAAGGAAAAAAAAAAAAAACAACCAAAAAAACACAAATAAAACACAAACAGCCTGAAAAAAAATTCCTTTCCAGTCCCACACTCAGCTGTGATCCATGGCTGTGCTGCAGTAAAGTCTTTTTCTCTTTGAAATCAAAAAGTCTGCTCCCAGCAGTTCTGCTCCAGGAGGATAAATCCGTGACTCCAGTGTGCAGTGACTTAGGAGATAGTCTTGGTGTTCGGAAACTGTTACGTAAAAGACAAAAAATAAAATGTTTGTTATCAGATTGAACACAAACTCACCCACAGCTGTTGATCTATAATCACTAACAAAGAAAGGGAGAGAAAGCTCTGAAATGGTGTCTGACGCAAATAGAAGTGAGGCACAGAATGCAGGCTGCTTAGATGTGAGCGGAAGGCCCTCATGGAGGCAGTGGCAAGGCTAAGAGGAGTCAGGGCTGCAGAAGATGCTCCTTTCAGCTTCTATCGCACTGCTGCTGCAGCGGGGAGTCAGGGTCAAGGAGCCTGGCACAGGGTGGCACCCAGGAGGGTGAAAGGGGGGAGGTAGGCTGACCTCAGAGTTATAGTTCTGGGGAGGGAATCGCTTCAATACTTACTAGACAGGCTTTAGAGGGCACTGAGAATACTTGGGATTGGATAGGTCCTGTAGCTTTTGTAGTCCTAGGCACATTAAACATAGGTATGTGTATCAGTGTTCTCAGGTAGCCACAAGAATTTGGGTTTCAGAAAGCAAGGTTTGGGTTTTCCCTTTTTTCAAGGTACCTGGCCTATTTCCTGTGCCCCACTGTCGAGTAAAACAGCTATTGTTTCAGTGCTGAAATGAACTGCCTGTTGGTACACTTGCAAACACAGACCCTTAGAAAAGGACCGAATTAGGGGGAAATTGCTTTGCTTATCCCCTCTTCTGCCTTTCCCCTTTTGTTGCCCACGCTGCCTCCTTATTCCTAGCAAAAAGCAAAAGCAGAGGCTCTCCATGGAGTCTCTCTCTTTCATTTTAGGTTCAAACCAACAGAGGGAGGAGAGCACCTTCTCAGCCTTCCCAAAGGCTGGGATGCTGAGGCTTTTTGGCCACCTCCAGCCTTCAGGGCACTACCCCGAGTTGGGTCTGAAGGAGATCCCACTGCCCTGGGGATGTAGCAGGAGAAAGCAGCCCAGGGCTGGGGCACCCTGTGGTGGTAGTACCCACCCACCAGCCAAAACCTCCACACCAGAGCCTTCTGCTGTTTCAGCGACACCTGGTTTTTGCTGCCTCTTTCCCCTGGTGCCATTTTTTGGTTGTTTACCAGTGGGTTTCATCAGCTTCTTGCTCAGTTTGTAGCCGCAGCCCAGAGGCACCCCATGGCAGAATGCATGGCTGCCGATGGAGAGCCCAGCATTGTCTTCAGGGGCTTTGGAACAGGCCCAAAGAACTGTCAGAACTGCAGTTACGGCTCTGGAACAGAAATATCAAGCAAAGCAATTTTAGCAGAGAATTGGTACTGGTGTTCCTGAAAACTCAGTAATCTTGGCCACATGAAATCCAACCTTTTCTGTGACTGAAATAACAGTGGAGCTTAGGTCATATCGTGGTCTGATCGTCTGTAACATTTCAGTTTCAAGAGCCAAATTGTTCATGAGTTAGAGCAGAGCATTTTCTAAAAAGAACCTGCCCCAGACCTTACCAAACCCGACCAAAACAGAACAAATTGCATTCTGCTTCTTTTCAAGCAAAGGGAACATCCCAGGCAAAATCAGCGATGATTTTTTGTGGGCCTGAATTGCTGCCAGGCCGGGTCTGATATGTGTATGCTGCATCCCTCTTGCCCCGCTCCTGGTTATCTATTTTTCTGCTCTACAGTGGAAGGGATGGTGGTGCCTCTTGTTACAGCTGACTTATGGGGTTTGTGTTGGGAAGAAGTGCTTCTCTGGGGCCTGGAGAAGTTTCCTGCACCTTCCCAGTCCTGCCCTGTGTGCTCTCGGCCTCCTCCATGTCAGTGGCGGCCCTGTGCCTTGCCTGCCCTGAGACCTGGGGGAGGTTGCTGTTCTCCTTGACTCACAGCAAGTTTAGGGCTCTGCCAACGTCTGATCCAAATCCCCATTAAATCAGTAGGATCCCTCCCATTAACTTGCTGTGAGCTCTGGATCACACCCTGTACTCCTTAGGCAAGGAAAGACAAACAACTGCCCTCTCTGACCAGAAAGTGCTGTAGGCCTGCTAACAGGTAACTGGAAGCGTGGCAAACACAGTCTTTATTTATAACATTGAATGTGAAGGTTGTGATCAGAGACCAGAGGTAGGAACCTGCAGAAAATACTGCTGTGCCAGACTGGATAGTCACACCTGAGGGAGCAGCTTTGGAAATCAGACCCATGTCTCGTTTTTTGGATGCACAGTGCTACTGAGGGTGGCCACCATCCACAGGTTTGAGTGGGATGAGGGCCTACTCAGTGATGGTACAGGGTGGGATTAAGCCATGTGGTAGTCATGTGCTTTCCCTGGGAATTTCCACTCAGCTTTTTTATGGGGCTGATGGGGTGACAGGAGCTGTTAGGACCTCTGGGCTGCACACCAGCCCCATCCCCTCACCAGCAGAGCTCCTCTTATTGCTCCAGTTATAGCCATCAGCTTAGCCTGGGGGTTCTGGTAGGGCATTTTCCTTCATATCAATACAGGAGCATTATTTTAGGATGTGACACTTGACACTTGGCTTTCCTTTCCTCAGAAGGAGGCAGTTCTCTAGTTTTTGACATTATTATTATTTCAAAAGGGAAGCAAAATGCATTTGTTAAAAAGGAAAATAATTAAAATCCCATTACAGCCCCAGTTCTGTTGTCTTCCCAGAAGCAGCATTAAGGTTTTTATTAATAAACATGCGATTATTGGTGATCTCTGAATAATTTCTCCTACTTTAATTTCTCCTCGCTACAGTGCTGCGCTGTATTCCTCTATTTTTACTCTTTGTTTTCCTCATTTGATGTGTTTCCTGAAGTTATAATTTTCATATTATTGTAGAATCATAGAATCCTTAGAGTTGGAAGGGACCTTTAAAGGTCATCTAGTCTGGCTCCCCAGCAACAAACAGGGACACCACAGTTGGTCAGGTTGCCCATGGCCCCATCCAGCCTGGCCTTGAAAGTCTCCAGGGATGGGGCATTCACCACACCTCTGGGCAACCCATTCCAGTGCCTCACCGCCCTCACCATAAAGGGCTTTTTCCTTATATCCAACTTAAATCTACCCTCTTTGAGCTTGAAGCTGCGTCCCCTTGTTCTGTCACCACCGACCCTGCTAAAGAGTCTGTCCCCTTCTTTCCTGTAGTTCCCCTTTAGAATATATTAAACACGTTCTCATTGAAAAATGGCTCTTTCAAAAATGATCTTAAAGAAATACCAATCTTTTCACTGGCTGGGAATTTAGACAATTAAGTTAGCAAACTGTTAGCTGAAAATTGATTTTAGAAGGCTGTTTTTTAATGGTGATTTCAATAATTCTTAAAGTAAAAATGCCTGGAAAAAAAGAAGTTATCTCCCTCCAACCTCTATAAAGCTTGAAAAAACAGGTTTGTATCCATTGGAAGGATTGTGAGTTGTGGCTTTGCTTTATGAAACTGGCATTCATAACCAATTTAAATAAAATTCAGACAGTTTTTGTAGAAAGGTTAAGGTCTGAAGATATGCCTTGTTCCAAAGGAAGTTAAGTTAAATTGGAAATAAAATATCCAAAGCTTTCTTCAGAGCTATAAATATTTGCAGAATGTATTTGCAGAGGAAGCAGAGGACTTAGTGGGGCATGAAGGAGATGTCATGGGGCACCCTGGGAGTTGCAGATGCCTTTGTACCTGGAGCACCAGGGCCAGGCCCCAAAACATCTCCTGGCTCCCAGGACCTGCCATGCCTTTACTTCAGCTCTCACTCATGCAGAGTCAATGAAAATGAGTGTTGTTGGGTCTGAGGAAGTGCTACGTGGGCTGGAGTGAGCTCTGTCACACTGCAGTTGACTCCTGCCTTGTACTACTGAATGCATTGCCCTCCCCATTAAAAAAGAAGAGGGTTTGAAGGGATAATGCTTTGACACCCTTTCAAGTAAAAAGAGCCAACATAAGAAAGCAGGGGTTTGAAAATCAGGAGGTGATGGTCTGTTTATTTCTCAGAATTAAGGTCCATCCCATGGTAAGGCCCTCTGTTTGGGAACCCTTGGGACTGTGCAGGGATGACGCCCAGGCAGGGCAGGTTAACTTCACATGGCCGTGCTCTGAGGGCACTCCAGAGCAGATCTGTCTGCAAGGAGCAGGTACCTCACTGCTCTCTGCAGTAGGATGTCATTTCTACAAAATATAAATCCTGCATTTTATTATAAAAGTTAATACCAATAATTACTTAAAATTTAATGAATTTCAGTCCTCACTTAATTGCTTTTGAGTAGTTCACTTAACTTATTAAAAAGAAGCAAGGACATATTCATTTAATGAGCAGCAGAAGCCTTGGCCTAGCATCTGCCTACGTTCTCTTCTCAATTAATCAATTATAGTCCAATGGTGTGTAATTACACATTAAGAAAGTTATTGGATATCTCAGCATGGCTGTCCCAGGGGGCTCATGAATACACTAATATAACACACCTGTAATGACCTGTTCTCAGATCTGCAAATTGCTCCCATTTCTCTCTCTCTCTCACGTTGCTAAATGAAGATGAGAGCAATTACCATTAACTTTTTGAGTCACATCTAGTCAATGAGAGAGAAAAAAGAGCCCTACCAGCATTCATAATAAATCTGCCTTTTGGTGCTGAGCGCTGCAGCGGCACCAGACACTGAGCTGTAGGGCAGTTGGTATGCCTGGGGACCTCACACCACTCCGGGAGCACTGCAGAAGCTGGATTGAGCACACTTGTGCAGGTGAAAGGAACAGGCAGACCACGTCTGATTGTCCCCAGGCGTAATTCTCCTGGAGTGCTTCAAGTTAGGCCAAACTCCAGAGCTGATCCCTATGCAGTGGCTCTCAGTCTGTGCATAGCAACTAAGCCATGTTGCTGTTGTGTGGAATTTTTTTTCAAACACTCGAAAGAACAAAATTTACTATGTAATGGCACAAAGGATTTGGTTGTGTGAGGGGATACATTCGCCAGTGCTCTCTTATTAATGCATAACAAATGGAACCAAGGAGAGGCTCTTAATCTGCATAATGAAGTCTGACAGATTCTAAATTGGTGATTCAGTCAGCTGAAGGGCCCAAAAATGCTCTGTGGAAGTGAGCGTTTGATGGCTCCATAAGTCAAACAAGCGATGATATCTGTCAAGGTTTTTATAAATGTTGTCTTGCACAGTGTGATTTTGATGTGCTGCTGTCACTCTCTTTGGGAAGAAGTGTCTGTTTCCCCACATGAAGCATTCTTGTTGCTTTCATTTGTAGACTCAGGTGGGTGTACAGGCAGATTAACGCCCGGCGATACCCTGAGCACAGCTGTTCCCTATAGGGAGGGTCCATTTTGCCTGTAGCAATCTGTATGATTTCACTGCTGTACCCTGGCACCAAATTACCATTAGCAACTTCATTGAAACCTTCATTGTGGTAGAAGTTGCTTCTCTTTGTGAGGATGGCCCCTGTGTTTGGCAGGGTGATGCTCCTGGTAGATTCAGGGGGTCGCACATTGCTCTTAGAGTCAGTGGTTGGGCTAGATGATCTTAGTGGTCTTTTCCAGCCTTACTGATTCTATGATTCTACGATTAGTTGCGCTATAGCTGTGACAGCGGGTATTTCACTCTGGTTTCCACCTACGTCTCATGTCTTCCCAATTCCACAGCACCCTCAGCTTAGGACATGGGTTGGTTCACGTTCCTACTACAGCACCTCAGGGCTGAGCTCTGTTCAGGGTCTGCTGATACTAATGAAGGAAAGCAAGCGCTTTGAGAGCACGATTTACTCAAAATAATTAGGTGCAGATATAGGATTGGTTAAACCACTTCTAGAGGTGCTGTATCTGTCCATTAACTAGGCACGTGTTCCATATGACATCCACATTTTTGGCAGCTGTAACCATGAGATCAGCAGCATATTTTTGCATCCGTACTCTTTCGGGTTTGCACATAGAGCCATTCAATTCAAGCAGAGGCACCACTGGTACAGCTAGCTATCTGCTAGCTTGATGTCTAGGTGTCTGGTCTTCAGCTTTGAAATGAGGATTCTATTATTTAATTACTTTTGCATGTGATTTGAGATTGAGATTAAAATGTTGGAAGTGCAAAACGATATCTATTATTTAAAGTTGTGTGATACTCCAAATAGCTGACAACGGCACCCTTGGTATTTGCAAAGAGAGGTTCATTTATTATGAATTGTTATCTGACACAGTAGTGGAGAGCAGGTTCCCAGCTTTACCTTCAGGCATTTAAGAGCCATCTGACTGCCCAGGCAGTGAAGCAGGCTCTGCTGGAGCGGTCCGTGAGGATCCCACAAAGTGGTCAAACTGTGCACATGTACATTGCTCTCAAATCCTGCTCAACGCACAGCTTTGTTTATGCTGGGCACCAAAATTAAATTCTGTGTTCGGTTGTTTATTTGTAATCCGTACTTGAATGATCAATTAAACATGCTTTAAACAGAGAAAGTAATGCAGTTACATCGCAGAGCTTCAATGTGCAGTACAGTATACTGTTGCACAGGCCAGTTAAATACGGGACCTAAAAAAGCTGTCAGTTGATTCTTTGGTTGTGTAGTCTTTGTGTGTCTGATGGGGAGGAGGGTGGTTATTTCATTCAGCAGCAAAAACGTGTTTCTAGCTGTATTCCCTGCAAGCGGCTGTAACTCCTTCCATGTCACTTCCCTAATCGAGCAATAAGCTCAGGATTGTACTAATACTTTTTATTATGAGGAATCAACGTGCTTCTTCTAGACGGGCAGAAAAATAATTGACCACCTGTGCCCAGTCCTGAATGAACATTACTGCACTGAAATAAATGTCTCTTCGCTCAAGATGGGAAACGGTCATTTTCTGAGAGATATCTTTCCTTCATTCCACCACAGAGGTGTAACAGCATGTGGTGTGTTCCCGGGGTGCCTTTCTGCTGCTGGAGTGATGCAAAGGAGTTTCCAGTTGGGAAGAATCTGGCCCAGAGATGGGTTTGTGTAGTACTGAGAGGTGGTGACAGGACTTCGGGCTGATGAATCTTATTGCAGCTTGCCTAGCACCATGTTGTAAGGGGCAAAGGACGCTAGAAACTAAAATAATAGAAAGCAAATAGACTGAGTATAGAGAAAAGGTAAATGCCTCCCCTATCAGTTATTTTTCACCCTCTACTGATAAATCTCTGGGGCCCCCTCTCATCTCCATCTCCAGATGTGGGCCCCAGATGTGCGTGAGAGCAGCATGGCACAGCTGGATGTTTGCTGCTGGGCAGTGCCCCTGGGAGCAGCCTCCCTCACGGCAGGTGCACGCACACTGTAACAGGCACAGGAGTTGTGCAGGGCCTGGAAAACATCTCCAGCTTTCTTGTACGCATGCCTTGGCCCTTGCTTTCCGAGATATTGCGGGAGACTGCGCTGAACAAATGCTTTTGTCCCCACAGGGTTTGCACAGCCTATTGCCATCAGGCGCTGCGCTGTCGTCCTTATCCAGCATGCCGAGTTCATTTAATGAGGGCTACACAGCTGATAGGATTGCGCAGGCCAGCAGTCCTGCTTTTTGGCTCTCTTTCCTGCAGCCACAAAGCAGGGCTGAAAGCTGAGGCCTGGGCGAGTGCCAGCTGTCCAGAGGTCAAACCAGATTAGCTGTGGTCACTGAAGGGAGATAACCAGAGGGCCTGGCTGCCCACACAGCCCCTGAGCAAAGCTAGATATTTGTCTGCCTTTGTTATGAAAATCCATCCCAACGACCCAGCAGAAATTCCAGCTGCCCAAAGTAACCCTGATCCCTGCTGGTGGCTTGTCTTTATTTTCAGGGCTGCTCCCCTCTGCTGGGGTGCCAGGGCCACTTGTACCACAGCAGGAGCATCGCGGAGATGTCACATCCGTGGAGGCAAAGACCCCGCATGCATCAAAATGCAGCAATCCAGTGATCCCCTGTACTGTGGGGATGAGACCTGCTATGCTGTCTGGTGAGATGCAGAGGGCTTTGCTGATCCTCCAGGCACCCGTGTGGCTCTGTCTCAGAGGAGGGACCTGGAAGGATCGGCATATGGCTCTTGGAGGGAGGCAGCAGTGTTTGGAGTTCCTGTGATATATTTTCCTGCTGCTGCTGCGGGATTTGCTCCTTCTCATAGCTCCAAACACAGCATTGTTGTGAGTTCTGGGAGGAGCCTGGCCCAAGGCAGGTCAGCCAGCATTTGGGATGGGTGAGGAGCAAGAAGGGGAGAGGAGGAGAGGAGGAGAGAGAAAAGGGCTTTGTGAGAGCAGGGAAGTGAATGCAGGTCACTGCGACACCACACAAGCTGTGTGTGTGATGCCTCCTGACACAGGGCACCCAGGAGCATGGGGGAACCAAAGCGGGTAGAGATGGCATGGGGGAACGAACATCTCCTGCAGATGTGACATCCAAAAAGCTCCCCAGCCAGTGCAACTATTAGCAAAAGTGCAAACAGTGATAGATGCCGTGGGGCTTCTGTTGCTAAAATTTGGCTATAAGCAACATATTCATATTTAAACAAGTCAGCTTTGCACGTTGAAATGAGCAAACACCGCCTCTGCTTGCTTGTTTGTTGTGTAGAAGCCATCAGCATCGCCCCTTGTCCCTTCCCATCGGTGGGGATGCGGAGCACTGTGATGGATGAGCTGTTGATCTAGCCTGTCTGCAAGGCCACTGCATGTTTATTTCTTGCACGGCATGCTACTGTGCAACGCTAGAAATAGGGATTTGGGCTTGCCCTTGCAAAAGTAACATCTTGCGCACAAAACAGTGCCGTGCCGCTAAGCTCTCTTGGCACAGCTTGTACAGCCAAGCACATCCACTGTGAAACCCAACCCTGAGATGCACATGACTAAATTCACACAAAGTCAAGAGAGCTGTAAGCAGCAGAGAGGCCTTTGAATGCAGGGGGCAAAGCAGCAAGGATGGAGCTCCTGTAACTTCTCTCCTGCTTACCGTGGGCCTTTGTCATCTCTGGGGAAAGGCCCCTGGCTCACACCGGCATTATTTCTAGCCAATTATCCTATTTAGGTATCTCGTGTATATTTAGGTCTTGAAAAGGTCAACAGCAGAACACAGCCGAGCAGGCTTTTGAAGCTATAGGACTGGAAGCTTTGCTTCTAGCATCGTTAGGAAATAATTGCTTGTGAATGTCCAGGGATTCGAATCTGCATGCGGGAGCTCTGGAAAGGAGGGCAGGAAGGTTTAAGATATTTTTGAAACAGCTGCTGCTAGCGTTGCACCTGAGCAGTGCTGAGCAGCCCTAGCAGGGCACAGCCACTGCCTCCACCTGCCCTGGGCCCTGAAGCCCTGGAGCCCAGCAGCTTGCCTCTGCACCCATCCCCAGCATGAGCACACTTCTCCATACAGAATTCATCAGAATTCATTTTCTTTGTTTGTTTGTTTGATTGTTTGTTTTCTGCTCCTTGCAACCTCTTCCTTAGGTCTCTCTTCCCCTTCTGTCTTCCTTCCTTGCAAGCTTACTTTCCCTCAGTTTAATTATCCTCCTCCATGGGTACAAGGCAACTTGTGTCACATATTTTTGGTGCGTCCAGTTCCTGTGTTCTCCATCTCCTCAGTTCTGTGGTTGTAGAAAACCCCTTTCCTAAATGCCCAGATGTTACTAAATGGCGTTCTTAACATCAAAGGAAGACCAAGCTGCTGCCTGCTGCAGTGCACAACTTGGTGTCTCACTATATCATAGAATCATAGAATGGTTTGGATGGGAAGGGGCTTGAAGCCCACCTAGTTCCAACCCCTGCTGTGGGAAGGATTGCCACCGCCCAGCTCAGGCTGCCCAGGGCCCCATCCAACCTGGCCTTGAGTGCCTCCCATTGGGCACCCATAACCTCTCTGGGCAGCCTGTGCCAGTGCTTCACCACCTCTGAGTAAAGAATTTCTTCTTAACATCTAACCTCCAGCCTGTGAGGCTTATGACTCTGAACACAAACCATGAGTTCCATGTGAGGAAGATGGCCCTGATGTGCGGTGTCAGACCAGCACCTAGTGAGGCAGCTGCTCACCTCTGAGCTCTGCTGCAGCTGCTCCCTGTCACCCCAGCCAAGTCACCTCATCTCTCTTTGTCCCTGCTCCTTGTTCATAAAATTGACATCACTGCATTTCTAAAGTTCCTATGGGATTGTGGAGACAAATTCCTCTGGCTTGCTTTGCCTTTATCTCACCCCTCTGCCCACACTGCTGGCCAGTGGGATAAGATGCCATCAGATCAGAACCACAGAATCATTAAGGTTGGAAAAGACCACTAAGACCATCTAGGCCAACCGTCAATAGCCGTGCTCAGAGCCAAGCCTGCACTGGGTGCAAAGTAAAGCATCTGTAAGGCTGTTGGCGTCGCCAAGTCATGCTAATATACTTCATGTTTCAGATACCTACTCCTGAACGGTAATGCCATTTAATTATCGTAGTGTTGCAAATTAAGTTGCCCACACACAAATTCGATATAGCTTTAATTATTATATGTCGAGTGCCGACTAAGCGCACACCAAAACCGAGCGGCGTGGTTTTGATTTGTCCTCTGATTGATTACGGTTCACCTCCCTCACCTCAGCCAGCACTGCCTGAGTCAGGGGCACAGAAAGTAGCCCATGTGCGTATGGCTTCCTCCTAAACCTGCCCTTCACAAGAAAGCAGCAGCTGACATAAAACCTTTTTTCTCGAGGTCCAGCTGAGAGCTAGTTTTGAGGCATGCCCCCCATCTCAGGGGAGGAATGCAGGGAAGGTGCGGCTTAGGTAGGCAGGCAGACAACTCCAGGAAAGGCACCGAATGCAGTAACAGTCACAGCAACGTCCGAAAGTTTGCAGCGAAAATCCAAATTCTGCAGGGAAGAAAACCCAGCCTGCAGCCAGCTTAAATGTTTTAGCCAAGTCAGCTGGGCAGATCTGCAGGCTTGGGTTTCGGCAGCCAGGGGCACGTCGTCTTCCTTCCCAATAATTAATGGGGTTTTCAATTGGTAGGTATCCCCTAGCACTGCGTTTTCCAGCCCCGGTCAGTGAGCTCTGCCCGGCAGGATGGCGGCGCGGTGCCAGCAGAGCGCCCTGCCTCGCTGCGCTCACGTACACACTGACGGTGCCCTCCTGCTCTCCCAGCCTGGAAGGAACCCTCCTTTGAGCACCACATAGTGCTCACCATGCAGGCTGCTCATTATCCCGGGCATTTCAGGACTAATTTATAGGACATGTGGTTAATTTGCATAAGCCATCCTGTACACAGAAGATGTCTCCACAGTAAAGTAATATGCCAGAATCTGGATTTATGTGAAAACATGAATGCTGGGCGGGGGGAGCGCTTTTAGAAGCTGTCATTAGCAGCAATCTCTAACGCATACCTCTGATAAAAGTCACAGAATGCTGCCTCTCTACCTACTGCATGCGAAGCTCCCATGTAATTTTTCGCTTTGAATATTGCTCGTCTTTTTTATTAAGTAAGATGGGTTTTGATCCTTAAAACGGCCTTGAAATACGAATACCCCGATCTGCTGGCTTTGTCTAAAAGGGAAGCAAAATCCCCAAACTGGCTCTGCGCACGACGCCGCGGGCTCGGCTATGGCAGCGAGGAGCCCGCTGCATCCGCTACTCTGATTGTTACCGCCACCCCAGCAGCAGTGGGGCCGTCAGCCTTGAAGCAGCTGACATCTGAGGCACAGGCTCTTCCTGTGCTTTGAGTTAGTCGGCCCTTGATCCCGTGCCTGCTTTGCGCTGGGGGCTGACCTTCTTGCGCAGCTCTGCTCCCGCTCTGCCGCTCGGGAAGGCTGAGCTGCTGTCTGCAGGACTCCGAATTAGAGCAGCGTGGGTCAGAGGAGCAGACGGGAGAGTCATCATTACGAGAGCTGATGGCTGTCCTTGATGGGTGCGATATTGCTTTTTTTTTTGGTAACGATGACAAAATAAGAGCATTGTGAGCAGTGTTTTAAGTGTCCCGCTCCCCTGCAAGGTGGCAATATAGAATTATCACAGAGCAAAATGGTTACTGGCTTTCTTTCCATGATTTCTACCACTTCACCCCCAGGTACAGATGTTTTGTCTGCCTTCGTGGCAAAGAGCACCCAGGTATTTGAAAGTCAAGCTGGTTTCTTTCTTTTATCCCTAATATGGCTTCTGCCATTATGAGGCCTCTGAAGAGCGCATTAAGTCTGTATTTACCCCTATGCAATCTAATTAACTTACAGAATAGCTGTGCAGGTGTAACTGAGATCTCAGTTTGAAGGCAGCTTTGCTCCATTTATTGTAATTGAAGGAACTGTTTGGCCGGCAGCATTTCTGTTACTTGTAATGCTGTTTCAAACGGAAATAACTTAGTTGGACTTTCATACAGAATTTGCAGGAATGCCAGCTAGAATTGCATAAGTGAATGCATAAAGATCTGCTTACTCGTAAATAGGAGCTAACTTGATCTGCAAATCACATTCCCACAAACATGCAGTCCCGATGCCAGCGCTACAGATCGGTTTCCCTGGGCAGAGCTATGGTTTCAAGAGCGTGTTTCAGTGCCTCATTGTTTCCAAGGTCCGAGAAGCAGTGGCTGCTTTCTTGGGTGCATCCTGTGTAGTTCCCATTGGGTGGAACCTGCTGGGAGTATAACAGCTTTGGGAAAATAGCATGTTGTAGGAAGGGAAGTGCTCTAGGTAAAGATATTTTTTGTTTTTACTGTTCTAGGTTCGGTTGCTCTATCTGTTATTCTAGCTTTTGAGATTAGCATTTTCAATCACAGCAATCTGTAAATTTTTTATAAAGTTGGACTAGAGGTTACATGGAAGCGATTGCGCTAGACTGAACATAATGGCTGTGCTCAATTGGAAAAATACATTTCTCTCTCTCTTTTCATATTTGTGTATTCTCTTCTAACGTGAATCACTTTTTGCTATTCTAAGATGTTTGTTAGAAGCATATTTTTTCTTCCGGGGATTTACATCTTCTCTTAGTGTTTTGATTGCTTGTGAATAATTTGATAGAAAACCCTTTATATGTGTGTCTGCGACGTACAGCGTCTAGATGAATTGGATTCTGACTGATCCCACGTAGCTGAAGCCACTGAAACAAGAAACATTTGCAGTGCTGTCAGACGGGAAAAAATCCCTTCTGCAACTTGACTCAAATTTGTTATGTGTACAGCGCCATGAAGTTCAATAGATGTAAATACAGATTAATTATTTAAAAAGTAATAGGAAGGAATGAGCTTCCAAACATGTAGTGCTTAATTATTTAAAACCTATAATGGAATTTCAACCCTCACGCATCCCTCAGATCTCTCATTGTGCTTGGACGAGTGCCTGAGGTTAACTGGCATGTCCCCACCTCCCAGTCCTCTTCCTTCCTATGTCACAGGGTGATAGATGTGCAGGGTAGATGTGAAGAGCAGTCATTATTGTCAGTCATACCTACTAGTAAACATGCAGTGCTTAACTCTGGCTTCCTTTCTCCCATTACTATATTGCATCCTGCAACGTGCATTTCCTATAACAAATCCTAAAGCCTGAGCTTGAGCAAAGCCCCTCCTGATTGCTGATCCCAGAGTGGAAAAAGAGCCCCAAAGTAATGTTGTGCTTTGTTTGTGTGATGGCTGTGGCTTGAGAACCACTGTACGTGATTGTAATGGATGCTGTAAGCACACGTAGGAAAACCTGATCCCCACTTCAGAAATCTCAATGCTCTACATAATCAAGCCAGATAAGGGGAAGCCTTCTCCCCATATGAAGAGGAGGATTAAAGATACAGAGTGAAAATTAGGAATATACAAAACTCCTAACTTGAGGAACTCCTTGACCCCAGCCTTCCTTCTCTGTTATTAATGGAGAGAGGGTCTGCTGGGATCAATTCAGAGCCTCCTAGTCAGGTTGCTGCCAGGATCTATTCCCCCAGAGTTGCCTACAGTCTGCCCTGGAGCTGGAAGGCAGTAAATGTCTAAAATTGGGCTGTCTGCATTATTTCACTCCTTATCCTTCCTCTTCTCCAAAGTTACATGAAGATTTTGTGTGTGGGGGGAATGACTTGATGCCAACTGGTAAGTCCTGTCTCAGCCCCTAACTATTTACCCTCCTTCTTTAATTGCAGTACCGCACTGATGGAGGAGCATTCAACCCAGAGTGGTTGTTAATATAAACGTGAAGAAAAGCCCTCAAAATAAAAGCAAATGTTTTGGTTGCATTGAACACACACAGGGAGGAGGCTGTGTATGCAGTGGCCACTGGTCTCCATTGGGCAGCCAGGTTTCAGCTAGTTTGATGAGCGGCATTTCCAATGCCATGCTGTCCCAGGAAGCCTCAGCTGCACGGAAACACCCGCAGAAGGAAAGGGGCTGCAGAAAGCTAGATGGACTCAGTCCTCCTTGAGGAGGAATCTAAAAGGCATGGCACTTTTGAGAACCTAGCATGCAGTATATTAGTAGGGTGAGGGTTTAAATACATTGGCTTCTTCTGTGCTGTGCAATGAGAGAATCATCTGCACGATCTGGTGAGTGTGAATGTGTTTTCCACGATGTGCTTATGGGATAAAATCTCAGCAGTCACAGATTGCATCATACACAGAGGCAAGGAGCGTGTGCCATCTACAGTAATACGATGTGTTCCTAGCAGGTTCCCTGTCATTGTGTTCATTACCGGATAGTGTGTCTGATGCCTTGTGCTGCAGCATACCCTCCTTGGTGAGAAACAAATACTTTGTGCCAAATTCAGCTCTCAGCTACATGGTTCAAACTGAAAAAAAAAACAACCCAACGCAGGCTTCAGTGGAGTTATCCCAGATTCATCCCGGGTTGCTAAGAATAGATGTGATTTATGTAATAGCTGGGTGTCAGGTACGCTCCACTAAACAGAGGGATAAACAAAGCGTATTCTCTCTTTTCATCTGAGTTGAAGAGACCTGGTGGGACTTTTTTTCCCCGCACATTACCCTACTTAGAAAGAAGTAGGTACAAATGACCGAGGAAGAAGGAGCATTTGCCGTTGCTCAAACACCAGCAGATGCTTCAGGCCTGACAACAGCATGGCAGGAGGCAGCTCTGTCAGCCTGGGCCAGCAGCAAGCTGGGAGTGCCCCTTGCAGGAGGCCCAATTTCATGGCAGGAATGTTCTTGATAAAACAAAGGGGGCATTAGCAGAACACAGGGAAGTTTTCATGTACGTTGGTTCCCCTTATGTTTGGCTCTGGGCTGCAGTTTCAGAGTTTTATCGCTCCTTGTTTATTATTTTTAGAACTAAAATCCTGGAAAACAGTGGTTTAAGATATCTAGTGGCCATAGTTAATCCTTCCTACCAGCAACAGATGTGTTTTTTTTCGTTTACATTTCTTGCTTTTCCTCTCCTCTCCTCTCCTCTCCTCTCCTCTCCTCTCCTCTCCTCTCCTCTCCTCTCCTCTCCTCTCCTCTCCTCTCCTCTCCTCTCCTCTCCTCTCCTCTCCTCTCCTCTCCTCTCCTCTCCTCTCCTCTCCTCTCCTCTCCTCTCCTCTCCTCTCCTCTCCTCTCCTCTCCTCTCCTCTCCTCTCCTCTCCTCTCCTCTCCTCTCCTCTCCCTGCACCCTAGGTTTCAACCAGGATTGGTACCTCAGAGCAGGAGGAATGGGAGGGACACAGAATGAATCCTCTGGGTTAGGCAGGGTAATTTCCTTTTCTTGACTTTGTCTTCTCCCACTCCCACCCAGCTCTAGAGGAAATGGGAAAATGAGTTCTACTCTCCTGCTCAATCTGCGAGAGATGGGGCACATCTTGGTCTTGCTCTGAAACCAACGTGACAAACTTTTCCTCGATCTAGGCAGCTGTTGGATCTGTCCCAGGATTGTTCTGATCAGATGTGGTTTCCAGAGAGAGGGCTGCTTTTATACTGGGGCACACTGTGGTGCGTACCATGACCAGTGCAAAACCAGTAATTCTCAGAGTGTGAAATCACATCAGTCAAATCTGGAACAGTGTTGACTCCCTTCAAAGCCCTGTAGACTGAAACCCAGCAAAGGTCCTCTCAGAAAGTTTTGATCTTTTTTTTTTCACCCCTTTTTACTAACACTCACGTCAATCTTTCCCTAATCAAGTCAATCTTTCCCTAGCATTACTTTTCCAAGTAAGCAGCTGATGTAGTCTAAGCGGCTGATGTAGTCTCTCAAGGATTTTATATGTTTGGGAAAGGGGGAGAAATGTGTATATTAGTCTGCCCCAGGTAGGAGCTGAGAGTCAGCCAGCCCTACTGTAGACCTCTGTGGCTGTGGCGATGTGCGTTCTATAGCCCATGGCACAAGGGCTCCTAGTCTAGAAATGTTGTTGCATGATACAGATTAACATGTAATAGTAAAGTGTGAAGATCCATCCTTGACCTAGATAGATAGGTGGAAAAAATCCATCTATGTAGTCCATGTATAAATATATATATATGTGCATATATATATATATATAGTCCAAAACACACTGAGAATTTATTCATAAGCCTCTTCCTTATACAATCATAAATCAGAAGAAACAACATGCAAATCTGTGAGAGTTATCCCACTGTAAAATGCCATAGGTGGGAGGAGGAGGAATTGGACTTAGAACTCTTCATTACAGGTAAATAAAGATTTCTTGGGGCTTCAGATTGCATTCCTGCTTGCTATTCTATGGGCTAATGATATTTCAAATCCGGATTACAGCAATATTTTCTAGACCCAGTAATATTACACTTAAGTCTGAGTGATTTAATGGGTGTTCGCTGGTGATTTTGGCCCAGGTGAAGTGGTAGTGGCCTCCAGCAATGCCTTAGGCTAAAAGCATCATGTGTTAGGAAAAAACATTAACCTGCCCCTCAAACCTCCTCATTATTACATTTATAGTCCTGTCAACTGTCTTATGAGCCACTGGAAATGTAATGGAAGGGGGTTTATTGTTATTTTTATATTCTCTTGAATATTAAAAAGAAAATATATTGGAGAAAAAATACATATAAGATATTACTAGATATAAATTCTAGACAGATGAGCCACATGGGTTATTTTCCATCTCACAGTGTTACTTTGCTATATGACCAGAATAAAGTTTTGGTCAGAAAAAATAGGGTGAATGTGTTTATTCAGGTACTGAACAAGAAAGTGAATTAATTAGAGAATATAATTCTTCAGCTGGCTTCTTAAGTTATCTGCAGATGTGGGAGAATGAGGGTTAGGTTTTGGTTACTCAGTTATAAGGGAGTTATTAAGGATTATAAGGGAGATGCTGTTCAAGGTTAATAAAGTGCCCCTTTCCTCTTTTCCTTTTAAGTTTTCCTGTGCTTAGCAGCATCTGTAATTCTCCAAACAATTTGAGGTAACCATTTACAGTATTAATGGCTCTTAATTCCTCTCTTTATGTGGTTGCTGGGGCTCCATGCAGGCAGTGCTGGAAAGCACGCAGACTGCTGTTTCCTCATTTTCCACCAGTTGACAGCTGGCCTTCAGAAGAAACCTTCTGCACTGGTGTTCGCTTCTGGTCCTGTCCTGCAGCCCCTGGGTGGGAATGCAGAGCTCTGGGGCCAGAGCGCCCATCTCTCCCCCACTGGGAGACATCTCACCCAGTCTCCCAGTGCCAGACTGGCACTGACAGTGGTTCTCGGCCCCAGTACCGTGGGTCCCCACAGCTCAGGTGCCCCAGGGGTGGAGAAGCTGCCCTGCTGCCTCCCGTAGCTCAGCACCTGGGAATGGAAACTGTGCAAAATGTTCTCCAAGGACGCAGAGACAAATGTCCTCATGAGGAAAGAAGTGCATTTCCATTTTCTGAGGAAGAAGGGGGGAGATTTCC
Organism: Gallus gallus; assembly: GCF_016699485.2. NCBI lineage: Eukaryota > Metazoa > Chordata > Aves > Galliformes > Phasianidae > Gallus > Gallus gallus. Next base: position 67,439,387 of record NC_052534.1, on the reverse strand, counting down.
TAGTGTGACCTTCTCCTGATGCTCCAGAGAGGTGGCAGGCATAGGACGCTGTGTTGAAGTACATACAGCCCCTGAAGTGTTTTTGCAGCTTCTAGCTTTGTTTTCTTTCTTTTGGTTTCCTCAGTATTCAGAGCCTACAGAAACTGTCATCTTCTGAAGATGTTTGCAGTGTTTCTCACTGCTGCAGGGTTTGAGCAGCAGCGGTCTGAAGAGGTACTTTAGTGTTACCTTTAGGAGGAAGCAGAGCTCTCACTGTGGCACGAACAGCTTAGGGATGGCAAAAGGGAAACCACTTGTCTGGAGAGAGGCACATTACTGTGGTTCACTGAGACTCCCAGCTCCACCTACGCCATTGAGTTGTTTCTGGCTACTCAGTTTTCTTGTTCATCACTTCAGGGGAAGCTGAGGAATGCACATCATGGGAAGTCTTGGCCTGGAAATGAGTTGCTAGAACTCAGGCTGACCAGTGCTCACGTAGCCTGAATGAAGCTGCTTGCCGCTGGTCAGCCGAGCTGCCCTCTCCCACTGCCACCCACGGAGTGAGGAGCACCGCACTACTGACACCGAGCTGACTCCACACATCTCTGCCCTAAATCTTGCTCCCTGTGAAAGAGGCTATGCTTGTGTGCTCTCCTGTCCAACCAAGCTCAGTCTGGAAGAGGAGCTGCCTCTTGGCCTTTTGGTGTTGGCACGACACCATGACAACATTGGGCTACTGCTTGAGATCTGCAGCAGCCATCTGATGAACTTGAGATACGATGGCCACGTGGGACTTGGCAGCCTGAGCGGGGGTTTGCTTTTCCCCTCAGTGTCTTCCACGATGTGCTTCCACTCCATGACTGACCAACTTGCGCTAGGATGAGGTTTCTCAGGTCCTCTATTACCCTTGGAATAGGCATTCAGGTTCTTCAGGCGTTTTGGAAAATGAGCCTTGGTGAGACAGGCTGTCTGTTCTGCTGAGAGCGTCTACAGCCCTGCCTCTACCACTCTTTCCTTCCTTTCATCTTCTACAGCATATTAATTTTATTTAGGGCTTCTGTCACTGCTGAAGCGATGTCCTTAGCTAGTAGTGAAGCAGCAGTCTGGATGGAACATGAGTAAAAACCCCACATCAGGGATTTTAAGGTTTAAATGCTATTATTGTCTCATTCTGTGTTATTTCAGACAGGAAGGTTTCTGGGGAGAACTTCCCTCTTGGCAAATCCTGCTTCCCACTACATTCATTTTCCCTTGGTTGCGCCCACCGTACTGTGGGCTTCACCAGTGGTTTCAGATCCAGCGTTCTTACCGTGGTTTCAAAGCCTCAGACTGAAGCTGAAAACACAGAGCTCAGCTGTTTATACACAAAATCAAATATGTAGCCACTCTGATGAAACAAGAGCCAACCTGGATTTCCATCGGGCATTAGCATAGCTTACATTCGCTGCTTTTGGCCGGAAGCACTAAAAAGCCCTCAAAACAAAGGGACAGGGGTGCTTTGAAAAGGCTGCGTTTCAGATACCGCAGATGACAACTGCAGTGATTCAAAAGTGAAATCAATTTATCATTAGCCATTAATTACCAAATAGCTCTATTTTCCCCTTCTGCTTCGTGTAGCTTAGCCTTTTGCATAATTTGAGTGAAAAATGGAGGCAGTGAGTCTTGCATTTAAATGACACAAAGTTAGCATTCGCTCTTCAGAGAACCGTGGTCAAGGTTTCCAGGAGGAAAAGGAGATCTGGGAGGGTTATGTCATCAAAAGGAAAAGCAAGCAAGCAGGTGAGCTTTGTTCTCTTTTGGACAGGAAGACTGAAAGAAAAACTTCGTATTTTTCACAGGATGGTTTTAAGTTGGAGGCAACTGCAGTGTTCTGTTTTGTAAAGCTGGTTTTTTGCACAAAGCTGCAAACATTGTAAAAATCTGTTTTCATTCACACCTAGCATTGCTACGAGCTGTATTATAACCACATTCAGAGTGTGTTAGAGCCTGCCTCGGGGTTCCTTCGCAGCAGGTTTCAGCTGGAATGATTTTTTTTTTATAATAATCATTCCATTCAAGTGGAACAATCATTATGAAAAATTATGAGCCATCTTAGGCAGGAAAACCCTGCCACGATAAACATGCTGAATGTTGTGCAATAAGCACACTGAAAATGGTGATCAAGGCTGGATGACTGCTCAGAGCCACTATGCTGGATTCTGCCTATTATGTGAGATTTGGTAGTGAAAGAGCATTAATTCCCAGTAATGATGGCTAAGGCATGGCCTTGGCTACAGTTGTCTTGAGAGTAGATGCTGTGAAATGCCTGTGCCTCTTTGGACAGCCTGTGTCCCTGCTGGGGACCCTGCACCAGAGCTCCCCTCCCCGTAGCCAACACACGGTGCTGAGCATGCTGACCTCTGCGCCCCCTGTTCGGGCACCCAGCTCTTCTGAGGAGGGAGCCCTCCCACCCAATAGAGGCCTGGAGTCAGCATTTTGGAGGAAGATTTGCTATGGGGACATAGGATGTATCCATACGCCTCCAGGTCATGATGGGTTGCATGGCTTCTGTCGAGGCTGTGTCCACTCTGTCGCTTGGCTGGAAAAAAAGCACAAGAGCATCAGGACAATTGGAAAAAAGAAACAAAGCACCTTTAAATTATAAATTTGAATTCCACTGAATTGATTGGTATCCTGTTGAAGGAGTTTGTCTTCTGCTGTTGTCTCTGCATCCCACCTCCTCCTCGCTCTGACCCCGCACATTTGAGCAGTGCATGGCGGTGTCCTTTTGGAAATGTCCATGTGCTTGGTTTCCCAAGTGGCTCAGCAGGGCACCCAGCTTGTACTTCTTAATATTCATCTCTCTGAGTCAGAGGGTGCTAAAGGGAATTCCGATGCCTTGGAGCCATCCTGACACTGAACACGCAGCACTAATTGCTGAGGTTGCCATCCTGGCCTGATGGGGCTTGGTGAGAACTGTTCTATGGGCAAGCCCCCAGGAGGAGCACAGAGTGGGGATGAAGTGTTGAGACAGACCTACAGGTTGCTGCTGCTTTTTGCCCCAAAGATTTGTCCTGCTCACAAGTGTTGAATACATCAGTGCTTGAGATGGGGCTCTTGCCCCAAAACTTTTCCAGGCCTGGTCATGCAACAGGCTGCAGAGATGAGGCTGTGCACAGGGCTTATCATCACAGGGGAGATCTGCAAGGGGATTTGCTTAGGTATTACTATTGCCTTTTGGGTGGATTGCTCTGAGGACAAGCTTTGGTGGTAAAGAAGTGAGGGAAGGTTGGAAAGCAACAAGAAGCCACATTGCCCAGCAAGCTGGGAGTAGGGGCTGGGTGGGGTAGATGAGAAAGGTTTTACACTCCCTCAGCACCTATGCTGTGAAGAAAGGCTGAGGGAGCTGGGCTTGTTCAGAGTGGAGAAGAGAAGGCTCCAGGGAGAATTCATTACAGCTTTCCAGTACTTCAAGGGAAGCTTATTAACAGGTGGAAGACCGACTTTTTACATGGGCAGGTAGTGTTTGGACATGGGGAAATAGTTTTAAACTAAGAAAAAAGAGAGATTCAGATTGGAAATTCTTTACTCAGAGGGCAGTGAGGCACTGGAACATGTTGCTTGGAGAAGCTGTGGGTGCTGCATCCCTGGAGGCACTCAAGGCCAGGTTGGATGAGGACCTGGGCAGCTGAGCTGGGGGGTGGCAGCCCTGACCATGGTAGGGGGTTGGAATTGCATGGGCTTTAAGGCCTTCCCACCCAAGCCATTCTATGATTCTGTGATTCTATGATTTTACAGTGCTTTGATATACTCCTTCACCCTTTAAAGTCTGTTCAATGGCTAGTGCTTCAGGACATGCAGATCTGGCTTTTTTTCCTTCTGCTACACTGACTTATTTCCCCGGTGTCTTGCTGGCAGTGCTTCACATCCCTGTCCTGCTGGAGCTTGGTGTCCACACTGCAGGCTATGCCTGTGACTGGATGATCTAGGCACAGGGAAGCGAAGCTGAGCTGTGTGAGTACTGGTATGCCTCATTTGGGTATTTGCTAGAAACCTCAATGTGCATTTCAAGCTACTTCATAGTAGTATCTACATTGCTGCTGCATCTAGTCTTTGGTAGACTTCAAAAACCTGAGCCCCTACTGAAAATATATTTTAGCAAACATATTTCTTAATAAAATAGTGTCTGATACCAGATTATCATTCAGAGGTTGTTGGTAGATGGCACTAATGGATGAACTTCGTGCCTGTGCTTGACAGCTGGTAAAAGCATTAATTATCCCATGCTTGAAGGCCCAGGCACAGCTCTTTTCAGGCTGTGGGACGTCCATGTTGTGCCTGCAGGGTGACCTCGTGGCCAGGTCCAGGCTCTGTGTCAGACACCTCTATCAAAAGAAAGAGACAGATGCCAACAGGAATGGCTTTTATTCCCATCTTTGTGTTAGAGGAATCCGAATGACACGCGATCCCTCAGCCCTGGCTTTCTTGGTGTTCCCGTATCGGGACCGAGTCATGTTTCTGCTGATGCGGTGTCTTCTGAGTAGTGCTGTGGTGTAGATTGCCGTGTGTTTCACAGGAAAGCGGATGAATGATATCAAGTCATTGAGCTCATAAGTAGCACACTGGCAACCCGCCACTAAAATATAAATACATTAAACGTACTAAAGGAAATGTTCATTCTGTTGTTTAGCATTGGACATGCCCCAGTTAGGTAAATTTAATCTTCTTGAGGGTTGTTGTGTTACAGCTGAATGAGATAGACCCTTATCTCGTTACCGATCTTTCTGTCATTCAGGTTTTGTGCTCTGACATTCGCGGTGTGCAGTGCGCTTGCCCAGTGGCTGTGCTGTGAGTATTCCCCAGGGGAGAAGAAGATGTGGAGGGGATCTGTTAGCACCTTGCCGGCCCAGACCCTTCCTCTCTGACATCTTCACTGCCCTACATCCCTTGTCAGTCACAGTGCTAAGGGTTTCGCCTCTTTTTGTGTAGGAATGTACAAAATGGTCGCTTTATGTGTGTTAGAAAATGTCTGAAATTCATAATTGCGGTGTGTATTTTCTTCCCAGTTCTTCTGGAAATCTCTTATCCACATGCCCGTAACCATGGAGGCCAGTGACCAAGCTCTCACTGGCCCCAGGTGCAAAGCATAGCCCCAAAGCCAGTTGAGTGCGATAAAGAGGGGTCTTTCTATAGTTTTTGTGGGTGGTGGGTCAGGTCTGATAGCCGTGATCCCACAGCATGAACTCTCCTGGCTAACCCTACTGCAGGGGAGCATTGCCAAATGGCACCGCACTCACAGCCCCTCTGCACCAGTTTAGCTCCCCTTGCAATTGTACGGTGAGCGGGAAAGGTAAGGCAGAAAAAGGAAGCAAAAGGAATAGGTGAATAGAGAGGATCTGAGCTGCTTACAGAGACAGATGATGCTCTATATGGAATGCGAGTACTTAAAAAAATAAGACATTTGCTGTGTATTTTGTAGATAAAATGTTATTGTATTGAACTGAAAGATATATGTTTCACCTATCGCATCTGAACTAATCAGCATAGGCTTTTAGAAGAAGTCTGTAATTACTCTGAGCGTGTCATTAGTTAGATGTAAAATGAGTGATATTGCTCCATTTTATTACCTCTAGTGATATAGCAGCCATTTGTATCATAAATTCATTGACCTCATCTTAAATGATCAATCCTGTAAGACAGACTTGATTCATTAATTCTTAAGTGACATTTTTTCTCCACCAGTAATTTCCTCCTCATCGTAGGGACTGTTTTTCTGCATTTTAGTGCGCTATTCTAAGGTGTCGTGTTACCTGCATACAACATGCACATTTTATACTTGAGTCTTAAATAAGCCACATAGAGTGATTGCTTATATAGATAAACAGAAACAGAAGTAATGTAACACATAGACGTGGCAGATACACATCTCTCACTAATGTTAACTTCAACGCTTTGGGATGCTGCATAAAATCAAGGAGATAATTAGGAGATATTTGGTCCATCCAGGATGTTCAGAGGAATAGAATTATTGCCTTTAATTTCTGTGGCTTTAATTGATTTAATCTAGTGATAAAATACACAGAATGGTCTGTGATCGATGCATGAGGGAGGCAGGCAGACTTCAGAGTTTCTTGTACCTTGGTGAATTATTGAAAACAGGAGAAATCAGTAGAGAATTTCTAAGCAGGATTTCTAAATATTTTACCCAATAAGAGAAAATATTTGTTTAGCTGTGAGTGACAAAGGGGTCCACCTGAGATAAACGAATCAATACAGCAATAAAACTTGAAAGTATTTCAGTGAATTGATCAACTGCTAACTAATAAAATTAAATGATTAGGGAAAACGCCACAAGTGGTTTGGGCTTGGTTTTGCTTTTGCTTTTGCTGTATTTTTCTTTGGGCCTGTTTAATTGAAGGCACCAATGGAGGCTCTTCCTAGAGTGATAGGAGGGCTGTATCTTCCCTCATATTTCTCAGGTGCTTCTTTGGCACCAGGTGTACAAGTTGAGAATTGGTTTCCTTCCTTTGTCCTGAGCAAAGGTGAGGCCTTGGCTGCAGGTCCCAGGATGTGATTAGAGTGATAGTAGTGGGCATGGTGGGGATGGGCTGATGATTGGACTAGATGATCTTAGTGGTCTTTTCCAACCTTAGTTATTCTATGCATCTATTCTATGGCTAGGGCAGAGAGGTAGCTGCCCCTGGATCCTGCTCCATCCCATTGAGCAGCTGCCCTGAGGACTGGTCTCTAGGCCTCTCCCCTGCAAACAGGCACTGCTTTGATGGGTGGTGGGCCAGGGTGGACTTCATCCTATCCCAGCCTGCCTGGAGGACCCCTGCCTTTCTGCAGAGCCCATGTGGTAGGAGCATGCCCTGATTCCATACGTGCAAAATAGATAGCATTTTTTACTGTCGGAGTGAGCTTTGCACTGCAAATGGCTTTAAGGTAAATCCAGCAGCATCACTGAGGTGAACAGCACCTCATTAACTCACGGCATAGACTCACAAATTCCTCTTTTGTCTGCTTGGAAGGCTGTGGTGAGCCAAAAAAATTCAGGAGGTCAATTACAAGGTGTTTCCATCAGCTCATCTTGGAATGGGGTGGTGTTGATTTGCCAAGCGGGTGGCACAGTCCATCCCGTGCCAAATACCCGGGATGGTTCGGTGCCCATGGCCGCGTGTTTGCGGCAAGGGGTTGCAAAGCCCCAGTGCTGGAGCCGAGGGAGAGCTGGCGCCTTGCAAAGCCACATAAAACCTCATTTGTAACACATAGGTAGACATTCTTCCTTGTGTGGGTCATCGTGGGGGGAACATGTCCACAGGAACGCTGCAGAAGCACCGTGGGACTAGGCGCCCTGTGATTTATCTCCCGTTGTGCTGCATCCTTGTGCCCAACCTGGGCCCAGCATCGCTGTGCTTCAGCAGTGACTTCATAGCTGCTATTTCTCCAGTGATTATTTAGTTTGATTTAAAACTTGGGATAAAATCCTCCTGGTAGAGAAAGGGAGCGTGTGTGTGAATGGGGTGTGGAGGCAGGGAAGGAATCAAACAGCAACTAGACCGGGTAACCCAAATGTTGCAGAGTCAAAATCGGTGGTCTGATAGTGTGCTGGGGGCGTGTGTGCACGTGTGTATATATGTATGTATATATATAAGATATATTGCTGAAAACTCAAAAATGTCACCACTGTTTATATTACGGGAAAGCTGAGAGTTAAATGAGATGGGTAATCAGATGCCCGACATATGTTGTTTTGAATTGTTTATATGGCCAGTCGTTATTAAAATTAATTATCCTTTTAATGCAGACTTTTCACAATCATATTCCTTTTTTTTCATACAAAGGATACAGTCATTCAAAAACGGGCTAAAACTGTCTGTTTGGAAAAGGCAGAGCAAACGATACCGCAGTGTATTCTGACATGGTCATAGGCTCAGTGTGCAGATAGGAAGCACCACATATCTCTGCCGGTGGAGTATTTTGAGAGCTAATGTAAATGACAAAAATGCTTTTTTTTTTTTTTTCCTTTTCTGTGTGCGTAAAATTCTGTCAGAAAAGTAAGGCACTGAAAATTCTGACATCTGTTTATCTGTTTATAGCTATGGCAAGATTACTCATATTAATTCTTGTTTAAAATGCCATATGAAGGAAAGGCATTTGTGCAAACAAGAGTCATATTTGAATTGTAGATCATGTCTTCACCATCTGTGAGAGCTGTTGGTGTTGCAAAATTAATGTGTTAATGAAATCACAATAATTTCTCTGAAGTAATGGATTCTGAAGCCTGGAATGACTATTTTTTGAACTTTGGTGTCTAGTGGTTTGCAACTGAGAAAACCTCTCACAGCTTAATTAGTTCTGCAGCCTTACTTTTACAAAAAATTGGCAATGCCTTTACCACACCAATAGTAACACAGAAAAGGATTACATGGAAAGGAGATGAATTAAAAAAAAAAAAAGAGAGAGAGAAGAAAAAGCCTGCAATGCAAACTTTTTGCTGTAGTATTTGCTTAATATGCCCTTATTGCCAAGAAGGTTTACTCAAAGTGACCGGTATGCAAAAGGGGGCAAACAGCTCGGAAACATCACGAGTTAGGACTACTTGAATGTTGCACAAATGTCCTGACTATTTCCAAGTTACTCGTTGGAATAAGGAGCAGGGGACGAATTATGGTTTTGCTTTGTGATGCCACTTTAAAATACCACACCCTTTCCAACTTACTATTTGATACCGTTAATGAAGTACAAAATATTACAGTCTATGATGTAGCGGCAATGGTTTGCATTCATTTCCACTGGCTTTCAGTGTCCTTTCCCTCTTGTCATATTTACCGTGTAGTATTGCATCAGAAATGGTAACCGTGTGTTTAGTTTACCACTGAGGAGTAATCACAGCCATGTTCATATGGATTTTTTTATGTATACATATGTGTGTTATAACAGTTTATGCCAGCTGAGGAGTCTTCACTGTGGCATGGCTATAAAAAGTGTAACGTACTGTATAAGACAGAATTGAGACCACAGTAGCCAGAAAAGGAAGTAGCATTCAATTCTCCAATACTTGGGGTGAAAAAATGTTAGTTTTTTCACAAACATAACTCTTTTTTATGCTATAAAAATAATGCATTTAGAAAGCAACTGAAAAATGACTTTTAAAATAACACTATGAAGAGAAGATTGCTTTTCTTACCTGATTTGATTTTATTACTGTGTTGTAGGTATGTGACTGGTGTAAGCACATAAGACACACAAAAGAGTATCTGGATTTTGGGGACGGGGAAAGAAGGCTTCAGTTCTGCAGTGCAAAATGTCTCAATCAGTACAAAATGGACATTTTCTACAAAGAGACACAGGCCAATCTTCCAGCTGGACTGTGCAGTACATTACATCCTCCAGTCGAAAATAAAGCAGAAGGCACTGGAGTACAGCTGCTGACTCCAGATTCTTGGAATATACCGCTAGCAGATGCTCGGAGAAAAGCCCCATCCCCAGCGTCTGCAGCTGGCCAAATTCAAGGTCCTGGACCATCAGCGTCTACCACTGCCTCTCCGTCTGACACTGCCAACTGCTCTGTCACTAAAATCCCCACGCCAGTTCCCAAACCTATTCCCATCAGTGAGAATCCAAATATTCCACCAGTTTCTGTCCAGCCACCTGCTAGCATCGTGCCTCCAATTGGTGTCCCACCTCGCAGTCCTCCCATGGTGATGACAAACCGTGGGCCAGTTCCGCTGCCCATATTCATGGAACAGCAAATTATGCAGCAAATCCGTCCGCCATTTATCCGTGGGCCGCCTCACCATGCCTCAAATCCTAACAGCCCTCTGTCAAATCCAATGATCCCTGGAATCGGTCCACCACCAGGTGGCCCCAGAAATATGGGTCCCACCTCCAGCCCCATGCACAGGCCAATGCTTTCCCCACACATCCACCCCCCCACGACACCGACCATGCCTGGGAACCCTCCAGGCTTGCTGCCACCCCCTCCTCCTGGCGCCCCTTTGCCCAGTCTTCCCTTTCCTCCCGTCAGCATGATGCCAAATGGTCCTATGCCTATGCCACAGATGATGAACTTTGGGCTGCCATCCCTTGCCCCGCTGGTGCCACCCCCGACTCTACTAGTGCCATATCCTGTCATTGTCCCTTTGCCCGTCCCCATCCCCATTCCCATCCCTATCCCTCACATCAATGATTCCAAACCCCCCAGCGGTTTCTCTAGCAACGGCGAAAACTTCATTCCGAGTAACTCCAGTGAGACGCCTGGAGGAAAGCCACCCAATAGCTCTTCGTCCCCTCGAGAGTCAAAACAAGGATCGTCCAAACCCTCCGACTCCTCTCCGAGCTGCTCAGGCCAGTCCCTAAATCAAGCTCAAGTGCTTCAGGAGCACAGTAAAAATGAAGTTGTTGACTTGACTGTCAGACCTAGTAGTCCTGTGAACAGTAAGTTTGGTTTCCCCAGTGTGCTACAGGGTCCGCAGGATGGTGTGATAGACCTAACGGTAGGCCACCGGTCTAGGCTGCACAATGTTATCCACAGGGCTCTACATGCCCAAGTGAAAGTCGAGCGTGAGCCTAACAGTGTTGTAAATTTGGCTTTCGGTAGCTCAGACAAAAGGAACTGCAGCGACTGCAGGGACAATTGCAGCCCAGTTGACTCAAAAACATTACCATGCGGTGATGCAGCCCATTGCTGCCCTGTCTCCTTGGCCTCCGGCACACCGGGACTGGAAGCCGGAGCAGCTGTGTGCAATGTCATTGTGAATGGCACAAAGAGCACAGAGGGTTCCAAGAACCCGGAGCCACCCCAGGATCCGAAAAAGCCACAGCCCCCAGAGGAGCTGGCGGTGAGCGAGCTGGAGTCTGTGAAGGAGAACAACTGCGCATCGAACTGCCACCTCGAGGGAGACACTGGCAAGAAGGCTGGGGAAGAGCCTCTTGCCGGAGGAGACAAGCAGGACCCCAACCTCAACAATCCGGCAGATGAGGACCATGCGTATGCTTTGCGGATGCTGCCCAAGACAGGTTGTGTGATCCAGCCTGTGCCAAAACCAGCAGAAAAGACTGCTATCGCACCGTGTATTATGTCAACGCCAATCCTCAGCACAGGGCCAGAGGATCTGGAGCCACCATTGAAAAGGAGGTGTCTCCGAATTCGAAATCAGAATAAGTAAAGGTTTGTGTAATCACTACTGCCTTCTGTGTGAGTAGAACGGTTATTTTCAGGTATGAGGTCAAATGTGGATGTGGCCTTTCTGAAAGAGAAAGACACGGGTTCCAATTTATCAGCACTTTTAGAAAAGTATTGGTATTTATGTTTTAATATTGTTCTTTGTGTTGCACTGTATTTGTTCTTGTCAGTACTCCATCCGTCAGCAGCCTCATTACACTTTCGCTCACAGAACATTTTGTGATGGTGCTGGCTGTGCGTTGTGTATGTCAAATTTGGTGGTTTTCTGCCTTGGAGATGGCTTAGGTCTAGGCCATTAATCTGCTTACTTATTCCAGCTGAGTTACACAGCAACTCAAGCCTTCACGATGATGATTGAAATTGCCCTACAGCGTAGCGTAGAGCAGGATTACCCAGCTGCTTACAGCTAGCTTGGATCCAGTTGACTTACCAAATGGTCATCTCCAGCCATCTTGCTTTGGTCTGCCTCCAGACCATACTCTCACTTCCAGCCAGGATGCTCTCCAGGGCTGAGTCCCCATTGCTGAGCCTTCCTTCCCCAGATGTCGGCACTTAGGGACTACTTGCTGTTGGATCTGCCTGCTGTGGCTTAGTTCAAGGGGTACTCAATAGGCAGCACGCAGCTGTGGGTCTTGCCGTGGGACTTTGCTCTCTTACCTGAGGCACTTGTCTTTGGCAGTTGAGATTTCCCTCAGCCCCGCAGTTGCTATAGGTGTGTGGTTAATGGGAGAGCTGCAAAACGAGGCAGCAGTTTGGATACATCTACCGACAGCTGTGGCTTGGCCAAGGTTTCTGCTAGAGAGGCAGAATCCTCCCCCACTCTTCACTCCTTATTCCCAATTTACTGATCCCTCTGATAAAACAGCACCTTTATAAAACTGTTAGTATAATATGTGTCTGTTGCTTCAAACTTGTGAGCGAGAAACAAATGTAATTGTATTTGTTTAGATTCACAAGCATGGAGAGTTTCTTTCAGGAGAAGGGAAAATGGTGGGTGTTAGTAGAAATCTGTTCAGCAGCAAAATACTGATGTTTTGCTGGATGTGGCTTGGTGAGATGCCAGATTTCATTATAATCCATGGAATATTCTGTAGCCTCCAGTAAATCCCTGTCCCTGGTAGCACAAATTGTGACTGCAGCAGTGCAATATGAGCATTACCTTGAGCAGCTTGGCATCTACAGCCATAGATAGTGCATGCTGTGGAAGCTGAGACATTGCAGTATCTCCCTGCTCCACCAGCGCAGGCTAATCGCACCATCAAAGATACCGCAGTGTAGCCAGGACTCCATTGTGTTTGTTACTGTCGTGTTCCCTATTCTGGCTGCCGTGCGGAAATGTTACCTCTTTTGATCACATGCAGTATTTATTTCTTTTCTTTGGTGGAACAGAACTGTTATTCTTTGCTCTAGGTATGTACTGACACATTTAAAAGACACATTTGTAAGAACAGAGGATACCTGTAACTTTCTTGGGCTAATAATCAATATTTACAACAACTCAGAAGTCCAATGTATATTTAAAACTTATACACTCTCCTAAGCACTGCTGGTGGGGATTTCCCTAAGCTCCCCCTGGTATGAATTGACTGTATGTCCATCTGTTCTATTATTTGGTTATTTAAGCAGCAAGATCTTTTTTGCACAGCCCGGTGTCCCACCTTTGGAGCTTGAAAATTTGTCTCTGCATAAATGTACACATGCTTTTACTTAGGGGTAGGGACTAGATCAAGTGAGAAGCCCACTGACTGAATCCCTTTTATTTAATTTTAGGACGACCATGGTTAACACAACTCCTCCTACCTTGCTCCATCTCCCCATAGCTGTGCTTTGTTTCAATCCAGTGCTAAAAGACTTGTGCACTTGTGTGCTGATGCTGTAGTCTTACAGGCTGTTTCTTAGCATGCATTCACTTCCATGTGTGCATAGCTTGCCTGGACCACCCAGGCTGCATTAATGCCACCTCTCTGAGGTCTCAGCCCTGAGAGGGCTTTAAGCGTCATCCAGAGCCAGAGCCTTTAAACTCAGGGAGAGTTCTGGCTTCACCAAGTTGTGTAATTTTACCTGTTGACATGATAATGCACAACATCAAGGATGGTGTTTGACAGAGGGAGTGGGCAAACAGTACAGTCTGCATTGAAAAGAGAGATGCTTTTCCACTCAGTTATTGTTCTCAGCTGTTTATATTCTCTAAATATCAATAGCTAGCACTTTGGTTATCCTCAGGAATAACCATTTCCCCATTCACCAAGTGTTACACAGTCCTTTGTCTCAGTGGAAAGACTTCCTTACAGGAAAGTTCTCGGTTTGCCAGGCAAACCCAATCTGACCCTGTGTAGACATCAGTAATGAAGACATAGCTGATCTCATTGTCTGAACCCTCTTTTAAACCAGACTAGAGAAACAGGCACTTCAGAGAGACAGTTGAGCTCATCCTGAATCGACAATGAAGACAGCTGAGATGAATTGTGCCCTAGGAGCACCTATTTCTCTCTGCTGTGAAGGAAACTGAGGGTGACTGGCGCAGACCCCGACATCCCCATACATGCTGGAACTTAAGGGAGACGAAGCCCAGCCTAGCTGTCTGCCATGCTGCTGGGACTTCATGTGATAGCTTGACATAGCATAGCAGTGGCTATTAGTCAAGCTGTGCTCGTCCCTCCTTTCTTCACAAAAAAAGAAAAGAAGTAGCCTCTATGCAGACTCGTGAGACCAAGATCTTTGTGTGTTTCAAGGGAAAGAGGATACCCCAAATGCGCTGCAGAACTAAACAGTTTGATAACCATCTCATTTCAGCGGGTACCTCAGTGAAATGCGGGTGGGTTTTGAGTTCTCTCAAGGCACGCACAAGTGATTTGTGTAGGCCCGATGATTGATTTGAGGTGAGGACTCTTCGGTTTCATGCAGAGCCCTCCTTTCACTAGTGCTGGTAACAACCAGTCCAGGGGGGGCACGGGACCTGTTTTTCTGTATTACATATTTCTGGCCTTCAAGAAGCCTATCTGCAAGGATAGGACTCAGGACTCAGAGCTTCTGTGTCTGCGCAGTGGGGACAAATGTTGGGCACGGTATTGCTTCCCGCTTACGCCACAGCCTGGACCTCCACCACTCCCATGGCTTCTCTGCCCAGGCCTTGAGAAGTGTGGAGAGAAAACCCTGCTCTGTCAGCAACACGGCTGTGGAGAATATCCCACACCTCCCAGCCTGACAAAAATTCTAATAAAAAACTTCTAGTTTTTTTTTTAAGTAGGTTCTGCACTACTAATTGTGCTGACTGGGGCCCTTAACGTTTTTCATTGCACCGGTCATGCTGACCCAAGAGAAGAAAATGTCCAGAAAGTTGTCTTTTTCTCTCCTGATCCCATCCCCCAGCAGGAAAGTCTGAACACATTGCCACAGTGTGCAGCTTTTCTTGGGTTTTATTTCCCATCAAATTGTATGAAATGAAGGAAATTAGCCAAATATTTTTACGCTAGAATTCTGGACAGACAGATTGAATTCATGTAATGGCAACATGGACTCTCTAAAAAGGAATCAATGCAAGCGTGACCTTTTCAGGCAAGTCGCCAAACTCCAGATTATTTAATGTACCAATTACTTGATTATTGGAAGTGCTAATCAGCAACATAATCCTTGATGTTAAAGTTTAGTCTCTCCATCAGGATGTGGACTGTCAAGCTGTTCTAGTTTGATGCAATTCAAAGAAGCGGTAAAAGATGTCCTAGTGCCAAAGTCCTACTATGATAAAGCAATGAAGCGAGGAAGACTGTTAAGTGCAGTCTTTTTTTTGAGTCTGAGCAACAAGAATTTCTAAATTAGTGTTGCCTGCCTGCATTCTCTACGTGCAGGCGGGATCAGATTTAACCCAACAGTTTTGGTGTAGGATATGGTCTCCTAAGGAAAACTGAACTGAAAACTCTAAAGTCTGCTTGACATTAACATAATAGTACTGGTAAATTGAATGGAAAATGAAATGGCACAGGCTAAACTCACAACTAGCTTCTGTGTATGTGCATGTGTGTGTGTGTTTCTTGACTTGTCCTAAGTTGGGGGCAGAGGGGTATAGAAAGGAAGAAGCTTTTCTGCTTGTGTAAACAAAATTTCTCCCAGAAAGTAATGGAAGCAGTAGGAGTGTGGCCACCTACTGAGCCAACCCATAAGTCCTGGGATCAGCATCTGATGAGTTATAGGCCCAAACTTCCAGTTGTCTAGTCCATACATTGTAGTCGTGAAAGTGTACAATGAGCAGAATGCTCCAGTTTAGGCTAGAAGTAATATATATTCCATTGTGAACTCCCCTGCCCATAATGGTCCAGCACAAGATTTCCTTCTCTGGTCAGGATTTCTGAGGCAAGAACAATAACTATTAACTTCCCTTTCTGCCTTAAGAATTTTTATATCTCACCCATCGCTGTAGCATCTATCTACCAGCATCAGACTCTGCTCTCGTTGCTCTGACCAGGTTAGAATTTGACCTTAAAGGTATGCTTCAAAACAGATTTTGTATATTTACACACATTTTTATGCCAGTCATCTCTGTTGATGTGCTACTATGGGCCAGAGCCTTAGCTAATTTTAACTGGATATAGTTCTACTGGTGCTAAACTAATTTAAATCAGCTAAGTAATTGAACTCATACACTTAACACCTACTCTTCTGGTTCAGAATTTTTCCTTTACCTGGCTTCTTATGAGCCCACAGAATATTTCCATTTATTCTAAGGGTGAGAGGAGAGACTGTTAACACCACGTATCCTTAAAAAGAAAGAAAGAAAGAAAGAAAGAAAGAAAGAAAGAAAGAAAGAAAGAAAGAAAGAAAGAAAGAAAGAAAGAAAGAAAGAAAGAAAGAAAGAAAGAAAGAAAGAAAGAAAAAAGGAAAAAAAAAAGGAAGAAAGAAGGAAAGAAGGAAAGAAGGAAAGGAAGAAGGAAAGGAAGAAGGAAAGAAAAGGAAAGAAGGAAAGAAAGAAGGGGGGAAAAAGAGAAAGAAACAAAAAAGAAGAGAAGAGAAAGAAAGAAACAGGAAAGGAAAGGGTTCTCAAAATATTGAAGTATAAAATGACATTCTTGCAGAGTCACTTTCAGCTCCCACATCTTGCTGCTGGGATGTGGGAGCGATAGCTTCCATCTCAGTGGCAGTAAATAGTAGGTTTGTGGTACAGTGCTGTAGATCAGTGTACATGCCTTGAAATTCTTTCAACAAGTGCTAGTTTCTGATGGGTTCCTCCTGATTTTCCATAAAACCTCCCAGGGCACATGTTTTAAATAGAAAATCTGATTCCTGAATACAGTTTAGAAAATAGCTACACCTGGTCTTTTGCAGAAAGTAGTCAGTATCTAGAGTTCTTGACAAATAAAACACAGGGCAGATCTTCAGCCACCCCAGCTGCCCCTCCCCTGACACAGCTCCATGCCGTTCCCTCGGGCCCTGTCGCTGTCACACAGAGCAGAGCTCAGCGCTGCCCCTCCGCTCCCTGTGAGGAGCTGCGGCCGCCATTGAAGGCTTCCCTCAGCTCCTCTGCTCTGGGCTGAGCAAACCCAGGGACCCCAGCTGCTCCTCATACACCTTGCCCTCTAGATCCTTCACCATCTTCATAGCCCTCCTGTGAACATTTTCTCATAATTTTATGTCTTTATATTGTGGCTGCAGACTTGGCTACATTCAAAAATATGAAGTGCATAATGGGTGCAGGGAGAAGCTCGGGCTCTCCATCAGTGTGTTCTCATGCTGTTGAACTACCAAACCCAGTGGGGCATGTAAAATTTATGGGGAGAAAAGCACAACTCATGGTTAAATACGGAGTGTACAACAACAAAGATCAGAGTTAAGCAGACAGCCATCCTTGTAAAAACATCATCAGAGCCAACCATTACCTTTTACATTCAGAGGACAAGGTGCTAGACAGCACGTGCCTCTGCCACTGAAATCTGATAAAGAGTTAAGTACTCAAATGCCTTTGTGAAGCTTGACCCCGAGACAACCATGGCCAGCTTCCGAGCTGAGTGGTGAACTCTGAAGAGTTGTGAGGAGCTTGTAAACTTTTTCTCAGTGTTACGAGGGCAACACCTGAAAGTGGGTCAGGAAGGAGCAAAACACTTTTGAAGATGGCAGTTGCGAAAGAGCGGGGCAGAATCAAGCAGTGAGTGACAGAAGTGAAGAAAAAGAGAATTCCTGTTCAAAAACCTATGGGAGAATCAAGCAAAGCAGAAGCAAAGATGTTTGTGCAAGAAATCAGGAGGAAATCAAGGCTATAAGATTTTCTGAAGCATTTTTGTTTTGTTTTGTTTCCAGATTACCTCCTGTGTCCCTCCCTGTCTAATTTTTAGGTTTCCTACAGCAAAACAGGGAAGTTCAGTACACTGCTGGATGCCTCCATCAGTCAGGGCCTCACAGCTCAGTCTTACCTGAGCCGTAACCTTACCTTGTTCATACTTTTTTGATCAGAAGATGCATTTCACTCCTGGGACCTGGGATTGTGTTTGGAAGTGCATGTGACCATCTCGTGAGAGATATGAATCAAACTCCAGCATTTTACAAAACCCTCACATATTCCACATTCGCTTCTGCCATGACAATTATAGCTAATTAAATGTCTGGGCTTGATCCTTTGAAGTAGTGTACACGCTTAGCTCTCGGAGCTTCTAATGAAAGCTGAAGGCTCTCGGCACATTACAGAATGAGGTTCTGTCTCTGACTCATTTGCATAGCTTCACTTCCCCAGACACAATTTTGGTATTTGAAAAGAATGGTATTCCTGTACAACATGTGTCTCAATTTGTAACGATATCCTCTCTGCAGCTGGCTTGCTTTTCCAAGTGTTTCTGAAACATTACTGTCTTAAATTCAAGCCAACCTACAACAACAAATTATCCATCGGCATAGAGGCTGAGCTGTGTTTGTTGAGAGGACATCCCCAGTCTCTGCCTCACTCCCTCTTCCAGCTTTGTGTTTGGACTTTCAGGCTGTGTAATGTAATCAGCTCCTATGGAAGTGTACAATTCCAAAAAACAACCCAGTGTTGTAGGGATTGGGTAGTGCAGTATAAAACAACTATCAAGTTGCAGCCTCTCTGGAAAGATCTGCATCCCATCATTGGTCAGCTGATATTTAAACCTATGGTTAGAGCAATTTTCAGCTATTTATTTGGAGCCCACATGGTAAAATGCAAAACTTTGTGTCATTGTGATCTGCTGCCTGCTTGCACTCCAAATACTTGTAAGCTTTCATGAACCTCTTGTGCTGCCACTTATAAGTTTCTTCTCCAAAGGGGAAAAATACTCTTTACCACAGGAATTCTGCAATTGAGAGATGCTTGAAGGCTAGCATAAATAAAAGTTACATGATGAGGTCACTGAAGATTTGAATTCTGACCCTAACTTTCAAAGTTCAATTAACATGCCAATTAGGTTTTATTTGAAGCAGCTCAGCAGTTATTGCTGGACCAGTTATTTT
Organism: Gallus gallus; assembly: GCF_016699485.2. Taxonomy (NCBI): domain Eukaryota; kingdom Metazoa; phylum Chordata; class Aves; order Galliformes; family Phasianidae; genus Gallus; species Gallus gallus. The sequence continues at coordinate 67,420,795 of NC_052534.1, read as the reverse complement.
GGTGGTAAAGATATTGTTTCTGTTTCCTTGGGGATGAAGGGCACATAAGAAACAGGGAAAACCTGGGCAGCCTATTCCAGTGCTGTGTCACCATCAAAGTAAAACATCAAAGTAAAGAAGTTTTTCCTTGTGTTCATATGGAACTTACTATGATCCAGTTTGTGCCTGTTGCCTCTTGTTCTTTCGCAGGGCACAGTGACAGAGCAAGAACAGCACAGAAAAGAACACCACAGGAAAGAACCTAGCCCCATCTACTTGACACCCTCTTTTAGATATCAATAAGCATTGACAAGATACCCCAGCCCATTCTTCTCCGGGCTGAACAGTCCCATGTCTCTCAGCCTTTCCTCACAAGAGAAATGCTCCAGGCCCCTCATGATCTTTATGGCCCTCCATTGGACTCTAGAAGTTCCCTCTCTTTCTTGAACTGGAGAGCCCAGAACTGGGCACTACTCCAGATGTGGCCTCATCAGAGCAGAGTAGAGGGGGAAGATCACCTCCCTTGAACCCCAGGATCCCATTGGTCTTCTTGACCACAAGAGCACACTGCTGGCTCATGGCCAACCTGTCATCCACCAAGACACCCAGGTCCTTCTCTGCAGAGCCCTTTTGCAGTAGGTCGGCCTGTAACCTGTACAGATGCCTGCACTTGTTCCTCTGCATGTGCCCTTGTCAAACGTCTTCAGGTTCCTCTTTGCCCACCTCTCCAGCCTGTCCAGGTCTCACTGAATGGCAGCACAGCCTTCTGGTGTGTCAGCCACTCCTCCCAGCTTTTTATCACCAGCAAACTTCTGAGGGTGCATTCTATCCCTTCATCCAGGTCATTGATGAAGATGCCAAACAAGACCTGACCCAGTACTTGCCACTGGGGAACACCGCTAGCTACAGGCCTCCGACTAGATGCTGCACCACTGATCACAACCCTCTGAGCTCTGTGAGTCAGCCAGTTCTCAGTCCACCTCACCATCCACTCATTTATCCCACACTTCCTGACCTTACCTATGAGGATGTTATGGGAGAGAGTGACAAAAGCCGTACTGAAGTCAAGGTACACCACATACAGTGCTCTTCCCTCATCTACCCAGCCAGTGATGACATCATAGAGGGCTATCTGATTGGTCAAGCATGAATTCTCCTTGGGAAACCTCTGTTGACTATTCCTGATAACCTTCTTCTTTTCCACTTGCTTAGAGATGACATCCAGAATAAGCTGTTCCATCACCTTCCCAGGGACAAAAGTGAGGCTGTGTTTGCTTGTTTTCAGGAAAAGAGAAGATGAACTGTCTGGATTTAGTTTTCTTTTTGTTTTAGTTTTTATATTTTGTTTGTTTATTTACAAAAACATCCTTGAAAAGTTTCAGCTTTATCCCAGTGTAGAATGGGAGCATTAATTGAAGATCAGACTTTTTTTTTTTTTTAATGGGAAGTCATTATGGGGAAATCAACTTTTTCCACAGGTATGCAGTGATAGGACAAGCAGAATAGTTTTAAACTAAAGCAAGGGAGCTTTAGATTTGATGTCAGGGAGAAATTTTTTACTGAGAGAATGATGAGGTGCTGTAACACATTGCCCAGAGAGGTAGTTGATGCCCTGTCCCTGGAGGTGTTTAAAGCCAGGTTGAATGGGGCGCTGGGTGATCTGATCTAGTACCTGATGTAGTGGCTGACAACTCTACCTGTGGCACGAGGGTTGGAACTTGATGATCTTTGAGGTCTCTTCCAACCCAAGCCATTCTATGATTCTATGATGATGCCTTCTGCCAGATCTGTACTTGGAGCACTGGTGGGATGAAGCAAACTTTGAACGGGTCTGTCAGTTTTTAGAAGTCTGCCAAATAGGCTGGTGCTGCACTTACTGTGGGCAATGGGCTGCCTTGCTGCTGTGGAAATATACCTGATTGTGCAACGTAAAGCAGGATCAGGCCTCTGCATGCTCCGTGGTGTTCCACAGGTGGCAGATACTATAGCTGAGATTAGAAGTCCAGAGCTGTCATGGCATTTTCCACTTTGCATGACTTGCCTACGTACCTCAAAATGCACCCAAATGTGAACTAGAGCGAAAGCCCAGAGAATGATGGTGCAGTGCAGCTGGGCAGAAGGGCGTAGCTGACATGGATTTTGTCTTTAGTTCAGAGTGAAAATGAAGGGGAGTTTCATGAACTGCCTGAACACTTGTCCTGTAAAAGGTTAAAAGATGATAAACTTCTTTGAAATGGTGTAAAATTATATTAAGAAAATATTTACAGAGGTCCTGGGGAAATTGCTGCTGTGAAAAGTAGAAAGTGGTATAAGTGGATGGTATGGAAAGATGACAAGAGCAAGGAAACCTGACAGCACTGATACTGAAATGTGGGGAGCTCAACTCAGGTTAGCCTCCAAGACTATTCTCTCTATCTGTCCACCTTGGCTGGTGGATAGAGAGGTTCTTCCTGGCATGTTTTGAAGTACCTAAGGCAGCACCTGTTCTGGGTGAGGAGGACAAGGGCACTTGAGGTGTGAAAATGGAAATCCAAGATGCTGGAGCATGAGTTCCTGGTGACAGCTGTTATGGCTAGGAAAATACAGAGCTGATGATTAGGGGACATTTCAGTGGGTGGTAGAGCGCAGGTTGTGTATCTGACTAAAAGTGAAGAAGGATCCATAGCTTTCAAGAGCAGAGCAGAAAGAAAACACCACCCTCAAAATCAAGGGATGGTGCAGAAGGAGCCAACTTGTTATCCATTTGTGCTGAAGGCCTCCCCTGACTCTTGCAATATGGCGGCCACCCTTCATGGGAAGATAAATCATCAAGTATTCAAAGGGGAAGGTTTTAATGAAGAAGCTTTAAGAATAGTTGAAAAAAAAATAGGATAAATTACAGAACTATTACAAGTAACAGATGACTCCAGACTGTTTCCACGACTGAGTTTGCTCCCATGCTGACTTTAGATGCGCTCTTGTGGTTTATTTTCAGAGCAGTTTCCCTGAGAAAAGAATTGCAGTGCCTTTTCTCCAGGGCCATGCATGTCCCAGATGAACCAGGCCTCCCCTAGCACATCAACATTCATTGTCCGGGAGAATTAAGTGCTGTGCTAAATGACGAAAACTCTGCCATGCCAGCCCACATCAATGGCTGCCTCGTCCCTCCCCACCCAGCATCTATTTTTTCCTGAACAATATGATGTGAATCTGGAGACAGAAACATTCAATGGGACACAGAACGAGAGGGAAGCAGCCATGGAAAAAAAACTCCGTGTGAGTGCACACATGTGTCCAAAGCCATGTCAATGGCATGGCCGCCTGAGGAGTTAGGGCACAATAGGAGCAGCTGTTCCTGGCTGCTGGCACTGCCAGGGCATTAGCACAGCTCTCACCTACCCTGATGGTATCCAAGCCCACACAGGTCAACCTTCCAAGTTACCCATCTGAACTGGGTCATCATTCAGTGGAGCTACTCTCCTTCCCCCTGCCTGCACTGACAGTGGGCAGCCTTCCTGCTTGCTCTTTTTCTGTCATCTTTTCCACGCTGACTCCTGGGACCAGGACCACAGCCCACCTCTGGCTTCTGGGTGGTCTTCCAGCCCGAGTCAGCACACTGTTTGGCATTGGAAAGCAGGCGTAACCCCGTGCGTCCACCTCAGACAACTCATATACGCTCAACTCTGTTGCTGTATGATTACAAAAATTTGTCCTTTTGTAGCTGTTGCAATTTTTCTGTCGGATCAGCAATGTGTGTGGATTGCAAGTTCAGCTGGAGTGACGAGCCTATGCTGTTCTCCTAAAAAGTCATTTGTTTTGGGGGGGGAGATGCAAATAGCTGATTTCATTGTGCTGGCCATGCACGCTGGTGTTGGCACAAGGTGTAGAACATCTGACTGTGAAGTGGTAATGATCAGTACTTATTCTGTTTTTTATAAAACTTTGCATGCTGTGTCTGATACGGGTTTTTATTCTGTCACTTGATCGCTACGAAGATGCATTCATCAAACACAATGACTGTCATGGGAACCAGTCGCCAGGGAAGATGCTTCTCCAGCCTGTGCTCTGTTACATGGAGCCTATCTGCAGTGGGGGAAAATGAACAGGCTGCACAGAGCCAGCTGACTGCTCTGCACAGAAAGCACTGAGAACCAGGGAGCATCCTCATGCGCTCCCTTCCAAATCACTTATCACTCTGCTGAGCCATTTGAGGCCAACTAGTGAGGGATGGACAGTCATTTGAGTTGATGTATGTTAAGAAACAGACAAAATACCTGAAGTGCAGAGGGAGGTTTCATAGAGAGGATGTAGAATTTGTTTTCACTGCTTCCCTTCTTAGTTAATCTCAGGGTGAGATTTCAAGCCAAAAAGTGACAGAAAGCAGCCCTGTACTTTATGAAGAGTACTCAGGAAGCGGACGCATCCCAGTTCTCAGTCTAGTTCTTGCCCTCAGCACTCTGCACACAAGGCTACGGGCACATTGCCCTGAAACCCAAATGTCACACCTTACCCTAGATGTAGCGGTCTGGGTGCTCAGGGAGTTTACACTGTCCTTGTCTGCTTTGCAGGAACGCTCGCCGACAGGGTACCTTGCATGGAGAAAGGGAGCAGAGCAAACCATATCGCTCCACCAAACGACACCAGCTGGTCCGCTCACCACCCCTCTGGCTATAAGTCAAGCAAATAAAGCAGCTTCCCATCACGAAGTCCCTCCGAGGAAGCCTCAGTCCCACGGGTGCCTTTGACCCAGAAGACAGCACATCATGGACCCACACAGTGTGCTCAGCATTCCCGCGACCGCCCCTCTTCTCCTCCAAGGAACGCTTTCTCCTCTTGGTTTCTTGCTGTGGGGATTTTTCACCCTGGTTTCAAAAACCACATGGACCAACGTAGGTACTTTTTCCCTCCCTGACTTCAAAGTTCAGATATTTGAGACTGGACAGTGATATGGATTTTTTTTTTCCTTTTTTTTTTTTTTTTTCTTCGAAAAACTGCTGTGGTTTTGCTGCTACACTAAGAATCGTGATTTGCATTGTATGGTTTTGGACCTATTCAAGTTTTGATGGGGGAAAGGGGTAATACTGGAGTAGCAACGCTTCAGAGTCATCTCTGTCCTACCCACGATGCACTTTTAAATGAAGAGGTAGAATATTTTATTGGCTAATATACTTTCCTTGTTATTTTTACAAAGGCCACCTTTATCCTTTCTAATGCCATATTTTCAGTGTTACACTTTTATGGCTTTTAATTTTTGATTTGACAGATGTAAGAAGCAGCATGAATAGTTTATACTGTGGTTTTTCAGAGACTGAATGCCAAGAGAACTCAGTAAATGTTTATTCTTCTCAGCTTTCTCTTTAAATTCCCCTAAATAGCGCCCCATTTGGGAACAGAGCAAGAGTGTTGAACTAAAGACCAAAATTCCCTCAAGGTGTAAAATAATCTGAGGGGAATATTTGCTGGGCGTCACGAAAGACTCGGATGAAATTTCAACCCTGATGGTTTTCAGTGATCCAGGAAGGCAGTGAGACAATCTCTCCATATGCATAGCCCTTTCATGATAATTAGAATGGTATGGACAAACCAATGAAAACAAGGGTAAAGTGAGAAAGATCCCTCATGATTCTGTTTCACTGTTTGCTTTCTCCTGTCATGGTTAAGAGAAATGTGCAATTCGATCCTCAATCAGTGGGTGGAGGATAACAGGGTAGAATTTACTTGTGTGCACTTGTACAGTCGTAGCCAAGAGTCCAAAAGTACACTAGAGCATGTTATACCGGCACTGAATTGGTAAGAGAGTCGTGGAGTATCCCATTCTGACAAATACAAAACAAAACAAAACAAAACAACAAAAAAAAAACACAAAAGAAAAAAAAACACAAAAAAATCAAAAACAAAAAAAAAAATTAAAAAAAATCAGATCACCTTGTGATACAGTGTAACTGTTTACTAACTCAAATAAAGCAGTTGTTCACTCTCCAGTGTTCAGAGCACACCTTTTCTATAAGGCTGCTGCGGGGCAGTGAGAGCAGTTGGCAGAAGCGGGGCTGATGGTGTTGGCGGTGCTGGGAATGGGGTTTGCGAGTGAGCTGAGCCAGAGCCTTGTAGCGACGGTGCACTGTGAGCACTATGTATATACTGTATTTCTATATTTTCCTTTGTACAGATTCACTTAAGTCAAGCTACTGTTTTACAGGTGCTCCTTATTTATTAGAGCTGTGAAAGCTTGGAAAACACACCGGGCGAGCGAGCTCGCTTTTTAAAAAAAAACACACAAAAAAAAAAAATACACAAAAAAAAGAAAAAAAAAGAAAAAAAAAAGAAAGAAAAAAGGGCAGGGGGGGATCCGACAGCTCCTGAGCCAAGGGAGAGAGCTCCAAGAGACATCGACGAAACATCTTCAAGAGAGCAAGAACCTAAAGCACCCTCTGTGTGCTCTGCTTTCCTTTTGGGCTTGCAACACTTTTCTCTCTCCCTGACTGGTGTCAGATTTATTAAAACAAAATAAATCTCCAAGAAAAAAAAAATGCACTTAAACGTGCTGTCGTTTTATTATTATTATTGTTTTCTTTTGGTGCGTGCTGTTATTCACTCCTCTACCTGCCTGGTCACTGCTGACACAAAGGTCACTGTGAAGGTTGAGAAACGTACGTAAGTGATGGCACCTCTCCTGTGAAGAAAGGCTGAGGGAGCTGGGCTTGTTCAGCCTGCAGCAGGCTGTGCAGAGACCGCGCTGCGACCCTTCAGTACCTATAGGGAACTTATAAACAGGAGGGAGACCGACTTCTTCCACGGTCTGTTAGTGATAGTAAGACAGGAATGGCTTTAAGCTACAGTAGAGGAAATTCAGGTTAGATTTGAGGAAGAAATTTGTTAATCAGAGAGTGGTGAGGCGCTGGCACAGCTGCCCAAGAAACTGTGGGTGCTGCATCCCTGGAGGTGCTCAAGGCCAGGCTGGATGGGCCCTGGGCAGCTGAGCTGGGGGGTGGCAGCCCTGCCCACAGCAGGGGGTGGGACTGGGTGGGCTTTGGGGTTCCTTCCAATCCAGGCCATCCTGTGATTGTAAGTAAGTGATGCTGGAGGCCATATCTATATCCCTTCCATTTTTGTGCCTCCATCATATCTCAGCTTCTGCAGTATTCAAGGTGCGGGGAAAAAACCCAACATCTCACTCTGCACTAAGATTCAGGCCCTGAAATCTACAGAAGATCGCTGTACAGATGCCCTGACAGCAGCTTTGTTCCCTTCAAGGGGATATGTGTGAGCACAGTGTGCTCATGCCCATGCATTTGAGGCTCGTGTGTGGAGTGTGCTCCACATGCCTTTTGCAAGGATGTGGTTTTTCAATGCATGAGCCCCCCCTGAAATCAAGCCCGGGCTCTTTCAAGAACCAAACTCCTCCCAAATGCCCCCAACTCTGCAACAGCAACATGCTTGCAGGCCCTGAGCTGTCTCGCAGAAGGGTGTTTGCTTCCCAGCTCTTGGCCGGTGCTGCTGACAGAGGGAGTTGAAATGTCCGGTGAGCTTTGTAACTTCTGACTTGATTTCATTAACCAGTCATGTAAGGAAAACAACAGCAGCAGAGGCACGCTGCTTGGAAGGGCATGCAGAGCAGAGCTTGTCTCGCTAGTAAACAGCTCGCTACATCTCTATTTATTCATCTGAACTTGGCTATAAAATCAAGGCCGCGTGTATTGATTTTGCTTTTGTCAGTGGTCCAGAATTGTTAGCACACATTTTCACTCTTCTGAAAAACAACAGACTCTTCAGAGAAATCTCTCTCTCCTGCGAACCGCTTTTTCCACAGATGGAATCGGGACGGCAGAGGTGCAGAAAGTGATCAGGGCTGAACTTGGTTTGGGGTTTTCCAGAGGATCACAAACCTACCTTAGCTTTCCTGAGAACTTTCCTGCTTTATGCTTTTTTTCCCCCCCCAAACTCGGAATATGAACAAGTGACTGAGACAGTTGAATTGGTTCATTGTTTGCTATTTTAAAAATATCTACAGCTGCGTATCTGTGGAGAAATCTCCAAGCACACATAAACCTTCAGCGAAATGTAGACCAAATGGTATGATACATTATGCAAAAGAAACCTGCTCTGTTTTTTAGGCCAAATCCACCCGTTGCATAATGCCAACAAAATGAGTGGAATTACACAAAGGACATGAGAAGGTCCTCTGCAATTAACAGGAACCCAGCAAAGGGCTGCAGAATGGCTCTCGCTCGCCACTGACGTTATTTATTATGGACTAACTCACTATAACCAAGCCAAGCCCTTTCCCGGAGAACTTACCATCAAGGAGGCAGACAAAGAAAATCCTGATGCACTGGGAGATGCACGGGAAGGTTCTGCCTGCAGCAGTCATTGCACACGTGCTGCTGGGAGCCACAGAGGCTATGCTCACAAGCAGAAGGGTGGCTTTGCCTCAAGACCCTGAATTCTGCCCCACGTGCACCCCATCATGCACCAGGCAGAGGGGGAGTTTGCTGCGATTGAGCTGCTCGGGTCCTTCTGCTGGCACTGAATTCTTGCTGCCAGCAAGCCTTGCCCTTGATGCAAACACTGCATCAATTACCTTCGTGTTGTCCTAGATGGGTTTGAGGGCTTTTTTTTTTGTTTTCCAGACCTGCTACACACTTTGCCATTTGGTTAGCTCAATTCCATGAGCAAGATGGGCCCATAAAATGAAAGGACTTAGTGCTTTTTTTGGTTTTTTTTGTTATTTTTTGTTTGTGCTAAATGATGGAAATAAATGTGCTTTGTTCAAATAAGCGCCACAAGCCAAATTTGCAAGGATGCTTATCCAAGTGAGATATCCCACTCTGAGGTCCATATTTGGACTCCCAAATCAACACTCAGCCAAACGCACGCATGAGGCATTTCAGTGCCATTCGGAGTGTCCATATATAGAACTGGATGCTCTAACTTCATTGCCTTTGTTTTAAAAATAGGCCTGGAATATGAAAAGGCATCATTTAATAACAACTATGACAAACACATAGTGGTCAAAAACAGAACCCATTTGCCCATGCCAGTGCAAAGATTGATTCCCTCAGAGTCACTCTGGATCCACGGAGGTCTAATTCAAAAGAGAAATGGCCCTTGGATCGCTTTGCTTTCCACTCCCACCCAAACCTGACTCAGTGTTTGGGATCATTTCTGTGACACAGTGAGGTGCTGACTGAGCCACCATGCAAAGAAAAAAAAACTTAGGCTGCTGACAGTCTCTTTTCCTGAAGCTGTTCCCTGGTGTCTCTACCATTACCTACTGGCTGGAGCAGGTGAGTGTCAAGGCTGCTTCACCTGCTGCTCTCCTGAAATAGTGTTCTAAGGAAACACAACCCTGTGAGAGAGACAGAGCCAGGTCCACCGATCAGGACGTTCCCTTACAAATGGTGTAAGTATTTAAAAGTTTCATCTGCCTACCTGGGATGCCCAGACACATGGCTTTCATAGAAGGACATCCTCACCACACTCTGTATGTGGGGCTCGCCAGTATAGTGTCCTCACAGCCTTGCATCTTCTTTGAAAGACCTTGCTGGACCTCTTTAGTAAAGGGGGAAGGCTTGAGGAAGAAGCAATTCTTTCTTCTTTTCCAGAAAACTTTGTGATTGGACACTTTGCTGAGGGACCGGGAGACTCCAGAGGTCCTCTTCCATTCTCCAGCTACAGGATCAAGCCCACATAGGCTCAGACAAAGCAAGGTGTTGAGAGCGATTCTCAGCTGTCCTGCTGCCCCAGGCCAGGACTGATGAGATACAATCTCCCTCAGCTTCCCACTGAGATGTGAGCTATGCCAAGAGGAACAGAATTCTTCATGCCTCGTGGGGGAGATACAGACCTGGCATCTACAGGGCCAGGGCGAGTGAGTACAGCCCTCAGGCTGATATTATGGGCTTGCTCCTGCAACAAGGACACCTGCTTCTGCTCCCAGAAGGGTTTCAGAGCTGCTGCAGGAAATGCTGATAGACTGCAAAGCAAAATGAGCCTTTCCCAGCCAACTGAGGGCTCTGAAGCACAGAGGCTGATGGGACCACTTTAAGATTTAGAATGAGAGGCAATGGCCTCTACTTGTGCTAGCGGAAGTTTAGGTTGGATTTTAGGTAAAAAATATTCTCAAAAAGAGTAGTAATGTATTGGGACAGGTTGCCAAGGAAGGTGGTGGAGTCACTGTCCCTGAAATTCAAGAAACATGTAGATGTGGCACTGAGAGATGGGATTTGTGGGCATGGTAGGGATGGGTTGGGGTTGGACTAGATGATCTTAGAGGTCTTTTCTAACCTTAATGACTGTGTCATTCTGTGATAAGGTGTGCAGAGAAGGCACCTCAAAAAGCCTGACATTTTACAGACATATTTCTCTGTGTAAGAACCTCAGTCTGCTCCCCAGCACACCGCTGGGTCTTGGCACCACTGCTTCGGCTCTTGGAATATACAGTCCCCAGGCTGTCCCAGTGTAACCCCATCAGCACTGGAATGGAGCTACCAAGGGACTGATTTATGGCCTGCTAGCATGGCCTGTGTCATAGCACCCACTGACGAGCACCGATGTATACATGCGACATAAGGCTCTGGGGGGGGGGGGGGGGAGTCGAGAGCATCCCTCTATCTAGCTTACAGGTATCCTTGTAGGCTCAAGCATAAACAAGTGCCTCTGGAGGCTGGGGAACACTGGCTGCTGCCTGCCTGCCAGTTTGGTCTGAGGGGCTGATTTACTACAGGGTCAGGTAGAGGAGCTGACACCAAGGGGTCGGCAAGGCCGGGTGCCAGGCCGCAGGCTTCTCGTCAGTCGGCATCCAGGGAGTGGGGCAGGAGGGGGGAGCATGAGTTGAATTCCTTAATAATGTGAATTATAAAATCATTTCCTGTGTTAGGGGTTAGGAAAGAGAGCGAAGGACCCGGAGATCTTCCAAACAGAAAACAGCTTTTGTTAAGGCTTTTGGCCTAAGGAGCTTGGGGGGGTGGGGTGGGAAGGGAAAGTGCTGGCACATTTTTGGCTTGAAGCCTCAGACAACATATTTTTTATTCTAGTCTTTATTTTTCAAAATAAAATCATTGCGAGGCAGCAACAAAGAGGGGGAAAAGGATGGAACTAGGGGGAGTAGTACCCAAGTATTTCCCCCTTCTTTCTGCTCCTGCCATTAAGCACACAGTGTCTCCTTTATTATATACAGTAGCTGGATTAGCCCAGAGGCTAAGAATGCAACGAGATACTTTTATACTTATTGATCCTTTTTTTTTTTTTTTTTAAGGGAGATTGTTTTCATGAAAGTTCAATTCGCCTTTTTTTTTTTTTTCTTTTTAGCTTTTTAGTCTAACTGCTGCACATTTTGCCCTGCTTCTTCGTGAAATGCTAAATCCATCGGTAGGTTTTAGTTTTCCTGGTGTAACTTTTCAGAAATTGTATATCTGCATAGCAACCCCACTGCAGGCAGCTTATGTCACGGTATCACATGTCAGAAAGATGAAAAGAACTCCAAATCTGAGCTGCTCCACAAACTTACGTCCCTGATTCTTGGATATATATCTTCTGTACTTAATATAAGTGTCAGGAAGGCAATTTCAAGGCCAGAGAGGTGCAACGCTCTATCTGGGAGATGACCAGAAGAAAAAAATATGACACATGACCTCAGTTCAGCCTTGTGTGGACAATCAAATGAGAAACAAAGATTGTCTTTTTCCTCCTCTACCCACTCCCCCCGGCCCCCACCTTCCCATGTCCCTGTTGTCTGCTTCCAACTGCAACTTGAGCCTGGATCCCAAGCCCAGTGTCCAGATTAGAGATTGTTGACTCAGATTTAGTGGTGAAACTTGAGCCAGACCCTGCTGATGGCATTGCCTTGAAGGAGCAGGTTTGCTCCAAGCCAAAAGAGAGATTACATGTCAGACGAGAGCCTGCCTTTTCTTTATCACAAACTTCCTGATCTCCCTCCGTTTTAACAGTGTTCTACCCCCCCAACCCTGCCGCCATGTGCCCACTTTCAGTTCCTTCTATAAGGTGTCATAAATCAGGAAATTAACAAGTGTGTAGCTGCCCTTTGCCACAGGCAGAGACAATGAGCTTTCTGTGTTTTCAACCAGTGGGTAGCACTTAACATAATCAATGGAGAGCTACGTGCAGAAAGGATGAAAAATTGGGTCTTGGTCTGACCACTTACAGGGTATTTCTCATCACCCAGGCAAGCTGCTTTTATGAGAATATGACATGCCCTGGAAGCTTGCTCTCCATTTTGCAGGAGAGTCATTAAAAGAAATCATTACATGTTTTTTTTTTGTTCCTTGGCACACACGCTGCTTTTCCTTGGCTTCTGATTTCATCCATCTTTCAGGCGCTTCGTGCCTTTAGTAATTTATGTGCAAGATTTTTCCAAACCTCCAAATGTTTTTCCATTTGGCAAACTGTGTCCCGAAGCCTCCACAGAATGTAACTGTAGAGTTTTCTTGTACTTCAAAACATGAGCCCTGTTAGCACAAAGATGCATCTAATGCTTGTAATCCTCTGCATAAAAGCTATAAATTCATATAGGACAATCAAAGACGTCGCTCCTTCCTGTTGGTTGCTACCAGCCTTGTTGCCGCAACCCCTTACTTTATACACAAAAGAAGAATTTCTCTGCCAGCATTGTTGTTTTCTTTAACTATAGCTCTTGGAAGCTTTACGATACCATATGGAGAACTATTTTATTCTGCTTCTGGTGGCTTTCTCAATGCTGGCTATAAATTAGATAATTTTCCTTGTGCCTGATAGCCACGCACTATCAGTCAGCCACATTTGCTCTCACAGGAAAATCCAGGAAAATTCGATAGACAGTGATAACCTTTCCATCATACAGAACTTAATGGAAAATTTTATCCCCACTCCAAGACTTACAACGGTTGATTTAAAAAAATCATGTCTTCCACCCTCCATTAAGCTCAGGGGCTGGCCAGCCGGTTCATACAGAGGTGTCCTCTCCGTGTGCTTCCCCTGAGATACACCCAGCAGAGGTGTCAAGGGACCGGCCTTCATGAGCAGCTGGGCACAGGGGCTGTGTGTGTGTCTTCAAGGAGCTCGCCCAGCTCGTGGGAAGCAGTTCTGTTGGTGTGAGCTGTACTCTGGGCTGCTGTAGCTTTCTTCAGGTATACAAACCCAAGGGGGGACTTCATTACATGTATTTTTAAAACACGGGTTAGTGAGTGACAGCCACTCAGTGGCAGGATCACGCAGGCAGGATCTTTAATCATGGGAAAGGAAATCTTTCTTCTTTCTTCTCCTTTCTTCTGCCATCCACACTCATGAGAAATTGTCAGGCATTGAGGATCAGCACCAGAGTCTTCTCTTGCATTTGTTTATTTTTGAAACCCTTGTGTAGTTTACAGGCTTGCGCTACGAAACACTTCCATTTGTTGAATAATCCCAAACGGACAAGGTTCCTGAACAAAGAGACTGTTTTGCCAGTAGAAATGGGCCCAGGTCAGGCCTAATGTATTATTTTCACTGAGCTGTGCTCCATCACTCCTTCTCGGCATGTACTGCCCTGCTTGCCCTGAAAATCAATGCTCAGTGAGACTATAGAATAACTGGCAGGATAAGTATCTTCTGCAGTTGTTCACCCAAATGACTGCATCTAAACCGAATTTATATGGGAAGAACAATGCATATTTCACTGAAGAAAGGCCAGATCTGCTCTCAGCTAGAGCAAATCCAGAGTCATTGCTGGTCTGCCCGGTAGGGGAGGGAGGCGGACTGCAGGCAGGGACTTTGTAAAGAAACAAGGGTGAATGCTGAGTCTGACAGCTTCATGTACATCTCTGTCAGTCCGAAGTAATGAGAGGGAAAGCTTGATGGGGTTGCTCTGTGGTGGAAAGCACAGTTTTCTTTTACAGGGCCTGCCAAACTGGGGTGACGTGTTTCTGCGATGGACATGACATCTGCATTAACAGCAGAAGACGTCATTGTGATCAGGGCTATTACTGTGAATTAATTGCTATTATATCACTTTAAAATAAACTGTTCCCAGACTAAATCAAATTAAGTGTACTTTATCAGCGTAGGCGTGAGGCACATTTGCTTCTCATAATTTACTTCCTCTTAAGTGACTTCAGATTTTTGTTTTTTCTTATTGGGTTGATAAAGTATCCCGCTCAATTGTCAACACGCATTAAAAAACAATATCGAGCCGTCAAGGGAGAGAACGTGTGGGAAACGCCAGGGATGCTGGGATACCAAGCTGCAGCATCTTACTATGTCTGCAACTCTTTTTTTCACCTAGTTTTTATTTTGGACCGGGTGAGTGCTTTTCCTGCTCTCTCAAGCTCCTCCACATTGCCTCCAGTTTGCTCTTCCAGAACTGATGGAGCAGTACAGCAGGTCACCACCCCTGCTGAAATGAGCCAACAAGCCGACCATAACCCCAGCAGATGTTTGCAGTTTATAGGCCAAATGAGAGCCCCGCAGACCAGCGAAATACCAGCACCGCAGATGTGGAACCTGGCCACTCGACACGAGCTGCACAAAGCCCCGTCCTGCCCAGCAGGGCTGGGACTTCCAGAGGAGCAGAAGGTCTGAGAGACTAATTAGCCAGCAGAGCCAACATGCTGGCCTCTGCTCCGTCATTTTGAGGCGTGCAAAGTCCTTTAATGAAACGCCACATGAGCAAAGTCAGATGAGGCCCCTCAGTGACTTCACCTCAGCTTGCCATGCCCCTCTGCATGCCAGGCCCTGTCGCCTGCCCCGCTGGGCCAGGCCCATCCTGGCTCCCTCAGCCAGGAATGCCAAACGGGGAGCAAGGCTGCTGTGGTAAATGTGGCACCACAGCGATCTGTTTCTTTAAAATCACAGATGCTTCCGGCAAATAATGATGCAGAAGCAGACCGGCAGCTCACAGCAGGGGGTCAGGGAGATGGAAGATGGCACAGCCAGCCCTCAGTCGGGCTCTTTTGTTCAAACACGCATTATTTCTCTGCCAAAAAAGCCAAACTTTGGGCTTTCTGACCCTGACAAGACAGATGCAGATAACCTTTGTGACAGGTATCTGAAATCTCCACGCCTGTCCAGATGCCTTGCCATAGGGATTGCCACTGAGTACTGACAAGGTGTGGTGCAAAAAATAGCAAAGGAAAAACAGTTTTTCGAGCACACCACTGGCAGAGAAACCTCAACGTTTCTGCATCTCTGCTGGTACAAATTCAGTCTCTGGGTGCCAGGCCCGGTGTCAAACAATATAAGACAGCCTGTGAGTTGCAGCATGGTGGGAAGCAGGGGAACGGCCACGGCTCACCAAGGGCAGCGACCACAGCCTGCGTGCCCGCCCGCACTCCAAGATACTTTTCAAGGAATTTCTGCACACCGCGTTTTCATTTCAGAGAGACGAGCCGCCACCCCAGGTCAGCCTGCACGCCCACTCGCACGGGGAACGCCGAGCAGATAGGCAGGCCGGAAGGCCAGCAAGCGGAGCCCCACCCGGGGGCCGGCGGACAGGGCAACCCCCAACCCGGGAACACCGCCCCCGGGTCGGTCCCTTCTTTCCGGGAGGCTCCGCTCGGGGTGCCGCACCTCCCGCACTGTGGCGCCACCTTGCGGTGCTCCCGCGGAGCTGCCGGCCTCGGGCAAGGAGCTGCCCGGGCCGGCAGTGCGAGGGGCCGTGCAAAGCCACCGGTTCGCTCGCTGCGGCACTCGCCCCGCCGAGCCCAAAGCCAGCCCCCGCCGCCGGATGGCCTCGCCCGCCATCGCCGCCAAGGGCGGGCGCGCTGCCTGGCAGCCACAAGGTGTCAGCCGCGGGCCGGGCAGGTGGCCGCCGCGGGACGCGCCAGACGGCAGCTCTGTGGGGTGCACTGCCGCACCCCTCCCGGCCCGGCTCCCTGCGGCGAGACTCGGGGCTGGGTTCTAACCGCGGGGACTGGGCAGGCCGATCGCTCCCCTTACGGGCCGGGCAGGGGAGAAAATGGCGGCCTTGCTGCCAGGGCTCGGTGGGTGTTTGTGCTCGTCGCCCCTGGGCTGCTTCTCCTCACGGAGCGACAGGCAGGGAGTGGACGCCCTCCAGAGCCCCGCTGTCCCTGCCATGGGGGGGTCCCCAGAGCTGCCTCCCTGTCAGTGAGCCTCTGCCCCACTGATGGTTTGATCAGTGGGTTGGGATGCCTGTAAGTCTCCTCAGGTGATTGCTCTGGGTGATGTCCTGGGCCTTGCAGGACAAGATGGACCTGTGGCCTTCAGGCATTATGTGCTTGGGGTGCATAGGTGCGTTGCACTGAGATCTTCAATGGAGGTTTCAGGGAAAAGAAGTTGGTAGATTGAAAGAAGTTGGAAGATTTTGGTAAGAATTAGGCACCTGAATACTGTGAGAGGCTGAATCTGTATGAATTAGGAATAGAATTACCAGTGCAGGCCTGTGGGATCTGTCCTGGTAATCACCCTGTGAGTTCGCTGGGTCGCATTCAATGTATCTGCCACCATCATGGGGCTGCGGTGTTTTACACACTGCAAGCAGGTGAATTTCTTGCTGGGCTGCTCAAACAACGCATTTCATCTGTAAAGAAATGATCTCACCGAGGTCCTCCCTCACATTCCTGTGAGCAATCCCTCACCTTCTGCTCTCCAAGCTGTGACTCCCTGCTGGGAAGCAGCCCTCAGGTCTGGCAGCCCCAGCACACCTGGGATCACCGTGCTGCTGGACTTTGCTAAAATTACCTAACGGCTCTTTGTAAGAATTGAGTGGCTCTGTTGTACATCAGCATACAGAATGCTTAAAATAATTCCCCTTTTATTGGTAGGAGACAGGAAGCAACAGAATGATTCACTTATTCCTAAAGTATGTGCCTAACTCATGGAAATAAATTAAGAAGCTTGCTTTTTTTTTTCACTGCTGTGTGTAGTTATTTATGATATTTAGCGGGAAGCCAGGTCCCAAAGCACTGTTCCTTGTTCCCTAGGTAAAGAGCAGGAAACAGCTTTCTTAGCTGTTCTTCTTATGGACTCTAGAGTTCATTTCAGATTGACATTTACCTCTGCTGTGGGTAAACCTGGGGCTGCCACTTTACTGGGCTGTGACAGGCTGAGTGCCTCAGCAAATGCTTTATCTGCATTCAGAAACGCGGGCCCTGGGAAACAGTGCATTGTCAAGGAAGCAGATGTTAACTGACTCAGTGCGTCCATCAGTGAATATGGTGAGGATTTCTTGAATTAGATCTGTTAATCCCACGTAATTTCAAGAAGATTTCTGCATGTTTCTCTTTTTGCTTTATGCCTGCAGAGCAGAGGATGAAGGCTGTTTCTCCCCTGCACTTCTGGCACTGAGAGAGCTGAAACACCACTTGTGATGGGGGTGGCTGTGTGTGGAGGGGCACACACAGCAGTTAGCAGTAAGATTACCAGGAGTTCCAATTGACTCTGCATTGGACTTGTAACTGCTTCTACTCTGTTCTCTAAAGTATTTGTGCACAAAGAAGGCCCCTCTAATGAAGTTTCCTTTTCCCAAATAGAA
The DNA here is from genome assembly GCF_016699485.2 of Gallus gallus. NCBI lineage: Eukaryota > Metazoa > Chordata > Aves > Galliformes > Phasianidae > Gallus > Gallus gallus. Next base: position 67,403,376 of record NC_052534.1, on the reverse strand, counting down.
AGACATGTGCAGATTTCCTGCAGAATATATACCATAGAAACCAAATAAACAACAAAGAAGGATTTATAAATATGCCTTTTTGTAGCACAGCCTGGGTCAGCCAGAGAGTACAAGACACCACAAACTTAAAAAGAGGAACAAAAAGAAAAATTTCATTTTAGGATCAGAATTAATGTAAATTGAATGTAGGAAACAACTGGAAAGAAAAAAAAAATGTAAACTGAGTATTTCTTAATGTCCAAAGAGTAACTGAAATGTGAACAGAAAAAACAATTATTTCTGCTGCTCTAATAATATCACGAGGGGAGTGTGGATCTTTGATCAGTAGTCCTGCATAATTCTTTGGGATTTTGTTCTTAAGAACTGCTATAAAGTTTCCATATCTTTAGCGGTATGCTTGCTTTAAATACCCATGATGTGTAACTGATTTTATTACAGCTAATGAATTTTTACTGTTAATTCAACTGATTGAAATTAATTAGCTAAATAAAAACAACCATTATCCTTCCATTATCCTTGAGGGGAAAAAAAACCCAGACAGTTATTTCATGAAAAGGGACCACCAGTAGCTCAAACAGAGGAGTTTTGTACACCTTTTTTTTTTTTCTCTAGGAATACTTGCCAAAGATATCTGCAAGAAAGATGTGGGGTGAAGAGCAGCATTGTTGTTTCTTCCAAACACTTTGTCAGACCTCATTTCAGTCTTACCCATGTCCCTGACAAAGCTGTTAGCGTCATTGCTTTTTTTCACCATTTTCTGGTGAAGGGGAGGAAATGTGTCTAAAATTTATTTGAGGAGTATCCTAAGCAATATAATACTGTGACCCATAGGTCACATAACACAAAGATGCGTGCATCTTTATGTTTACAGGGCAGGCTATGTCCCATCCAGAACACACCCTTCTTCAGCAGCTGTGAGATAGCTTCAAACAGGGTAGAGCTAATGAATTGCCTGCTAATGCCCCATCTGTGCAATGACAGTTAGTAAAGGCACAGGTGACAAGGTAATTTTTAATAGGATGAATGATATGTCAGAATACTAATAGGGCACTAAAAGGAGTGGTTTCCAGAGAAGTCACTTCACTGCTTACATGAGAGGGGGTACCATTCCCTCTGGCCCTTTCCTCAGAACCCTCAAAAACTGTCACATGTAATATTCCAAATCCCACAGCCTCTTTTGAAATACTGCCTAATTGGAGAAAGTTTTTCAGAGCAAAAGGAGTCAATCCTATAAGCCACAGAGTTTGGTTAGACTTACTCAGATGATTACTGGTTAATTATTCACTTTGCTTAAGTAACCTCTGCTGATGACAAAGCCTCTTAGGGTCGCAGGGCTGTCCAAACAGTGTGAAAAGGCATTCCTGGCTCCCAGGAGCTCCTTGGCACAGCATGAGATAGATGCCGTTCTCTCCATGTAGACTGACAACAGTACTACTAGGAAACAGTGTGCCCATGCTGTTGCTGAGCTAGAGCTGCTTACCTGACCATAACTGGGGGAGAAATAAATGGATAACAAAATGGGTAACAAGAGTGATGGAAACATAGACAGGCTTCTGTGAGAAGGGAGATGTGAAAGGCTGAGACGCTGGTTTGAAGACTGAAGGAAGAACAGAACAAAGGCATGGATGGGTAGGTGAAATAAATATTGCTGCATACTCTGCCCAATACAGAAATATATATATATGTAAACAAACAAACAGTACAGTTGTTTTCAACATTGGATATTGACCTGAGGAAACCATTGCCTTTGGAGCCAGAGGAATTTCTGAAAGGATGATGTGTTTAAACAGGGAAGAACATTCAGAGTTATGTTTTCCAGAGCGCAAGCCAGCTGTTAGTTGGTAGTGAGTGGCAAAACATTTGGATGTATTTGTGGTCTTTGCCCCTTCTTATGATGATGGCAATGAGTGCCAGTCAGAGAGATGAGGTTTGAAATAGACTTGGAACTTCTAGGCAGCTCTGCTATGGGTAAGACAACCACTTGCATGAGTTAAAATGAGATTCACTGAGTCCTTTAACTACATGGTAGTAAACCCTGAGGATACTTACACTCATTTTTTGGGGGCATTTTTGTGAGCCTTGTGCACTTATTTTTAGCTCATCAGTACAGAATGGTAGTGGCACAATTACTCCCTGGTGTGGCAGTAAAGCCATCATACCTTACGTGCCGGCAGTAAATGTATTGAGGGCTATTCCAGAGAAAAATAATGACTGCTATAGATCAGTGGTTTAATGATAAGAAAGCAACACACTGGACCCTCAGTTTGGAAAAGTTACTAAGCATCGCTGAAAATGTGTCTGAAATGCAATGACGAAACGTGTCCTGGTCAGCTTTCTTACAAAGAAATGTTACCATCTTCATTTTTGGCAAGTAAACCCACCAAAATCAATGGAACTGTTCACTGTTAAGTCTCATTAACGTGAAAGGACATTTTCTTTACAAGAACCATCTGCAAGAGTCTTCTCTTATCAACCGAAGATCTATCTATCTAGCAAAGATTTATTGCTCCGAAGTGAAGGTTGGAACATGTGCATATCTGTACATCCCAGTACTTACAGTATCTGTCCTTTCCATTGCTTCATATATCTAGGCCTGTGAATGGCCTGAAACCTGTATGTTGGCGAGATGCTGTGAACTGATCCTTTAATGGCCTTTGTGTTTATATGTAATGTTTTCCCAAGGACACGCCATCTCTGGTGTTCCTGTTTTTAATATTAGGGTAACCTAAATCAAAGACAGAGTTGTTAAGCAGTAGCCACTGCACTTTATTATCATTTTAAATTTCCCTCTGCCAGCAGCCCCAGTTGCTTGTTCCTACCTAACTCCTCCTGGAAGCTTCCAGCCCTGACTTGAAACAGCTCTGCAAAGACTGTGCTGTTTGGTTTGTGCTGGGGGATGGCAGGGCTTTGCAGGAGGTGGGGAGGCTGAAATGCACAGTGAGGGGGATGCAAAAGAAACTTTCTCCACCAGTGGTGGATTTCCCTTTAGAGGATCCTTTGCTCCTTAATTCCCCATGTCTCAGTATGTTGGATGCAAAGTCAACTGCTTGTGTGGCAATCCTCTATCTGTGGGGACAGAAACCTTCCTGTGATGGGAGAGGATAGTTGTTTTTTTACTGCTGTCTTCCAAATCAATGAATAATTGCTTTTCCAGAGAAAAATTATCAACTGTTACCACAAATCTGACTTGCTCCTGATTGATAGGCACAAAAAACAAACAAAGAAACCTATGTATATAGATATAGATCTATACTCATCTGTTTATGGAGGTGCAAGAGTTGCACAGCTGTACACACACATGCACAGATGATACAAGCTCAGACCACAGTGTTGCCCATGGTCAAAAGAACATTCCTGCTCTGCTTCTCACTGACAGAGTCTGGGACCTCACGCACCATTCCTGGGCCAGAGACAAGAGGCTACCTGTTTTCAGAAGACCAGATCTGCTTTTGCTTTGACCTTGGTGGTTGCCTTGAGGCTGTGGTGTTTGTACAGATTGCTCTGTGCCTGCCCTTGAGCCCTTTTGTCCCGGAAAACTGGCACAAAATTTCATACTCTGAAGTCTCTGAACACAGGCAGAACAGACTCACTTTTGCTGCTCCTTGTGTGGTTATATGGTCCCTGAACTTGGTCAGATACCTTTGGAAAACAAGACTTGGGATGGACCCAGTGCTGACATGCCTATACCACGGCTTTCCTGCAGCGGTCTCTGAAGTCTGGCAATGGGGCCCTGTGCAATGTGTGGATGGAGAAGAGATCCCATGAGAGGGAAGGATGCGCAGCACATTCTTGAGGCAGTTAAACCTGTCACTCGAGTGCTGGTGACAGTGGCCTTTCGCCTCTCTGGCCCTTTACTAGCAGGGAAATGTGCTAATTCTTTCAGAATCACAGCCCTCAAGCCTTTCTTGAAATCACACCTATTAGAAAAGAATTAGACACATTATAAAAAAGAAATGATTAAAAAAAAAAAAAAAGATGATCATTTTGGCTCTGCATGTTGCAAACTAGCCGACACTGTTGACGAATCTTTTACAGAAGGGCCAGTTTGCCAACTCAAGCAAACATATAGCTTTTTGGGGCCATCAGCTCAACAAGTGGCTCCATTCTGGAGATGGGGCAGCTCACTCTGCTTGCCTGGGGCAGCTCTGTTTAAGGAAAAGCCATGAGAAGCCTTGCTGGGGCCTTGCCCCCTTGGCTGGGAACCTGCTTTTGGGGCTAATACTCTTGACCTTGCTGGTGGCTGCCCCACGAGGGAGGACAACCTGGCAGCTGGGGGTGATGGAGCTGCAGGGTGGTGTTATTTGTCTGGGCCTCTGGCCCTGCCAGGAGTCCAGCAGCTTAGTGAGCAGCTTTTCAGGCTCCTGCCAGGCAAGGCTGAGTATCCTTTCCGTGGAAACTTGGCGGGTGATGGGATGGCGGGTCCAGGGAAGCTGTCCGGTACAGCACTGATGGTACTTGGGGAACACCAGACCAGACCGCCTGCAAACCAGGAACGCACAGAGCTCTTATCGTGGGCAAATCATAATAGCTGGGTTGCTTCTCTCCCTGGACTAAAGCCTGGATAGAAATAACTTTCTGTTTTACATACATAAGCCCCTTCCAACATGGGGCATGTTGGAGAAAGCCTGATCTGAGCAGATTAACCATGTCGGAGAAGGCCTGATTGGGTGGCTGTGCATCCTCTCACCAGCCTGAAGCCACCAACGATGGAGCTGGAGCCTGCTGCAGGGTGACAGGGTCACCAGCATGCTCCACGTGCAGTCTTGGAGGGCTCTGCCCCCCATTAAACAGCGCAGAGGACAGGAAAGGCCCTCTTCGGGTTAATGTTTCCACCCCAGCCTTTCTTCAGGAAAGTTTTCATTAGGGCTGGAGTGTTAGTGAGAGCCACAACCGAGGCTGCCAAAGTGTTTCCATTATGTTATATCTCCCTGTTTTCTCTTGCTTGTGGCTATCCAAAAGTTTCACCTAGAAGGCTGAAATTTTCCAGGCCTCCTCTCTACATGAAGGTGAAGGGTTTTTCTTTGGAAAGTTGGAGCAAGAAAATAGAGAGGAAAAGAAAAGGTTCGGCTCTTTTTGAAATGGAAGCACACAGGCAGAGGTGATAATTCAAGAAAACAAAATTTAATAAAAGCAAACACAGCTATTGCAACCTTGGAAATGACGGACACCGAATTTTTTGGATCAGTGAGAAAATATTACTTTTTTTTTTTTTTAATTTGAAGTGATCCAGCTCATTTTCACTTAGTCTTTTTCACTGCACCCTTCTCTTCAGCTCTGGGCATATTCAGCCAATGCTGACTGCCCACAGCTCCCTCCTCCCATTCCCCCAAATCTTTCTCCATGGCTTCAGGCTGGGGATTCTCTCTGGGACCTGAAACTGACCAGACCTTGACATTTCTGGTGGAGCAGCGCTTTTGTGGTCAGCCTCGTGACTACTTTAATCACCTGAGCATAGGTCACATGAGGTTCAGGGACCTCTATTGTGCTGGACTTTGCAGAGCTGGGTATGGAAATTATAATATCCTCTTGTGCAGCATCGACACAGAACAGTAGATTGTCTGTGGGCAGTTGAGTGTTATATCACATGGCTACGTAGGATGAAACTCTAGGTAATAAATTTACAGGGTAAAAATCAATTAGTGTTAATAAAGTTTTTATTAGCACCAAATGTAGGTGCTGAGGTTTCTCTGGTAAGCATGCAAAGCAGAGAAATCTGTAGCAATTCATCATGCTTTTTAATTCAGTTTACTTCTTACACTGTAGTCTCTTCCCCAGATGGTTCATCTGAAGTGGTTTCTGAGCTAAGCAAGGCTTGCAGTCTATGTCTATACAGCTGGTGTATGGAGCTATACAGTTGGTTTACAATGAACCAGTTCACATTTGAAAGCCCACGCTTCACAGTTCTCTGCAAAAGAAACAGCCAGTGATCTCATTAACATTTCCAGTAACTGCTAAAGGAAACCCAGAGTAATCTATTCTAATGTTTTTATTATTATTATTATTATTATTTCTATATAACACATTGGCTTAGAGGTTTGCATCCTCTTTCGGGTAGGTTTTCTCTGGAGTAGACAGAAGACCCCTGCTGCCCATAGCTATTGGTGGTGCTTCTTACACTCAGGCTTACACTCAGTAACAGGATATGATTTTGGCTGTGAAGGACCCATTCCCAGTCCCTGCTGATGGCTGTTGGTGGAGCCAACAAAAATACCTAAGTCAATAAAATCAAGACCAAGTCAAAATGCTTCAAATTGGATAATTAAAACACAGGAGATAGACAGCCTCACATTTGGAAATGGAAAATCAGGATATGGAAATTTAGGAATGAAAAAGACGTGAGAAAATCTATCCCCTTCCTGCCTCCCCCACACACCCAATCCACTGTGATTTTGTTGTTTTCAGACGAGGACTTTCTCCTGACTCACACCAGGCATAGCTGGCTACGTTAACTGCTTAGGAGGAGATTTGTAAATTACTCGATTCATAACAGTACTGAAAATTTTAAGATCTGACTTTATGTTCCTGGTCAATGCACAAGACCCTAGAGTCCCTTAATTTGTGAGTCTGTGAAGGCAGAGATCACCTGAAGCTTGCTGATAGGAAACATTATGGGTTCATCTTAAATGTTATATCCCTCCAGGGTGGAAGAACTATGTGATCTGAAGAAGGTGCTCCGTTTGAATTAGAATTCACAGCCCTAGACCTCCTGGAACTGAAGAGTAAATCCTGCTTGTTCAGAATCTCAGAGGAGCTCAGTCCTTTAGAAAGACAACTTGGTGCCAAAGAGTCAGGTCCTTTATTTGACATGTCAGTGACTAGACCATTTTCTGAGGTATGGAATAAGCCAGAATAAATTTCAGTCCAGTGAAGAAGCTTAAAAAAACCCCTGCAGACTAGAGAAGCCATAAGAATCCTTTTTTTATGGATACTGCAGGATTTCAGTATTAGTTGAGTCTCATTCTTGTGAAGGCTTAGGAACTGCTGGTCATGCCCTGAACTGAGTTCGAGGCTCACCAGGGAACATCCTGGTGAGAGCTGAGGTACTTATGTCAACTTTTGGTGGAGGTGGCATTAAGAGAAAGCTCTGAAGATCACAGTTTGGGACCTTTGTCCCTAGTAGAAGTAGCTGTTCATGGCAGTGGAGGCATTGGTCATAACAATGGCAAGGCTGGCTCCTTCACAGAGAAAAGGTGTTGTGTCAGTGTGAGGGCTCCATCAGTAAAACTTCAAGGATCCCTGAGGCTCTACCCTTTGGCTCAGTTTTGTCAGCTGATCTGAGGTCTGGCTGGGAGAAGGAGATCAATAGGGAAACACTGTCTCTTTCTCAGGAAATCAGGTGAGAATTTCACTGGCATGTACCCGATTAAGTTCAAGGAACTTGTTCAAGGAACATTTGGATGTTGTGTTGAGGGGCATGGTTTAGTGAGAACTATTGGTGATGGGTGAATGGTTGGACTGGGTGATCCTGTGGGTCTTTTCCAACCTTAGTGATTCTATGATTCTATGATTCTAAGTCTCACTGTCAGTGCAAGGCATGGAAGCAGCAGTTTGGGAAGAATGAACACTTTATAGATCACCTCCAGGGTGCTCAGGGGAGACTCCAAACAACAGCCAGGTTCATGTACTGCCTCTTTGGGATGGGCAGGTTCCCATGTTTCATGATCACTTCCCAGGGGTCCAGAAAAACCCCTGGGGTATATCATAGAACCATAGAATCGCTAAGGTTGGAGAAGACCCACAGGGTCATCCAGTCCAACCATTCGCGCATCACGAATGGTTCTCGCTAAACCATGTCCCTCAACACAACATCCAAATGATCTTTGAACACCACCAGGCTCAGTGACTCCACCACCTCTCTGGCAGCCCATTCCAGTGCCTGACCACCCTTTCAGAGAAGTAGTATTTCCTAACGTCCAGCCTGAATCTTCCCTGGCGCATCTTGAAGCCATTCCCTCTAGTCCTATCACTAGTCACATGAGAGAAGAGGCTGACCCCCAGCTCACTACAACCTCCCTTCAGGTAGTTATAGAGAGCAATAAGGTCTCCCCTGAGCCTCCTCTTCTCTAGACTGAACAATCCCAGCTCCTTCAGCTGCCCTTCATAAGGCCTGTGCTCCAGACCCCTCACCAGCTTTGTTGCCCTCCTCTGGACACGCTCCAGGGCCTCGATGTCTTTCTTGCAGTGAGGGGCCCAAAACTGGACACAGTACTCGAGGTGCGGCCTCACCAGTGCTGAGTACAGTGTGTATACAGCTGAGTATATGTGTATATACACATGTATACATGTGTATAAGACTGTATAACACAATTTGTGCTACTTCACCATGCCTAGTTTTAAGCTTACAACAGTTGAGACTTCGGGTGGATTCCAGAACATGAGAAATAATGTCTAAAATTTCTCATCAAGAGAGGAATTAGTATGAATGCCCCTTTTCGGGTAGGTGGACTGAGACAAAGATCAGGTAACATGACCAAGAGAACTTTGAGCTGGTTTGGCCACAGGAAAGGGAAAATTCAGAACTGCAGTGGAGCTCACTGGCCTGCCTTGAGTCCACACGTACCTTTTCCTCTGGTACAGCTGCAACAGAAGATGAGTTCTCAGTTTCCTAGACATGCTCCCTGGAACTTGAACTTCATGCCTGTCAAGTCATCATGATTGAGATAGAAGATCCTGTTTCCCAGACACGGATCCTGAAAGAAAGATTCACCTTCAAGGGTTTTGGGTTTGTTTTTTTTTCTGGTGGACCATATAGAGGTTTAAGAGAAGAACCAATCCATTTTATATAACCTGGGAGAGTGAAGACGAGGAAAGTCCTAATTTAAACAAGGCTAGTGGCTAAATGAAGGAAGGATACAGAGGCGCAAGCAAAAGAAGGAAAATATGCACAGAAAATGTAGAAAGTACAGCACAGCCAAAAAATACAAAGTTCCACCCAACAGGAAACTGTATGTAGCTCTAAGACATACTAGAGAAAGCAGAAGATGTGTTAACAGAAAAGAAAGCGAGGAAGAAAACACCAGACATCACCAGCCGGAATAATCTCAACTGAAAAATTCACAGGCGAGTTCTTTAGTGCCAAGAAAACACAGCACCAGTAATTCAAAAGGCACTTTGGTAGTGGGCTCTGACGGTGTGGTCCTGAGCCCTTCTCAACTTCTGACGCCGCGGCAAGGGCACATGGCATGCACAACATATTGCGTATTCTCCAGGGCCACATATGCTTTTCCTTCAAAACAGTTGTCTTTCAGCTTTTTCCCTGAGAGGGAATTGGCTTCTCTTGGACTGAAGCACAGTATTTCCTGTCTGCCGCCTGCACACCATTACAGCATCTCTCCTTCCCCAGGGGACCACAGCTCTGTCTGTGTTCCAGAAAGGGGCTGCCCCCAGCCTTGGAGACCAACAGATCATCGGTCCCAAGCACAACCTCAGTAGCACTGAGAAGCAGGGAACACCCCCACCAGCACCAATGCTGAGGGCTGCCTGATTGCACCCACTCATGTTCAGCATGGAGGCTGAACAGTTTGCTCCACAGTCAAGCCAGCATGTGCAGACATTAAGTGTGCATTCACGGTTGCTGCCACTGACATGTGTCTGCCTATATGTGTTCACATTTCTATGCAGAATTGAGTATGCAGGGCAAGATCCTGCTCTCTCACATAGCAAGTGAACCTGGAGATGCTGCTCAGGGTAGGAGGGAGGTGCCAGAGGTGTAGAGGTGCAAAGGCAGCAGACTTTCACAGGGGGTGGTCAGCATAGGTGAGGCTACTCTGTCCTTGCAAAGACCATTTGGCACTGGAGAGGGGAGCTTTGCCTGAAGCAGCTGACTTTCATATAGCTGTTTCTGGGAATGCAGATAGAGAACATTTCACACTGAAAAAAGCTCTGGTATCTACTTTGGTATTTTTCTCCTTCCATTTCCAAGCAACTTGCTGAACTCTGAGTTCAGCTGTGCCTGGGACAAGGAAAGAAGTACGAAAGGGACTGGTAATCAAGGACTCCCTTTAGCTTTCTAGCCATAATAAAGCACATTCTTTTACTCCTCTTTGGACACTAATGGCAAAAATCCTGCTCTCTACTAAGAGAGCTGAAGTCTGGAATGACTTGCATCAGTGGAAGGAAGCCAGGCTTGCAGCACTGTCAGCAAGTGATAGATCTGACAGACAATCAAGATGCAACATTATAATGAAACTTTGGGGTTGTTTGCTTTTTAATTTTGTCCTAAGCATCTGGTCCACGTTGTGCTCACTTTCATTGGGCTACATCTGACGCTAAGATTGCTGTCAAGCAGCAACATTGTGCTTGAGATCAAACTCAGCCCTCTAGGTTTTCATTCCTCTCCTAAATATAAATTTCAAGATGGCAATAAATACTGAAACAAAAAAAGATATGTAATTTCAGTGACAGAGAAGCAAATTGATGCTGAATGTATATGACACTTTTTCAATTTTCCTCTTGTTCTTCCTGATGGGGTTTTGTGCTAAACATTACATTTGCAGATGCAAAATTTAAGGAACACTTTATCTTGAGCACTGAGATACATAACATGTAATTTGCAGCTTCAGCCAAGAGCGATGGCCTTATTAGTAATGGGAATTTACTGATTAACTGCTGTTAGCAAAACATCATCTTCAAACCCGTTAGTCTGAAACTGGCAGCCGCTCTGTCGGCAGGAGCTTTTTTATTCCATCTCGAGGGAGTTCTGTAGAAATATTTCTCATTTAAACAGCTTTAGCCTTGGCCTTTCAATAATTTTTATGATCTCAACTAATAGGTTAACAATTAGTTAAGAGCAACTATCAGCTTAATGTCAAGTCATTCACAGGGAAAAGTTCAAGGAGAGAAGTAACGGTATTTCAAAAGATGGTTTATTTTCAAACAAAGAACTCTGCTCTGATCGTTCTGAAAAGCCAGAGGGATAAAAACGAGTGTGAGGGAAAGCTCAAGAAATGGGAAGAAAAGGCCTGGGGTCAAGGTAAAGACGGACATGGGGCTGCCAAGAGCGAGTCATGCAGGGGTGGCACTGTTGTGCCCTGGAGCTAGCTGTGCTCCTGGTCCCCAGCCCTGCATGGGGAGGCTGCAGCCAGCACAGTGACTTGGGGACACGAGTATGTCTGCAGCCTGGAGGGGCTGTGCTCTCTGCAGCACCTCCCAGCCTCTGATCTATCTCCAGGGCTTTACCTCAGTTTCATTTCCCTGTCCCTCAGACCTAGCTCTCCATCACTGCTCAGGATGCCTCTTTCTCCTTCACGCTCTCCAGCAGGGTACAGAGCAAGTAGGTGAGGGATACATCTGTTTTTCCTCAGCTTCTGTACCAGATGTCACAGTGGCATAAAAACAGCTGGGAAGGAACGTCCTGCTCAGCCGTTGGTGGCATGTGTGCCATCAAGATGGCACTGTCAGACAGATGTGTTCATTAGGACCAGTCTCCTTGCCAGGGCATGAATGGAGGGTGTTTTTTTTTCCCCCTGACTGCTCTCACACAGCACAATCCTGGAATTATTTACAGAGTTGGAATAGCGTGTATGGTCTCCTCCAGAGTAAATCTCTGCTAAACCTGATTCTTCTCAGGGATGTACAGAGTGAGTCAAGGGCATGGGAAGCAACTCCCGTCTCTCAACAGCTTTTTCTAGCTTAATTACTCACCTTGCCTGCATATATTTCTAACCAGAAGTTTCCCTCAAAACCCGGATAAATGAAGATCCTTCCCAAACTTGTTCAGTGTAAGTGACTACGGCAGAGTTGGCAGGCTTCCCTTGCAGAGACCAGAACAGGCTGAAATGCCTCTGGCACAGAGAAGCTCAGTTTTGTCTCTAGTATCATGGGAGCTGCATAAAACTCGATCATCTCTCATATCTTAATTGTTGGATGGTTCCAAATGACTGACCGGGCCTGTATGGAGTATCTTCTCTTATGGGGAGGGACTGTGAGATCATCACATCAAATAATTAGGAAAAGCCTGCTATATTCACATAACAATTAGGAAGTAGTTATAAATCTTTTGTTTGCTTTGGACTACAAGCTCAGGCACATGGCGTTTATATATTAATGTATCAGTATATGCACGTATGTGTATGTTTCTACACATACATGCATATCTATGTATTTTTTCATCCACTGCCTGAAGTCTTGCTCCCAGACTGTGAGTTGGGCAGTGCAGGAATGCTGATGTCTGATTTCCTTATGTGGTTCCTAATGGAGTCGGGCTGTGGGCCCCAGCTGGGATCTTTAGAGAGAATAGCAAATGAAACTGCAGCACATCCAGTGTTACTCAGTGATCTTCAAGATCAATGCTGGCTTCCAGAAGACCGTTCTACTCTATAGGTTTGTCGTAATCAAAGGAAGTATCTTTCTCCCTCCCCGTGATATTTATTGCAGACAGTGTCTGAGCTTCAAACCAAGGCGACCGAGCACTTTGCAGACACATAAACTAACTATGAAATTAAATTGCTTCACCTCAGAAACCAGGCTGTAAATGACTTCAGGCACCTTCTGCATATATTTAGTTCTAAGGAAACCTTCCTTCTGGCTTTAAAGCCTGGAGATAAAAGAACTGTCTGGTGAAAAAAGCAGATTTCTCATAGCCAGAAGAAGCCAAGTCCTGTAGCCTGTGGTTTGGGCATGGGGAGGTGCGTGACTGAGGTCAGGCTCAAGGTACAAACTGGGGCCTAACGCAGTGATCCACCGCCATCCATGTGGGCACCCACGGCAGGGGACAGGACACTGCAGCCATTGGCAGGGCTTGGCCCAGGGCTTCGTGCTGGCTGTGTCAAGGCCTTTGGATGCTGTGCACAGGGACAGGTTCTTTCCTGTTCTTTCTCTTGTCCCTCGACTAGAAGCACAAGCGAGACCCATAGTTGGTGGCGAGCAGCGTCTGGGCTGCTACCCATCATGCAAGGCCTCATCTTTGATCGCAGCACAAAAAGGAATGGCATGAGGAAAGACAACTTTAAAGCATTTATTTAAGTCTACCTCAAATTCAGGATTCACAAAGAGGGGCCAGAAATCAAGGGATGACCTGAGCCCACTTTTCTATACCAGTGTTTCTTGGATATGTGCAGATACCTTCTCTGTAACACTAGTTTTTGCAGCTGATTTCTACATGATTACAGAGAGTAATAAGAAGATAAGACCCAAAGCCTATTATCCAGGTGCTTATTCTCACTTTCACTGACGTGGATGGCGAATTGACTTCAAAGGAAACTTCATCATGCTGTAGTGTTGATAGCATCATAGAGGAAAGTGTAATTAAAGGGCAAAGAAGAGGGGAATCATTCACTGCAGTGTATTTCTTGGATAGCTAGAGCCGACTCTACATAACGGGGAAAGCATTTCTTGTTTTCTAGGGGAAGTTTTTTAAAGGTAGCTGAGCTGAGATTTTTTTGGCTCTTTTTTAGGCTTTTTATTTAGACATTGCTAGTGTGTTCCACTAGCTGCCAGCATGTAAAGTGGGCAAATCAACCTTGAAATATTATGGTCTTGGGACAAATTTTGCTCTTGTTTTCTCCCCAGTGTAAATCCAGAATAACAGTAATGACTTCAGCTGAGCCACTTCAGATTCACATGAGCATAAATGAGAGCATGGTCTGCCCATGTAGATGCAGCCTGAGACATTAGGAGTCTGCCTGTGTGCTGAGCCCTTGCTTCAAATTGACACCCTACCCTTATTTCAGCAGAGAACCAAAGAAACTGCTTGCCCTGCAAATGAGCATTGATGCTAATGTATTGTAGTGGAGATTTATCAACAGGCTGACGCCTCGCTATCCATCTCTTATTTGCATAGCAGAGAAATGTGAATAAAAAAATGTGAGGTCATTTCTGCACTGGACAGAGTAGGAGGTAATTCTGGCATTTGCAGGGATGCATACTCTGCCACAGGGAATTTGGTAGATAAAAATTCTTTATGTGTCCATGAGTACTGCAGGTGTGCAAAGTGAGACCAGGCCCTTGTTTAAAAAATACTGTTTATTAGATAAAATGTGGATAGAACCAAGAAAATCGAATTCTTAATTAAAAAAATACAGAAATAATTTTGCAATTGTAAAAGAAAGGGCCAGCTTTTTCTGTGAAATATAAATCTGAAGGTTAGGGTCCATTTTGCTTTATCACAGCTGGTTCCTCTCAGTACTTCATTCTTAAACGTACTGCATGGACCGGAAGGTTTAGATTGAATATCAGAGGGAAGTTCTTTACAGAGGGAGTGGTGAGGTGCTGGCATGGCTGCCCAGAGAGGCTGTGGATGCCCCATCCCTGGAGGTGTTCAAGACTAGGTTGGATGGAGCCCTGGGCAACCTGGTCTAGTACCAGATCTGGAGGTTGGTGGCTGTGCCTGCAGCAGTGGGGTTGGAACTTGATGATTCTTGGGGTCCCTTCCAACCCAAGCCAGAATCTATGATTCTAAATTGCAAAACCCAAACAAAAGTGTGTTGTACAAAATTAAGAACATTAAGACAAGTAATACTCAGTTTAATTCAGATACGAGCAGTGGCACGCGGCACAGAGAATAGTCAGTATACGTCTGTACATTGAAATGTTTCTAAACTGCAATGGAGAATCTAGTGGAAGGATTAAGTTACAAATAATAAAAAACAATGTCTGCAGAAATATTTTTAAAAAGGACAGTTTGACACTATGTGTAATGGTTGCTTATGTACTGAAACTCTGTACATATCAAGAAAGAGTATGCTGGACCAATCCATACAGAACATGCTAACTTCACAGTTTCTTGCTTGTATGTGAGAATATATAGGACATATGCATACAGTGGGCAGGTGCATATCTGTGTGCACACATTAGATCTGTATGTACGCACACATAGAAAGACACACGCCTACACAACTGAAGACAAATCATTTCAATAAAACCCTTTGAAACGAGGTGAGAGTAATACTAATATGCTGCTTGTCATAATCTTGCTGCTCTAGGGCTCCAGATATTTTATTGTCATGTTTTTCTCACCCATAAGCTTCACATTTATTTTACCTCAGCTCTCCATTGTTTGCATATTTGCAAAGCAAATACAGAACTATTCAATATAATATAATGTTCATCGTGAAGATGATTTATTATGGGAGGTTTTGATAGCTGAGAAACGGCAACATATTAAAGGGTTTGCATTGATTTTCCAATAAGTGGAACTAAGGGGCAGATGTCTTTTCCCTGGTTGTTATTAGCATCATCTGGGAACCCTGGCATAATCAATAATATATCCTGTATATCATCTTTAGTAACTATTCTTGATTGAAATTCGAGAAGACTTTCATTAGGAGTAGTCATAGACCTATAAGCTGTTTCTCTAACCCAAAATTGTTCAGTGCCTGACAATAATAGGAAAATAAATTAATACTAAAATATTGTGCTAGCTTAAAGGAATGGACAGCAGAATGAGCATGAAGTGGAAGAATTACAAAGGCTTCACAAAACTAGAAATTTCTTGGATTCAAAAAGCCATGTCAAGTGGTCAACTTGAAGCAAAGAGTCCCAGACAGCACCACTTATATCGTATAGGCCAGGTGCAAGTCGTACTCCTGGTAAAATAAACTCAGCTTCTTTTTACCAGCAGGAAGAGTGGGAACTCGGTGGCACCAGTGTGGAGTAAAACCAGGCAAAAGGATGAAAAAAGTGGAACAATCTCAATTCCAAAATAAACCTGCTTTATACACACCTTATGTTGAGTCGCAAAACCTAAGACTGCAGTCAACATCATTCAAGCCCATAATCTCATCGCTACAGCACGTCTTTATTAAAAGGGAAACCTCACTATTTACATTCTCTTTTTAATATTCCCACTGGCAGAGGAAGGGAGCCTGGTGAGTGGGTGCACACCAACTGATTGCTCTGTCTGAAGGCAAGTCACAGCGGAGAAGCCTGTGCCACATTCTGGATGGTCTTCTGCTAGCTTCTTTGGAGTGATGTGAGGTGTCAGTTGTGAGTAGTATGGACTGTAATAAATTCAGGAGTGACCGAATACAAGACAGTGTGAGTTTTAAATCTTGATTACAAATAAATTGTTGGTATATTTAGGTTTTTCTCTCTCTCTGGCAGATTTTGTACACGCTTGAAAAAAAATGAAAACAGCTCCATATATTCGCTTGATATCTGATGTCCCTTTCTGAAGGTTGTACACTACCAGGAAAGAGCTGTCTTAAACCATTCAAGGAAAACTAGATTAGTATGTATTAGATATGTAAAAAAAAATCAAGATTGTGAAATACCTGCAAGATGTGATGAGAGCAGCCGTGCTTATCCAGCTGCTGCAGACACTGAGGCTTATCTAACAAATTACAGAACATATTAAAAATCAAAGCTAACACACTTCGAGCCCAATTAGCAGTACAAAAATTGGTAGTTGCGCATACATCAAAAAACCTCGTGCATGCTTCACTAGCCTTGGAAGCTGATGCTGAGGAGCTGGAAGGGAGCTCAGAGCACCAGTAAAGAAGTGTGAGCAGGACCTGCGCTGCTCTGTGTCTTGATTTAAAGCTGTCACTTTCCAGCTGGATGGAAACTGTTCTGCTCTCATCCTTCACGCTGTTTGGAAACAGAGACCCAGAGCCAAAATCTGATCTCATTCCCACTGCTGGAAGTATGCAGTAGCCCCACAGAAGCTACAGTCATTACTCTAAAATCACATTCATGCGTACATGTGTGAATCTGCCCTGCGTTGTTGCACGTACTTCAGGATGAAGGATGATGCTGTAAACATTGCAATGCCAGTTGCCACACCGATGTCCTCACAATGCTTCATATAGGCATACAAGTGCAGATTCTGTCCTGCTGTTGCCTCCCAGCTGGCCAGCACTGGTCCTCTTTCCTACCTCCTGCTGTCCTTATCATTGACAAAGGGCATCTCTTCTTTCCAACCAGCCTCCCAACCTGACCCCTCTGCAGTCCACAGGAGTGACACCACTGGCTTTGTGCTTAGCACACATGGATGCCTGCAGCTGCCTAATCGTGTGCCATGCACAAGGCCTGGTCCGTGTGGTCTCAACATGCATCAGCTATGGGGTGTGAGCCCAGGATTCAACCCAGTGGGAAGTGTAAGTGGGACCCTTCAAGCCAACCGGCATCTAAGCAGCTTGAACATCAAAAGGCTGCACAGGGAAAGATGGAAGGAAGAGGAGAAAGCCACGCTCACCCTGTGTAAAAGTGCTGAGCGCTTAATGAGGTATTTATTGCAAATAGTAATCAGCCAACTAGTTAAAAACCATCCTCAAAAAGTGCCTTTCATGCTGGTGAATGAAAGCAGCGGAAGGCTTTTTGTGCAAGATAAAGAGGAGGTCAACAAAATACAGACAGCCTAATTCAAAGATGTCGGTCTGTGGTGGTCTGTATCACACAGAACTGGCACTAGAACCTCCTGTGTGGGGCACTCGGTCGACAGGAGAGAAAGGTTTGCAGAAAACTACAGAGAAAGAGAGGAGGGAAACAAATTAGAGAATGGAAGAGCAGAGAAGAGCCAAGAGGTAGAGAAAGAGTTGCAGAAGGTGTGAAGGAGACACATATATGGTCAGTGAAAGACGGAAAGGAAGGAAAAGAAGTGATATCGCCAGTGAGGAGCTGAGGAGAAAAAACTTAATGAAACTACAGAGGGGAGAGGATGGGGATGGGAAGTTTGGAGGTAATGGACTAGAGAGCAGAGGATTAAGAGGGAGAAAAATGAGGATAAAGAACTAACTGACCTTTAAAGGCCTGTCTGGGTGCATAGAAAGTGTAGGGAAGGGCTATATGAGGAGTAAATATGATGTGGAGAGCACAGGGAGAAAGGCTGGAATATAGTGTGAGCAGATGGTCTGGTGGATAAGGCACTGGATCCAGACCAGGAGGTCTGGGTTGGAACTTCTGGCTTCAGCAAAGGTCAGGATTAGCTGTGTTGGGAAGCAGGCAATGAGGTTAACCTTCATACAAGTTTTGCTTCAGTTTTCTCAGTCTTCAGATATTTTTTCCATCAAGTGGCAGTGAGAAATTCATGTAATCGTCTTCTATCTGTTTTTAGTCTTTATCTGCAACACGAAAAGAAACTGCCTCTAGGAAAGCCTTCCCATTCAGTTGTCCCTTTTGCCCTGTGAGACCATCCGTCAGCTCTCCAGAGCAGGCTGTGACGTGCGGAAATCAGACCCTATAGCCAGTAAGGATATAGAGCAGGTATGTATTTATTGGTGACACGCGTACACCCTGGTGCAAGGGGGACCGTTCCACCTAACTTGCACACCGTCAGGAGAAATCGTGCTATAGATATAGGTCGAACTGATACATAATCAATAGTTGACAGGAATTTGGATACACATTCACTACATTCCTGAGAGCCCATTAGCATGCAGTCCCTCCCCCCCTTGCGCATGCGTAGTAGGTCGTGATGATGAAGGCTCATAGTCTTCCTCGCGAAGGCTCGTAGTCTTCCTCACTGCAAACTTCTGACCCCGAAGGGGGGGCATCCCCCGGACCGGTTTCAGCTTGCCCTGTAGACATCTAATCACCTCCCTGCCAAACGTTTTCGAGCTGCTCTCCAGTCCTTATCTTTATGGCCTTCATCCTCCTTGTTATTCCGGACCTAGTGTCTGTGAAAGTGCTTGGAATCCCTTGTTTTCTAACACTCTCTACCTAAACTATCTCTATTTGCCTCTTATTTCTACTTTGTGAAGCTACTTTCCCTTTTCTTGCTGTGAGGCCCTTCTCTCTATAACTGCAGAGTCCTGTTCTCACTCTTCAGCTGAGTCTCTCATGATACATCTGTCTAGCACCAGATACAATCTCTACACGCCACTGTAACATGAATAAATGAGTTTTGACAGAAGTGGCCTAACTTGCCTGTATTTGAACAGTTAGCAGTGTCGGACAGATCTCATTCACACTGCTAAAAATGTGGAATAAGTCTCCTAAATTTACAGCAGTGGCAGCAGATTGCTGGAATTGAGATTGACTTCCCATAATCATACAAACTGTGTAAGCAAGAAACTTTCTTTTACTACAAGGTTTCTAAGAGGCATAAAATGAAAAGCTGGCGAATATTAACCTGCTACACAGCTATGGCTATAGCTGCTTTCTGAAGCTTTTGTGTTACGAAGAAGATTTAAAAGGTATTTTTCTTTAAATACCGACTCTTAAAACGTTTGTCAAAAGCTTTCTGCATGCTACAGCATATGAGCAATGCCATGAGGAAGACAGATAGGTTTTAGAGACAGTCATTTGGTTTTGGTGGAACCTGGATGCGTGGACCAATTCACAATACTGTCACTGCAGCAAACGCCCAGGGCCAACATTACAGATCAGGAAACCATCGACATGAGGAATAAAATCAATCACTGGCTTGGAATCGTTGCAATTCAGGTGTGCTTTCCCCACCTTCTCCTGTGTTTCACCTGAAAGACACTGGAAGCTGTGTAACTGCTCCACTCTGTCCTCATCCCTGTATTGCTTGGTCCCCTGTTTTTTCCTATTCTCTTTCAGGGATCTCTGGCAATAGGAGGCTGGTTGCCCATATTTCTTGTTCAGAACGAAGAGGGTAGCATGATGCCAGTCCTTTACAGCATCAGCAGAAAACTCTGGTTAATAAAAATGTACTGCTCTACACAGGGAAACCTCAATTTGTATACGTGCTCTGGAACAGGGCACAAAATGTGGGCATACCAGTGCAACAGGGACTTTCTGAAGCTCATCTTCTACTCTGCTTTACTTTCATTCCCTTCACAGCCTGCCCACGCAGCCAGGCAACATGTGCACACACACAGACACAGACACACATACGCACACACTCCTGTCCAGGCTCAAGCTCTGATTTTTGGCAGCTGCCCATAGGCCAAGAGGAGCAAGACTCCAGTCAGAGATGGAGCCCTTCCCGACGTCCTGCTCGGTTATGGCACTTCCATGAGACTCAGCCGTCTGAAGGATGATGAAGTGCTGGGGATGCTAAAGGAGCCAATAACCGTGGGTCAGCAGGGCTGATTTTGAGAAGGTTTATTTTTAAATTCCACCGAGGGCTTCTCCTCAAGAACTTGTGGAAATCTCTCAGTGAAGTCATGTTGAGATTAGGGCGAGTTTCTGCTGAGCAGCACGGCCGAAAATCCTCAGCGCTTTGGTTCGCTGCTAAGTGAAAAATGCAAACTGCCTTCCACAGAGCCTGCAGCTACAACACCAAACAAACAGGAGAAAGTGTCGGGGTCAGGTAGATGTGCAGCTGTAAGAGCTCTCTACCAGGAACCAGCAGCTCCCCTGGGGGCAGAGGCACGGGACCGGCCAGCAGCGGTTGTCTCCGCTCTTTGTGAGGGGGCTGGGATTGCGTGTTAGGCTCTAGTTACTGTGGGACATGGCTGAGGCTTGACCTGCTTTTTTAGCCAAGCCCCGGTCTTATGAATTCAATAGAAAAACTTACGTGGACCTCACTGGGACCTGGGTTTGGCCTAACGTGCTGTATTTAACATTGTGAGCGAGGGAAATATTTTCCTTGAGATTACAGTTGAAAGATTCTTGGGTTTCAGCTGAAGCCTTCTGGTGGCAGAGCATTGCACACTATTTTTTCTTTCTATTTCTTAAGTGAATCTTACTTCTTCTGCACTCAGCCTCTGACCAGAACCTCTATGCCCAAACCTCAGTAAACATGGCTGCTGGGGGACATCGTCGTGTATGCACCCTGTGCCCCCAACCCCCATTGGCCGCAGGCACCTGGTGGGGAGTTTGGAGTGGGGAACAAAAGGAAACAGAGGCCGTAAATTAACGTCTGCTTCACCGTGTGCTGAGGCAGGGGAATTGCTGGAGCCTGAGCCAGAAGGAGAGAGCTGTGCTAGAGTCTATCATATTTGTGAAGTACATATGTGATAATACCACTGCAACCACAAAAGAATTTACAGCAGGAAGCATTGCAGCTGTTGCTTATTAGCATTAGTACAAATTACACAAAGCAAATTGTTAGCAGACATGTTTCCATAATATTTAACTCATGGCAGTGAAATAAAAGTGATTTTTTTCTCAAGCAAAATTTTAGATTTCCAGGGGAATCCGTTCCCAATTGTCCATGAAGGGAGCATGGATTGGAAGGCAGTGTGCAACTATCGCAAGGACCGAGGCAACGTGTGCAGAGATCTGCCCACTTTCTTTGGTGAGAGGGTGCAGATTCAGGACCCCATTTCTTGGTGAGAGAAGCAAAACCCACATAACTCCATCCAACCAGGTATGGGCATCAGTGCCTGGGACCTGCTCTGCAGTTGTCATGCTAAGGCTCCGCATACAGAAGAGGAGAGAGGCTCTTGCTGACATGCTATTTCCCAAGATTTTTGCCCCCGAAGTGCTTATTATGAACTATTTTCCTAGCAACCCCACCCAAGCCTGTTGATATGGAAGCAGAACAAGTGAGCAGAGCAGTCCCAAAATGCCAGCTCCAAAGGGAGGATGGGAGGGAAGTGGAGACCAAATCTACATAGGAATGGACTGACATGCTTTTCCTTAAGAAAGAAAGACGTGTGACTCTTGACAGACTGCTGACAAGCTGTAGAAATTGAGCAATTTGTTTCAGGGCAGTAACAGCCCAGAGTGATGCTTTGCATGCCTGTCTCAAGGGTGCCTGGCTGCATTAATCACAGTGGCCTGAGCTGCTAGCGCTGCAAAGGGCACTGTGCTCCTCCAGCAAGACAGTCCACTCAGAGCAGTGGAAGCATTCCCTTGGGCACTTCTGAAAACCCAGTTAGGACTGGGAGGGGGGCACTTGTCAGGGTGGGAGATGGGACCATGACAGCGAGTCAGTGTGAGGGCAATGGATGAAGCTGCTCTGCAGCCACCAGTTCTGCTACTCCTCGTGCTTTGCAGCTGGCACTTCAGCAACGGAAGAGCTCTCCCCATATCCTCAGACTTTGCCTGCTTTTTTGTTTTTCTTAAGGCAGAGGCTCAAGAAGTATTGAAACTGCCTAAAGCAAGCCAAGTGCCTTCCATTGCAGATGCATTTAAAAGCAGAGAACGGGCAGATGCATTGCACACAAAGGACAAGCACATCCACCCACCTGTTTGGAAGAGTTAAGAAATGCAAGTGGTTGGATGCAGTCTGAAGTGAGAGCTGTGAGCAGAATAGCAAACGAAGCAATTTGTACTAGCAGTATGTGAACAGCAGCTAACACAGTGTAGCAGAAACACTAAGACACAGCCTGAAACAGTGATTGAGCACCTGGTGGAAGGCAGGGCCAACCCAAATGAGCTCAGGTGCATGCAATGTACCTGAGTGATGGGAAGGGGTGGAGCCAGGATCCACCCCCTCCCAGACCTCATTTAAGGGCTGGCCATGGTGGTGAGGGTTTCTTACTGGAGATCTCTGCCTACCTGAGGCCTCCCAAAGGTAAGCAGTTTCCCCCCTCCTTTGTTTCTGCATCCACAGCTGCTGTACTTGAGCTTATCCTTACTTGCTGTAGCCTGGGACTGTGCTACCCTGCTGTCATTGTTGTGTTTTCCATTACATTATAGTGTTACACCCAGGCAGGTGACTCTTCATGGCTTGCTCCTGACCTGACACACTCCACACAGCACAGTGTCTTAACCACCTCCCTGACAAGACTTAGGAGAGGAAAAACTAGTTATAATTGCAATAATTATTGCCTCCCAATTGCCTTTTGGTGAGGGGGGAGAAAAAAACAGAAACACCAAAAAACCAAACATGCAGCACAGAGTTTCTTTCATAAGCTTTACTTTCATGTAAAACCAAGCCACTAAATGCCTTCTCTGTAAAAGGCAGCACATTAAATGTCATGGCTGGAACAGCCTGCCATGCCTAAAAGTTCCATATCAAATGAGATAGCACCACTGACTGTATACATTAGATACATACATAAAAACTATTCCAGCACGTTAAATGTATGAACACTGTTGCCACTGCTGTGGTGTTATCAGTCTTCTCAGCTGCAACCTCTGCAGGGTGGAGATGGAAGAAAAGGTGAGATGTAGAGCTGAAAGAGAATGACTCTTTTTCAGGGAATTCTGTAGCTATGAATCTTTTTTTTCCACTCCAAACAGAAAGTCAGTTTACAGAATCTCCAGGAGAATACAGTGAAATGCAAAACTCTTTTTCTTTTTTTTTTAAACAGAGGTGTTCCATTTCCAAGATGTCAGAATGATGTTTTGACATTATTGAAAGCTGCGGTTTCAGTAAAATAGAGATTCGCGTTGGAAAGTGACAAACTTTTAGGAAGGGTTCTGCTTGTGACAAAGTGGTATTTTCTAGCATTGAAGCCATCTGATAAATTCGAACCAGCTCTGAGTACTGATACCATAGTATGTCAAGGTGGGGCTTTAAGGGGAAGAATTCAAACTATCACTGGGGAGAAAAAATAAGTAAAAGAGAGGTTAAGATCCAAGGTGTGGGGAAAATAAGGAAAAGGATTGTACGAGGACTCTGAAGGTGGTGCTATGAATTCAGCAAGATTTTTATCTGCTGTGGAGATAGATTGTTGTGGAGAAAGGATTCGTGTTTTTTTTTAAATGTAAGTGTGGAAAACAAACTGTACAGTTCTCATGTTGTGAAGCAGCTTCTGTCTCAGCCAGATACCCCCATGAACAGACACAGTGATACAGCTGGTGTCACGTTCAAGGAATCAGCCTGTGAAGGGTTCAGTATGTTGTGTCCCTGGGTAGCATGTGACTTTTCATTTCACATCCTTACTTCAGCTTTACTCATTTTAGAAATGTTTTAACGTGGAGACAAGATCTGCAGAAAGCCATCCAGTCATGTCAAGGTCCAACTCTTCAAACATACGCAGACTACTTTGTTAATCTGGGGGTAGTTCTCGGGAGTTTACTGGAAGTCTCGTGGGATGTCATTAGTCATACCATGGATGATCTAATAGTGATAGGGTAAGGGGGAATGGCTTTGAACTGAAAGAGGGAAGATTTAGCTTAACTGTTAGGAGGAAATTCTTTACTCAGAGGGTGGTGAGGTACTGGCACAGGCTGCCCAGAGAAGTAGTGGGTACCCCATCCCTGGAGGTGCTCAAGGCCAGGTTGGATCAAGGATTTTCAGGATTAGGTCTTGAAGTGGTACCTTTCCATACAAGTTATATTCTAGCAACATGCACCCAAATGAATTTCATTCCATGAGGTATTTTTTTGTAATATTTTGCTATACATACAGAAGCTGCCATGGATTCTTATATCTTGCTTATTATCAGGGTTCTGTTACCCAATTCTGTTGAGGTGAGCTTCAAAACAACCTTCATGATCAACAAACATTTGCTACCACTCCTTGTCATGCACCAAGTGTTTAAACTGTATGGATGTGTCCCTTCATAATCCTCCATTTGTGAAGGATGAAGATGAGGGCATACCTGCTCCACAAATCACCTCCTCACCCTTTGACCTGCCTTTCTCCTGGCCTGGCTCCATAGGATATCAATGAGCACCTCTTATATTTGAGCAGAGGCCGGAGGGCGCTACTTGGAGTCTACTTGAAAACATGTGCAGGTATGCTGTAAGCAAGCGTGCATTGTCCTGTCCAGCAGTGCAACCAGGCAGTGGCCCTACAGCACCCACCTTGGCCCTGACCATTGCTGCAGTGCACAGCAGTGTGCCCTCATGGGGAACGTTCCCACCTGGCAAACAAGGACAAACCCAGAAATTCTGTTTCTTTTTCTTTGAGTGCTGCAAACCATACGTCAGGCAGAAAGGTGGGGAGATGACGGCTGAGCGTGCCAGACACCGTGGGAGCCATCCACCCCCTCTTCAGCTTAGCAGGAAGCATCCTGTCAGAAACGCTTTCTGCACTGGGACTTTTCTTGAAATAATTAACTGTAAACGGTGACGGCTTGTCCTGCTGGGAGCCTGCGATTCCTCCTGGGTATTTAGAGATGTGCTGGCTAGGAGAGTCAGATGGTCAGAGCTCATCAGACGGAAAGCACCATGTCATTGCGGCTCCAGCCTCAAGTCTATTAGGGCTGCTCCCTCTAGTGGGAAAAGGTACTTCAGCTGCAATAAAAACCTTTTCCCTCTTTTTATTTGTTTAAAAAAAAAAAACACTTTTTTTTTCTTTTCTAATTTTCCTTCTACTTTTTTTTTGTTTTCTTATTTGTTTTTCCTTTTTTTCTTTTTTTTCAAACTGAAGAATTCAAGTTTTCCAGATGTTAGTGCAAGACGCAGGGCGGTTCCTGTTCAATGTTGGCTGACCAAAGGGCACACATCCCCCAAACACTCTGAACATGGCAGCCCAGCCAGCACCATGTCCCACCCCATCCCTGCCTGGCGGACAGCCAGTGGTCCTTCTGCCAGCAGTCACTGTTTGCTTCTGATTTCCTCCTTCTGATTACAAAAATAGGACTTACTATAATCATAATAATATTAATGGTACAAAATAATTACTGTAATTATACATTTTTTGGCAAATTATTAACACAAAGCAGCCCAAAACCTCCTGTTGGACTAAAAAAAATTGTGAAGATGCACAAATGTTAAAAAAGACAAAGTCTTCGTTAAAAAAGAGGGTGAAACAATCTGCAAAAGAATGCATTTCTGTAAGGCAGCATGTTACCTATAGTCTTCTGTCTAGATTTAGGTCAGATTCTGCTGTTGTTCAGGAAGCTGTTAGAACTTGGCTTGCTTGAGCTTATCAATGTGGTAGCACAGTTTCAGCGCGGGTCCCAGTTTCAGCCCCAGGTATTTCATGATCATGTCGCTTTTCAGCAGCAACAAAGCATTGCCATCAATCTCCTGGTTTCAGAAGAGAGAAAGAGAATCAAAATATGTAAACCCCCTGCTTTCAGCACCACGAAAGCAAGATGGCAGCACTGTGCCCTGACGTGTTACCCAAGGTGAATCAGAAACGGCACGTCCTAGATGGAAATGTCATGAATTTTGAGATTGCATTAAAAAATTGAAAGCTGAAGTAGGATAAAAGGAAACTCTAAAGGAGCCTTTAATCAAATATTACTACTTATTCTTCAAGGATCCACAAGGTTTGTCGGTGTTTTTGATTCTGTGGCAGTAAAATCATGAGGATTTTTTTAAACATCAGACTTGCTCTAAGGCCAGCTCTGAGAAAACCAGTTGATCTTAAGAGAAAGGAGTGAGTGATGGAGGGATGTGGCCTCACGAGCTGCTAATAGCACACCTCTGAATCTCAGGTCCAGCTTTGTTCCTGGCTATCTGCATATTTTGTGTGTCCTCAGTACGCTTACTTACACCCAGCGATACATGCAATTAATTTCTTAAATTGAAGGCGGTAGTACCGTAATTCATTTGATTTATTAATAAAATTTATATGAACTTAATTTAACTCCCACATAACTGGTGGAAATTGCCACCAAGTTCACCTGTTTATACCAGACCTGTTGGCTTTTGAAAAACCTTTCAACTACAAAGTGCTGTACTGAGCACCAAATAGCACTGGTGTACAGTGATGTGAGCGGTGTTTCACTGTAGGTTCTCCTATGACCATAAGGTACAGAAGCTTCCAAATACAGTGCCCTTCTTTGGTTTCTGAGCTTGCCTGTTTTTTGTTTTTTTTCCCCTCAACTGTATTAGGGGATCTGCTTAAAAATACTACCTCTCCTCTTGGTCTTTGCCTCATTTGGTTACTTGGAGAGCTAAAACATAACTAATGAATGTGAGTGCGTAAATACAGACATCCACACAGGAGCACTAATGCTGTATATATTGTATTTGATGGTTTTCATGGCACATCTTTTCTCTGTGATCCATTACCTACTAATTAAGCAATACTGTGGATCCTAATTTGCCCTGATCATTATTATTGCATTCAGCAGGTGATTTAGCTGATGAGCAGTTAAGGTCACTTTCTGATTAACTCAATCAATTGATGCTCTTCATTCTGCAACCCCCACTCCATCCATTACAAAAACTCTTTGCTTTCCCACTCTCCTTCCCATTATTTTAAAGAAGCTGAGGAAAGGAAGATCACAGTATCATATTTAATATTTACTTAAGAAAGAACACTGTACTCCTGGAGCTGTGATGCCATTAGGTAAAAATGCTGTCGAGGTATTTGGTGTGAATGCAACTGTTTCTAAATGCTGAGTTCAACATTTTGTTATTTCCTCTATTATTATGATAGAGTAGAGGTCAAAATTAAACTCCATGACTGGAGTATGCCAGAGGGAGAATTCATATCCAATCAAATACCCCCATATTAGCCAAATCCCTGTATGGATTGTTGTCTTGACTTATCTCCAGTATTATTGTATCAGCTCTTTAAAAAAAATAATAATAAAAAAAATGTGGGATTTCACAGCATGGTTCCTAAGTTTGCAGTAGAAGGCCTTGAATGAGATCTGGAGCTGTTAAATTCAGTGCAATTAGCTTGTTTCACACACATCTGTTGAGATCTGTCCCACTGCAAGTTAGAGTGCTGCTGTTTTCCTGCAAGAGATGGGGACAGCAAATGTGTAAGCTGCAAGGTAATGATACAGTGAGTATGAACATACGGCTTCCAACTGCAAGAGTGTGTATTGCTGTGCTCGTGCCAGCTTCATGCACGTGTTCTAAGTAGACCCTGATCAAGTCCCGTGTCTTCAGCACAAGAACTGCACTTGGTGGTTGATTCATGCTTCTGCCCCTGGTGAGGAGAGCAGAGTGAGAGCCACAGCCACCCTGTGACATGTGTTGAAGCTGTGGCCTGTGTGGGCTACACCTCCCTACAGCTGGGAGAATGGCTCTGGGCACTGCGGTCACCACTCACGTGGACCAATATAGCAGTGGGAAAGAGTTCTGTCTGTATGTAGGGTACCTCCCCACCCTTCCTGTCCTTGTGGCCCCACCACCTTCTCCCTCCCAGTGTCATAGCTCAGATGAGCTGACTGCCACAGCAACAATTTCAGGTGATAACTGAGCCTTGTCAATGACAGTAAGTGCTTCTAAGTAAATTATGCACCTGCTTCATAGAAAGATTGAATATATAGGAAGATATGGCTAAGGTTAATGGACTAATCACTTGTCTCTCACCCCTGGGGTCTCTGTGTTAATCCAGATGAGATTTGAAGGCTGAAAAATTGCAGGGACATATATAACTCCAAGGCGTAATTGAATTGAGTTGTGTGGTAATCTTACCCAGGTTCTCAAGCCTACTGCATATTTTACAAGGAAACCAATAATGAGTAGAGCCCATAGGTGCTGGGTGCTTGACAAAGGCTGACAGAAACAGTCTCCAGTGGCAATTTAGCTTGGTCTCTTTGTTCATAGAGCAGTGATAGTATTGTGGCACGGCATGCTTCAGAGCAGCAGGCCCAGTGAGCCAAGATTAAATATTCATTCTGGGAGTGTGTGCTTCACAGACCGGGGCAATTTTCTCTACTGGTGCTCAGCTCCTTCTACTAGTCTCAAAAATTCATGCCAAAGCAAGTTTCTTTAAGTCTACACGTGGCTCACTTATCTTCCTGATACCTACCTGGCCAATGCGGGCCATGTGACTTCTCTGTAGAAGGCAGGGAAAGAAGGCTGGCCTGCAGTCACAGGTTTAATGCTAGCATGGCTAGGCCTGCTCTGTTCTCATCCCACCTCCCTGCCTGCAGATGTCAAATGGCCTCAGCCCCTGACTGTGGTGGGCATCCATTGAGGCTCATGCTCTGAATTGGCCAAGGAAGGGTGGATGAGGCTGAAGATGCAGTTAGATGTGGTGCTACCAACTCCAGCACAAAAGGAAAGTCCTTATCAGATATGTGTTTACAGTCTACTTTACTAATTAGAATTTCTACCACTAGAGATGGCCTAACGAAGGCAACTATCATATTCCCCAGTGAGTCAGCAGGTCTTTTAAATCTGGTTATGTGGTTACTTAATACTAAAAAACCACAGATTTGGCTGTTTCACGCTTCTGCTGCTAAATGTCCACAGATACAAAAAGAAAATGCTCTTTAGAGACCAATCACAGGTATCCCGGGAAAAAAGATATTGTCATTGAAGCAAGGTTTTTTTTGCCAATCTGACAGTGAAAAATGAACACCAGATCCTGCGCGATTTCTCTTAGGTTTAGCATAACAATTTATGCTGGCATAGGGAGAAAAATAACATGCATTTCCTAAAGATGTTGTTAGGGTTTTACCATTGAGGGATAACTGAATGTTTCTTCAAGCTAGCCCCCCTGTTTGATGTGAACCCCTTGCAGGGCCCCGTGCTCAAAGCATCTGAGCACAGGCACTCCCTATAGCAGCCATAGACAGGGGGCATGCGGTGTGCTGGCTGTCTCTGTCTCTCTTGCAGGTGACTTAAATCCCCTAGAAGCACTAAGAGCTGCCTTTACATACGTGTTTTCTGAAGAGCTCCACGTGGGGACCTAAAGCGTGAGGGTCTGCATCCTTCACAAACCAAATCACATCGTCCACAGTCCAGGTCAAAGGATTCTTGCTTGATGGCCGAGCCATGTCTTGTCGTTCTGGCGAAGGACTTGAGGCTATCGGTACAAAAAAGCCCACAGCAGCACATTACAAAACCATGCAGTGATTTCCTTGGTTTGTGAGAAGCCCCACGTGTTGGACACTGGATCTGTGTGCATCAGCCTGAGCTGACGGGGAGGGAAAGAAGTGATTTGGCAGTTTTGGATCCAACTGCTTACCAGGGGATACGATCCCAGCTGGTGAATTGTGTTAAAAAACATGAAACCCTCAGGTTCCTGCTGAGGAAGGAACAATGTGCCAGCTGCCAGCCTCTTAAACTGAGCTGCCCCTGCTGTCTGATCTGCAAGCAGTGGGGATCTCGGCTCCAGAAGACACCACCCTCCCACCTGGAGGCATGAAACAAAGGAGCTTGCCGTTGAATGCAAAGGCTAGGTGATAAACTCTGGATTTAGCAAGTATTTTTTTTCTTTGCATCCAGACATTCAGACTTTTCTTGGAGCTTAGAAGTAGGTTCCTAGTGAACGTTCTGCTAATCTTAGGCTCGGGCGAAGCTGAGGGTCCCCAGTGAATGCCTGTTTGGAGACCTACTAAAACACATGGAGATGAACACTGCACATGTGACTTTTTAATGGTGTAAGCCCTGGATGATTTAAGGTCACTTTGACTTGCTGTAGCTTTAAATCAAATGAATAAAGGCACATTGGAATGAAAGTGCATTTATGTTTTTATTCTTAGTCTCTGCAGAATTATAAATCTTGGCCTTAGATGTGTATAATTTGCAGACATACATATACCCTTACGTTGCTTCACTATCCCAAGTACTGCATTATGCTAGGTTACAGGAAATCTGTTTACTCTTTTTTGTATCCACATAATGCAAACTTTATATTAGCAGGCAGCAGCACAGAAATGGATGAGATGTTACTTGCCGAGACCTGCTCGTCAATTTCTGCTAAGGCTCAATTTTCAATGAGAGGTGCAAGTGGTAAGCAAGCAGGCGCTGCAGCAGACAGAAAGGGAAGCAGAAGAGTACAAACAGAGGGAGACCATGGATTGCTAAACTGGATCCTGGAGAGGCCCCAGGTAGCAAAGAGGGGAAACAGAATGGCTTCAAGCCGCTGAGGAGAGAAGGGCTGAGCCCTCCAGAGAAATTCTCAGTTCATAACAATGGATAAAATGTATGAGAATACCACGCGTGGCTCAAAATCATCATGATAATGCATATGAGCAAATGCAGTGGGCTGGGCTGGTGGCTTATGTAAATCCTTGTTCTGATGACCTCAATAGGGCCGTGCTGATTTATGTGAGTGGGGGTCTGCCCATATATGCACAATAATGGCTTTATGTGCATATTGGCCCTTTTTTTCTTG
This sequence comes from Gallus gallus, assembly GCF_016699485.2. Taxonomy (NCBI): domain Eukaryota; kingdom Metazoa; phylum Chordata; class Aves; order Galliformes; family Phasianidae; genus Gallus; species Gallus gallus. The sequence goes on along the minus strand of NC_052534.1, from coordinate 67,372,703 downwards.
CCGCATCCTCATCCCACAGTATAATGTAATGAGGTATATTTTGCAGTTATGAAGGATGAACCGTAGTAAGCAGCAGTGCTATGAATATGTGAATCTGGTCGATGGGTTTCATAATGGGATGTGATGTAAATATCATGATAATTACACTCTCATTTGCTAAGTCACTGTTCTGGATATAAAGGACAAGGAATAGCCGCAGGTCCTCTTAATTAGACAGCGAGGATTTGTGTTCATATGGACTCATGCGACCCTGGGCTCCGCTCGCAGAATAAATGCAATACACAGTGGTACAGACACCATCTGGACTCTTTGGCATGAAGCGATGAAGATGAAGAGTGCAAAACGTACGGGGCAATTTCAGCCAGCCCCTGGATCATCAGTAATATTGAGCAAGTTTGTCAGGGACGAGTGAGAGAACCACGACTTGCCTGGGAGCTGGAGGAGCCAGCACTTGCAGGAGGCTGCCACAGGCTGATATACCAGCAGCACAAGCTGAGTGTGGGCACCACGAACCGAGGGCAAGGGGAAAAACAGGCTTTTGTGAACCAGGGGGGAAACAGAGAGGGGAGAGAGAGGCTACCCAGTGCCTGAAAGGCTGCAGAAGTTACAGCGCCACAGCAACAGTGTGGTCAGGGAACATGTTGTGCCACTACCGACTATCACACGTTTTTTCCCCTTAGATTTGCATGACTGCAAGGAAACCCCAGAGGGCTTTGCCTGGGGTTCACACCAGGTGAAAGGAGAGCAGCCTTGGGCCCAAGTGACTGCTGCCTGAAATGAGCTGCTTCCAGAAATGCCCTTCTTCCAGAAATGCGTTGCTTCCAGAAATGCCAAGAAAGGGTAAAGGGAAGTAGCAAGCCCCTGGGAGCAGCCGGGAGCCTCTGCAGGCATTAGAAATATTGGTAATATAAGGAAGTGGGGTGAGAAGAAAAGGTTGAAATGACAGGGTGAACTCTACTCAGTGCTCTGCAGTCTAGCAATCAATAGCATAAATCTGATTTTTTAGAGAAATATATAAATGACCTTTCTAAAGAGTCTGCATGGCCAGAACTCTTCCAGCCTCCAGCAAGCGAAGGTAATCCTGTCAAACCCCTATCTGAAGTATAATATAACTATGTAGAAACAAAAACTACGCATAGGTATTAGCTCTGTTTTAAATCTATATATATACCTAGGTTCATGTCCTATATTTTCTGCTGCTTTCTCATGAATTGTGTTATTTTCCTTGCATGTAAGTGGCTACCTTTAAATGCTGTCAGTAAAACTGGGATACCATCAGCTTGCAGACAGACATCTCAAAAGCAGTTCATAGCTGGTGAGGTTGGAAGCGATCTGCTTTTAAAATGTATTTTGTTTCCTAATTTATTCCGACTTTTTAACTTTGTAATTTACCCATGTAAGTGCAATTTCTTTGTTTCTGAAAAAAATAAATCATTTCATGCCTACACAAAGGCACGAGTTCTCTGTTTCAATAGCATCACTTTGCTAAAAGATTATATTAAGCACAAAAGTGTTTGATGGCAGCAGGGCAAGTACTATACATTTTTTTCTTATCTGAAGGTATTCGCATTTAACCTAAGAATTAGATAAATGAGGAAGTCTCATGTCTCCTGGGTATCCTATGCCATCCTGTCATCAGAATTAATCAAGATGATAATGAATACTCAGATTACAAAGAGATGGGAGTGCTCGGGACCAATAATTATTTTTAGAGATCGTAATCTAGGTCAAATCCAATTTCCTGTTTTTGACAGGTGGCAAAAAAAAAAATCGTCAAATTAATGGAATGAGATATGGAAATTCAGGTAATCAAAGGGAAGCACTCCCCTTCCTGCCTGTGTTGGTACTGGAGAGGATGGGGAAGGGGCTCCCTGCAGGGGAAGGCTCTTGGGGCACCCCAGCTGAGACCATCGCAGGGATGGCTGGAAGTACGAGATCAGCACCCAACACCCAAGGAAGACAATGGCAAGATAGTCTTGGTGCAAAGGAGCCAGCGGCTGAGCTCTTGCCCCTCAGGCTTTTTTCTGAGCCCGCTTCAGGCTCTGGATGTTCCTGAGAAGGAGGGTGAAGGGAGGGAAAGCCAACATCTGAGTGGCTGCAGAGCCACAATGAGGAAATACAATGCTAAAGTGGAGTTAAACCTGTGAAAGAAGGAAAGATAAATAACAGACTCCCTAAATATGTTCTTGGCAAACAAACAGAGCCCCGAGGGAGTGCGGCCATTGATAGATAGGAGTGGAAAGGAAGTGACAGATGAACTTTAATATTGCTGCAGGCCTAAATGATTTCTTTGCCTCAGGGGAAAGGGGTGGGAATGAAATTTTAAAAGGCTCTCTGATCGTACTGGAGCAGTTAATAAGGAGCAGCAGATCCACTGAAAGTAAGCCGAAGTAGCAGGCCCTCAATGGCACGGAGAGATAGGAAACACTTCTTTAAAAAGCCCTCCTACTGCACGCAAGGACAGGAGGAAGGGGAAGGCCCTGCAGGAGAGGCTTCCTGAGACAGCAGGCCGCACCGAGCTGGACAAGATGGCAGCACCCACTGTGCGGCATGGGGATGTGAAGCCAAACCACCAGAGCAGCCCTGCTGATTGACATACTGCCATAAACTGGTGGCAAATCCTTACTGGGGCTTTCCTCGCCTCTCTTTTGAAGGAGACAAAGAAAAGCTCAGTGCTGGTGTTGAACCTTCCAGGTTGTGAAAGTGACCTCAAAACCTGGCAAGCTGTGCATACGGAAGCAGTGGGACCAGGGCTGAGCTTCTCTTCCCTTGCCATTGCCTGGAGGAGGTGCTCCCCTGCTAGGTGCTTGCAGCGCTCGTCTGCAAAAAACAACCTTCGAACCCTGTGCCTGAAATGCTGTCAGGAAATAAATGTATTAAGCAAGCGGGACTGTCTCTTTAACAAAGATCCTCAGGGGGTAATAATTAACTGCTAATATTGGATAATAAAATCTGCATAAAGCCCCCAGGCTACAGGCAAGGCTGATGCTGTTACGTTGTGGCTGAACGCACAATTCTTCACACTTGGGATAAAGGGTTTGTTTGTCTGTTACATAAGCAGGCTTGGAAAGGTTTACGGTTTATGATGTCCTTGACTATTCCTTCCCAGATTTAAGAGGTTCAGTTTGGCAGATGATGACAGCAAAGTGCATGTTTGTCTCTTAGTAGCCCCAACCGGCTTTCTGAAATGAGATTTTTTTGTTTGTTTGTTTGGAATTTTTTAGCACAGTCATGCAGGATTAGGCATCGTGCTTCCAATCGCATTAATGAGAGCTTTGGGTTTTAATCTCATCCATTCCCCTTGAAAAGCTTGTTCTGCTATGAGCTGAGATACGTTCTGCGGTTATGATTTTTTCCACGAGGTTTGCCCACCCTGATAAATAAAGCATGCTATTTTTCTGATATATCAATAAATGAAATGGATTGGCTTGAGGTTTTGGAGAGAAATTCTTCCTCTCCTTAATGAGCCCTGTCCATCCCGGTCTTTAAGTAAGCAAACCAAGGAGGATTAGAACGGATGCATGTATGCACCAATTACTCATCTTCACCCATTTATGATTCAGCAGCGTATGAATTGTCCCTAGAAAGAGGAAAAGCATGCACAGAAGCATCATATTGAAAGCACAGATTCCTAAGACCTTTGAGAGAGATTTTGCCAAGACAGTAATCAAACTCCAGCGTAGCTGCACTGAAGCAGTCGTGGGAAGATACATATTTAAAAGCCTGTGATTACTGTTAAAGTATAAAGAGAAAAATACATGAAAAATAGGATAGCTGTGAAAAAATAGTGTCTCTACCTTTAAGGAGAAGCAAACAGTGCTTTGTAGAAATCCACGATGGGAATTCCAGCGGTACAGAGCTGTGCTACAGAATTGACACTATGGCAAATGGAGAAGGAAATGAAAGCAGACTGCCTGGAAGCGGCACCGTTTCTCTAAGGACAGAAGGGTTGCTGTAATAAATCTGTGGGCACCCTGACTTCCTGGTTGTCACTGTGCTGTACATCTCAGTCACTGAAAACACCATGGCCATAAGCGAGAGCCAACTGCTCTCCTTTGCTTCAGAGAAAGCAGCTCCAGGGGCAGTGAAGAAATTCAGGGGAAAGGGGTGGCGGTGGCACAAACGTGCACAGATCACTGGGGCAGATGTACAGAGGTGCACAGAGCACCTAGAACACGTGCAATTGCTAATCCTCCTGATGGAGACCTTGACAGCAAACCCATCTCTATATGGATATGCTTGCCCCTGTACGTTGCAGACCCTCTTGTACAATGGATGGTACCAGGACTAATACATAGTTAATAATTATAGGTAAGTACTATCAACAGATTGACAACTATTTTTTGTGATGCTCACTTCTTAACCATCAGCTTTAGGAGCCCTTACTGCTGAGCTGGCCAAGACAACAGTGACATTCATAGTCAGAGAAGAGAAAATAAGACAGCTGAGCAAGATTAAGGAGCCCTGATTTTAAACTTCAGTCTCCTGAACATAGATTCAAATCCATTACACAAAGGCTTTTCTCCACATAATGCTTTTCGTAAGCACAGGAACTTTAACATGGTATTACTATTAATTATTATTATTATTATTATTTATGCTGAAAGCGTGCAAGGTATTCAGTAAGCCATTGGGTAATTTAAGAGAGAAAAACCTATGACAGGTTACTCAATATGAATCCACCACTTCTGGCTCAAAGTCTTTCAGCCACCAATTTCTGAAGGTGGAGAGGGTGCTGGGGAAGCACTGCTGTGTCTGCACTCAGCTCTGCCCTGGGGCATGCCTCATGCTGGAGACAAGATGCACAGTGAGGCAGGACTTCGGTCTCAGCTGCTCTGACCTTTTCCTGCATGCTATGAAGATATAACCAGAATGATAAAGATTTTCAAACCAAGCAAGTAACAGCATTGTTAAATCTTGGCTCATTTCAGAATCCCTTGCAGTTTCCAGGGGAAATGCAAGGGCAGAAAGACATTGTAAGGAGCTAACTCTGGACAAAAGGGTTAGGGGGAACCAGCAAGGCTACAGCAAATATATCGAGAGGAAAAAAAGTAACTGGAGTGACAGTAGATTCCATTAATAAATGAGGAAGGGGAAGAAATTAATGACTTGAAAATGGCTGAGATATTCAACTCCTTTGTTAGATCTACCTTCAAGATGAAAAATGCATAAATGAAGTTTGAATAATTAGTAAGGGGTGAAGACACTGTTCAAATGGCTACTGATAAAGACCTGTTAATGGAGAAATTGAAAAATGCAAATAAAGACAAAGTTAGCAGAAGTTCAGGGGATCACCTAACCCATTTGATGAACCCAGGTCTTTTCTGGGGTGAAAGAAGCCGTGGCTAACAGGGAATATAGCACAAAGCTGGAGGAGAGCAAATGCAGTCCAGGATTAGAAAGCACGCTTGCTCCTGCCTCCGCTAGTTCTCTCCTGACACTGAGGATCTACCCCATCCTCTGCCTTACACCAGGCTGCCCCTGCAGTCCCACTTGCTCCCCTCACTTCAGCTGCCAGGAAAGCTTTCCTGGAGGGAAGCCACCTTTTGCAATGAGTCCCATTCTAAGAGGGCTTGGCACCAGCAGAGTGCCTCTAATGGGCAGAGCGATCAACCCAATGAGTCTAAATCCTGGGAGGATAGCTGGACAAAAATGCAAAGAGAGCTGGGAGGAAGGGTTATTGAAAGCAATGGTTCCTGTGGCATCTCTTGGATCTGCAGATAAACTTCTAGTGACTTTACCTCCCTAAAGGATAAAAAAGCCTTGAGCAGCAGGTGGGGTGATTTCTAAAAATACGTACACATCTAGAAGGCAAAATCTTTTGCTAAATTGTTTGATAGGCACTAATATTTGAGTTTGTTCTGTGTGGTACTTTGTACACAGCTGGTGCCATGCAATTAACCTGTCTGTAAGCAGTATCAGTCCTGGGGAGGAACGCCTTATATATTAATATTTATATCTGTAAATTGGTAATGGCAGTGGTGATTGCCACTCGATTATACATAATACATACGTTTACATAATTAATAACAGCATTAGAAAACATTCACCATTTTACTTAATGATGAACAGATTGATTTTGTGTTTACATAGGTTATTATTTCTCCTTGTAAGTGAAAGCATGCGTGGTCTGAGTGCATGTCAATGCAAGTGCACCTTGCTGACTTCCCTGGGAATTTGGGAATGAGTTAAGACCCCAGCATGGCACCAGCATAGCAACACACATTGCTAATAGGAAGATATTATATTACCACTTGTGTTTCCTTCAGAATAGGTCCCATTCCTGGTTGGGCTGGAGGCGTGGTGCCGCAGGCCGGCAGAAGAGGACCTCCCTGAGGACACTGGGGCGGGACGATGGCCACAGGAGGAAGAGGAGCCTCCAGCAGGATGTCCATCTGCAGGACTCTGCCGCATGGCATACACGGAGCCCACGCAACTGAAGGCAGAGTCAGTAGGATCTGCGCTGTACCGCTTCATATTAGCTGCATCCAGGTAGTCCTCAGGGATGACTGTTTCTGCTCAACAAGAGAAGAAAGAATCAGTAAAATGGAACCAACATTTAGCTTCACTACAAACTTTCTGTACAGACAGCTGGATGGCATGGATAGGCTGGACCCAGGAGGCATCTTTTCTGAGAATTAATAAACAATAAAGGGAAGCACAATCTCTCAGAAGTCAGTAGGATCATGACAGGGAAGCTTTGGCTTGATGCAACCCATCTGTGCATTTAGGGCAATACTCTCCCACCACTTCCCACTCCCACTGGGTGGGAAGGCAAAGGCAGGTCTCACTTGCCTCATGGTGCTCCCTGAACACCACCAAGAATGGAGGTCTGATGGACAGCGTGAGGATGAGGAGCTTCAGGAATCCAGCCCCTACACATACATGCTATCTCTGCCTTAGAGGTTCCCACTCCAGCTGGGTGAAACAAAGCATCAGCATCAGGTAGGCAGGGAGTCCGCAGATTAGGAAAGTGCCTCCCTTTTCCCCATGATGTTTCTCTGAGCTGCTGAAATTGCCACTGTCCTTATTGTGTGTACAGTCCCCCAGCTACATCCGAGCAGAGTGAAATCACCTGTATGGTGTCACACATCTCCTGACACTCAGTAACAGGATGAATTTATACTGCAATTTGTGCTACGAGACCCAAACCCCATTGCTAATACATGTAGAGGTTGTATGAGTAGTCTTTTCCTTTTAATTTACATTCTTAACATTTTCTTTCGAAAAATCCCTTTGCAGCTGCATATAATCAGTGATGTTAAACAAACGCAATTTAGTTTGACAACTCAGATACTCAGAAGTTGTTCCACACCGGCATCCTGGCTCACATGTCAAGCCACAACACAGACTCCTGCTGCATGATTATCTGACTTTTCATTTGCTTGCTGCTGCCTCTTAAAACTTTGGCCTGTTCTGGGCCAAGGCTGGACTCACTCTAAGGCAACTATCCCACTAGAAGGACAGCCATGAATGTGAAGTTTTCTCACTTGGGGCACTTGCCTTTGTAACTGCAAGTAACATTCCTCTAACTATATTTTTTTCCCTTAGACAATTTGGATTCTTGCAGAGTGCATTCAGGTAGCCTGATGCTTTCTGCCAAGGGTTTCTGAGCTTTATTCCCACACAAATACAAATAGAGTGTAATTCAGCTGAATTCAACAGAGTTCAGCTAACATAACACTGGCATAAGGGAGACGGGAATCTGGCACTCTGAACCTTTCTCCCTTGCCTTCAACAGATGTCAAAATTGTATAGCAATTGAGATAACTACCTTGCTTTTCAGACTCCTCCCCGTAAACCAAAGAAAATCCAATCAAGCCTTCTCATTCAAAGGAATTTAATTACTGTGTAGAACACTTGCAATAAAAGCCTCTTATGCATAAAGAAGACAGCTCTTTCTGCAGCATCCTGCCTGCACCGCATGGAATAATTATGCCTCTTGTGAATCATTACCTCTTTATTTCAGGAAAAGAATGCTTTTTTAATATGATTACAATATGAAGAAGATACAGACTGTCTAAACAACAAACAGCACGTTAGAACAGCCCTGCTAAATAAACAGCATACAGCTTTTATTACTATGGATATAAATGACTCCTAAGTTCGTGAGTGGACACCAGGGATTTTTTGACTGATGTCAGAATCTCGGTAATCTATGTAAAATAAGACCTGCATGGATGAAAATCTCCCAGTGGAAGGGGGTGTATGAGTTGTGTATGAGAGTATGATGAAGAACCAGATGCTGTCATTTCTGTTACCAACTCTGCCTAAGACTCTTTTCTTGATCTGTATCAATTTAAGGTTGGACTAGATGATATGAGTGGTCTTTTCCAACCTTAATGTTTCTGTGATTCTATGAATTTGTTCCACCTATCTCTGCCTTGGGCTCCACAATGGGAGTAATGATGCCTATGCCCTGGGCAACCTGAGTTAGCCGTGCAAGTTCCTGTTCATTGCAGGGGAGTTGTACTAAATGACCTTTAAAGGTCTCATCCGACTCTAAGGATTCTATGATTCAATGATTCTATTGCCATAGATCAGCAGGAGCCTCTGTTTGTTACTGTCTGCAACGTGCCCAAGATGAAGATGCTTCGGCAATTTGAAGAGTGACTCACATCATTAGACAAGGTGAAGCAGAGATAAACTTACACAGTCAGGTTTCTAAGCAAGCCTTTTCAAAGCTCCCAGTCTTCAGGTTGGCATCAGCAGTCAGTAGGATAGAACAGCAACTCACCAGAGTTACCTCTTCCTGATCACAGGCAGCTCATGAGGAAAGATGTGTCACTGACTGGGGAAAAGGAGACTTGGTGTTCAAGTTTGAGTGCTTACAGGTTTTAAGTCATGGATTCTTAAAAGGTGATGGTCAGCTTCTGTGCTGCCTGCTGAGTATGGGCTACTTTGTAAAAATGCACTGGCCAATGCAACTTGAGCAACCACATCTTCTAGCTGGGACCATCTTGATATCACCAGAGCAAACGAGACTCAAATATTAGCAAAAACAGAGCATGTTGGCCACTATTAGAAAGCTAACAATCTTGGAGCAAGCATTAAAAAGCCTCAACCAAAAGGAGATGAAGGGTCTTCCAGCCAAGAGCAGCAGGGAGCTGGAGGATCAGCGGGCACACTCTGTTGGGAAGGAGGAATAGTAACATAAAAATCTTGGCTTAAAACAGACTTGTCTGCCTGGACTTCACAGGCTGGGCTGCTTACAGTGGCACTGGAAGCAGTGAGAGAAATGGGCTGCACCATCCAGAAACTCAGGAAAGACTATGGAAGCTTTCTGTGTTCACAGCTGTCTGGCTTCCTGCTGGAAACATGCAGCTAAACCAGCTAAACTCCTGAAGATGAGTCAATGTGAGAAACTACAGCTCACATCCGAGCCCTGCTACATGACTTTGGTCAGGATATCCATCACCTTTGGACCACAATTCTCCTTTACCATGAAGAAAAGTACTTGTTTTGTCTCTCACCTCAGCTGCATGGTGAGTCATTTGCCTCAGGGGTATCTGTACACCAATACAGGACGCCATGTGGATGTAACAGTGCATGTGTGAATGCAGATCACATACAATGGACCTTTGATAGCATCTGAGAATAGAGGCACTCCGGAAAGACAAAAGAAAATAAAAAAATAAAAAAAATTGTGTGTTCCATTGTGCATTAGGAAAGCAAATGAAAATTAATTGCAAGTGAAGCAGGAAATGGAGAAGAGTATACTCAGGAAAGATGATCCTTACCTGACATTTTTCTGAGCAGATATAATCTTTCACTTTCTTCATCATTAAAATAAATAAATAAATAATCCTGACTAAAATCTCTCCTGTAGGCAAAAACTCTTCCTGAACCCCACAGTAATTCCCCCCTCCTCTCCTCTCCTCTCCTCTCCTCTCCTCTCCTCTCCTCTCCTCTCCTCTCCTCTCCTCTCCTCTCCTCTCCTCTCCTCTCCTCTCCTCTCCTCTCCTCTCCTCTCCTCTCCTCTCCTCTCCTCTCCTCTCCTCTCCTCTCCTCTCCTCTCCTCTCCTCTCCTCTCCTCTCCTCTCCTCTCCTCTCCTTTCTGTTTCACATGTTGGTAGCTTCCTGGCACAACTGCCCTTGCCTATGGAATCATACTTCTGTATTATTTCATAACCTGCTCCTCCACCCTGCAATTCTCTACCACATGTATTTACTCTAATCATATCTGCCATTAACTTGTTTTCTTTGCAGACTTTTTTCTTTTCTTTCTCCTTCCTTCCTTCCCTCCCTCCTTCCTTCCTTCCTTCCTTCCTTCCTTCCTTCCTTCCTTCCTTCCTTCCTTCCTTCCTTCCTTCCTTCCTTCCTTCCTTCCTTCCTTCCTTCCTTCCTTCCTTCCTTCCTTCCTTCCTTCCTTCCTTCCTTCTTCTTTCCTTTTCTTTTTCCTTCACTCCCACTCTTCATTTTTGTTATCTTGTCTCCTGTTCCGCATATTACTTAGTGATGGGTTTTGCCCTTTGACACTTCCCTGCACCTTTTAAAGTGCTACCATATATTTTCCATAATGGGTTGACCAGCTGTGAACTCAATATTTTAAGTAGTATGATATCATAGCTTCCCCAGACCTCTCCTCTCCTTCCATCAGGGCCAGCTTTGTGTCATCTCCCAGCCTTGTGTCATCTCCCAGTCATTTTGAGAGGAGCCAACCACAGTGACAGAGCTGCTCAAGAGACTCCTCATATATTTTGGCTTCCCCCTGTATTTTGTATGCCCCAGTCCTGGCTCCAGCTCCTTGCACACTGATGGGTGCTGGTGGGAAGCACAGCTTTGTGAAGAGTCCCACTGGCCAGCATCATGCATTTTGTTTCCACCCTTCTCTTTAGCTTACTGATTTCCCTCTGCCAAGAAGTGGGTATCTCACTCCAGTGTTTCTTGAGAGAAACAACCAAATTGTTCTGTTTCTCACCTACAGATTCTGAATATCTGCATTTCTTTTCCTCTTGTTGAGATTGGTGGAAGCACAGCCTGATGGCCTGTATAACTCTTTCACCACACTACACACTCCTGTCTTCTTTTCTTTAGCTACAACAGTTGGCACAGGTGACCGACACTTTGGATCCATGTAAGCAGTCTTCTTCATGGAGGATTTCCCATATTTTTGTCTAATGAGCTTCAGTTAGCAAGGGTTAGAAGCCCGCATCTCAGCCTTCATGTAATGGCAAGTGTGAAAAACACAGAAAGCAAATGCAAAGATGCAGAGAAAAACACTCCAGGTGAGTTTAGCCATCAGTTCCATCTGGGGCAAGCTAGAGGAGGAGAGAACAGAGTTGTGGACAGTATTAAACATTGTGAAGATATGCCTTGGTTCTGAACTGCTATCTTCTGTTTTAACATCAGCTCTTAAAAGATTAAACAGATATCTTTCCCTGTGCCTGCCAAGCAGCCTCACGTGTTTCCAACCTGTCAGAAGCAGACCATGCACCTTATCTGCTGCGTAGCTTGAGCCTACTTGCCTCCATCTGCAGATAAGAGCTTCCCGTGATGGATTAAGGCTTTCCTGGTCATCCTGCTGTGATTTACTCCTGGACAACAGCACAGCCCTCTCCTTTTAGCTCCATCAGCTGTTCAGACATGCAGTGCGATGAGAATATGATGTCACCCCTTAGCAGGTGCTCCTACACCTGCACAAACACCACAGGGTAACTCTGCCTCACTTATAGGATCACATAGTTCACGCAATTGCACCCACAAGGGAAGGAAGGGGGTTATTCATCAATCAGAACAGAAAGGTATAAATAAGCCTCATCTGCTTGTGGTTATATGTACTGTGAACAGAAAAACCATGGTCACACCATGGAGATGAAAGCTGCCATGAGTTTTCAGTCTGAGGCTTTGCTGCACCATGCATCGCCTCGCTGCACCCTCACTGCCCATTGAAATGCAGAATCCCCTAGGGAGGAGCTGCCAGTCAGCCAGCATCAGGACCTAAATGCTTTAGAGAATGCTGCAAAATGCAACGTTGCCCTGCTTACAAGACTTCAGCGTAGGTGATTTTTTTTCCCCATTTTTCCCCTGAGTGTTTGCAGCGCAGACGAGAGCTGCATCGTGTTTAATGCAGTAGAACCAGGAAATGAGACCGGCTGGGAACAGATCTACACGGCTTTATTGTCCAAAGTGAGTAAAAAGGGAGAGTAAATTTGCAAGCTAGCTGCTGACAAATAAATTAGATTTAATAATAAAAGGTGCTCATGTGTATAAATCACCTAGAGATGATTTTTTTTTTTTTTTTAAGTACTTGGGGATAACAGAATAAATGCCTTGTGTTGCAATGGAGATGTGTTAGTCCTATCTCACAGTGCACGCAAATTGTTTAAGTACTGAATACCCATGATTGAAGGTGAATTCAGTGATATATGGACCGAGCCTTTAGCAAAGTGTTCCCTTCATCTCTTCCTCCTGATTTCAGACCCCATCTCGCTCACCTTTATGTTACACCAAGCCACACATCATGAAAAGAGGATTTCTCGGGGTTGCAACACTCTGTGCCTTATTAGTGTAGCAATATTCTGCATAGGCAGAGAGAAACAGGAGGCTGCCATCCATCTGTTCTGCCTCCAGCCTCCAGCAGCACTCAGGTGCTTTTCTTTTCTATCCACGTAGTTTTCAGTGTAGCCTTTACGCTTATTAATCAGCATTGATAAAAGTCACAAAAAGCTGCGTGTAGAATAGATTGTATGAAAACAACTGTGTTATTTGGAAATTGCAGCACATTATGTGCTGGCATTCTCTACAGATAAAGTGCTGAATGCATTTCTGTTGTTATCACCATGATGAGTCTCCCTGCACTATACTGACTTCAAATATTTAACAGCAATGTTTTTCTTTGGAAAACAAATTATTTGAGGCACATCACATGAGGTGTCTACAGCAAAGTGTAGTAACTGCAGAATAAGCTGTGTTTGCTCCTTAATAACTGGTAAACTCATTCAGTGATCAGGTGGAGCACACGTGGAGCATGGGTCTGTGCACGTGTCTATACACGGGTATAAGATCTTTCATGAAGTTTGCACTTCATTTCTCTCTGCCCAATGCTCAGATGGACTTTCTGGTATTTCTGATGGGGTTTTTTCTGTGATAAGAACACAAGATGGCTTGGCCCTAACGCCTTGCTTCTCCTTCACCGATCCATAGAGAAGCCCACCATAAGTGTTATATGCTTCCCCAATCCACGTTTGCATTTTTTTCAGTGAGGTGGAGATTCATTCCCATGCCCATCTCCCAGCTGTGCTGCCCATCACCTTGAACCTTCCTCTTCCCACTGCTGCCCACAGCCCGCGCCATCTGAACACCAACACCCAACTGTGTGTCCCCCTGCATTTTGCTGCAGATTTTCCCTTATTAGCTTTAATCTCCTGTTCTGCATTCATTTTGCCAACAGATGAATGTTCTTCAAGCAGATGCTGAGTATTACTACTCTCTGAAAGGCGCTTTGATGTACTCTGTATAACTACTGCTAGCAAATAATTCCTGGGGAGAACCACTGATAGAACTGAGCCCTACAAATCTTAAGACAAATTGGGTGGTTTATTTTTGTGGGACTGGAAATGCAGTTGTATGGGGGTTTCCATTTATTTGGTAGCAAAATGGAGAAGGAAAGACTGAAATAAAAGATAAATGAAGGCAGATAAAGGAAGAAGAGCCTTTTAAGCTTTTAATGTGAAGGGTTAAAAAAGAGGGCAACATGGGAGAGGAGAAAAACAGAGCTGAAAAGCTGAAGAACATCCAAGCAAAATTCAGCAAACTCCTTGAAAAATAAAATTTGCTATAAAACCTGTCCAATGAAAACAGCTTAGGCACAAGGCCCCCTTATCCTCCTTCCCCTCGGCTCTGTCCTCTCCCCAGTGGTGTCAACCTGCCCCAGTGTGAGCAGTCCTGGGAATGAGGGAACCCACAGCACACAGTGCTCTGAATGTTCTCCGCAGCCATGGAACACATGGAATGGCTTGAATGACAAAAAGTCATCACCTTGAGGATCATCCTTTTCCTCTCAGGAGCAATGAGAGATCAGGTGTGTCTCACTGGTAATGCACTCTACACTGGGATGGGTAGAGGTTTTGTCACTGCTGGCTGTAGGCAGATACCTGTGCGATGCCTGTCAGTCTGACTGCATAAAATATGGACGTGATGGATAACAGATATTTATATCAATATTTAACAAGTTTAGTAATGGAAATTCCTGTTTCAACCTTCACTTAAACCTTTTAAAATCAAGGACTGCACTCCTAACTTCAGATATCTCCTGAAGGAATAATACAGTTCTGCATCTAAAACATAGTTAAAGATGCACCTGAAGCTAAAACCAAGTTGCAATCACATTTTACCTGATTAGGGCTCTCAGAAGGTGTCTGTGCTTCCTCCATGTGATGGAACGTGTAAGGCTTGAATTCAATACTTGTACCCAGCAGTACTTTTTCTGTAGTAGATATCACCTCATCCATTATGCTTCATGCACTTATGCCCATCATTTTATCCACATGCCTTATGCATACCTTTTAATATAGTAAAAAACACGTTTTTTCCTTTCTTTAAATTCCACATCATAGCCTAGCTCCATGCTCAAGAAGAAATGAAGAAATGGCTTCTTTGGTACCACTGACAGACACAGCTAAATCTCTTGATCTGTTTGAAGCAGTAAAAAAAATGCACTAAAGCAATTTTCTTTTTCTTTTTGTCAACGTATCTGGTATGGCTACTGATGGCATTTCAGTGATGGTAAAAAAGAAGGACTTATAAAATTAATACAAGATGATGCAATTGCCACCGGCAACTCGCATTTGATGAAATATCACTGCATTGTACATCAAGAAAAATTATTTGTGAAAGCTTTAAATATGGATAATGTCATGCAAATTGTCATCAAAGCTGTCAATTTATTTAAGTTTGAGGGACTGAATCATCACCAGTTCCAGGAGTTCCTTACAAGTGTGGATGCTGATTATGGGGATGTCATTGACTTTTCTGAAGGAAGGTGGCTAAGTTGGGATAAAATGCTAGAAAGTTGTTGTGATTTGTGAAATGAAATCATGTCCTTTGTGGAATAGAAAGTAAAACCTGTGCCAGAATGTGAAGACTAAAAACGGCTCACAGTTACAGCATTTTTGGTGGAAAGGTACCTTCTAACTCAGACCATTCTTCGATTCTATGATTCCATGATTTGATCACTCATTTAAATGCACCTTCAAGTTGAAAATCAACTTATTTGTGCTATGTTTCAAACCAAAACAGCATTTGAAATGAAACTTAAATTGGGGCAATCTCAAGTTGTGGCAAATAATTTTATGCATTTTGATACATTGGCTAAACACAGTTCTGTGAACAGCGAAAGACCTGAAGCTGTGCTTTCCATTTTGATAAAAGAATTTGAGAATAGGTCTCAAGATTTCAAAAAAAAATCATCAGTGTTTTGGTATATTTGCAACTCCATTTTCAGTCAGTATAAATGCATTACCTGTGAGTTTTCAACTGGAATACATAGAGTTGCAATCAAACATCCAACTCAAAGAAAAATTTGGTCATATCTCTTTTCTAGGCTTTTATAAGCCCTGTATTACCACTTCACAATCATGCCATATTCGTGTTGTCACTTTCTGGCAGTACAAACATTTGCGAACAATTACTGTCAAGGATGAAGTACAGGAAGAGTAATATTTCATCAAAAATCTCTGACAAACACCTCGAGAACTTAGAAAGAATTGCAGCCACTGCCATCAAACCAGACACTGACTCACTGATTTCACAAAAGCAAGGTCAAATATCTCACCAGGTTTATGTTTTTGTTGCTCTCTGCTTTTTTATGTTTCAATAAAAAATACATTAAGAGTAGTTTTTTTACTTATATTCATTAACTGTATTGCACATTTTATACGCGGCCCAAGACAACTTCTGTTTGCTCAATGCAGCCCAGGCAAGCCAAAAGGTTGGCACCCATGGATTAGTGGGTTGGTGATAATGGGTTGATAGTTGGACTAGGTGATCTTAGCAGTCTTTTCCAACCGTAGCGATTTTGTGATTCTATGATTCTATGTCTCCGGAGGTACAACAGCCAGGAGGAAGGAGACTTGCCCTTGGGCTGGCTGCTGGAGGAAGAGCCGATATTAAATTTGAGATTTCACCATGGCTGGATGGTTTGTGCTTCCTTCTTTAAGTCTGACCTTAGTATTTTATTTATTGTTTAAGGGATAATGTTCATGCCAGAGGAATATATGAGGCAATAAATGGCCTTTGCAGGTAATTAAATGCTGAAGAGATCCAAAGCTACTGATAGCCATAAAAGCCATTTATTCTGCATGTGCTGTGAAGCCAGAAGCACCATTCCTCATAGCGTGCAATGAGACAAGATTAAACAAGCCACAGTACTTGAAAGGGGAAAGACAACATTTTTCTTGTCCTCTCAGGGCTTGAAATTTCTGAGCTGCTGTTTATTTGGTGCTTTGAACAGTCAATATTGAACGTAATAATATGTAGTTTTCTACCATGTTATTCTTTTTCTTCTAGCAGTTTTAGAAGGGCTTTGCACACGGTGACAAGAACTGCTGCTGTCGTTGGACAGATGCTCAAATAAAGGCACAGCAAGGAAGGGTGCC
Source organism: Gallus gallus (assembly GCF_016699485.2). Lineage (NCBI taxonomy): Eukaryota > Metazoa > Chordata > Aves > Galliformes > Phasianidae > Gallus > Gallus gallus. The sequence goes on along the minus strand of NC_052534.1, from coordinate 67,356,105 downwards.
TTGCTCATGCAGTCAGTGGGAAAGTCGCTGATAAACCCAGCTCCTGCACTTAGCCTGGTGCCTTGCCTGCTGCTCACACTCACGTAGTGCACATAGCACTTCTCAGCCCATCTTTTCTGTACGTGCACATAGGAGGAGCACACCTTGTGACACAAAAATTTGGCGATGTAGCAGGGTGTCTCTAGCTGCTGACTGCAGAGGGTGTGAATGGGGGCACTGAGCAAGATCCCTGCTCTGCTGGCTTCTCATTCATGTTGCCCCAGCACACTGGAAGAATTATTTGCAGTTGAATGAGACTTTGTCTTTTTAGCTGAAAATTCACTACCACTTCTATGGAAAATTTTACAGTGCAGGTCTAAGGTGCTTTGAATCCAGTTGCCATGGGGGCAGGTGACATCTCAAACTTCACTATGATGCAGACCTGAGGCTGGGCATCTCCTGGACAAGTCCCTCCCATAGCTGCTTCCCACAAATTGTTTTCACAGCTCTACATCACCTCACAGCTGACAATACCATACAGAAGACAGAGCAGCAGGGTGGGTTTGTCCCCAGATGTGCCAAGCCACTGACTCAGGTTGGATATTAGGAAAAATTTCTGCTCAGAGAGGTGAGGCATTGGCACAGGCTGCCCAGGGATGCGGTGGAGTCACCATCCCTGGAGGTGTTCAAGAACCATGTAGATGCCACACTGAGGGATGCGATTAGTGTGCATGGTGGGGATGGGATGACCATTGGACTAGATGATCTTAATGGTCTTTTCCAACCTTAATGATTCTGTGATTCTGTGACTGTGGGAGGGGGTCTGGGCACATGTTGCAAGAGGCATTATTAACTCAGGCACAGGGAGGGTGATGCAGTGTCAGCAGGGCTGACTGCAGACACAGGCTCTGGGTGCTAGCTCCGAGGCATGTCAACATCACTGTAAGTGATATACGCATGCATCAACAAATCCCACCTGGCCCACGTGAGCCATTAACATCTGGCAGCTGACTGCAAGCACAGGTGAGTAATGGCTCAGGGGCATGCGCTGCAGGGCAAGGTTAAAAGGTGGCTCCTGTATGGTGTAAGTGAATTAATATGACTGGACACGATGCCGGCCTCGCCTTTCACATCTGCCAGTGTAAATCAAGAGTAACTGCACCGAAGTCAATACATGTGTTAAATTCATTGGTACACAGAGGCTGAAAGGCACATGGTTTTAAAGAAAAGAACATCTCGATTATGAGCTGGAAATCAGACACAATGAAAAATGGGGCTGCTTTGCATGGCTTCCCGTGGTGCTTTATTATGGCCCTGCACCTTCCATGCAAGATCTGTTCCAATTGAGGCTCTCTCAGACCTGTCTGCACAAAGGCCTCCCATTGTCCTTCATTATCGCCACTGCGTAGAGCCCCTGTCCCTGCTCGGTGAAGCAGAGGGGCCTCTGTGCTGACCTTGCTGCAGAGAAATTCTGGCTTCCAGGGAGGAGGGAAGGAGATTTAGGCAATGCAACACCTCACAGAGACTCAGAGGCTCAGGCTCCAGTGCTATTGAGTACAGCCTTTCATTAGGAATAGGAATATTGTTTATCTGCCTGCAAGAAAAGCAGCCTCGGAGTCAATCTCCTGGGGTCCAGTGCCACATCTTCCACGCCTTGCAACCAATAATGCAACATTGCTAATGATAACCTGCTGGAGTAAAAAACAGGCAGCAGCCAGGCTGGGATAAGCTGTGTGATGGCAGAACCCGACTCTCAGCACTCATGTCTCAACACTCACTTCTGCAGTGAAATGGTGGAGGGGGACATGTTCAGGCTGTGTCAGCCATGGCAGAAACTATGAAGCCTTTCATCATATACAGCATCACCACGCAAAAGCAAAAGCAAAAGCAAAAGCAAATGCAAAATTACATTGCTTTTCACTGTTGGCTCCTTCTTTTCCTCCATGATGTTTAAGAGTAGCAGCTGGATTTCTCTGCACTGAAATATTTCTGCCCCATGCGCACACCCCTCTCTCAGCTTTAGTGTGTAATGTACACCTTTCAATTATTCCCGGCAAACAAGCAATTTGTGGAATGCAGTTGCAGACATGAAAACACCTTTCTCACATTGTAGACATGAAAACACGTAACTGAGTGCACGAGAGAGAGTGTGCCTCCTTAGCACCCATATCACTGTTAACGAAAGGCAGCAAAATAATTTAAGTTGGGGTGGTCCTGCTACTGAAACCATCACTTCGTACCTCTCTTTCAGTTCCTTTGAAACTTCTACCCCAGGGCCAGATATAGTTGAGGAGGCCAGAATTTATGGGAGAAAACCAGTAGAAACAGGGACAATGGGGCTACACAATCCTTGTTTCCTTAGAAAGAGTGATTGAAGAGGCATAAAACAATCAGAAGATCGTCCCTGTCAATGCTGAGGCTCCTCAACACAGTGGTTCTCAGCTAAGAACTTCTTCTGTAGCCAGCAGGAAAGACACTGTGCATCTGTGTGCTGCTTCCCCCTGGAAAGATCTCCCAGGGACCTGCATTGCTCTAGCATATCTCTAGCACATCCAGCCATCTCTTCAGCACTATCAAACCTGGAGCATACATTGACAGGGCAGCCTACCTGCCTCGATACGTCTGTCCTCGTACACCTCCACGCTTTCTGACATGGCGCCGTACTGCTGGAAGGGCTGATTGCTGAAGAGGTGCTCACACAGGAGGCTGCGGCACAACTTCTTCAGGAAGCGCAGGACATACCCGATGCTGTTCACTGACAGCAGGTTCAGGAGGTGCTGCTTCCCCTCAAAAAATGCTGAGACTGGAAAGCAAACAAGAGTGACTCAATACCCAGCAAGGTATGGATGGTTATCATTTGGGAGCAGGGAAGAAGATTTCACACTAATGTTTGTCTGCATGTCTTAAAGTATTTTACCCAATCACCCCACCTGAAGTTCAAAACAGACTAGAAGAGCTTAAGGAGCTGAATTCATGTGACCCAGATCACTTCTCCCTGGGAGCACTGAAAAATGCAGCCTGGTATGAATGGCAGTGCAAGGATATGTGAGGGAGGCATCCAACTGAAAACTGCACTATATGATCAAAAGTAGGCAATTACAATGCAATTCCCAAAGTTCTAAAGAAAATGAGAAGATGAGGATTAAAGATGTGGCTGTGAACAGAATAAAAGGTACCAGGGTTCTGCTGAGGAGTGGTCTGCCTGACTAAATCAGGAGTCTTCGTTTAGTGGCATAACTGCACATATAGGCAAGGGAGGGGTGGTGGTGGTGGTGGTCCATCTGGTATTCCTTAACCCAGGAGAAATCTTTCATTAAAGTGGAAACCACAGTGTGTGAGAGGTGAGTGAGGAGAAGACTACAGGCTCTGCCAGTCGGACAGCCCTTGTGCTCAAGAGGAAAGGGCTGGCACAAGAACATGCTGCTGATGCTGCAAGCTGGAAAGCGTTTTCAATGGAGAAGAGGACACAGATGTCACACAGAAAGGACTGGCTAATCTTGAAAATTGGACATACAATACTAAGAATAAAGGCTATATACATATATTTATATATATATATACTTTTTTGTTTGTTTGTTTGTTTTTCTGAGAAGCTCAACAGGATCCGATCAGAGGGAAAAAGATGGGACAAGCTCACCAGAGATGCCCACGAGCCACCCAGCTGACACATCAACGAAAAATATAAATAGATTTCCAGGAGATGCTGGTCAAAACATTCCAGGATAGAGGAAGGACTGTCAAGTCCTGGAGAAACCTGAAGTGATCTGGTGAGCACCAGTAGGATGAGAACCACTCTCTAGATATACATTAAGGTGGAATTCGAGAGTGAAAGCAAAGAAATTAAGATTCCTGGGTGAAGCTGACGAAGGAATATATTTAGCCAGAATTCAAAGAGTGCACAGGTCCCCAGAGAGGTGGAGGGGTCACAGCAGACCCAGAGGACCAATTGTAGCAGGACACATTCAAGTGCCAACAAGTTTGCAGGGAGAACTATGTGATATGGCTGCCTGAACTTCACCACCCAGAAGGCTTTTTCTAGTCCTCCATCCTCCGGTCACTACTAGTAAGTCTAGTTTTTAGTCTTAGGCTCATTATCTTCAGAATAGCTTCTGAGATTTCCTGCTGGTTTGAGCTACCATACGGGATTGCAGTCCACATCTGACTGAGGAGTCATGAGTTGAGCCATAGAAAGATGATGGCTGCCTGTGCTGCTGCTGGGATGGGAGAGAGCTGCAGTCTCAGAGCTCCACCACGACCAGAGGGCCATCATCCCTCCTGTGTGTCCAGAAGAGGTGAGAGGTTTGGGACAATGTTGGCGAGGTGACTTTAACTCAGCTACCTGAGGCCAGGCCAGCTCAGAGACAAAAGCATTTGTCAGGCCTGTCATTTGTCACAGAATGCTCAGAACAAAGCATGTGTCAGGCCTGGTGACAGTGTGACCTTCCTGCTTGCAATGAAAAACATGCAGCACAGAACCAGGAGAAAACAGTGAAGTTTTGCACTAAGTTACTCCAGTCTCACGTTTCTTTGACCAAATCTGTGTCATTCTTTGCATACTCCCACACCTGTAGTTAGGGAGAGCATAGGAGAATTAGAGGAGAGGGAATGAAGCAGCACTGACGTGCTGTTCCACAGTGTGTGGTTCCTGTACAAGTGCTACAACTGCTGGAGCTCACAGCGCTTGGCTTGACTCAGCTGCAGCAGCTCTTCAGAGAGCGTTGTTCCCACACTCCCACCGTTTCATTTCCACTGCATCCCCATATGCCAAAACAACGTTGTGACACAAATCTCCTGAAGTGATTAAAAACAATTCCCTGTTCAGTCTGAGAGACAGGCCAAGGCCTCAGCATGGGACATGAGAGGTCATCTAGACACAGTGAGAAGTGTCACTCCGGGAAGGTGAGAAGCTCCTGGGAAATTCCCTCTGATCTCTGGTTCCCTCTGATGTATTTGTTTAGTGATGCTCCATTGGAGGCTGCTGCAGGACTTCTGCAGTTCCTGCAGCTGAAAGCAGGTTCAGCTCTGGGCCTGCAGTTGGATACATCAAAAGCTGAACCCTGTGGCTTTCCTTCAGAGCAACATGTGAACCTCACACAGGGTTCCAGTGCTGCTCTTCACTGTACGACTGCATGAAAAGCTCTGCTACAGTTGTAGCCTGAGCAATGAGCACTGAGCTCTGAAGATAGCCCTGCTCCTACTCTGAGTTACTGCTGCAACACTCCTTACTAGCACATTTCACTTTCATCCCATTGACACTGGTGCAGCAGCTCATTTTACACAAGCAGAAGTGATGTCCAAAGCTGGTTGCCATCCTGTTAATGTAAATGGGGCAGCTAGGACAGGCAATGTTAGGGATCACGATAAGGCTTCAAGCGCTTTCCAGTTGTTCGCAACCCACAGCATTATAAGATTGCTGAGGTTGGCAGGTATCTCAGCATCCATCTGATCCAATTCCTGTTTGAGTTTGGACACCCACAGCAGGGCGCCCAGGCCCTCCAGGTGGCTTTATAAACCCCTGAGGAAGAGACCCCACAGCCTCTAGGCAGCCCGTGCCAGCACTCCATCACATGCACAGCACAGAACTGCTGTCTGGTACTCAGAGAGAGCCTCCTGTGCTCCAGTTTGTGCCCACTGCTTCTTGCCCTGGCACCAGACACCACTGAAAAGAGCCAAGCTATGTGATCTTTGCACCCTCCCCCCCCAGGTATTTACAGACACTGATGAGCCTCCTCTTCTCCAGGCTGAGCAGGCCCAGCTCTCTCAGCCTTTCCTCACAGCAGAGATGTCCCAGATCTCTTCAGCATCTTGGTGCTGCTTTACAGTTGGGTGCCCTGGTGCCTGGGGCTGTTCCTCCCCAGGTGCAGCCTCACACTTCTCCTTGCTGAACCCCTGGAGTTCCTGTCAGCCCCTCTCTGTGCTGTTGGGGTACCTTTGGGTGGCAGCACAGCCCCCTGCTGAGTTTGGTGTCATCCATAAATTTACTGGGGTTACTGGGGAGGCTCTCTACTCCATCAGCCAGAGCATCCATGGAGTTGTTAAACATGAGTGAACCCAGTACCAACCCCTGGGGTTGTTACTGGCCTCCCACCCCTGCACAAAAATGCCGTACCTGACACCATCTCTCCTCCATAGCCTTGCTTGATGAGTGAGAAGACAGTCTTTTGCTGAAGTGCACAGTCGATGCAAGCCTGAACAGCCTGCTGCAGGACTGAGGAAGGTCTCTCAGGCCCGAAGTGCTCTGGCAGTTGCTGCACTTTCTTTTGGTCGAGGTACGGCCCCAGATTAGCTTGCTTGTTGATGTAAATGCAGACTGTGGGCACAAAATCCCAACATGGTTATTACAAAACGGCCCTCAGAGCACCCAGCAAATGCTAGCTTTATGTGTTTCTATTAATTTCATGAGCTCTTTCATTCATGAATCACTGCCATTTGTGATGGCACAGTCAGGCTTCCCTCTGCTAATTACCCGTTGCCCAAGTGAAGTTAGTGAAGCTTGGGCCTTTGCTCATAGTCACAGATGAGGACAAGCTGAGGTCAAGGAGTTCCATGCACCCAGCTGGTGAGCAGAACAGGGGCCCAGGGAGTGAAGGATAGTAATGAGCCAAGGTGTTTCAGCAACAGCTAAACTCTACCTTGAGGTGTTCTGCTGTTTTTTTTCTTCCTGTGTGTTTTTTGGGCTGGTTCATGGAGATGCCCTTTGAGAAACATTGCTCCGAGCTTAGTCTTATGAGACTTTGGTTCAAGCTTTGGCTTCTGGAGGGTGATTTCAGGGGGCCGCACTGTGCTGCAGTGCTACACCACGGGCTGTGTGAGGTTCTTGACCCTCCATGTCCAACCCTTCCTGACCCCCCATGTCCTGCATGCTGCACCACACCAATGGGACAGCTGTTGCCTGCAGCACCAAGCCCACAGGGATCACAAAGGCATCTGCAAGGGATGCAGTATGGTCCACAAGGTGGAGTAGGCAGTTTTTCTCAGTGCCATCAGGCTTGCTTGCAATAGCCAAAAAATCAGTGTTCTCCCTGTGCTTGTGTAAGCATCTTTAAGCCTGGCTGGGGCTAACCACATCTCAGAGGCACAGAGCTGGTGTTGTGGTAACTACAGGCGACCGAGACACAGCCTGAAGTCAGGCTAAAGTGAGATGTATTATAATAGCTGGCTGAGTGCACTGGAGCTGTCATCTCTCAGACAATATAACATTATCCTCTGACAGAAATCAGATATGTGACAAAAAAACATCAAGCAATGCAGAGGACATGATGACAGCTGCGTAAAGTTGGAAATAATTTACAGTTTGCATCACCATAATGAAAATCTAGTGCGACTGTCACAGCACACACTGCCACCACATCCCTCACCCAGCGGCAGAAGGGGCTCAAGCAGTATATCCTGGGTAAACAGGGCCATAATAGCCATCATAATTATTGTTACATGGCACCGTGCACCTTCAAAGCACCAAGCAAGACGAGGCACAGCGCACCCAGGGACAGCAGCAGCATGCATGGGTTGCAGGAGGCTGTCAGGTGAAGTTCGCCAGGTGCCAAGCCTCACCGGGTTTGCTAGCTTGGGCCTACCTCCGACCCTTCATCCCTGATCTGTCCAGAGCCTTCATGCACCAGCCACATCTTGCAGTGCAGCGCAATGTGAGATGCTGCTTGGCACTCTGTAGCCTTCAGATGTGACAGGACAAATGAGAATAGAATATATTATTATCGTCGCCATGCTTAGTATCATTTTGCTACCAGAGCAGATGGAAAACTTCTCCTCTGTGCATCCCAGCTAAGAAATAATGGGATTTATATGTTTAGTTTAGAACCTAATGTTATCTAATCCATTTCTCTGCTGAAATCTCAGGGTATATCTACCGTCTTGTTGATTTTCTTCTCATTTACAGCAGTTTAAAGGCATTGACCTATGTTCCTTCTGCTCTGATAAGCAAAAAGGAGTAAGACTACCATCAGAAATGAACAGGTTTGCTGTTCCTGTGAACCACTGGGGTCTAGGTGCTGGTTAACTCCCTCTTTGCCCTTCTCTTCCCATAGAGGCAAGAGATACGCCCTGCTCACACGGTGTTAGGTCTGGTCACTGTGACACAGACGGTGGGGACAGTGTTGAGCATAAAATGGTGGTGTCCATAGGATGCTGATATCTGCATTTCAAGAAGAATGGGCCCAAGGTCTCTGCCAAACTTGGCACTGTCAAAGCATAGTCCTGCAAGACAGCACTGCTGTGTGTCATTGCCAATCAGTCTGATTTGGAAAAGTCCCATTTTCACGAGCTGTGCTCGTTCTGAAGAGCACAGCAGCTGGCTGCCAGCTGTGAGATCTGTTCACCCCCTTGCTGCAGCATTCTTCAGTCCACATACCTGTAAGAGCCTGTGGGGTGGTCGATTTGGGGACGGTGGCTGCATCCTGTGGGATTGAGCTCACATCAGGCTCTGGCGTGCTTCTTGGTGGAGAGATTGCTAGGGGAGTCATCAGGACACGAGACTTCAGCTGCAAAAAACCCCAGTTGTGTGGGAAACAAAAACAAACACCAGATATTCCAGTTTCGCTCTGCATGTGTCCCTCCCCAGCAGCTCCCACCTGGGAGCAATTTGCAGCCGCAGGCCGGGAACTCTGCCCTGGCAGGAGGCAGGAGCCCACAGCCGGGCTGATTTGCAGCAGGCAGCAACACTTCCAGTTATGGGATGCAAATATTATGCCACCCATGGGGCAGTTATTTACACCTGAGCAAATTGGGCGTAACGCTCTAACAAATCAGAGCAATGGCATTTTACAACCTGTTTCATGCCTGCGTAAATAATTCCCAGTGATTCACAACAGGGGAGACATGGGTGTTTTATCCATATCATACTTCAGGGCTAAATTCTGCTCCCGATTATGGGGGTGTAGAACTTCTGTGGATCCAGCGGCACCACGAGGCTCCTTTGGGTTGGCACCTGTGTAAATAAGCTCAGACCGTGGTCCATAGTGTGCTACTACCCGACAGTAAATAACAACTGCTGCACTGTTACACTCAGCAATCTTCATGACCCACAGCTTGGCTCGGAGAAGAAAAACAGTGGGAATTTACAGCACAACATCACCATGTATTTTAGGTAGAAATGAAGCCAGACCATTGCTACAGACCCAAACCTCCAGTAGTCCTGATGGAGAACAGAGGTTATTTGGGATAAAGATTTATGTTGTTCATGATTTATGGTTGTAACCACGTAGAACAAGCATTGCTATGTCAGTGTGACAGTAAGAACAGGAAATGGAGGACGGGAGAGGGGAGGCTGCTGGGCCTACCACCACCAAAGGGAGTTTTTTGCTATTAAATCTTCAGGAGTTTGGGTCCTTCCCCAGGTATTGGCTTATCCCAGCAAGGGCTTCACTGTAAGAGGACTTTAGGGTCTCTCTTGCTTTCAGTATCATGGTAGCTAGTACAGGGATGGTATCCATCAAAACAAACAAAACAGCTGTTTCACTTGCCCCCTAGCTCTTTGTCCCCGTGCCCACAGCTCAGTGGCCCCAAGCAGGGGTTCCAGTGTGCTGCCGGTGGAGGCAGAGATTTGCCAGTGCGCAGCAGCTTCTTCCACCTGGTACCTGGTGCTGGGGGCACAGGCAGGCTGCTGTTTGAGAGCAAAGAAAGAGAAGGCAAGCGTTGTCAACACTCAGCAGCTTGCAAGCTCCTTCTTGGCAGTCTGTTGGTGTAGTGAGAGGTTTACTGCAAACATAATTGCAACCGTACGTGCTCTTCAGCCTCTGGGTACAGATAAATGCCATTTTTATTAGGGGTAGAAGAGACTATGCCTTCATTTGATCAAAATTAAACAATGCCTGATAACAAGAGACAGCACAGTAGTGAACGCAGCTAAAATACCGTCTGGGTACTGAAACCCACAGCAGTCCCTGTGTCTCACTAAGTGCTGATCCAGGTATTTAAATTAAAGGTGTCTTTTCTTGGGCTGGCTCTTCTCTATCAGAAACCCAATCCACCAGCCAAATGAGAGCTGGGCAATAGAGAGAATGTGCAGATAGAAGCGAAAGAAGTGGTGAAAAAGAGAGAAAGAGAGATGGGGAAGCCAGGGCACTTTGGGAATTCCTTGCAGTAAGGCTTTCAAACTGGCTTTTGAAAGCCAAATGCCATAAATGGACTGAATACAGCATGAGATAAAAAAGGCAATGGTTGCTTTAAAACACACCACACAACAGCCCTGGTCTTACTGACCATGGAAAAGGGACCAGAGGAAGCTTGTAGGGGAGAAAACAAGAATGTCTGCTTGGCAAAGTCATTGTGCATTAGAGGCAGAGACCATGTGGGTATTCATCTGTTTGATGCAGGCTGTGTGCTGATCTGAGTATTCAACCACCACGACAGGGGTGACTCTGGTGAGCCCCGGGGTTTCTGATATGCCCTGCACACCCACATGGAGCAGTCAGCAGAGCTGGTATTCCTGTCATCCTGTAGCAAGAGCAGGGAGATGGGCAATAGTATTTCCCAGGTGCAGTCCTCCCCCCTCCAGGTTCTGCTGCCTGTTACTTGGATGCCCTCTAGCACCGCACACACCCTGCAGCAGCACTGCTTGGGAAGCGCAAGGAGCAGGGACAGATCCTCCCACTACTAGGCAGGGCTGCTGGACAGATCTCTTCCTAACCAGATTTAGAATCCCAGGAAGAATTCTGTGCTTAGGGAAAATGTAGTGTTTTATGGCTTGTGGGTGCCCCATCCCTGGAGGTTCTCAAGGCCAGGTTGGATGGGCAGCTGAGCTGGGGGGTGGCAGCCCTGCCCACTGCAGGGGTTGGGGCTGGCTGGGCTTTGAGGTCTGTTCCCGGCCAAGCCACTCTGCGGTTGTGTGATTCTCTGGCAAACAGCTGGCATCAGGTACAAAATGATTCTTGGAGAAAGAGCTAGTGAAATTTCATAACTGAGTCTGCAAAAAAGAACAAACAGGTGAGTGGGGAAAGCAGCTTTGCTTTGAGGTGAAGCGTGGTGAGATGTCAGTTTAGGAGGACGCGGACATTTGCTTGAATATCTATGAAAACAGGCAATGGGTCATCTGGTTATAAAGAGTATGTGATTAAAAATGTACGGTATTCACATCTTGGTCAAAATAAATTTAAATCTAGGCTGTAAATTCCTCGTTTGCTAAAAATTCAGAAGTATTTTTCCATCTGCTCTGTAATAATTCGGCTATCGGGTTGCTATAAAGAATTTGGTTGCCTGCCACTTGGCCATGGTCATTCTTTAAAGTGCATTTAAGTCCCACGGCATCTGAAAGTTGTACAATTAGCGAGCTAATTAAATCAAGCTCCAGTTCCCCACCAAAAAGGCAATCTTTGACTCGTGCTCAGACAGAGCTCCTCGAGCGTCTGCTTCAGAACCCTGAGCCATCAATTGGAATAGCATTTCTTGCTGCTAGCTGCCGCTCCCCATGGAATAACATCATCCCGATGGCAGTGCCCGACTGCCCTGACACTGTGATCCAGAGCACAACGCCATGGCAGCGCCACAGCAAAGCTGAGCCTTCCTCTCCGGTTCTCCCGTGCACAGACTGGTGTTGGGCAAAAGGCTTTCTCACAGGAGGAGGGGTGTGATTGGGGTGGAGCAGAATGTGCTACCAGCATGATTTTTTCACGTTACAGATCCTTTGCAAATGGACGGACAGGCTGCTGACACACCACGCACAGGGTCACAGTGAGATCTGGCAAACCACTCAGGGCTCCATTTCACCACATCTCCGCAGTGTTATTACACCAGAATTGAACAGTTTTAATCTAGAGAGCCTACAAGTGACCCAGCATCACTGATAACAGCGTTGGTAACCGCAAGTGACTGAAGTAAATCAATTCAGATGTTTCCATCCTGAAGTTTTAACTTAATACTGAAGCAAACAATACTTTCTCAGTAAGTATTTCCATATGCCACGTTTTACAAAAGAAAGCAACAAAAAACTAGAAGTATTCTGTTTTTTTTTAGTAGGGTGGAAGAGGAAGCAGCTCCTCTTGCTTTCTCCACCCAACACTTGCACAAAGCTGCCTCCTTTCCCGCATTTCCCCTGGAATCCTAGGGCAAAACCTATCACAAATAGCAGGGGGGGAAGAAGGAGTGTGAAAAACACATATCTACCTTGTGTCCGGGCTTCCTCCCTCTCTTCTTTGGGATCTTTACGACCGGCAGAGCCCCGCTGGGTGCAGAGAAGAGGCTTTGGACGGTCACCTTGATGGGTGCAGGCTGCAACGGGGGCCGGCCTCGCTTCCGCCCTGCGATGCGGGGGGACGGCATGGCTGCGGGGTCCCGGAGGGTGGGCAGGGGCGGTGAGTGGCTCATCTCAGGAGCTGTGGGTCAGCCAGGAGCGGGGAGAAAGAAGAAAAGAGCTTTCTACTCAGTTTTTTCGTTCCATGGCTTTTCATCAGCACACCGAGCAGTAGCACGTTTCCTCACATCGTCATTTTGTCTTTTACTGTGGACCATAAAGCAGTGACAAATACGCTACGGGCATGCACTCCTTGGTGCAATGCACTGACCGCCTTCAGCTCAGCTGCTCCAAAGTGAGACCAGCCCCCAGGCATGCCCAGTTCTCCCTGCTGACTGTGAGTACAGTGCAGGGAGCTGCATCAGGTGGCAAGATCTCTATTGCAGGTGGCTAACAGTGAATCCCACAGTGGCATCCTTACCCCGCATCCTGCAGATGAGCTGATGAAGGCACTTTCTTGCAGCCGTTAGGATCACTGAGAGCTTTCTCGTGGCCTTTAGAAAGCACCTTAATGTCTCTGTTGAGTCCTCATTTTGCCAGGGTCAGAGATTCGGTGAGCAACTGGCTCAAGTGGTGAGCAACTCACTCTGTGCTGAACTCTGCTCTACTCCAACCCTGCTTTCAGTGGGATTCCCTCCTGCGGTCCCTGCTGACCTGCATTATTCTAGGGCCCGCTGATGCTGCAGCTCCTTCCTCACCTTGGAAGTACTGCCCACATCAAACAGGCCTCCCCCCATCTCACTAAGCACAGCACTCCCAAATAGGGAGGCAGAGCTGGACCGCCAGGCTGCCGGCACAAAGTAGGAGGATTGCCAAACATTTACTCTCTGCAATTTTATAGCATCTGTTACCACGCATGCTAGTAGTGGGCTTTTGGATGTACTCCATCAAAAGCTGTTATTTCATCACAACTCCGTGCAGCTGATGAAGTTGAACAGGGGTAATGGAGTGGAATCTGGTCCATTTCCCTCTGTCCAAGGTTTAATAAAGAAAACAAATATACAACCATACACAGAGTATCAAGGGAATACACAGCATTCTTCATAGCTTCTGGCAAGGGTCGTGTGCTAACAAAGGTCAATAAAAAACCCATGCAGAAATAGCTTTTTGAACGTTGGTTTGTGCAGGCATCTGCTTTCCTGAGCGTGGGCAGAATGCTAACCCCGGCCCCAGCCGGCATACATTGCTAGGCATAAGGGCATCAGCAATTCTCATGCTTTTCTGATAAGCCTTGCTACGGCTGACGTTTTCAATTTCATGCTCCCCCAGGCCAGTGATAACAGAAGACTCCTCGCTTTACATTTTTACAGAGCTGACTCCTGGCCCTCTTGCTTACGGAGGAAAGCCTGAAGATGTGATCCCAGCACATCCTCGATGCTCAAAAGAAACAGAGAGCAAGCAGAGGTTTGTTCATTACCACAAATAACTACAAAATCTACCAACTGCAAAGTCAAATCTGATAATTTCAGAAGCCGGCATGATCAGATTGAGCAGAGCTGACGTTGCTGGCAATGAAATGGGGCTGTGCTACCGCGTGGTGCGAAGGGGCTGCCTGGTGAGGAGTGTCTGCTGCTGGGGACCCCCTGCCTCAGGGGTAAATAGGCTCTGCCTGGTCAGAACTTGGAAAGCGAGGCTCATTGACAGCTAGTTCTCTCCTCTGGTCTTACCCATTCTGCAGTCTACAGAATCAATTGCTGGATGAGCAAAAATAGAGAGCTCTGAAGCTCAACCCCCACTAAATGCATTTATTTGAAATATATTAGAAACAGATTTTTTTTTAAATAACATTGGGGCTATCTGCTCAGTTCAGGCAGATCCATCACATATGACAGGAGTTGTCTGGATGAGGAACTACGAGATATGGTTTAGTAGCTTGTGGTACCAATGGGAATGGGAAGGCGGTTGGACTGGATGGTCTTGTAGGTCATTTCCAACCTTGTGATTCTATGATTCTATGAGTTATCGTTTGAATATACAGTTTCCAGTCTTTGACACCAACTGTCTAAAATTCTCATGCAAAAGCTGGGTGTATAACATCAGGTCAGAGTGAGCACTGCATGACAAAGCTGCCACCTTGTACCACATTGACCAAGGATCCTCCAGTTATGCTCAACCAGCTCAGGGACCACCTGAAAGCCCGCTGAGAAGGTCTGGTTTGTACCGAATAGAAGTCTGGTGTGTCTGTGGAGAGTGTAGTTTCAGGGTTAAAAGCATCAGGCTTACCACAGCAGGAGTCAAATGAAAGGGCTGATTCTATCCTGAGCATCACTGCTTTCCTTCTGTCTACAGCAGCATGCATCCTCCTCCCTGTAGTGCTCTCTGAGTGACATCCTCTGGGTCTCTTCCCTCTCCCAAAACACAGTGTCCCCAGGATGCCGTGTTACAGGGCAGGGAGCTGGGCTGGGTTGCGAAATGCGATGCTGGATGTGGCAGCTTGGCAGAGCCCAGGAGGAGCAGTGGTACCCACACCAGTGCTGGGCTGGGAGCCAGCAAGCTGTGCGACGTGGGACATGGATCTGCACTGAACACTGCACTTTGCATTGCCGCTGCTGTGGTCTTGTTTGGCGATGACAGATGGTTGGTGGCACCCCCAAACTCGGAGAGGTGACAGCCCCCATAGCTGACCTAGAGAATTTCTTTGAGTAAAACGACACTTTTTTTTTAGACCCAATGAGACGTTAAACATGTGGCAGTCAGAAACACTAGAAATTAGCAGTCACTCTATTTTGTCCCCTGTCCTCTGGACTTGAGATGTGTGACACTGTCCATCGGCAAAACATCTTAAGCTCCTTGCCACGTGCGTTGGCATAAAGGAGCCAGCACAGCATAATCTCAGTGTAAAGTATTTGAGCTGATAAAACAAAGACAAAAAATCAGAGGCAGTATAGAAGCTATTGTTACTGCACCAGCCATGACTTGGCTCTCCTTTCCTTTATGCTTCAGGAAATACAAGAACGTTTTTGGTGGCATTTACTGTGCTACACTGCTGCAGATGCTGGAAGACAAGTGTGCTCCCCAGCAGTGGGGAAACAGAGCAATGATGCTTGGCCCTCAGCTCAGCTCCTGCAAAGCTTGCTGTCTTGGGGAACTTGATGCCACTTAAGGGTGAATCCAAGGAAGCAAATTACAGGCTGCTAACAAAGACACCTCCCTGATTCGGGGAATAGCTGTGGCACAAATAATTGGGGACAGCATGTGGGGAAGAAAATCTGCAGCTCTTTGCCCTGTCCTTGTGCCCTTCCTAAGGCAGAAGCTTTGGACAGCCCTCACCATGGTGACGCTTCAGACTGACCTGAGCCTATCACTTTCCTTTCCTCAGTTTAAAATAACAGCAGGAAACTGCTTTACATGTATAGCTTCTCTTCACTTAATGCAGGGCTAGGCGCGGAGTAACCTTCCCTTATCCTCGCAAACCATATGGTCTGCTGATTTTATTTCCAGCCCTGCCACCCACGTTGCCCCTTTCAGGTCCCAGAGAGCAGGCACAGAGAGGGGAGTGCTGCGGGAAGAGTGATGCTTTGTCCATCTGGGCAGCCAAGGATATGCGGGGACTCCAAGCAGCTCCACATGCACAGCAGGATGCTTCCAACAGCCCGTGCTTTGTGCCATGCTTGCCCTGCATCATGTGTTGGTATATTTGCTCTGTGACTGGCAACACTGTGCTGGAGGATGCAGCTGATAGCGGAGAGAGCTACGGTGCATTTCCTCCTAAGCTGAGGATTTGTGATGGACCACATGGATCTGTTCTTAAAAAAAATAATGCCTGTAATAAACGTGGCTTTTAACCTACGCTCCAGTAACTGCAAGGGGGTAAAAATATCACATAAAATTTTATATCAGTAATTCCAGATGATGATCATTTAAATTTGGCTTACACGAGGTCTTACGCAAACCTGTGCATGGGCTGGCACAGAGATAATGCATAGGGAAGGAGGGAACTGTACATGCGTTAGTCCAAAGCAAGATGAAGAAGTGAGTTGAGCAGGAAAGGTGTCTGTCTCACAGCAGCTGAAGGAGAATCCCCTTCATTCCCAGTGCAGTCACTGGTCCCAACTATAGGGACCAAGGAATCCCAGGTCCTGGAGTTCCTGCCAGCACCTGGAGCCCTGCCTCTGATTCTTGCCTTCTGCACATCTCCCAGGCCTGCATTACCAACACCTGCATGTGGAAAAGATAAACTTCTCATAAGCTTGTGTGGACTTCCTTCAGCTGTTGTTCAGGAAAGCACAGTCTGCAGGGGAATACTGCATTATTAAATGGAAGGAAGGTGATATTCCTCAGCCAGTAATGGGACTATTTTTCCTTCCTTCTCTACGTGCAGCTGGGCAGCCCTTTCACAGTGACCATCTGCAGATGATAGCCTGTCCAGTGGGTGAATAATATGAGAAGCATTGCTTGAGCTGGAAGCAAAGCTTATACCTTGTGTCCTCTTCCTGGATAGGATTTGGGGACATGAGGCACTACATTTCTCTTCATCATGAATACCAAAGCAGCACAGCTTCATTCATAAGAGGTCTCTAGTGAAGCAGACAGTAGGAATTTTTTGCAAATAAAGGCATTGATCCAATATTGTCTGCCTGTCAGGACGTGGTTGCCTAATGTCACTGTATGGATAGCACCCATCTCATCACTGCTTTAAGAAAGAACAAGATAATGTCCAGCTGTAGCACAAAGTTCTTTAAACCTGGCTTCCCTCTTTTCTTACCATTGCCTTGGGGACAGAAGTGAGAGGAAACTGCTTCTCTGAAGGGCTGCCCTCCCCATTTTGACCAAAGAAAGAGAATTTCTATCTGTAAATTTTGAGACTGTTCAGCCAACAGGATTTGAGTAGAAACAACCATTTTCCCAAACCAATCACCAAAGATACAAACAACACATCTGCGCTGGCTGTGGGAATCAAGAATGGGATTCACTTTGCCTAATTTCAAACCTTAGTTAGTCAATTGCCTCAGCATAGGTACCTCCTGTCATTTCAGATCTCTCAGACCCTGTGTCACATCTGCCAAAATGTCTTGGGCACTCCAGGTCACCTCAGATAGCACTAGAAGACTATCTTAGGTCACCAGATTTAGCTTTAGGGGAGAATTCAATGAAAGATTACACCTAAATGCCTACATTCAGACAGTTAGCTGAAAGTATCTCCAGATGGTCTGGATGGGTGACCACCCACGATACCAGCTAGCCAGATGTGGATGTACTTTATGGTGGGCTCAGTGGCTCTAGGGTCCACATGCTAGGTGCAATCTGACAGTCATGGAAACTTCGTAACTTCTTTATGGACATCAGTATATGGAACTAAACCAATTTCAAATAGCTTTGGGTTTGACTTGCCTATTTTTGACCCAACATTAGGATGAGGTTAACACGTGTTTCTTATGGTGATAAAAGGATCCCAGGGAAACAAACTCAGACACAGACATCTATGATGCCCAGGTGAATTCCACTGTTGGTTACTAACGACTAACCACCGCTATGGATGCTTTTTTCCTACTGGGAACCACTCTTGGGGGGGACTGATCTTTAGACATTGAAAAGAAGTAATCGTGAGTACTTCCTCCCTACACAGAAGTGCTACAGCAGAAACTGTAAGAAGACACAAAGATGAATGAATGTGCTTTTGTTCTAGGCTGTAAAAACATGGCTTTCTAATGAGCTGTAATCTTCCGTTAGATCATTTTCTCCCTGCAGCGCAGCAGAGATTTAACTCTCCTCAATAGAACTGAAAGTGGCAGCAGCATCCAGAACAGCATACACCAGCATCCATCACTGCCTACACTCTGTCTACCTTGCCCCAGAGCCATTGTCTCATTCAGAGAGGCAAAGGGAGAATGGCAGCGCTGGAGAGGGCAAGATAGGAAACATTTCCTTCAGCACAGTCATTTTGAGCCTGAGACACACCTGGCAAAGACGTGGTGTGCATTCTACTTTCCTGCAGGGTAAGAGTTGATGTAACCACAAACTCATTCGCATTCATGTGAACCTGTTAACTGATTTCAAGCAGACCAGATAGGGCACAAGAGGAAAGGGTGAAATGTTTTGTAGGCCTGGTAGAAATATGGAACTGATAGAGATGCGAGACTCACATTTGCAGGTCCCCAGTTTTGGCTATCTGCCTTATGAGATGCCAGAGCATTCATACATGTGAGAGCAGAAGACCTTTGTTAATTGCTTCACGTCCATGCTTCTTGCCTGCTTTGCACAAACTAGCCTGAACATGGCTGGTATGCTGCTGTCTGGCTGCCTGCATCTCTGGAAAATGGCATTTCTCTTTGCACCTAGCTTTTTACCTGCACATCACTGCCAGAAATGCTGCAGGTTACACTGCAAGGGCAATCACATGGTGCTTTACTAAACAAATGGCCAATGGATCCACATCAAACAGGAAAATACCTTTTTACCTTTGCATTTAAAATTATCCCCAAGTATGCCCAAACACAGCAGAAAGGCTGCAACATCTCTGTCACAGGTGCTCTGCTGGCTGCTTGTACTTGAGGCTGGCATCTGGGGTGGAAGAACACCAGGCACAGCATGAGCAGCAGCTGGTGATGCACCCTGCCCTCACCTCCTCTTTTCTGGGTGCCTCAGCAAAGGGGTAGGAGTGAGTAAGGCAGGGCACTGGCTACCTCAAAACCCAGACAGTGTTATGGTGTCTGCTCCTTTCCTTGTTAGTAAGAGTAAAAGAAAAAAAGAAAGAAATGATTCCCAGTGTTATCTTACAGGCTGTTTTTTTTTTTTTTTTTTTTAAGTTAATTCCATAGTAGTGACAGTGCTGTCCTTGAGGAGGTATCCTTTGAAGGATAGCACCCTGGTGACAGGAGGTAGAGCCATGCTGCCTGCCCCTGCTCACTCAGGTTTGCTAAATGAGCCAGAAGAACCTGAAAACCCTTGCAAGAATGGGACCCCCAGGAGCAGCTGAGGCTGGCCTCGCCTCCCCAGCTCACCTTTCTTCATTTGGCTTGACATTTTTGTTGCAGACTAGCAGCCTGTGGTAGGGGATTGAGGAGATGAGGAATCACAGAGAGTGAGTGAAGTGAGCGTGAGCAGAGAGCACAGAAGGGAGGATTGGAAAATGGAGGCGAGGCGGCCGCAAGAATTCTGACAGCCGGTCTGCTAGGTGGGCAGGCCATGTGTGCAAAGTGGGCTTGTGCAGATCAGGCAGGAGAAAAACAAGGCAAAGTCACTCCTTTTGGTTCTTGTGAGATAGGATGCAGCTAGCAAAACCACTTCAGGTAGTGTAGAGAGGCAAAAGGTAAAACAGGGCCTCAGTCTGCCACCTCAACAGTCTGCAGGAGCTCCTCTCGTAGGCCTCCACTTACAGCAATGCTTTATGATTTGCAGGACAAGCTTTCAGCAAAATAACCCTGCCTCAGCCTCTGGATGTGTAGAAGTACCATTTGTCTCAGTAAAAGCAGCCTCTTAAATTCTCCACAGATATCCTGATGGTGGCCACGTGTAGGCTGCTGGTGAAGCAGGCCAGGAGCCGCGCAAAGCTCCCTGTGCAAGCTCAGAGAAGGATGGAAAGCTGAGGTGGAGGGCAGGGCATCTTAAGTCTGTTTGTTACTATGATACAAGTAGCTGCTCCTGCAGGCTTGCAGTCTCAGGAGTGCTGTTGGCCTCCCCTTCCTGTCAGTCTACCTCCACTTTGCCTCTCTACCTTCCCTACCTGAGCTCCCCGTCTCGCTGATGGGCTGCAGAGCTTCCTAAGGAGGAAAGCTCTTATCCACCACCTCCTTCCAGTCAGGAGGCCAATGGGATGCAGCATCTCTGAGGGCATAGAGAAATGAAATTGAGGCCTACAACTGGATGAAAATACCATCTGCAGGCCCTCTGCAGGTGTCCCTGTTGCCCTACACCTGGCCACTTTCAGTCCAGGACCAAGCAGCTTTCCCAGGGATCAAGAGGATGCAGAGCATATTTCTCCCTTCTTTGCAAACTGCCAAACATGATTTCCAACACCAGGATCCTCCAGCTGAAACTGTGGGTACTGGAGATGCAAAGATGCCTATTAAGTTTTTAACCAATTAGGTGATGCTGAAACAAATCTTTTATTACACACACGAGTGTCCATAGCCCTGATAGGACCTCAACCCACAAAAGCAGGGATGAGTGATTCTGAACAAGAAGCAATTAAATTTAAATTGGGATTCGTATTTTAGCAGTTCCTGCTTCACAGATTCAGTCAAGCAGTGGCTGGTTCAGACACCCTGGTTTCTGATGATACATTTTGTCCGTGTGATTTACAGGTTGCTTTCTAGGAGTCCCCTCCTGCCATTAGCTCTGTTACCAGGGAACTTGCACGGTTAACAAGCTAACCCTCCTTGAACTGAAGGCACACAAAGCAATCTTATTTATCTACAACCTTCAGACCAGCAAAGAAAGCACCAACTTCTCTTTTGAATGCAGTTACTTTCTTTCTCGTCTTCTGCGTCTCACACAGAAGCCAGAAGCTTTCATCACCCGTAAGCCACAGAAGACCCCTTCTGCTCTTTGTTAAATGTTCAGGGGCAAAGATTTGGAACAAATGAATGTGAAATGAGAAACATTTATATTATGGCCATTTCAGTTCTCCAGCTGAGTCTGTAATTGGCTGATACTCATATTTTTTCCCTCTTGCTCATCTGGCAGTACTCTGGCCTCTTCCTTTATAGCTGCTTGCCTTTTTTTTATCCCCTAATTTTCTACAGGTTCTGCATTTATGGGACATCTTCAAGCAGTTTCTGCAGCAAATGGATAAGCCTCACAAAGCTCATTTCCAAGAAGGATCCAAATACCTAGATAATTTCCATGAAATGCTTCCAGTGTTTTATTGAACCAGCTGTACATTGCCTTTCCCAGAGGAAAAGAAGTTTGATATTCACGTTGAGCTGGAAGAAGGACTTGGTACCTAACTTAGAGAAGGTCAGTGCATTGAGATGGAGGGAGATGGTCAGGGAGAAGAGACAATACCCCCACACACCTCATTTGCCTTCTCCCCACACAGAATCCATCTTGAATGCATGTGCCACAGGATGAGATAAGGTGGCATTTTGTACAAATTTCTGTGGAGGGATGGAGGAGAGTAAGCAGAAACAGATAGCAGAGAGAAAGCCTCACCAGTGTGATACAAACACACAGATGTGCGAGGATTCAGGATGCTTCTCCCAGTTTGCCTGGTGAACACTGCAATGAGATGGTTGGGAGTTTTTGTAAAAGGCAATGTACAAAAATTATTCTTTTTTAAGAAACCATTTTACAGGAAAGCACATGGTACAGCAAAACGTTGTCAGAGAAGTTTCCTTGCACACAGGTGGAAGGGCTGGAAAGCAGCAACAGGTGGCCTCACCCCCTGTTACACAGGAGCATGAGACTGGTTTCCATCATGCTAAGGACCCAGCAATCTCTCTAACTGCATTTATGCCACTAAATAAAAGAGGAGCAGGACTAATGCCCATCTCCGGAGCTTGGGGTGTGGTGTCCTAGTGGCCAAAGCTGGCCCTGTGCAGAAGGTCTGTCCTTGGAGAACTGGATAGGGCATCCTGGGTAAGAGCCAGGGATGCCAGCACTAAGCAGAGCAGGAAGGGTTTCTTGAATCAGAGAAGCACAGAACTGTAGGAGTTGGAAGGAACCTTTAGAAGATGGTCTAGTCCAACCCCCCACCCTCCACTAAAGCAGGTTCTCTAGACTAGGTTGGAAGCTCTCAACCTTTTCTATTTATAAAAGAGAGGACCTCTTGTGATGAATTGGCCAGCTGCCTGGAAGGCGTGTATCCCATACAGAGGTGAATGTAACCCTGGGATTGCCCTTCCCTATCAGTTTCACCCTTGCTCAAGGCGCAGGTGTTCCCCTCCTCTCACTAGCATCTGAGACCAGCAGCAGGTCTTCCTATAAGAGTGCTTTCGGCCTGGTCCTGAGCTTCAGGAACATGGCTTATGAATGTTTAATTAATCGCAGAAGAGTTTGGAAACAAATGCCAGCAGTTGTGCTCGCCTGGAACTCGCCTGGCTGTTAACCAGCGGGGCAGGAACTGATCCCTGAAATCATCTGGAATTAGCAGGAAAAGAGTCACAGGCAGAAAGGCTCCAGTCAAGTTGGAAAACTCCCTCTTTCCCCAGCTTCAGCAGACCTCCAGCAGTGTAGTAAGAAATGCAAGCGAATTTTATAGCGGAAAAGAGAAAATTGCTGTGATGAGCTGCTTGGGGTGGCCTGACTGTTCTCTTCTGGCATTATTGCCTCCCATGCTACACTAGGTATTTCTTTATTGCTTACATACTGTCCTCTCCAATTACTTTAGCAAGTAAATTAATTTTTGGCACAGAGGCAGCCCCAGTCCTGGGTACACCCTCATCATTCCCTGCTTTGCTGGGACTGAAACTTCCATGCTTCCCTCCTTGTCTGAACGTGTCTGCAGGGCTAATATATCCATAGTGCAAAAAGAGGTGGGAAGCCCCTTCCCATTAAAATCTGCTTTACAGGAAGACCGAACACTGCAGAAGCAATTCGCTCCTTCCTCTGTTTCACACTAATTATACCTACCCATGCACACAGCGGCACATTTGGTTTACACTAATTATGCTGCATTGCAGCAAAGCCCGCTAAATGTCCACACTCCCTGAACCAGCCCAATGGGCAAGTGACAGTGAGGGCCAGCAAGAGCCACCGCAAGCCACCAGGAACCACTGGCCACTGTACCACGGTGGGATGGGCACAGCCACGGCACAGAGTGAAGGGCTGAGCTGTGAGAAACGTGTCTGTGTCTCAGAGGAGCTGATGAATGCCCCAGGAAATGAAATCGATCCCCTAAATCTGAAGAAGTGATATTACAAAAGTCAATAGGGAAATATCTTTTCTTAGATGCAGGGCAGGAATTTCACTCATTTCTCACATAAAGTTATCCTTATTCCTCAGGGACCTTCCGCACTTTTATATTACATTTTGAGCAATAATACTTATAAAAGATCCATGCCTTTCTGGCATTAACTGGAGTAGCTCTTAGGTTTCTGCCTTTAGGGACTTCAGGAACCACAGCTTCTGAAGATGCTCCAAGCTTTCATTTCCATACACGGGAGACATGTTTTTATTCAAGCCACATTTTAACATTGGAATCGATGACATAAATAAAAGGATATTTATTTAATCATTATGTTCAGAAACAAAAACAAAACAAAACAAATAACAACAACAAAAAAACCAATGTGCATCACTGCTAGAGTCTGTGGTGTTTGTTGGGACTAAACAGTCCCCACTGCCACCGCTTCTTTTGTGAGAGGAAAAACTCTGATGCCGTCCAAATCCTTGCCTAAACTCAGTTGGGTTCAGGAGGGAAACCAGAGCCTTCCAACACATCTGGAGCAGAAACATGCTGGGAAGTTGCAAAGCATCCCAGAGCTCAGATCGTGGGAATGTGGTGGGCAGCTCAGTGGGGCTGCGTGAGTGTGGCCGGACAGTAAGGCCTACTGGCTGCAGCTGGTCATTACAGCACACAGAGTTGTATTTGCCACCGCGAATGATACCTATGATTCATTTTTAAGCAAACACACTACTCTCACCTTTCAGAAGTGTTTTGGCACACTGTAGGCAGTGCAAGCAGTGAATATAACAGCTCACAGCTCCACAGAAACACCTGGAGCTGCTGAGGAAGAAGTGTCTGCACAGACAGACTCAGGAATGCAGCATCTCTGATGCTGACAAATCAGCCACTCACGTCAAGTTTCTGACTTACTTAGCACTGAGGTTTCCAAACTCAATGGCAGTGGGTGCTGTGGGGGGATCTCCCAGTGCCTGAGGACTGTCCCAGTATGTGCATCAGTGGAGAAGCAGCTGGCAGCACCTGGTTTTCTGTGGAAAGGAAGACCTCCACCCCTTGCCAGTTGCAGCATGCCCTCCTTCATGTGCTCCTGGAGATGCAACCAAGGTGTCTCCATGAGCCCTGGTGAGGAGAAGTTGCACTCTGTCCCCCAGTCCTAAAAATCTCTCTAGCCCAAACGCTTTCATAAGCCCTACATAAGAGGTCCAAGTCAACCTTCTGCAGAATTATTTCAGAATTGTTCAATAAAATGAACACTCCAGCTTTTAATAACTTCCTTCTGCCAGTGAGAAAGTACAAGTGGTTATGAAACATAAAGTATCTGCAGGTCATAATTCACTCTGCACACGCATACATAGGTGAAGGGGACATCAGTTTTGTTTTGAGTGACCATGTGTAGCAGAAGTGCTAAATCACAGCTTGAAACAGTGATTGAGCACCTGGTGGAAGGCAGGGCCAACCCAAATGAGCTCAGGTGCATGCAGTGAACCAGAATGACCAGAAGAGGTGGAGCCAGAATCAACCCCCTCCCAGACGTCATTTAAGGGCTGGCAGTGGAGGTGAGGGTATCTTGCTGGAGATCTCTGCCTATGTGAGGTCTTCTGAAGGTGAGCAGCTTTTTTTCCTTTGGTTCTACAGCTGCTGCATTTGGGCTTATTCTCTCTTGTTGCAGCCTGGGACTCTGCTACCCCACTGTCATTGCTGTATTTTCCATCACACTGTGGTGTTATACCATGTCATTCGGGGATGTATTTATTATAAGCTTTTGGGGGAAGTACGTTTCTTGAGGCAATTGGTATGTGTCTCTTAATGAAAGCTGTCTGAAATAGTAAGGGAAAGAAAATGGTAGGTTGAAATTCTCCTTGTATCTCTCTTGGAAATCCAGGGTAAATGCCAAGGGATCAAGTGTGCTTAAGGCTACTGTAGTAAGGGGAGGCAAAGTCCCCCAATGCAAGTGCCTACCTTTGTATCTTAATGCTCATTATCAGATACTCTCTCTAGCGCTGTGACTCAGTTGGAACCCAACACCACCAGTGTCATCGCTATGTCCTATGCTCTTTGGCTGAAGTTATCTCCTGCACTCAGAATTTATCCTATTTTTGCTCTCAAGCTTTCTTAGCTCCTTTATCATATCTCGCAACTTATGCCTTTAACACACTTCATCCAGGAGATTGCCATGCTTGCATAGAGCCTCCAAGGGACTCAGGTAGGGTGCCCTGCGCGGTGTGATGAATGGAGCCCTGTGAACACCTGGAGGGATCTCAGACTTTATTTTGTTTTCCTTCTACTTTCCTCCCTGTTTGCACTCCCTTCTGAGCACTCTCTCAGCTTTCCCAGTGTGTTATTTCTCCCCTGATGCTCTAACACTCTTGTGCTGACCCTCAGTCTGTGCTGCTCTTTCTAGCAAGCAGTAGGCAACGGGACGCAGTATCAAGTTTTTTCCTGTCCCAAAATTAGCATAAGAAGCTCATCAGCTATGAGTGCAGGCAAATGTGACCTTTTCAGAAGCTGGCTTTATTTATACATTCTGTTGTCATTAATTCCTCTGTTGCTAAAATCCATTAGAAAAGAGCGGTGCACAGCTTTACGTGGCTCATCCTGCATGGAGATGTGCCTGGTGGCCATGGGAGACTCGTGTCACATGGGACAGTACAGGGCTGCATAGGAATGGGTTTAGGAGAACTGCCTCACTTCTGAATCCATTGCAATAAATCACTGAAGAAGCAGCTTTGGTTTGTCCTGCACTTCCCCATTTTTCAGCAGGGCGTGCGGCTTCTTGCCATCCTCCAGACCACGTACCCTGACAATCTTTCTTTTTTTCTCCCTGGAGGCATGGGAGCATCCCTCCCTTTCCCTGGGGAGGTATTGGGAACACGGATGACACCAAGGTCTCCCCACAGGAGCCTAGGGTTGGCTTGAGCAGTACTTGCATCAAAGCGTAAGATAGCTATGCTCTGCCCCAGCTCACATTTGTTTAAAATAGGGCCAGTGCTGGTAGGAATTCAGAAAGGAGAAAAAAACAAACAAATGAAAAGCAAAACCTCATCAGTTATCTGAATTTCAGGGCTTGGCAGCAGCAAAATGTTAGTTTTGCCCTGTGGGTAGGAGCCAGCAAGCTGCTCTCAGCCCGAGGGCCTTGCTTCTCCCCCAGGCTGGCAGGTAGAGGGAAAAGATAAGGGAGTAATTCACATTTATGAACCACCACAGTGAAGCCTCTCCTGCTACCAGGGCACTGGAATACCTGTGTCAGCCTTCCTGTGTGACACCGTATTACCCTCGGAGCTCTCAGCAGGTCAGAGATCCAGCACCAAGCTGATGGGCCTCACCTGAGCAGACCTTTCTTTCCAACAGTGACAAGCAACCTCATTTCTTTGCTGGCTCAGCATCAGTCCCCTTTGTCAACAGACTGATGCAGCTGATAGTGTACAAATAATGGCAGAGGACACAAGATCAATAATAATTCTTGCAATACAGTCTCCCTGTTTGATAACCTCATTTAATTAAAAATCACCTGTGGCAACCATGGCAGGTAGATTTAATATAAGTTCTGAAACACCTGTGATTGCATGAGTTCATCTTTTGTTAATGACAATGTCTCTGAATCTCAAGGTTTGTTCTCAGAGCTCACTTTCCAGTTGCTGCATGGAGCACGGGAACAAGTGTGCTGAGGGTCCCTCAGGAAGAGAGGGTGACCCATGCATGTGGATGGCTACTCTTGGCTGGACCTCCTCTGCCCCACTGGCTGATAGAGAGCAGAAGTTGCTCACCCTCAGTAGCAGGAAATGCAGAAAGGTCAAATTCATGTAAAAAAAAAAACATGACTTTGAGACATGGTATGACTTCACCTCACTGGGGGTTGTGGACCTTTGCTTTCAGTACTGTTGTACCTCCAACACTCATTGTGAAATGCAGTCAAAACCACTGGGTTTCACCTTCGTGTTGGTAGGAAGCCATAAACACAGAGGCTCTGGTGCCCAGATTTTGCAAACAAATAAAGCAACTATCTGCTTGGCATAGCCACTGAGGATGCGGTGACAGATGGGTAACTACATGACTCTCACCCCAAGGCAGGCTTGCTGCACCAGCTGTGTGTCAGCAGGTGAGGAGGGCTGTGAGATGGGGTGAGGTTCCCCTGCAGCCTGCTGGAGTACCCCTCCCTGCCCACAAAGTAGGGAGAACTGAGCACCAGCACCAGAGTGGTGCTTTATATTGCTTTGCTGGGTATCCCTTTGAATGACTAAACCAGAGTGAATAATAAGTATTTAGATATGTTATGGCCTATTCCCTCATAGGAAGGCGATTTGTGTAGATAACTTCCATTAATGTTGAAGGGAGTCGTTCACATAAATCCTAAACATGTTAATGGCCAGCTAGCCTCCCCTGCGTGGTATTTCATGGTGCTGCATTTAGTGAGCGCAGTATAAGCACGGCTGACTTGATATGCAAATAAATTCAAGTATTTACTGAGCCATAAGAGACAGTTACTAGGCAAATCTCTCATTCATCGTTTATACAGAAATAGATGGATGCTGCCAGATGAAATCAGGAGATAAACACTATAAACATGTTTTTTAAGGTAACAGGGGGAAGGGTACTGAGTCCCCGCATATGCATAAATAATGGTCACGAACAGTTTCTTGCAGCATCCTCTCCCCAGTTTATTTTCACTCTGTGTCTCTGCTGTGTATCTGCACAGCAGCTGCCCCCTGAGGCTCGCTGTTCCCTGCTGGGTTGCATTCCTATTGAAAGCGATGGGTCTTTTCTCTAGAAATCCCTGCAAACTTGAAGTCCTTCACCATCCTTGGCATCAGCTCCAGGCTGGTGTGTCTGTACAAGCTTGAGGGCACAGCTGTGAGAACACTGGTAGCATGGTGTGAGGTGCAGGTCAGAGCAGCCACTGGGGCTTGTGGTTGATGTCAGGGGGTTAGGTCACCTGCAGATCATGGTCTAGCACAGTTTGCTTTTCAGATAGAGAAATCTGGATTGATTTCTAGATTGCCAGGGTTTACTTGAAGCGTTTGAATGGCACATTCCCTCCAGCGGTGGGTTTATAGACTGCCTCAACGCTAGCTGGAGGCTCTAGGGATAGCAGTGATCACAAGTCTCAATAAATCTTCTGGGTCAAGATGAGGTCTTGGTCTAGAATTTGAGCCAGTGCTGGTAAGGGCTTTCATGTCATGAAGGACTTCTGCGTCACGGGGCATGGTTTTTCTCTCTAGCTAGCTGGGGCAGGCCAACACACATCAATGTGGTATCCACAGCCAGCTACCTCCAGCCAGCCTGCTTCTTCGGAGGGGTCTCAGGGAGGGAGGTGTTTTCCTCTGGGGATCTGCTTTGCCAGGACATTTCCATTTACAGAATTGCCTATCCATCCCATACACATGTTAGGAGAGGGGAGCAGGAAACCAGGGACTATCTCCTTGCCCTGGAGAGCTGTGACAGTGGAAAACGTGGGACACGTGAGGGTGAGGTGGGGATGAGGATGAAGGAGGGATGGAAAGCAAACCTTGTCCTTGACATCCTGTGCCCCAAACGAACAGAGCAAACTGAACAGGCAGAGAGCAAAGGGCTGGCATTTATAGCAGCATTTTTCCCGTAGGATGGGAATCACCTCTGAAGATGGGGTCAGGATAAACTGCAGGGCAGCAGCAAACTGCTCAGTTCAAGAGGAATTATTCATCCTTCAGCGTAGCATAATTACACATCCAGACTGTCTCTGGGCAATTCTTTATTCTGGCCAAATTTACACTAGTTCCTAAAGGGAGCAGTCAATCTTAATGAACGACTTACAGCTTCATCATCTTTGTAAGGTTTTATTATAAAACTGGAATATCAGAAGTTTGCATCTTTAATTAGGTGGAATTTAACCCTAGCTTCCCTGCACATTGCCTTTTTTTCCCTTCATTCCCATCAATAAGAAAACTTGGTGAAAAGATGCTTCCTAGACTGTAGGTTATTTTCGGTTTCACGAATCAATAGACACTGCCTTCAGTGCACCCAGTCGTCGTGGTTCTGTTTCACAGAGCAGCTTATAACCCCCTGACACACAGACACACATTTCCAATAAGCATTCTTACAACACAGTGCAATAAAGAGAAAATTTTCTTCTTGTGCACCGAAAACCAGCTCCTCGTGGTGCAACTTGCTACAACACAGCCAATGCATGTCAGTCATTGCTCTCTTTCAGTGGAGCCTGGAGTGTCTTTCTCTGCAGGAGTAAACCAGTAACTGCTCATTCACTCTGCTGGCAGACCTGCGGTGACCACCACCTCTTAAGTGCTGTGCCACCCTAATGGTCAGAGGGAGAGCTCAGCTGGGAGCGCTCTTTGTAAATTCAGCTGACTCCTCCTTTGCACCATTTTAAAGCTGTAGGAAGAGAAGTAGGGCAGGATTGCAGGGAACTGGGATATTTCCCCTCACCCTCATGTTTTTCTCTTCAAAGAACACCATTGCACCCTAAGACGTACTTTATGAAGTGGTCTAAAGCCCCCTGCTGTCAGGGCTTCTCCATTAAATCTGGGAGAAGGAAGATGTTTCAGAGAGACCAGTGTAAGGTCACACCTCAGCCTGCTGAAGCTTGGGGTGTCAACTGTGTGCTGTGGTGGGGCGCTCTGTAGTGTTTCACTGTTAAAATCATGTTTCGAAATTCACATTTTGTGGTAACACAACACTTAAGGAAAGGACTGAGGAAAAGTCCTGCTGCAATTTCTTCTCTTCAGGTACCACGGGCACCCTACCAGCAGGTGAGGAGCCTCAGGGCATGGCAGTCTTTGCCCCTGGAGGAAAGCTGCCTCTTTCTACCCACTCTTTTCCACAAACAGTATGAAAGTACTCAAGCTAAGCATAGTTACATGAAACGATTGCAATATCAGTTACTGTGCGACATCAACGAAGCATTTATCAACGCTGCAGAGTTTCTGACCTGATGCAGTACATCAACTTTAGCTATGGTTGATAGCGCTTTGTCTTGCCACACTTCCACAATCCCATGCCAGCGAGTTCATTCCCCTGACACCTCTCTGACCTGAGCAGCACGTGCACCAGCCAAGTAACTTTTAAGATGGAGCAGAGGGGTTCTGCCTTGTTGGGAAAATCGCTGTGACAGCTTAATTAAAGTGAGTAGTCACTGCAGCCTGCAGGGCTGGAGCCCTCGACCAGCACCAGGCCCCATGACGCACATGTTCCCATCTCCCAGCCCGTCCCCATGCATCACACAGGGACCGTGCTGACCCACCCCAACCCTGGCTGCATGCAGCTGGATGCGGCTGGCAGCGCGCAGGGTCGGGGGCTGCAAGCACTGCTGTGGCACAAAGACACTGTTTAGTCTGCATCCCCACACCCACAAATGACACCATTCCCACAGTTTCTGACTATTTAACCCCTCACTGCGCCTCATTCTAAAAGCCCTTGGTCTATCCTTGAGCAAAACGTCTCCAGAAGCTTCTTGAAAGAAAATCAGCACTAAACACAAGTCTTCCCCCTGATGCAGAGAATTTTAACTTTCCCCCTGGGTGCCCTGCCCGTCCCCAAACAAGCCCTGTATGCACCCGGCCAGAGGCAGCTCCCATCTGACAGACCACTGCCATAAGCCCACTGCGGTGCCGGGTGCCAGGTTACTCACGGACCTGCGCTGGCCTTCACCAGTGGCAGACGAGGCACGGGCTGTGGGCCGGATGGCAGCTGACAGGACTGACGGGTCGTGTGTGCATCTCCTCCGGGCGCAGGGTCCTTCCCTACTTCGTCCTGGACGCACCTGGAAGGTGAGCACAAACAGCACTGCTGAGGTGCGCTCCTTGGGATCTGGGGACAAGCTGGCACACCAACAGCATCCTTTAGTTTCAGGAACAGGGGACAATGAGTCTCAGCATCTGGTCTGAAGATGGGACGGGCGCCAGGACGTCGGCACCTGACACCTCCCACAGGCTCCAGCGAGGAGCTGCGAAGTTAACGCGCATGCAAGCAGAACGGGAACTGCTCAAACCAGGCTCAACAGTAAGAATCAGCAGAGGAAAGAAAAAAAAAAGAAGAAGAAGAAGAAAAAGCATGCTTTCCCCTTACCTATCGCCTCTGTTAGAAGCCTGGGCAGTGCCTTTAAAGTGCCCGGGCATCCGGAGCCGCGGGGCACAGGACTTTCGGCACATGCACACAGAGCTCAGCACAAGCCATCTTCTCCTGCCTCCTAGCACCGCGCGAGCCTCCAGCAGCTCCGCTCTCCAGCTGCAAACATCTCATTAGACTAATGCATTCAGCACAGGCAGAAAACTCGATTTACCATAGCTACAGCAATGAATTTCCATTACGATGACAGCTTCAACCACATCATGTCCGGAAAACCAGCCAACCACTGCCTTTTAAAGAACGCACACATTTTACACACAGAAAACGGGGGGCCGTGTGTGGTGTTCCCTCTCTCTTCGCAGCTAAACGGAGAACAAATTGCCATGTCTGTGCATGTCAGAACTCCGCGAGCCGAAAGGTGGAGGCATCCGGACTTTCAGCAGGCAGCGGTACCCTGCGCGGCGGTGCGGTGAGCAGCGCCCGTGTTTGCAACATTTCTGTTTTAGCTACCCCTCCTCTGTTGCCATAGAAACCAGCCTGTATCATCGTCTCTTTGTCCCGATCATGCAGCAGTGTGGCCCAATATTGCGCTTACAATGGGGAGGACCACTCGCTCCGTTATTTTGGAGCGTCATTTTTCCAGTTGTTTCAACGGGAGCCGGGGAGCAGCACTCGGGACCTTTGTGCCAGCGGTGCTGTGAGTGCGTGGGTACAGCCCGTCACTGCCCGCCCAGCTGCTCACCTGCGAGAAGGAGCCGAGTCCCTCCTTATTCAGCACATCACTAGCAGCTCTCACCTAAAACAGAAAAAGCAAGCCCGTAATACTTATAATGAATAATGGTCATAACAACCCTGTCACGCTCCATTGCCCGCTCTTGATCAAATTACACCAGCCAAGGGGCTCGTCGCAGTTGTTTGCGAGCGTCGCACGGCTCCCCACTGCCCACTGCACACGCTCGTGTACATCGTTAATGCGGCGTTCATTGCACAATGTGCCTCTCACCTCCCTTCATTCCCATTCCTGTGAAGGTTTCATCGGATGTCTCGTGGCTGCGGTCCCTGCTTTCCGGTTCTGCACCAGCCTGGCTTTGCTGGCTTTAGAATCATAGAATCGTTAAGGTTGAAAAAGACCACCAAGATCACCTAGTCCAACCCTAACCCACCCCCACCATGCCCACCGCCTGGCACTGTCCCTCAGTGCCACGTCTCCATGTTTTGCCTCCAGGGACGGTGACTCCGCCACCTCCCTGGGCAGCCTTTGGCGCTGAAGTCAGGAAGAGCTGCGGCTGGGAGAGGTCTCCTGGTTTCACAGCGGAGGCGTTGGTTTAGGGGGGCTGCCGGTGCCCTGTCAGCATGGATGGGGGTGAAGCTGAGGAAGAAAGGAGCCAGACACGCAGCCCCTCCACCTGCCCACCAGCATCAGCCATTAGCAAGGGCACAAACCTGCAGGACAGCTGGTGCTCTGCCCATAGCCAGGGAAAAGCTTTGTGCCCCTAAAGTGGGGAAAAAAAAAATCACAAATAGAAGTTCTGTAGACCTTGGGGAAACAAGGCTGCCTTTTTTTTTCTTTTTTTTTTTTTTTTGCTTGCATTTCTATAAATTCAGCAGATAGATGCTGTAGGTGTGAAAAAACATATTATCAGCAGAGAATGAGAACAACTGTTTTCTACGCTCCTCTGCTGGTGTCGGAAACCCACAGTGCTTGCAAAGGCGCTGGGTAAAAAGGCACAGCTCAGCCTTCATCCTAGCAAAGCCCTGCAAGCCCTTTTTCTCCCTCTTCTTTCTTTTTTTTTTTGTTTGCTCTGTTTTTAAATCAGGGCCAATGGGGCAGCACTCACAGATTCCACTACAAGAATAGAGCGGAACGAAGCTGGAAGCCTATACAGATCTCAGCTGTACGTTCCCTCACAGGATAAATGAGGAAAAGAGTGATTAAAAACAAGGAATCAAGACAAGACCTTTCCAACAGCCTGTCTGCTCTCTTAGGCTGTTTAAAACACCGAGTGCGACTTCGCCATCCCCATGGCTTCCCGTTTCCTCAGCAGACTCAATGTGGCTGCACCACCGCTCGTCACACCCAGAAGCGGGCGCGTGTCACAAACACAACAACACAACATCAAAAACACAAACTCCGTCTCCCTTCTTTGCTGTGTCCTGCATTCCCTTCCACGCTCTGTTTGTTGTCGGGCAGAGCCCAGAGATGGATGAAGCTTTCGGGGCGCCCAGCGAGGGACAAGGGCAGTGCTTATCAGCCCGCGCCAGGGCAGACAGGAGCTGCTGGGTGCCGGGTCTGCAGGATCACACCAAACCTCCATCCCAGGCAGCGAAAGCACCACCGACACTGATATACTCCCACAGAATGCCATTTCACTTCAAGAATCACCCCGTAATTTATATGATTTGATTGTTTAAACAGTTACATTCAATTGCTTGCAGATTTCTACAAAATCATTCAGGTTAAGAGGGAAAGGAAAGTAAGCGTCCCCAACCAGCCCGTGCACACACATCCCTCCAGGCACACGGGCACAAGAGCAACAGGGCAGGGCCTGGGGTGCGGGAGCTGCCACCAGAGGGGGAGTTTTGTAGCTTGCTTGATTCTTTATTACACTTACGGATTTAAAAATATTTCAACAGCTTGCTTATTGCTGCGTTAAAGAGCTCAGAAAGGCAATAAAGTAACGTGGCGTCCTCAGTGATAAAAGCAATCACCCTTCAGAGCTGCAGAAGTCATGTCTTCCTCCCCTTCTGAGCTTGTTTTAGGCAAACCCCAGGACTGACTGCCCAAAAAGCAGAGTGCTTGGACAAAATTCCCCACACCTCAAGCAGGCGACTGAAATAAGGTGCAATAACCATGGCCAGAACTGGAGTACCAACACAGCTTGCTGCAGCTAAGGAACAGAGTCCCCTTCACACCTCTAGGCTAAGGGGCCTGACTCACATGGTCACTTTCCATGTGTTTATGCAGCATGGACTTCCCATGGACCACGTCTGCCGGCCTAGCGCTAGCAGTGATGCTCAAACCCTGATGCGCCTCTAGGAGCAGCACAAGGAAGTCATGCATCTATCTGCTGCCTTGCTGATTCTACCCACATGCCGAGGTTTCCAAATCTGTGCCCACCAGAATGGATGCACATTACACAGCACAGCACAGGGTCTTTGCTCAGCACTAAGCCCAGAAGATGCTAGTCAGAGCATCTTGCTCCAGAAACAACAAGGTGATGGCAATTGCTGCATTGCTCTCTGTGTGAAGATCAAGGAAGTGTCAGGATTATTTTTTGCATGACTTTCCATTGCTAATTACTTTAGCCGTGCCTGACAAGGATAAGGCACTGAAAGGCTGAATTAGAAACTCTTCACCGCTTATGCACCAGAATTGTTGTTTGTGAGGTGATACACCCAAACATTAGCTTCCTATTGTGAGAGCTGCAGTAATGCACAGACAGAGACAACTCATCTGGGGAGCACTGAATGAAGGGAAATAAGGTTCAAGAAGAAAACACAGTCCTTTCTTTACAATAGCTCCCATCACAAACCTGGAGCACCCCATCGACCGCACACTGCTGCTTCTCCAGGGAAAATCCAGCCAGCCTTAGAACCATTAAGGCTGGAGAAGACCACTAAGATTGTCTAGTCCAGCCATCAGCCCATCACCACCATGCTCACTAAACCTTCTACCACCATGGAAAACAAAGCGTCTTAAAAACCTTTCCTAAAAGAGTACTTATCCCAAAAGGGCACCTTTCCTAGGCAGCCTTTTTTATGTGGGGATTTCCCTTAATCTGGCAAATTTCCAGGATTTGAGTAAGCAGCACCTCAGCTCTAACTTTTGGCTGTTGTATAGGGTGGGACTGTGAGGTGAGGAGTGCTGTGTTCTTGACAAGTGAATGGGGTCTATGTTAACAAATGCCATGAGGAGCGATAAATTCAGTGACTGGCTCAAGGAAAAGACGATAGAAACAACGATCTCAACATCTTGTCTTTCAAGCACCTTTCACAAGTAACTCACCTGGAATAGCACAGCTGGGCAGTAATTGGGTCTGTGCAGTGATTAAAAAACAAAATCCTCTAGTTTTTCCCGAGGACATAACGCTGCAGCACCCAGTAGGATGGGGATAATAACGATGGGTGTTGCACCTGAGCAAGGTACAGGACAAGGAACCATTGCTAGGAAGAGATTTGATCCCCAGAGCATGCTGACAGGGCACCACTCATGGCTGCAGCAGGGTGAAGAAAGCAACCCTTCCCCGCAGCAGGCCGCAGACAGAGGGCCGAGGCCGCCATCTTGTGAAGAACTTGTGGCCTGCCAGCGATGGCAGCCTCACGAACAGCCTCTTACCAGTACATCTGAGGCCAGCAAGATGGATTTTTCGCCTTAGCTGTAAAAGCTGTAAAAATACATGCCTTCATATATGTTTGCATACTCGTTTTCCTTAATTCAATGGAAAAAAATTAAAATCAGTCGCTATCCAAATTCACTGTAATTATCTCTTCTTTTTCTTCTCTTGGCAAGTGCTATTTTCAGTCTATATGCATGCGTAGTTATACTATAGTCTAGCTATTTTTTAAATTACATATGGCAGCTTAGTTTATAGATTTTAATTAGCCGGGGAGTTGGACAGCCACCGTCAGCCGGGAGTTGCGTGCGTGGTGTTTGCACACAAACTCAGCTGAGGAACTCCCCACACAGCATCTGCTGGTGCTTCCGGGGACAGGGGGAGCTCCAATCCCAGCTTCTGTGCTTTGGGAAGTACAGAAGAGAAGGAAGTATAGTTTAGACCCAAGCATCTCAAAGCTGCGTGAAACTGGGACCTGCCAGACAGGCTCTGCTGTCCTTCTCCCATGCGCAGCTCTGCGGAGAGCTGTCAGTTCCCGTCACAGGGAAGCAATTATGTGACCTAGCAGAGAAGGTTCAAGCTTTGCAAGTGGCCTCTGCTCAGTGCCAGAGATGGGGTGAATTTTCTTTCTAGCTGTGGAATAGCTGCTAACAGAAAAAGAATTGGAAAAAAAAAAAAAAAAAAAAAGCAAAATCAAAGCGTGTTTCACAGAAGTTATCTGAGCCAGTCAATTAATTGCTCAAAGTTGAATTTCAGAAATCACACTGTGGTTGTAATAAAACTAATCTAATTTCAGTGATGATGTTTCTGAAATAAAAGGTTTGATTTTAGGGTTTTCCTTATATTCCCCCTCCTCCGCTGTTTTGACACTTCCATCCTTTTCAGGCTGGCACGATGTGCATACCAACAAGCTCTGCCTGCATCTAACAAGCTGAATTATTTTATCATTGCCTAGCCTACAACCTCACATCTACAGAGACCCGCAGCACAAAGGCTGGTGTCAAACTCCACGTCGGTGCTGTTGTAATATTTAACACTCAGCACTTACATGGAGACTCAAAGCAAGGCGATGATTAATTGCTGTCATTCCTGCAGGTCTCCCAGGCTCACATTTGACCAAGGGGGGCACACTTCCCTTTTAAGAGATACTGGGTTTGGAACAACACAGCTCTATTTTTGGCTTTAATTGGCTTTTAGCGGCGAGCAGAGGGCTTGCTGCACTGGGCAGGTCTCTCTGGGCAGTGCAGGAAGCTCACCTGACCCGCTGCTGCCCTGGTGCCATCTCACAGACACTGCTGAAGGCATCTCCTGAGGTCCTGCTGCAGAAGGACAGGGAGGCCCCAGACCTCTGCAGCCCATACTTCGTGTACAGGACCAGGAGAACAGACAGTTGTCGTGTGCCTGAATTTGTTTGGAGGGCCCTGCACAGCTGGGCGTTTCAAACTGATCGAAACCCTGCATGAGGCAAAGGCAGCACTCCCGCGTTTCAACTGTTCCTTTCAGAAGGACCCAAGTGATTGTCACCTGGGCCTCAATCTCGCCACTCTGTCATGGACAGTGCCTATTTTACAGCCATTACAATCTAATCTCATCTAATGTGATTTACGCATGGTAATTAATGGAGCTTCAGCTGTAAAGAAATCGGTCATTCAATTTGAGCTTAATTTACTGCACATGCATACATTAGACAGCACAAATTCCATAGCTGTGATCAAGGCACGGAGAAATGATTGCATGCTGTGAAAGAAAAAATAAAACAGCCAATAAACAACATGCTGCTGGCCTTCCACACCTCTTACTGTCAGGAGGATGGCATCTCAGCACAGATCACAGAATGGCTGGGGTTTGGAGGGATCCTAAAGACCACGGGCAGGGTCGCCACCCATTAGATCAGGTTGTCCAGGGTCCCATTAATCATTAATCAACTCCCCATTGGGTGTAACCCATTCCTGCTGAATTTAAAGGAATAGTCAGCCTTCTAGAACTGCTGTTGAGCTTGGCCCAGGAAGTCTGAAAACAAATACGTCCATTAACATAATACCAAAACCATTATTTGGGAAGAAAAGACAAACTCTTATTCTTTCATAGTAAAAATGCATCTCAAAGATCCAGATCTTACACTTCAACTGTCCCTAGACAGCCCTTACCATCAGTGCTCTGCCTTCAGCTGAGCACCAGTCAGGGTGTCCTGGTGCCCGTGACCTCAACTGTTACACTGTGAATTCAAGTTCACCTGGTGTTTAACACCAGTGCTAGACAGAAAAAGGTTTATCAGTCCCCAGCTGTGATCATAGCCAACAAAATTCCCAGGAAACACTGCTCTAGGGTTCCTATTTTCAGGAAATAGGACGTAATTCTAACTCGGCCTAGGGACGTGATCCTGCAGCCATACCTTACCCAGGTTTTTTCCTTGGGTTTCTCTCCAGAACATACAAGCTCCTCCAGCCTTGTCCCATTAGGCTGGTAATGTTGCTTGCATAAAAAGGAAAGCACTCACACCTTATTTAGAAGACATAGCGGGTGATTTTAAAACAATTACTCAAGGAGGCCCATGAGGTCTCCTTTGTGCCATTAAATTTGACATCGGCGATGTAACTTCCCTGTTTAATTATCAGAGCGTACACGTGGAAGGGCTGGTTGTACACAGAAGCTGAAAGTGCTTCTTGATTCAGCACACATTTGAAATTAAATTCTAAGTAGAGTGTAAGTAACTTGGCTTAAAAAGATTATAATTAGCCTTACAATCTATTATGTTAATTAGATTTATTATAATTTTCATTGCTGGTAACTGTTCCACTAGTTAACTGAGTGACAAAGATAAATGATATCTGCAGAAAATTATTTCTTCCATCTAAATAATGGCTAGAAATCCAATGGGAGCAATTTTGATGTCACATCTGGAGTTCAATTCCTAGCTGAAATCACCCAAAGTTATCCCATACACCTTTCTGGTGTTTGTTCCCTGACTTCCTAAGGCCCCACTAAGGCACAGACAATGAAGAAGATGCTCAGACTACAGAATAAAAGGAATTCAAGCATACATTCAAATTCTAATAAAGAAACCCTGTGCCTTGCAAAGTCTTTGATGAATGATAAGAAAAGAGAGCATCCCAGCCCTGCGCAGCTTTCGAAGACACTAGCTGCTGGGTACACTGATCTATCAGGTCTCTGCACAAGGTGTAGATCCCAGGTGACAATGCTGTGCTGAGGACACAGGCAGTCACCAGCCCAGCACTTCTGGTACCCCTACGTCTGCTCTTCCAGGTATGGGCACTCAAAGGAGAACTGCCCAACAGATTTCAACTCAGCGGATCTCACAGTGCAGCTGAACTGGACATACCTGCAAGATGTCCACCGAGGCAAATTCTTTTCCAAGGTAATGCTTAAGCCTCAAGATGGGCTCATTAACACAGTAATTCCTGCTACTTAAAGGAAACTGCCTTTCCCATCCCATGGGCTCCATCTTTAAATAATTTTATTGTTATTCCTATCTTAGAATGGATTTTCCTCAGTAGTTTTTAAATGACGCAGACAAATAGACATTAAAAAAAATAGAGGAAAGCAGTAGTTTTAAACAAGCAACAGTTAAAAACAAAATAAATAGATTAAATAAACCTTCATCTGTGCCTTTCGCCTCCAGAAAAAGAGGGGAGGGAGGGAAACAAAACCAAACCCACGGATAAAAGCCAGCAAGGCATCCAATGGAACAGTTCCAGTGGTTCCTGAAGAAATTCATACCCCTGCTTCCCCCTGCTGGAGGAAAAGCTGGAATTACTGAAATTAAGTAATTCTAAATACAAGTATCATTTTTTTTTCCTGTACAAATCAGAGTTTCTTCCCTCACAATACGTTTTGAAAGGGTTTATCATGATTTCGCATGACTGTAGCTTTATAGTCGTAGTGCAGCAGACCAGAAAGAGGTGCTGTGACGTTTCCTTTAGTGATAATTGACCACTGACAACATTTGGGGGGCAGGAGGCTCACGTCATTTTATGCAAACAAAAATCACTTTTATAATCTGTTCCTTTTACTCATGCATATCTACTTCAAACGTAGCCCACATTTCACCAACCAGCGTTGATCTACCCTAAATCTACTTCCCTGTACTTAACATATGCCAGCTGCAAGTCACCGCTTTCCACACCAATATTTAAGCTGAGCCACAAGCAGCAAGGCCAGAGGTGCTGCACCACTCACCTGCCTCTTCCAGTCCAAGCAGATGTCCATGGAATTGGCTTCTACAAGGCATCAGCGGCTCCTGTGCTTGAGTGGCAGGACCCGCTCTGATCTCCAACAGAAGGGAGAGAGTCTGCTTACACTGAAGCGATAGTAGATGCTTTAAAGTTATGCTTAGGAAACTACTGCACAGGATGCAGCAGCACAGCAGATTTTATTTGTACTGCTCTCTTCCCCTCCGGTTACTCGTCCAGAGATTCAGAAGAGCTAAGCGTATAAACTGGCTGAATTTGTTCCCAAATCCTCTCAAAACACAAGACATAAACCACAGTGAATGCAAAACACCATTTCTTCCTGTTTTACCTATACCAGTAACTTCGCAGTCACAATTTGAACTGCTATTCAGAAGTCATTATTAATGGTCAGACCACACAGCAGATCAACTAATAATGCAATACTGCGACACTCAGTTGGTACCTGTATTTGCACGAAGCTCTTCAACACCTCCTCATCACCAATTTTGCACCCATCTCAGCAGATTTGTAAACTGGCTCACAACTATATTGCCAATGTTTTTAGGAGAGAAAGTACCAGCCTGCCTTCTTTACATTCTGAACTAGATTTCCAACACCCTTACAGTTCCTTCTCTTGCACCTTCCATAACGTTACCTTGACTATAGGGATGAGCAACATTGAAAAAATGAATTAGACCTTGTTAGTTCAGGAATTATCCATGGTTAGCCTAGTTTCAGTGTAACCTAGCTGTTATCTTTAATCTCTAAGAAGAAAATACTTCACTGTTCAGATCAGACACCTCAAAGCATTTGCATCTTGCAAATATAACTCCACATCTCATAGTAAAATTCAGAAACCAGTAGTCAGAATGCTCCCCCCCTCTTCCCATGCTCTTATTATTTTCTCCTAACTCTTTCCAGCTCTTCACAACAGCACGTGTACTGTGAATTGCTCTGGTAGAACAATGCAAGTTTGGCATTCATTTTGCCTGCTTGATGATAGTGTCCAGCACCCATTCTTCGTGCATTTCACTCACCAGAGCAATTTCTGGCTTGAAACACTTCGGAATGCAACCAGTGCTTTTTACCGCTAATCCGTTACTGTATTTTGCTAATGAAACATGGAGTTAAAAGATGACAGGAGTACAAGTCACTTAGAGTAAACCTAGACTTCATACCTGAGTTTCAACGCCTGACACTGTTTAAGCTTTACAAGTTTTTTTTTCTGTATGATATGCACTTCAGAAGTACTTTGAAAGATACCATAACCTCATGTAGAACATTTTCAAATTTTATTTGCAACTATTGCAATTACAAAGAATATATCAATGTAAATTTGCATTTAAAGTGACATCCCTTTTTAATAAACAAGGTCACAAATTAGTGCACAGCTGACCTGGCCTTCGGTGATTTTCATAGGATGGAGTTTCCTCTGCATGACAACCTGCCCCACGTCTCACACCATCACACTGTCATAGTCGAGAAGAGGAAGAATCTGTCTGTCGCTTTCGACAAGTCATACAATAAACCAACAGCCCTGATTCTCTCTTCCCTGAACTTAATATCTAATCTTCTTTCTAAATGGGTTGGGTAGAATCACTGCCTTATTTACAGACCTGAAGGAGACTGAAAAAAAAAAATACCTCCAAACTTTAAGAGATGCACATTACTACAATTGAAAACAGGCATCATTTTTTTCCAGTTTGTTGATGAGAATTCAAAACTGATACACAACACGCACTCTTTGCATGTTGTACTTTTGGCTTTCCAGCATTTACCTTTTACAAAGGCATTAAATAGAAGCCACCAACTTACGTAGCACACGGTCGTAAAGGTGCTTTCAGGCATTTTGTTTATCAAAAGATTCAGAGTTTCTGCTGACCTGGTGAAATAAAGGCTTAAAAATGTTTTAAGCCAGAGTCAAAAAAGTTTGATTTCCATGATTATCTTGGGCATAAAAAGACAACAGTCCTAAAAAAGCAGCCCTCTGGTATATGTGGAATGTGGCAATAGGTATGATGTTAATTTATACTAATCAAGTTAAGTAAAACAGATTTTTCAAGCTATGAATGATGTGAGCAGTATCACAGCAAAATATTGAGAGAATACCACAAAACCAAGTTTGAAAGTTGAGCAGATGCTGTTTCAGTCAACAGAGATGTGAAATGTCAACTATACCAAAATGTCTTCTAAAATAAATTTCTAATGCAGAAAAATTTGATTTTAAGTTTTCTCCTAGCTAGCAGTACCTTTTATTTAAATTGGACCCTAAACTCAGCAGATGATACATAGCCCACACTTCCAGATATTTATAATAAAAAAGCTTTTATTTTCAATTGAAACAAATGCACCATCCTGCACTTGAAGGCTATAATGAGCCGTAAGCATATTCCAAGGTTGTATCAATGGCAACAGATTTGTTTCACCTCCACTGAGAAGTTACATAATGCACTCTTAATTGGTAAAGAAAAATTAAACTCAGCCTTCTCAAAGCTTCTGTACTGTGTTTCTTGTTTATTGTACAGTTCCACAGTCAGACCAAGAGTTTGCAGTGTGTGCAGATATCGTAGTTAATTAACGGTATTGTTTTAATCATCATCTTCCTCCTCTTCCTCTTCTTCCTCAAAACTGTCTTCAAAGCCCTCGCTGTCTTCCTGGTCCTCATCACCTTCTATTGCTGTATCCCACTGAGGATGATTTTCTGGCACTGGTTTTGCTTCATGAACTTCCAGCTGTAATTGGATTAAGAGAAAGAAAGAAAAAAAGAAAGGAGGGAAAAAAAGAGTTATGGAAAATACAAACGACTTTGATAGAATAAAAGCAGAAGTAACAAGGACATGCTGCACAAAAGTGACAGTTAAAAGAATTCTGTTTCTGGTAAAAACGCATGCTGAATTTTTCCATTAACTGGATGTATGTAAGCAGAGAGAAATTGCATGGCAGAGCTCAAGATACAAGGCCAGAGCAAATTATATTACCATGTATTCTGCAACATGAAAAAAATAGTGTTAAAATGCACACACTGGGAAGCATCGCAAACTCTAGTTCTGTTTCATCCAACATAATGTTTCCACTACTGGGATCAGGCAGATTAAATAAGCCGTATTACAATTAGAACATATTAAATTCTTAAAGATAATGGGGCTTTCTGTTTGTTTGTTTGCTTTTTTTTTTTAAATAGCCAACAAAAAATACAATTAAACATCACCTTCAATGGTTTAATCTGGTCCAAACCCATATACGAATCTGATCTTAAATAAACTGTGTACTGATAGTTTCCAGGCTTGCCCGGTGCTGGGAATTTCAGCTCTACCTGCAAAACAGAAATCACTCCATGAGTCCTTACTACTTCAAAGTGACGCATTAAAACAAAGAACTGAGTACTCTAATGAACAATAAGTACTACTACAGAATAATATATATATTTTTTCTAAAGTTTCTTATGAGTGACATATATCTGAGGATCTCTACACAATAAAACATTTGCAGAAAAGAGACGGAGTACCCAAAAGCAGTAACTCCCATTAAAGACAAATAATGAGTCATTTTTCCCCCTGATTTAGACCAAAGTAGCTCTACATTTTTCAGTACACAACATCACCCTGTTGTACACTTCCTACGTCTTCAAATACCAAACAGGTTTAAAAATTGAGTCTGCTGGAAGTATTAGCTTAACTCTTCTGTTATTTGAATTGGAACATGAGATCTATTTTGAAAGTACAAAATACACCAAATCTCCATGAAAAAAACAAAAGCACAGCAAAAAGTTACGGTCTCAGAACGGCTCATATGAGCTGAGGCTAATTAATTTGTCACGGCTTCTGTTCTACAGAAGGAGTTAGTATTTCTCACACATCTGAATAACTTTCTCTAGAAGTGATCATTTTGTATGAATAAGGGTTTTCATCAGCTTTTGATATCAATTAAAAAAAATATGATCTGGAAACAAAGTTAAAAGGCCTCTTAAATTATAC
Source organism: Gallus gallus (assembly GCF_016699485.2). Classification (NCBI taxonomy): domain Eukaryota; kingdom Metazoa; phylum Chordata; class Aves; order Galliformes; family Phasianidae; genus Gallus; species Gallus gallus. Next base: position 67,312,546 of record NC_052534.1, on the reverse strand, counting down.
TTTCATTTTTTCCACTATCAATTTTCAGTCAAAAGGCTCTTGTCTGCTGCTATCAGAACAGTAAAATTCGTTTCCTACTATGAAGTATGACAAGTATGAAACAATTAACATTTGAATCAATTAAATGTATTTGCGTACCATGAGACGCTTCAGTGTGGTTTTGTAATATTCAAAGAGTAAATTCTTCCAGTACTTACCTCTTCTTTATCTTTTAGTGTACAAACATGATATGGCATACATATTAGCATCTGCTCCTTCCGATCGGCAATATAAAGCCACCACCACTCTTGTTTTTCCTTTCAGAAAGGAGAGCAAATAAAACATTAAAAAAGACGAGTCGCAAAAAGGTGCTTCTGTACTTTACAACTGGTAGTTATGACTCACTGGGTCTTACAATACAGATACAAAGGTGTACGTGTGTTGGGTGGGGCTGAATGGAGGGGTTAAGAACTTTTGGCTACGTATTAAACAAATTAATAGTATATGCTGCATACTAAAAGCAACCAGGTTATCACAAGTAGCTGTTTGTCTCCGAAGGCTTCATTCCATATAGCCAGCCTAAGATGCCGTGTCAGTCACAGAACCATTCTGAAGAACTGTGCCCACAAAGGATTACTGAGCAAATTTCACACTGGAGCAACACCAACCATTCCATATAATACTACCTTGGGTCTTCTGACAGAAACCCAGCCTGGATGAAAAGCACACACAGCAAAGCATGTATTTCAAGCTTTCAGGAAAGCATGTATTGCCTTGATTTGTTTCTCCCCTCCAAAAGACAGGAATCTGCTGAAAGTTGGGATTTGGACATGGCAATGTTTCACTTCAAGGAACTGTATGCAATATTGGTACTTGTAAAGGACACCAAACTGTTGTTTATCATACTCAGCTTTTAAAAGAACTACAGGTTTCAAAGGTACTAAAGGTACTAAAGCAGAATTCCTAAGCAAATTAAAATTAAATGTGTGCCACCCCTCATAAAAGACAGCAAGTTACCATGCAAAAATAATAGTTTATCCCTCAACTGAGTCTGATTTTTAACTGTGGTGCAGTTCAGCAGCAACCATTCTCAAATGGGAAATGACTGCACAGCTCCTTACCATCACTCCTTTAACCACTACTCCTTTTTGGCTAACCCTCTAATACATAGCAACAAAAACCTGTGTTGATTTAATAAAAGTTTTCTATTGGAAGGTTAGTTTAGTACCACAATGCAAGTGGTACTGAAGTCCCCCTAAGTCTTCTCTTAAAAAAGAAAAAACAGAACAGTAAATAGCAAAGAGATGGGCAGATGAAAATAAAACAATGAGGAAAAGGAGCAGGAGGAAGGAAGTAGCTAGGCAATAGTCACTACAGTATAAACTTACCCTTAAGGAGAAAATGGGGACGAAACACCTGATGCCTTTTGGATGATCCAAATGTTACATTGCTGTGCTATGAGACAATTTCTACACACTCTTGGCAGTCTGGTAACTGGTCAGGTTTGTAACAGAGTGAAGCCCTAAAGAGGATGTCTTACAATAGCTATGTAAGTTGAGCTCCAAACCAGAAGACCAATTTTTGTGTGTTTACACCACCAACCACAGTGTGGATGTTTCAGTGCTGCAAGAATGCTGCTCTTTTTTTTTTAATCTAACAATATTGGAAGGACTGATTGAAAGGATGTAGAGGGCTTTAACAACACTGCTGAGCCTTGCCCAAATTCCACAGGTGGAAACCAAATGCTGCTAACGTAGAATTAGATGATTTTCTTTTTTTTCCCCCTTCAATAGTCCAAAATTCTGTGGGACAGGACTCAAAACTATTTGGCCACTACGTGGGACCAGAATTAGTTATAAGCAGCTCTTGTTTCAACTATTCTCAGAGATTTTACTTATAACTGTCCCATATGATTACAAGTCATAAATATTTTAACTGTGAGTTTCAGCAATAAATACATTGTCCATTTCCTTAACAGTTGTAGTGGAGACGCAGAGATGTTTACTTCCTAGCCAAGAGGGTTCTGAGAATAGAAAGCTAAACAGTGTAAGTATTACTGATGAACAAGGACTGCTGTGGTTTAACCCAGCAGCAACTCAGCACCACACAGCTGCTCGCTCATTCACCCACAGTGGGGCAGGTGGGGAGAACTGGAGAAAAGTTAAAACTTGTGGGTTGAGATACACGGTTTAATTGGATGGGAAAGAAAGGGAAAGTAATAATAATAATGATAAAAGAATATATAAATAAGTGATGCACAGTGCAACTGCTCGCCACACACTGACGCCCACAAGTAGCATCTATTCCTCCCCACAAGCCAACTCCCCCCACTTTTATTGTTCAGCATAATGTCACATGGTATGGCATATGGGATATCCACCTGGCCAGGCTGGGTCAGCTGTCCTGCTGCTGTCCCCTCCCAGCTCCTTGCTGGCAGGGCACCATGAGAAGCTGAAACATCCTTGAACTCTGTGTCATCACTGCTCAGCAACTAAAACATTGGTGCATTATCAGCGTTCTTAGCATCCTAAACCCAAAACACAGCAACATACCAGCTACTAGGAAGAGAGTTAACTATCGTTGTTGACACCAGGTTATAGATCAACAAGACATTAATTAATCTAATGATCAAAGGATTCTACATAGTAAACTCTTTGGAAGTAAAGTTCCTGAACACAAAGTAATTTTTTACAGAAAGGACAACTGTGCAAGAGTGTCATTTTCTGTTCTCTCATTGGGTGGAATTTCAAATTTATGCCTGTGAGAATCTGGCAAGCTAACAGGCAAATGGGCAAAATGCCCTTTAACAGATGGGTGCAAGGTTTGGCATGGCAGTGAACCAATATGTTCAAGAAATTGGAATACTAGGACCAGTTTCTACCTAAAAATGTCAAAACTACAATCTGTGCAGTTTCTGGATTTACGGATGTGGAAGGAGAAGATAATTATTTAGGAACCTGCATAGATTAAAGACTCATCGCTGGCAAAGTAATCAACTGCCTAAAAACTTAGATGACAGTGTTAGGACTGCCTCCTGAGGACGATTATGTGAAGCTCAGCTACACTCAAACATCCATAAACGTCGGAAATACAGGGATTGGTAGAACACTTCATCCTTAACACCTCTGAACTGGCAGTGACCACGATATAAGTAACAGTATAAATTCACAGAGGGAAAAAAAAATTACCCAGTGTTTTATTCTTCACATTTTACAAGTCTGAATGTGCTCCAACTACAGTACTAAGTACAGCTGCACTTAACTTTCAGGAAATCAGTGAAGACTGGAAAACTTACAACTGCGATACCACGTCTATCTTTCAAGTTCAAACATTCAGTTCAGTCCCAGATTTTTTTTTAGCCACAGTACTGCATTTTGTTTTTATCACAGAATCCATCAGCAGCTGTGTGTAATACAGATGAGGTTTAGGCAGCTTATTACTTAAGAGCAAGTTAAAGCAAAGTCTCTGATTGAAGCCTGGAAGCCTTGGTGCAGTAAAAGAGAGAAATACTAATTGTCAGCACCCCTCTTGGCCCTGGGCTTAGCACTTACTCACTGTTAGAGCATTAAGATTAGCTGTTACAAAACTGGACATCATGAGGCAGCACAGCTCTCACCTAAGGTCTTTAAGAAGACAGTTTCTTTGGTACAGTTGCATATATTGCCTGGCTCCTTAGAAACAATTAAGAAATCACATAAGAAAATAAAGGCTAATTGGTCAGATCCCTGATTTTGCAATTACACCCTCACGTCTACAGAGGTCCAGAAGACTCACGTTTCCCACGCTTCGCTTCCTAACATTGGCAGATCTGGTTAAAAGCAGTAGGAATAATAGGATCACAAGCACAGGGACAAAAGGGTATGCAACAAGCATGTGCTTAAAGAGTCCTGGGGAGCAAAGAGGAGGAGTAAATATATAGCACCCTTCTCTTCACCCATGTTTTCCTGTTCTTCCTGATCTCAGTCACCTCCTTTAAACCAGAAAAGGAAGCACAAGCTTTTCATACCCTCCAGTTACCAGAGCCAGCACAATGCAGGAGAAGAGATCCTAGATTAGCTCCCTAGTCAATCAACAGGGAAGCAAATGGAACCCTTTGAACCATTGGCCCAGAAAGAAAGCATGCCCAAACACTCCACTGTGGTTCCAATCTGATTATCTCCCAGCAACCTAACTTACTTGCTCAGAACATAAAAGCCACATTTGAAAAGTCCCACCTTTTTCAAAGTTTCATTGTTGTGATGGGTTTTCAGTCACCTGTGAACTGATTAGCAGTTTGCATAAGAAACAACCAATTGGACTTTCAACATCTGAGGCTGCCACAGAGACACCACAGTTTATGTACAGTCCTGAAGCACTATTCTTAAATACATCCCCATCTCCTTTCTCTGACACTTCCTCACACCTGCCCTTGTGTTTTTAAGCTCAATAGACAAGACTTGTCTGTGACTGACTTGCACCACTTCCAGAGTACACTCTTATACAGGGGCAGCTTTGCTAACCCTCTTCAACTTCCACAACTTCCTCTCCAACTTCACCCTTGTGTTGCCACCACGCTGTTGCACTGAGACTAGAAGTCAAGCATCAAGCCAGAACTACCAGCGATCTAAACAACTTCCCAGACTCTGCTGTCATTACTGTTAACACAGGACAGGTCAGGAACTCCCCCTCTCACAGATCCTTCAGTTGCTGAAGAGCAAGTATTGTCATGCCTTAATACTGTATTAGAGCTGCCACTGTGCTTTCACGCTCCACAGCACAAAAGGAAGAAAAGTACTATAAAATAGAACCCTGCATCAGAAAAATTTAATTCTGATTTTATCCTTATGTAATAAATCAGCAGAAGAAAACCTTAGCTTTGTTGCTGTCAAAAAGAACTTTTAATTATATACAGCTTCGCAAGTCTCTGGGTAGAAAGAATAACGCATCAGTAGGTTTTATGAAAGTATCTGAGGGAAGTTAAGAGGATTTTGGAAATTAAGACTTTTTAAATTGAAGATTAGCAACTTTTTCAAGTATTAAAAAAACTCTTTAAAAAGCCTCGAATTTTCTGTAAAAATATAGAGAGTAATTAATTATATAAATACTCATGATTCACAACCATAGAAGTTTTCTATTACTGACCTCAGGAAAAAAGAGACTGTAAACAGGATGTGTTATCTTTGACTTGGTTTCAAGAAGGGCTCGTTCTTTTCTCTGTATACTTTGCTGTAACTCTTGCCATTCCTGTCAAAGACAAATTTAAAGAGTTACTATGCACTAGCCATCTCCTGGCAAAAAAAAACCCAACATATATATATGCCCATGAAAAAGCTATATCTGACAAGTTCTTACACTGTGCTACATTATATATTATGAATGGGACAGGCACAGAGATTAAGTTATAAAGTACAATTTAAAAAAAAAAAAAAGAACAGCAACAAGCAATGGTAAAACAGTAAAACTTAAGAGATCACTCATAAGTATTTTAAAAAACAAACACAAATCACAGATCTGCAGGGCTTGGGCAACAATCTTTAGAATTCTCCTCTGCAGCACTGCCTATAAACACTGACTGTATAAGCTGTAAGTGTCCTGACGATTTTATTTTTTCAAATCAGAAGATTATCCTCATCCTCTATGAGGCCTCCAGCTGCCTCCAGTCTTCTACTGCAAGACCAGCAGTGTAGAAGTCATCTATACCCATAATGCCTCATTTTCAATTGCAAGCTCTTAAGCCACAGTTTCAAATGACTAAGCTAATAATTAACAGTAAAGTTTTCATATCAAGCATGTACAGTTTTCTTCAACTACTGCATACTTGCAGCAGTATGCAACAATAACTGCATATAAAGAACAAAGTTCAAAGGAGAGGTTTTATTTCACAATCTGTAGCAGTTAATAATCAAATTAAGCTGAAAGAAACATTGTAATCTTTCCCTGAAGTTATTTTTCTCATGTCATTTTTAAGCTTTCTGTCCATGCTTCAAAGTCCTTTCACTGTTCTCTCTAAAACAGACAAAGCTCTTCTGCCAGAATGAGGACTGAAAACCTCTGGAGTACCAGCATTATTCCTTCATTCCAGTGTTGTTTAGCCTGAGGGGATGCTAGAGGATTAAAATGCATTTTCTCTCAACCCCAGTGGCAACATTAAGACTTACAGCTTCATCGTCTTTGTTTTGTTTTTCATCTTGTTCTCTGTCAGATTCCCTGTCACTTCCATCATCTTTCTCACTTTGAGAGTCCCTGTTTGTTTCCTCTTCTTCAGATTCACTTCCTTTATCAGAGATCTCTTCTTCTTCTTCCTTGACAACTACTTCCTAGTGGGAAAAATAACAACAAAAACATAACTCTTAGTTTGCCTGCATTATTGTAGTATGTAGCTTTAACAGCACTTGTTTTAAGGTCATGGCCTTCGCTCCCTACTTGAACTATACTCTTCCTACGTCACAGAGATGGGGTACAGGGAAGATTTTTTTTTTACCGCATGTCTTAAGGGGAATAGGGAAGCAATGTTTCTTCCCTGTATGATATCCGCAACATAAATAGGAGAAAACAGGGTTTGATTCTGAGGTGGCATTTCAAAGAAATCATACAAAAATCAGAGAGAATGTAAGAAAAATACCTACAACGTGGCCTGAGAGATGGAGAAAACATCATACAGAGCGAACGTAAAGGTACTAAACCTATTTAATTTACCAGAGGAAAACCTCCTTTTTGCCCTTAAATGAAAAGCAAAAGGTATAGAGCTGTTCACCTCCCAGATGGCAGCATAACAGAACTAATAAAAAGCAAATAAGAAGACAGCCTTCTAAACTAGATAGGCACAACTCCCAGTGGGCCACAGGAAATTCTACTCGGGTCGTTACCTAAAATTTTACCACTAATTTTTAAATTTCAGGAGAAAAAATATTTCAGAAAATGTACTTTACAGAAGAATAGAATTAAGAGACAAATAAACTGTCAACTTAGGAACGATAAACTGAACATAAAAGTAAAATATCGATGAATTTATGAGCTACCCCATTAGCTTGTTTTTGCTTCTGTTGTTTTGGTGGCTGCAACGAAGGTGGCACAGGTTTCTTTTTCAATGGCTTCTTTTTCTTTGATTTTGAAGCTTTCTTGGTTCCTTTATTCTTTTGTTGCCATCCTTTGCTCTTAACTTTGTTGCTATCTCCTTGCTGCAAGAAAGTATTTAAATTTAAAGGTATTTAAATTTAAAGTATTCATCAAAATTTCAGGCATTCACTGTACTTCAAGCATTTTAGCTGAGAACCAAAGTTAGAAAGCAAAGTTAGAAAGAGACACCAAGTAGGCGTTTCTGAAAAAGATGCTTGAGAAATGCAAGATGAGCAACTCAAGAGAGTTTCTTTCAGTTAGGCAAGAGGAACATTTGTTCTTAACTTACTCCATCTTCTGCTGGTTGCTCTTCCGCCGAACATATAGACTGTTCCTTTTCAAACACCTCCTGACAGAGAAAGATGTGAAAAGTGTTAGTGCCTCTCTGTACCAAAGGAGTGAATAATGAAAGAGTTGAATTTATAGTTGAACTTAAGCTAAATACAGTGAATTCAGGTCTGAGGGGGACAAACACCACAGGGGATTAACACAACAAAATTAAACACTATTTCAAACATTTGGTCTGGGATTTTTCCATCACGAGCATTAAAAAGAAATTTAGCAAAAAAAAAAAAAAAAAAGTGTCATCTTGTTCCAGAGAATCTGATTGTCTTATAAAACAGAAATCCTGCATCACAAAATCAAGCAGTAGTAAAATGCAAATTCTGCTCCAATTGCCAGAGCATTAAAAACTAACAGCTGCACTGCTACTCAGGGACACAGGACGACAATTAAACTAGAAATACGAAACATTAAGACAAAACACAGTTAGTATTAGTATTCTGTAGACTGGAATATCACTATATAAAGTGGACGTTTTCATGCATATCTTACTTCAAAACATAAAATACACCATTAAAAACAACATCCAAAAAATTTAAAGATGTGTCTTATAGGATGATGGCAGATATGAGATACCACTCAAGAAAAAAGCATCATATAATGGGCTCGCTCTAGTTTTATATCATTTATATTAAGGCCAGGTTGCCTAGTGAAGTTAACTCTGGAAAGCATCTTTAACCATTTTTCTATACACTGTCAGACCATTTAATGAATTTCTCAGTACAATTAAATTTGCTCATAATGTTCAGCTTTCTCCAGTACAGTGACATGGTACCTCAACCTTCTACTTACAGTATCTTCAGCTACATCTAGATGCTCCATTCTGAAATTCCATAACACGAACACAATGTAGTAGCATGTATAGACTACTTTCTCTTAAGCTTCAGTGTGCAGTCTAGTCCACAACAGCTATACTCATCCTTGTATGCCCTACCTTAGTGGCTTAACACAGACTTTCCACTTACTAAAACAATTATCAGAATATTACGGATGTAAAGATAGATATTATAGGCTATGTTGAGTAAAAATTTGTCGTTTCTAAGTTCTTTGTTCAAAGAACGTCATTACTAGGTTTTAAGATAAGTAAGCACAAGTAAGAAGTTTAACTATTAGGATGTAGTATCATTTCAGTCACATTACATTGCTATTTCCTACTTTCTTCATATGGCGCAAGCCTACCTCCTTTATATTGTTGTATATATGCCATACTTTGCTGGGCTGAGTTTTCTAAGTGTCCAAAAATCAATGGATTTCTAGCATTATGAATCCACATAAAGGAAAATCAATTTCAAACATAGGATACTAAGTATTAGAGCAAGCACTTCACTCTAGCTCAGGAACCTAGTTTCTGAATGTTTTTTTCCTGTTGTTTAAAAATCACAGGGCAGTATCGTCTGCCATATTCTTTTACTGTTTCCTAGACAGCTGCAATGGGTCTGGCTGGACTTTAATCCCAGGACAGCTGTCTCATTCAGAAACAGAACTATAAGAGAAGGTTAAGAACACAAGTCCTCAGATTCAAATTGTAATTTTACAGTGACATTTGCAAAACAATGTATTAGTTCCCCAATAAAAAAAATACTTGTTTATTAGCACAAAGCTGCAAGTTAGCCTTATCGAACAAGTAATCTTAATACTTACTGCCATGGTCTGCCTCGTTAGCGTGACCAGAACAGTGACAAGAGAACCTACTGTAATATTGTTGCTGTCTTCATCATCCAAAACTAGCATAAAAAGAAAAGCAAGGAATCCATTAAACTTATTAAATATTATTTTCTGTTTGAAAAAATCTTGACTTTGTTATGTCTAAACGTAAGCATACAATCTCAAAGTATTTTTAATAAGTATCTTACAACATCAAATGCACTATCAGGATGAGGGCCAGTAATTCAGCAAACTATGAAACAGCAGCACTGAGTTTGAAATTTTAATTGCATGGAAGTTAGGAAAAAAATCAAAGTTAAGACTGCCGTGGGAGCCATAATTCAATTATATTGTGCATTATATATATTAAAGCGTAACATTTCAGAAACATGAAATACCACATACGACCAAAAGGACCTTGTTATATTAGTTCCGGGAATTGTAACTTTGATTTTTCTGGCTTTCATACGATTAACAACTCAATTTCAATGCCACATTAACAATCATGCATTTAATTACTTTTTAAGTAGAAGGCAAAGGAAAGTTAAAGAACAGCAGTGACTACTTTAACTAAAATATCAAACACAAAACCCACAGGAAGGCCTCTGAGGAGTTTATCTCTGCAGTCTATGAACTTGAGAACGTCTCAGGGAAGAATATAATTATATCCCAGTGTAGAAATTTTATTTGCCTCCCTCCTCAGGAAAGCATCGTTATTAGTTTTGCATCCATGTATTTTATAAAACATTAATACAGAACTAAACAGAAAAGTATGTGCACTGTTCACTCCTCTTTATCACACTGAGAAAAGAACCATAGACAGAAAAGGTTTGCTTGTCAAAATACGGGAAATAAATATTCCATGGTGGAATTTCAAGCACTATTAAGAGCATTATACAGTCTTTGATACAGCATACACGAAACGCAGCAAAACATAGCATGGAAAAGTTCTGCCATATACAAAAGCCATGCAAAGATGATCACAAAGAAACTCATGCCATCAAAGTCTATAATTCGAAGATCTCCTAACTGACTCTCCATACTGGAATAAACTGAACATAAATTCTGGAATAAGCAGAGTTTTTAAAGATAGCCAATAAAGGTGCTATTTCAACCAGAATTCCACATTGCTCGTGAAATATTAAATGAACAGAGGAAACATCAGATGAGCTCCTGCAGGAGAAACTATAGGTGGCTTGGGAATCTGTTAAACGTTTAGATGTATTTTATCTTGTCACGCTATAAATCTCATGTGCAAGAGCCCCGTCACTCATGAAAGTGTGTCATTTTCAAGGCACATAAATAACTATGAGTTGTGTCTCAGAAGCCTCCAGAAGATTACTGCCAATAGACTACCAAAATGTCAGAAGGGTGACATATACAGAAAAGACCTGCTACTCACCCTGTGGTTTTATATCCATAGTGACATATGGAAAGCTACCAAGGACAGCCATAACTTCATCATATTTCTTATCCTCCAGGAAATGCAGTAAGTTGCGACGATCAGAACCTTTCAAACTCACCAAATCCTGAATGCTTTTGATTTTATACTGCATATAGACAAGGAAAAAAAAAAAAAGAAAGAAATCACATAGTAGTAGAGAACACAGTCCACAAAAAACTCATAATGACATGATGAGAATCAAGTAACTCATGTCCCCACATTGCTAATACATACACATTTGATATGTTCTTAGTAAGGAAATCACTATTCAGAAAACTAGTAAGTGTATTTTGAGAAGCAATGAAGCAAAGAGTTCCTATTCAAACCTAATAAATAGAATTGCTTCAAATATTGACAAGTTCTATGCTATGCCATCCCTTAGAAAATGGAATAAATTTATTACAAAACTATTACTTCAGCCAGCTTTTTCAAAAAGCTGAGCCAAGTAACCTCACTAACTGAGCTCTTTATTTAACTAGAATATTTCATTACTTTGTGGTTTGCATTTGTAGGAACAACTAAGTACAAGTTACTTAGCTTTTTACATTGAATTGCAGATAAATTCAATTTTTTTTCTTTTAAAGATCTGCAGAGCAGAGTAGTGAAGACAAAATAAACAGAAATTTGTCTGAACACTTGGTTACTTCAGACCATTAGAAAATTATTTTCTTAACCACAAATTATAATATAATATAAAAAATATAAATATAAATAATATAAAATAATTAGAAAATTATTTTCTTAACCACAAGTTCATGCTTCTAGGTAGGCTGATCATGTCTACATCCAGGGAACCATAATGCTTTAAAAATTGAATTGCATTGGAATCCTGTATAAAAAAACCCTAATATATTGGTATCGTGTTTCTTCTGTTTTTGAGTTCAACATACTTCTTTTACACTTAGATCTCTGATCTTAATTCCTGCTCCTAACAGAGATGGACTTCAAAAGAACAATAAACACACAGATCTAGGAGGTACTGTGCTGAATTCCTGAGAACACACACACAGATACATACACACCTAGATATAAATAAATGTAAGTATTCTCTTTTTCCTTAGTTAATTTATGACCTTGCCTCCTTACAGACAAATAGGCTGAAGAAAATGCTTCAATACTTTAACAAGCATCATTTGTAGTCTTATACCTTTTTATGATTAGAGACCCGCCTAAGATTGTCCTCTTCAATATGAGGCAGTTGCAAAAGGGGAGATTTGAACTGCTGAAGTCCTTGGACAGTCATCTGGGAAAGCTTCATGCAATTTTCCAAAGATCCCAAAGATGGAGCACGGAACTCCCTTTCTTGGGGAGAAAGAAAAATAATACATCATTTTTCACCCCCCTCATAACATTCACAATGTATACTTGAGTTATTGACTGCAGACCATCTTGTTTTCAATAAACCAAGCAGAAGACAGACTTATTTTTAAATGTCCAGCATAATTAATCAGGCAGCATTCTTAGTCTCATTACTGTCACACAGTTCAGCAAACATTTCCTTCCCTCTATGTTGTCATAGCTGAACACTAAGAAATTCAAAGACTTCCATCCCATAATCTCAGGGAACAACAGCACAATGTATCTCAGCTACCAATTACAGGCAAAAGTTCTACCACTTGAAATTTACAGAAAAAAATGCAGCAAGAAAAACTTGTTTTACATTCGTATATTATATGCGTACATATTTAACACATTCAGCAGTATCATTAAATATTGTCTATCATTAATCTTTTGCAACACATTATTTCCAAGATTTAAAAAGGTTCTAAGATCATCTTGAGAGATTAACATAAAAGTGGAGCCAAGCACATCCAAGAAAAAAAAAAAAGCACGTTTAACTGAAGCTAAGCAGAGCATATTATGCTAAAACACAATAGCTGTAAAATATCAAAAGCAAAGTAACAGTTATAAGCAAACCTAAAGGCTAAAAGAGGCGTCTAAGCAAACATCTGTAAGATTTTTCTTTTAGAAATTGCAACTCCTTTAGTATCTTAAAGCACAAGGAGAAGGTACACAACAAGAAGTTCTTAAGCAGAAAACAGCAAAAGTAAAAATAATTTTTTAAAAAAAGCCATGTAGTATCATAGAATCATAGAATGGCCTGGGTTGAAAAGGACCACAGTGATCATCGAGTTTCAACCCCCTGCTATGTGCAGGGTCGCCAACCACCAGACCAGGCTGCCGAGAGCCACATCCAGCCTGGCCTTGAATGCCTCCAGGGATGGGGCATCCACAACCTCCTTGGGCAACCTGTGCCAATGTGTCACCACCCTCTGTGTGAAAAACTTCCTCCTAATATCTAACCTAAACCTCCCCTGTCTCAGTTTAAGACCATTCCCCCTTGTCCTATCACTATCCACCCTCAGAAACAACTGTTCCCCTCCTGTTTATACGCTCCTTTCAAGTACTGGAAGGAGCAGTACTCCTCATCCTGTCTGCAATGAAATAAAAAAGCAAAACAGACAAGCTTCCGCATACTGCTCTGCTTCTTTATTAGATAACTGTCCATTCATATAGAAGATCTCCCAAAACCCTGTTCAGGAAGGTCAGAATTCTCCAGGAACCTGTGAATCTCCGCAAGCCTGGAATTGGCAGTGTTCAGGTTGCTCTGCACATACTTTGCAGTCGAAGAGAAAAATCAGTTACATAAAAAGGAACAATTAGTCACAAAAATAAGTTATCTACTTAGGCTTTTTCCTCTGAATCCCTACATAGCATATGAAGGAACTGAAAACAATTTTAAATAAGTACTACAGAAAGTAGCTATCCCTCAAGATGCCTGTCAGTTTACCTATAAACCACTGTATGCATTTTTCTACAGTTTTCCCAGAAGACATCAACCTCTAATTACCTTGGCTGTTACAGCTATATTCAGTATATAAGTATAAAAACAAATATTTGCGTGCTTACATACACACATCCACATGTCTATACAAATATGAATATTTAGTATAGGTGGATTTGGCTGTTACAGCTTTGTTTGAGATATTACAACAGGCATGCAGGCATCTTTCAATAAATAGACGGATGGCCAGATGGAATATATCCACTCTGCGAGGGTTGCATCATCAAACAACACAGCATCAGAGCAATATTAAGTGTGGATAAATGCATTTTCACTCGCATCTGAATCGGAAGGCAGACAGGCCATAGCCTGCACCCCCACTGCCCCCCCCAAAAAAAACCAAAGCAAAAACTGCTAAGTGTTCTATTTAAATGCCAGTGGCCTCAATTCATTATTTTTTTTAATATAAAACAATTTTACATTAATTTTAGAACATTTAAAAGAGGAAATACAAAAAGATAACAAATGTGACTGAAGAGAACAAGCTTGGTGTCTTCAGCATGTTTTCTCCTTCATTTATACCACTACCCTGCTGCACATTTATAAATTACATTGCAAGCACCTACTATGGATTGTTAAATGCATGTGAAAGATCACTGCATCATCACCTCTGCTCCTGCCACCCTTCTCCCCTCACATGGCCTGTTTCCTCAACAATTACACCAAGCTCTAACCAGCTGTCAGACCAAACTACACAACAGGACTTTTTATTTTAAACACAAGGCATAATCTTCATGGTGTTTATTAATATGCAAAGCAGGCAGAAAAATAACACCAGAGGATTATGAAGGGAACCGTATGGCTAGCTCTATTCTAACAAAGATTGAACTTATACCTTACAAAAAATAGGATTGGATAGACTGACATCCTGACTAAACAGCACAAAACGTACCTTTCATCTTACCTATCTACCACATTCCCTGATAGCTTTTTCTTTGTTTGTTTGCTGCTAAGGAAAGCCATACTGCAAACTAAGTTAATAAAAGAGTCCAAAATATTCTCTGTCAAGCCGGCTTTCACAGGAAATTTACCTACCTTGAGTCCACAGAGCTGAAATTCATTTTTCTTTAAGCATTAACTCATAATCCACATAACAGTAGAAAATACTTTAAAGTTGGAAAACATTATTTTAGTTCCCTGAAACTAATACAGGAATGTATTAGTCCCCTTTAGAGTGGACAAGAAGACAGTCTAGCTTTTAACAACACCCAACTGCCCTCACTGTAATATGAACGTCATTACAGCCTCTGCTTGTCAAAAGCACACAAAATAAGATGACCTTAAATCTACGAAGCACAAAGTTGTTAAAAACATATGACAGGAAAGAAGTCAGTCACTAGTTTAAATGCAAATAATAGCAGCTTGTGAGAGAATGGGTCAAACCACAACTTCCACGTTCAGCTCCCAGTCTGAATTATGAAATTCACCTCGTGTGGACAACTGAGATGATGCTTAATCTCTCTGCAGTTACCAGAGCACATCATATTTTTGATAACACACACCTCACTCCTCACTTGAGGGCGCAACTTTCTACCTAACACATATCTCAAGGAAGCCATCAAGATAGTTTAGGCCACTATGAACTATCAGTTATCAACACAGAATAGTACAAAGCAAGGGATGCCACAGAACAAAGTGTATTTTTCAGGCAGTAGAATGTAAAAGAAAATCTCGCAAGCTGTACAGAAATTCAGCAAGGACGTACAATTTATCAGAAGGTGGCTCACAACTGCCACATTTTCCACAAGGATGAAAAAGTCATAGCAGTAAATAAAACTGACTGGACTGGAATGAAAATAATATCCATTCTGTTTTTATGAAAGCAAATCAAAACTGCTACTTACAAATAACAAATCTGAATAACTAAGAATAATCTCAAATTTATTTGCAAAGAACAATAGATCTGTTAAAAACCACGACCTATATTCATTCTTTCATGATAGATTATTTCTAATAGGGTTGGACAAAAAGTAGCATCCATGGCTTTTGTGGGTACATGTAAGTTGTCCTTCACAGCACAGTTGCTTGCACCTCCTTTAAGAACAGCTGACACGGGACCAGTAGTTAAATGCTATATGGACATTTTAAAAACTAACTAGGGAACCAAGCATCAAGATGCTGAAGATTCATTGTGAAGGTGTTTTTCTTCAAAAGATGATTACAAAGAAATATACATAAATGTTTACAGATACTGCCAAATGCATAGATTTTGCTACTGATAATATCATTTGAGATTTTGAAGACAAACAAATGCAGTACACAACAAGACTTCTCATCCAACTATCAATTAAGCTTTCACAAATCATGATTTGTCCACAAAATATTTCTTCAGATAATATTAACTCACGCCTTCACTTTTGTATTTTCAAAGGCCAGGACCACTGGACAGTTATTTTTTATTATAGCTAATTATATAGCTAATTATAGTACATGATAATTAATTTGATGTACCACGTCACTGACTTGAAAATTAGAACTGAAATCGGGAACTTCTGAATTTTATGTTTTATGATAATTAAAATTACATGAAGATAACAGATACACAGAGTTAAACAACAACAACAACAAAAAAAAGGCTTTCAAAAATTACAATATGTAACTTGGATATTACTCATATCTTAAGAAAACAAACAACCTTTCAATTTCCAGTTGGTTCCCAATGAGAGAATCAGCAGGGAGTAAAACCCCCTCTGCATCTACTGTCATTAGAAATAGAGCCAACAGTTTAACTACACTAAGAAACAAATTAGCAAACACAGTGATTTTCCATTGGATCAAAACCCAACATTCTTAAGTGGTTCACTTTGAAGTCCTAAAATTCATTATCATTGGCCTGAACAACTCCTTCGTACCACACTGCCCAAAGGACATCGAGCTTAATATTCTGCAGTTAAAATATTCTCATGAAAGGTTTGGTAGATTCAATTTCTAAATACTGACACTTTAAAAACTGCTAAAGAATACTAAGCTCAACTATACCAGTTTAAAATATAAATTTTCTGGAACTTCAGAGCAGTTTATTAAATACACTGCATCTATAAATAATCATTACTTCACCAAACAAAAAAAGAATCTTTATGTAAGCATAGAACTAAAAAAGAAGAATATGGCTCCTTGGAGGTCAAATTGCAGAGTGTATCATGCATGGTGGTATCTTATCTCAGCTTTTACAAGAGATATAAGCATTCTTCATTTTTCAAAGACTTTCAGTTTGACTGCAGTAATAAGTTTTTGGTTGTATTATTTTGCACAAGTGAAAAAAAAAAAATAGCTAGTTGACAAATATACATAGGTCATCTTAAAAGACATTTCCAGAAGTTTGACGGATGATTTTTTCTGCAAAAATAAATACTTGTATTTGGCATATACAAGAGATAAGGAAGGAAAAAAGATGCTTCCATCCAAGTGCTTTTCATAATTCAAATACATAGATTCAGCTTGGCTGAGCTAGCAAAACTTAAAAACAAACAAAAACAACACACACTTCCAAAACAGCTACTTTGCTGTTTATGAAATTATTTACTAAGCTATTAAACAAATACTTTGAAAGCACTGGTTTCATATAATCACAAAATATCCCAAGTTGAAAGGGCCTCACAGGGATTATCATCTCCAACCCCTGGCTCCACAAAGGACCATCCAAAATTCAAACCCTACATCTAAGAGCATTCTCCAAACGATCCTTGACCTCCAGCACTTGGGGCTGTGCCCGCTGCCCTGGGCAGCCTGTTCCATGCCCACCACCCTCTGGTGAAGAACCTCTTCCTAACCCTCCCCTGACACAGCTCCATGCCGTTCCCTCCGGCCCTGTCGCTGTCACACAGAGCAGAGTTCAGCACTGCCCCGCCGCACCGTGTGAGGAGCTGCAGCTGCCATGAGGGCTCCCTTAGCTCCTCTGCTCTGGGCTGAGCAAACCCAGGGACCACACGGAGTCTTGCCCTGCAGACCCTTCACTATCTTTGTAGCCCTCCTTCAGACGCTCTCTGAGGGGACAACCCCTCCCCTCACCCAGTGGCAGTGCTGGACCTAGTGCCCCCAGGGTACTGTTGGCCCTTTGGGCTGCCAGGGCACACTGCTGCCTCAAGTTCAACTTGCCATCAACCACAATCCCCAGCTCCCTTTCCACAGGGCTCCTCCACAGTCTCTCATTCCCTATTCTGTACATATATCCAGAGTTACCTAGTCTCCTTGCTCTCGTTAAACTCCATGCAGTTGGTTTCCCAATGTTAAATCCATTCTGGAGGCACTTCTGCAGCATTGTTATGGTGCTTGTCCAAAGAAGCTTCATAAAAACATATCCACTATCTATGAACATCTAATAATCACTAATAAATAAAATGCTACAGTAAGTTACACAATGAAAAATACATCTACTGTTTCTTTCAAGGTTTCAAGTTTGGTCTCCAGCAGTCTCAGAGACTGTTAAAGACAGAGATTAAAAAAAAGAAATAGAAATTCACTTATTCAGTACTTTTTTTTTTTTTTAGAGTAGTAGAACAGCATTTTACTGTTCACATCCTCTCCCATTTTATTGGGTTACAGAACACCATTTCCAAGAGTGCCTGCAACAGTGCTGGGGAAGACCTCAAACCCTTTTTGTTAGGAAGTTGTTAACATTTGTTAAATGAGTTTCGGTCCAGTAAAGACCAGCTAATTAGTACTGTTTGATAGACAACATAATAGTCATGGATTCAGCATTAAAAATGCCCTGCTTACATTTGTTGTGATAAAGGAAAAAGACGTAAGTCCTTACTCTGCAAATAACCCTTTTCAACATAATTCCTTTTTTATAGTGAAAGCAGAAAAGTTTATGTATTATATTTTGATTACATTTTTTAACAACTATTTTAGCAAAGAACCTGACATAAAAAGAAGTCTACATAGCAGGCTAAACAACTTAAGTAAGAGAAACGGAGAAATATGATCAACACAAAAACAGAAATGACAACTAATAAACAAGTCAAAAAACAGGTTATGCATATTAGAGGAAAGAAAGAACTGTAAAAGGATGCAATTTAAAGACGGATGAGTACAGTATATCTTACACTACATGCTTTGATACTAAAAATGGACTCGATCTTCAAGAAAAGTGTTTTTTAAAGCATTCAAGGAGAAGCTTTTGCAAAAATTCTAAAAACTAAGAGCAGAACTCAGATACCCAAGATTTCAGAGCAGGACTTGGCAGAAATAGAAGCATTTCAGCCTTCAAAGTGGAGAACCCTTTCATTACAGCGGGAAAAAGTGCACTTAGGCATTTCTAAATATCATAGATTAAGTTTTCCACAAAAACCAGACTCTTTTTGAAGTTCTGCAATGAAGAATGATATTTACTGTTTTTAATTATACAGTTTCTTTCCCTACCTTCACGGCTCCGAGCCATTATTATTAGTTGGCAAATCACATTAATCATTTCTTGAAGTAGCGCAGGACTCTTTTTCAGGATAAACTGCTGATCTGCAAAACAAAACTTACTGCAATTACGTTGCATTTCTATTATGAAAAAAGTGAATAGTTTACATGAAATGGGCATTTAATTGTGCAGTCTTCATTTGTATTCATTCTTGTATTTCTGAGAAAATACCACTTTATTCTCACTGAAGCATATATAACGTTCCTTAGCAAAACAGGAAAGAACAACTGCTAAGGAGGAACAAAAATTTTATAGGCAAGACAAGCTGCTTCCACACAAAGTACTTATTAGATAAAACAAAAAAGCAACGGGATGCCACAGACAATTTATCCTTTAGGTAATCTTGTATTTTTAAAAGTGGGATTTTTAAGCAAAGCGCCAATTTGGGGGAAAAACAGCATGATTTGTAAAGTACTATCTGGTTGTAAATAAAGAACAATGAGGTTTTCAGAACAATCAATAACTCAATAGCAAGGAAGGAGAGGGATTTTTAGTGGAGATTTAAATTGATCAAATTTTCTTTTTTGTTTTCAAAAGAGAAAATGAACCAAAAAACCTTTATTGTTTGTTTTAATTTTGAATTAAAGTACAGAATATCTCAAGTTTACTGGTCAGCCTTAGAAACCAATAGTGTCATGGCTGAAAGGAAAGAAATTCATTTATAAATGTTTCAATCTGAATATTCACAAGCATGAAGAACTGCAAAATACAAAACTGAAGTTCGTATGTAATCGATAATTTTAAGTTTTAATTTCATCTCCCATACTTTACATAGTGGAAGGGAGGAAAAAAAACATGAATGGAAATGTTAGAGAGCAATGCTAAGCTTGTCCTTAATTTCTTTACTCTGAGAAAGAAAGATACTTCATACGTCAAATCTCTTTCTGTCTATTACAAAGAAAAAAACATTTCTAATGAAGTCACTTTTGCAGCCAAGAAGCATTAGTGACTAAGATATCAGTATTACAGGGCTATCAAGAGCATGATAAAATGCTAAGTAAATGTTTTAAAGGATAACTCAAATTGAAAAACAAAGTGTTCTAGGTATAGATTATCAAGTGGAATTCCATGCAACTTTTTAATGGATAAAAACTACATTTATGAGCATCGTAGCAAGCAATCTGTTGTTCCAAGAGTGTCTGATTAGAGAGAGATGTCATTACCTTCTTCAAGGGTGTCAGGAACTTTCATCCTGGCAAGATGAGTCAACAGTAGAACTCTGGCTTTCAGGCTGTAAGGGCAGGTAAGTGGAGGCTCATTCTTCTTTAAATTTATGCCACCAATTTCTCTGATTAGCTAAAATAAAATAATTAAACAAATGGCTATTTCAGTGCCAAAGAAAACCAAATGTGAGGAGATTTTACAAGGAGAAAAACGTTACATTCACACATGCAAGCTTTTGTGTAATTTTTCCCTGAAATGATCAGTATAGATGAACATTGGCCATTTTTATTTATAATACAGCTCCAAAAAGTCAAAAGTTATTTTTCATTGTCTTGTTTCAATTGCGGAGGGAGGAGGAGAAGAGATTTGCATGCAAAAAACCTGTCTTCATTGAGCACTGAGTAAATTTATATTGCTTGCTCAGTATTTTAAGAATCTGATATTACTGCCAAGAGTTACTAGATTCAGCCATATTGCTAGTTGCTTATACTACACTTGGTATGCACCAGTAACAGCATCACCTTGAGACTCTTCACTCATCTAAGATCCAGCCGGCTTCCTGAGAAATACTCTCATATACCACAGAAGGAAAGAGGTTTGTAAGCCTAAATTCTCTGGTAGGCTGAAGATCAAGTACTTTAACTTAATTACAAACAGCACCAACTTGGAAAAGGCATGGTGTTGTTTATTCAGGATGACCTAACTTGATCCTGACCAGACCAAGATGCACAGTTCAAACAGGTCTCTCACCTGAGTTTGTTGAAGACCCTGGAGAGAGAGGCTGCAAAGCTGAGTAACTGAAGTTCATAGTTATAAGAATCAAGACAACCCAGAAGCTTCACTTTTTAGGTCAACAAGTCACCTGAGGAGAGATTGAGGTTCCAAAATCTCTGTCCACAAAGGGAAGTTAAGATATCAACAGGCAGGCTACACTGACTTTTAACTAGACTTCCCCTACACTTGTAAAAAAAGATCTTTTAACAAGAAGTTCCTTATAAACACATTCTGGTGTAACACACCAGTCCAAGAGAGTAAAACTTTGATAAGAAATGTTTTACAGAAAGTGTCAATATTGGGTTTATGGAAAAAGGTGAAATAAAAATGGGAACAATGACAATGGCTGAAAAAGCAGGATGCACTATCAAAAATGATTAGCAATATCTTTCTGCATTGATACTTCAGAGACTTGTATTGGCATATACTAAGAAATAAAGAACACAGATGACACTCATGACTGGAGCCTTAGAAATCAAACAAAATCCAGAAGCATAAAACGTAAGGTTGACAACTGCATAGTAACAAGAATTAAGGCCTGAAGATTATGTTAATCCACCCACGTGAAACAGTGTGGAGAACAGTATGCTTAAAGTTATTCCCCACAGAAATGCAGGGAATGCCACTAGGACACTGCTGAGACTTAACATGGAATACTGTGGGAAGCTCAGGTCAACCAAAGTGAAAAGTAATGTAAAATTTAAAAATATATCAGTGAACAGTACCCCATTCAGCACATAGCAGGATGAGGGGAATGAAGAGCCCTTTAGGAAAGAGTGTATTGAAAGACAGCAGCTGTCCTAGTACAACAAAATGAAGGCAAAAAGAAAACAAATGGCTTATTGTTTCTGTCTTTAAATCCACTAAGGATATGCACAGCAAGAATAACTTAAACTCAAGAATAATGATGACAAAAACTACAGATATAAATTGGTCACAAACAAGACTGCTAACCACTAGAACAGCAAGTTCTGGAACAGAAGGCTTGACTGTCTTTAAAATGAAAAATGACCAAATGTAAAGGGCTTGCACAATGCCAGTGTTTGCAACAGCACAGGAGAAGACTTGATGATCAAGATGATCTTCCCCAGCCACATGCTCTCAAGCAAAATGCCAGCTGAAAAAAAAAAAAAGAAAGAAAACCACCTAACCATAATTCCAGCTGCTTCTCAAAGTCTACAAGAGAAGATGAAGAATTTGTAAAAGATGAGGGCAGTTAAGTAAGGAGATATCTTAGTCTATTTTATTTGTGTTTAGAGTATGAAAACATGTTTATGACTTGAAAATCTCACTGTGTGCATGCAAAGTTTAAATCAGTAGGACTACTCTCCCTCATTTTGCAAACCCAAACTATTTTTAAGTGAAGCATTTTGTGTACTGTGCTTTAAACCAAAGTGCCAGTCTCTGATAAATATTTCCTCATCTTTGCTAGCAATCATTATTTGACACAGTACATATTACAGTATCTTTGCTGGGAAGATAGAATGGAAATGAAAAAAGGCAGCCAGAAGGGAATTGGTATCCATGAATGAATCTTTATAATATTTCAAGATAATATTACTTTAGATAAGATCATAATTTTATTTCAATATTAACATATTTAACCAAATCTGTGCTACTGATTTAGCTGGTTTTAGTTCTAAATACTAAAAAACTATCAAACAGCAACCACGTCTTTATACGAATCCACAATGTGTATGAGGACTGACATTTAAATTCATTATTTAGTCCACTGCTCCTCCAAAAAGCAATCCAATAGGTTGTATACTAAATCGATTCTATCAGTATTAAGCTTTGCAACCAGTTAATGTTATTCTATATTTTTTTACTAATTCTAAATCAAGTCTAGCTTCTAATTCGTATTTTTCAAAAGATACAGTTGCAATCTCAACAAAGTTCATGCCTTGAGAACTTGAATTCCGTCAGATGGTCAAACAAGCATGCCATTTCCCTCTTCCCTTGAAGGGGTCAATTAGTTATAAAACCTCTCTCAATGTAACTAACCTGTGGTATCTGAACGTTGTCTGCTGGTCTGCTCGTAGCATCTTTATTGTACTGAGGATCAAATTCAGATGCTCCTGCTAAAACCATGATAAGCCCTGCAAAGATAATGGGAGGTAAACAGAAAGAAAATTTCAGCAATATCCTATGCTACTGAGTGATTTATTCAGAAATCTCAGCCACAAAAGTTAATTCCACCCTTTCCCCAAAAACTATGAATATTCATGTTCTCTATTTAGTGGATCAGTTTAGACTGTTACAGAGCAAAGCTGGCATGAGCAAATGCCTGGCACAAAGTAACTGAGATAACTCAAGACTCCATTTTGCATGGCATCAAACAATAAATGCCTTCACAAAGCCATAGCTAAGTTTCATTAGGACTGGCAGACATCACTGCACTGCAGTTTGATCATTACTGCATGCTCTCAGAATCACTTGCCTCAGCAATATATGTTTGAGTCTGCACCACAGTGTGTATACTGGGGGCGAAATAAGAGGAAAAATTTTAACTCCATTTTCTGTTGAAGTGACACTGAGAATTCACCGTTCTTTTTCCTTTTAATGATGAGATGAGCAGTTCAATAAGTACCCCTGCAAACAAATCCCATGAAGATAATGCATTGGTCTTTTCCTCGCAGAAAATAAGATTAGGAAAATCCATAGTACCTCAAAATATCCTTCATTATCTAATTAAGATTAAAAATCAGCCAAATTGGATATTTTAGACAGCTTTCTGCTCGTAATTGTATTAGCCACCTCTGCCATAGCAAACAAGAGAAAATCCAACTTGTCATTTGCTCCAGTTACTGTAACTTTTTCAGCTACAGTTATTCAAGCTTCATTCTTAAATTTTGAGCAAGTTCTTTTCTGAGCAAGTCAAAGTTACTTTGCTAGTTGCAGTGCTCAGTAAATTCCACCTACTAACAAGTAAACAAGTTCTATGAGCATTAGCTGCCATTTTTGTTCCAATTATTACTTACTTTCTGAGCAGAGTGTAACAAAGAGCGTTAGACAAATCTAAATACTTTTCTACTATTTGAGCTCCACAGTTGTAGACCTTACAGAAAACAAGTCTTACAAACTCATTTGTCTTGAAACCTGAAAAAATATCCAAAACAAACGAACTCATGCAGATTTGTCTCAGTGTTCCCTAGCCCAGTTTGATTAGTTCAGCTTAAGTCTTGAGTTTTGGCACTGATACCTCACCAGCGTGAGGTTCATAACCAAGCAAAAGCAAAGCAAATTCACTATGTGATTTAAGTCATCTCTCTAGAAAATTTCTTCACCTGCAAAAAAATGAAGTTTTAAGAAACATTCTGAAAGAACCAGAAACAGTACTTTAATGTAACAACAACTTACAAAGCAAAAGGATTTTAACACCAACTGACATTTCCAGATGAACACATCAGGATGTCAAGATGCCTTTTACTTACGTTTCATGTCCATATTCCGTGTTTTATAGACAAAGTATGTATATATCTGAGTTGTCCGAATGAGAATCTGATCTCCACTGTATCGTATCGATCGGTACCACCAGGAACCCTGAAACATTTTGTATGAACAACACAGCGTCAGCCACAATAGAGTATCAAAATAGTTACACAAGATCACCTCATAGTTGCTCACAGGTAGCCTATATCTCACAAAAATAAAAATAAAAAAAAAAAGAGAGAATAAGCCTACACCATTTTTCTTACATTAAGGTCAAATGAAGTTCAGAAAGAAGAAGAAAAAATCCTCCCCAACACAAACTTTAAACATGCATCAATGGATTCATCTGAGAGATTCTGAAGCTAAAAGTCTGGGACGGTTTTTAGCCTAGAGATTCCCCCTAGCACATGCATATACACACATATATACAGTTTTGTTTATTTATGGTGTTATTTTAGTGAATCCACTAACCAGTGAATCCACTGGAATTACCAGTTACAGTAGTATCGTGTAACAGCATTCAAATCAAATTCAGTTTAGGGCGATTACAGCCTAAGCCAAGACCAAAAAGGGAACTTTCATTCTGAATTTTTTTTTTTTTGCACATTCTCTTGAAGTCACTCATTTAGAATATGCTTTCCAGAAGGGGAATTTAGAATGATTTAAATTCCATCCCCTTGGCATGGGCAGGCACATCTTCTGCTAGAGGAATTCGGAGGTAACTCATCACCAGCCTAAGCCATACCCCCTTTAAGATGACCAAAGACTTTTCCCAAACCTCCAGAAACACTCCAGTAATTCCCTTATTAGCAGTACACCAGTGACTTCAAATTATAAAACTCACTGAACAGTGTCTGTACTCCATAATTTTAAGAAAAGTGGCATGGAAGAGTATAAGATGCAATGTCTTCATTAAAATTCTCTCTGTAAACAAAGCTCACTAACATGAGAAAAACATCCAAGATAAACCTCCATCTGTTGTAAAGTTTATCATGAGTGAAAAGTAGCAAGCAGTGAAGTAGTAATCAATGGTTACTACTATTAATTTAATAGGCAATAGTGTTAACTCCCCTAGCACAGTGCAATTTACTTAATTATTTGGAAAACATTCTCCTCAGAAAAAGTGTGTTTGTTTGCTGGTTTTGAATAAATTAACTTTGATTCTTCCATGAATAGATGAACCTTCACACAGAAGAATACAGAACTTCTAAAAAGTTCTGTACAGAAACACGGAATGATTTGTATTATAATCCCAAGGATCTCCAAGTTTTTTGTCAAATTAAGTACAGGTACAAGAAGCGAAACATTAACAATAGACAAAGTCTACATGAGTGAGACATATGGATGCAGAACGTTATTTAAATGCTTTGGTCAAGAGAAGTCTATGAAGAACTGAGTATCTGTATTTTCCTTTTATGTATCTGGATTCAAAGGGGTGGAACTAGCCTTACTTTATTTTAGATGCCTATCTCAGATATGAAATGACTACACTGTAGTTAACTTCAGCTTCTTTATTGATTCATAAAAGAGAAACAGCCCTATTAAAGGCATGAATCATCTTATATGTCTACTTTAGAATTAAATGATAAAATAGCTTGCTCCATAAAAATGTCTGTTCCTCTTCACCGACTATAAAAGAAATTTACAACAACAAGTTTGAATGCAGAAGTCTACATCTGGTACAGAGACAAGAAGAGGCAGACTGTTTTTTGATCCTGCTCAGGACATTTTTTTCACAACAACAGAACGGATGTTTACTTTGACTTGAGCTACGATAATCCTGGTATAAATCATTAAAAGTACACGTGTAAAAAAAAACCATCAACACATGCCAACTGAAACCGAAAAAGAAAAGAAAGATGCGTAGGTAGACATCTTACGCTGCATTTTAGACTCATTTTCAACTCCTCGTTGAAAACAATGCATCTGAAATTTATTACACTAGATCCTCAATGATGCAGAAACACTCGTTAAGCCAAGTGAAAATGCCAGGCTCATGCCCTGTACGCAAAGACATGAGCAATTCTCAACAGACCGGTAGAATTTCTCAAATGAAAATCTTTTTCCAAAGAGCAGGAAGGTTTAGGAATTTCCATTTTCTGAGTCTGAGAGTCATTTTCTGAGGATAAGGGACGATGGTCAGAAGCAATACTAGAGCCCTGAAATATCACTCATCTTGCAATTGATTCCTCACACAAAGAAATCTCAAGAGCAGACATTTCAGAGTGTATGGAAGATAAACAACAATTAAAACTATGAAAATAAAGGCAGTCAGGAGAAACCAAAGAGACAACTTGTTCCACAACTAGAAATCAATCCCATACAAACAGCTAAAAGCATCTTTGTCTTGGCTTTACTGTAACACTACTGAATAAACTCTCAAGTTCATCAAATGATATTAGTTATCTTGTGACACATGACAGAAAGGACAAGATAAATTACCTAACCCAATCTCTAACTCATGTGATTACCTACTGTTTTCCTAACAGTCAGTCCCCTTCAATCACAGCACTGCATTGTTATTTTTTTTTAAATAAACTCTACAGCAACTGTACTTTTTCTATAAAAAAGAGAACACCCACTTTAAACAATTGATCTCACCATGAAAAGAAAGAATGAGCAAGTCCACCAATGTCCGAGAAAGCTTTGTTTACAGCTTGTTTAAAGAGGGTAGAATATTAATCAGATAATAACACTTACCACAACAACTGGAAGAATAACCATAAATGCTAGTCCGTATACAAGCAAAACCTAGGAAAAAAAGAAAGACGAAATCACATTAGGAACTTCAGTTTCTTAATACCACTCTTGTTTATTTCAAAATAAGATCAAGCAGCATTACCACAAATCTACTACAAGTCAAAATAATCTTATTGCATAGCAGTTATTTCTGAAGAACAGCTTAAAAGTAATACAATCTGCTGGGTGGAGTTTAAATAAGGAGTATTTGTTTAGCTAAGTAACCATTTAAGCCATCCATTTAAGTCTTCGGTGGGTTTATTTAATTATTACAGAGTTGGTAACTAAATTGTGATGCAGTGGACAGAGACGATAAATGTATAAGGAGCAAGCAGGCAAGCTGAGTATGTTGCAGTAACAGACATAATGGAAAGAACAAGCATATAGACACTAAGATTACAGCATCTATAGCAAACCAAATGGAACTACAGAAACCCATCAAGCAGAAATAACTGTATATGTGTTTCCTCGCCACAGCAAACACATGCTTCGCAGCAGGGGTGACCACAGCATCACTTAATTATCACCGCAATTAAATCCTTCAAAGCACATTAATGGTCTACTCTCAAAGGTTAGATTTAAGCTACTCTATTACTTTTGACTCACGGAACTTGTTTCAGAGACACATTTGGACCAGAATGTCAGCACTGACATTCTGCATGCTTTGACTCAAATGCAGTGTTAAGCACAGGCACATGTTTTAAGGTGAACACTTGAAAAGCCATTTTAAAATATCAACCTAAGTAAGCTGACTCACCAAAATTGAATTTTTCTGATCCACAATCCAAGCTGGCAAAGCTATACCAAAGCTTGTAGCTGTAGGATGAAAGAAAAGAAACTCACTCTATAATATTGAGTAATGATTTTTAAATCATGTTAAGTCTACTAAAAAAAAAAAATCACTCATGTTTATCATAAAGTAGAATTCTACCAAATTTTACTAAACAAAAAAACAAATTAGAAATATACTCAAGTATGCAATGAAATTATAAGTGCAACATCTGAAATCCCAAAGATTTTATCTTAGCATTTCACAATGAAACAGACATGCAAGATTTATTAACATAATCAAAAAGGGGAGAAAGATTTTGCAGGTAGAAAGGCTTATAAGCTCAGCCTTACAGAGCTTCCCACAGCTTAAATATAGATCAGTAAATGCATAAATTGAAAAAGGAAAAAAAACCAACAAAACCCCACAACTTTAATGATTTCCAGGGCCTACATTAACCCCCCCCCCCCCCCCATCTATTGTATAAAAAATAAATTTTTAAAACATCATTTCCTCACTACCAGCAGTGATCACCGAGTTACATCACCTTGTATTAGGACAGACTAGGATCTTCTACGTACTTAGAAATTACTGACACTGTTTCCAATAGGCTCTGACAGCTATTAATCCAGGTAACCAGTTATTACGCACAAGTCTAACACAACTTTTAAGTAGTCCTTAAGATGGAAACTACTGTTTATCAAAAATCAAAGTCAACATCTGCCCAGCACACATCTCAAGCTTAAGAGTTCAATGGAGTAACAGAGTGAATTTACTGCTGTATGCTATGGGAAATGCCCTGGTTGGTAAATAGAATCTGACGGTACTTCCCTAACTGCAGTGGTTATGCATTTTTAGAAGAACCTACTGAAAACGTAACATGTCTTTTACTGGTGGTATTGTGGGACACTAAACTCGATACTTCTGATCTTTAAGATCGTAGCTCCAAGTTGTTCTAGGAATAGAACATTTCAATACAAAAGCTCTTTCTCTTCTGGTTGGAGAATCTCCTTGCCTCCTACCACACTCACCAACATGAAGCACAAGCAAATAACCAGGGGAAGCAATTTACATCTGACATTCCTAAAGCATATACTTTTATTCTCCAGGTTTATCTGCTTTTAAATACTCTGCAAATGATTCTGCGCATTTAGTATTTTACTTAAAGGAGCAAGTCATATTAAAGATGTGATAAAGTTGTTGGCCTGTCTCTGACCTTCATTCCAATTTAGACAGAGAATGGAATACTGCTTGTCCTTCTTTTGTGCTAGGCACAGGGGGTGGGATATACCTCATCTAACTTTAGGCATGTAAGACGTGCTTCACCTCATCACAGAATACACCTATATAAGGATCTGTCTCCCTTCTCTGACTAGACAGAACTAAAAAACAGAGTACGTAACCCAGATTCATTTGTTTACATTAGAGTGCAAATGAAAAGATTAATTTCATTAAATGAGAAAGAAAGCTCCTCACACAGCAGTGCGGAACAAGGTTACGTAAGATAGGAGAAGGAGAATTTCAGGCTTCTTCCAACCCTTCAGATCAAACAACAATGCAAAATCTAGTAGCAAAGCAGAGAACTCTCATTCCACTGCAGTTTGAGTTAAGGCTTCAGTAGAGCAGAAAGCCTAGAAATTAACAGTGTGAACTCCTGTCCTATGAAAGAACCACTTCTCTTAGCCATTCAAGAATCATGAGTTCCTTAAGTTCATGAAAGCTTCCTCTGAGCAAAACCACACAAAGATCTTCTCACCTTCAAAATCTCATCTACTTTTGGACGAGTCTCGTTTTAAAGTCACAGCTTCAGGTCACTTCAAGTACTGTGACATACAGTCTAACTCAAATTCCTGTGCTTCGGCAAAAATAAATTAATAGCTTCTGGATACAAAAAAAACCAATCAATAAAGGCCTTAAGAAAGCTTTACTACAATATTAATAGTGCCAATTTGCTGATGGTGACAGCATTTCTGAAGCAAGATCTTACTTGTATTTTGCAGCAATGGGGACAGTCCTCCCCCTTGCTTGGCAAGTAAACAAATAGGAGTTAGAAATGAAAATAAATGGCCTGTGTAGTAAAACACAGCAGTTAAACTCAGCTACCAGCTAAGACCACTAGAAACACCTTTGTCAGTGTATGATTCAGTTGTTTTGTTTTGTTTTTGAAGGGAAAGATTGTTTATTTGAAACACATTCAGGGACTGCTTTTTTTTTTTTTCTTCTAAAGTGAATTTCCCATGTTGATGGATATAATATGAGAGAAAATTTTCCAACAGATCTTTCCTTCATGCATTATCCTGTAAACTCGTTTATTACTTTCAAGATGGCCATAACTCATTCTATGCAGATATACAGCATGACTTAGTCTCTCAAACTGCATGGTACCAACAACCAGACCTCCAGTCTAGGAGAACTGTCTAATTAAATTGAAGGTTTCCTTTTCACTCGCAATGACTATTAGAAGCAGCTAGAAACATGTAATACTTTTCCTCACACCTAGTACACAACTGTCACAAGAATATTACACAGGTGACTTATGGAATTGTAAATAGAAGAGGAAAATCTAACTTTTAATCTTATACTGATTTAGTTCGGTTCAGCTAAACCATAGTTCTAATAGACCATCATCAGGATAATTCCCATGAAGCTACCTACCCAGGAACAATACGCCATCATAGGGATAATCACCAGGATTCCTCAGGATGATAGAGGCATAGAGGCACACTCAAACTGTACAACTTCCAGCAAATGGCAGGTAGATGTATGTACAGTATTTATCTGAATACACACACATCCTCATGCACATCCCTTTGAAACATGTCTACTGCCTTATGGCTAGCCATTTATTTTTACATGCATTGATAGCATACATTTATAAATACAAAAAAAAATGTTTATAATAACAAGTTTCTGAAGACTAATGGACTGTTTTCTGCTTGTAACTCCTTGTAACATTGGCAATTCACTATAAGTACCTAATGAAAGTGGCTTATTAATAATAATAATAATAAAAAAACCTTTCTGTTTTTTCTAATAAAAAGTTAAAGAAACTTAAAAGTAAACTGTATCCTGACTTTTCACTCCTCCCACTACCACACTGGTGCCAGTTTTACATGCAAAGAATTGATCAAACATATCTTCAAATTTAAGGAAAAATATATTCCATATATACTAAGAGTGAAGTGCTTTTCAAATGAACAGGTATTACATATCTTAATAAATTCAAAACTTAATGAACAGAAATGACAGCACTTCTGTCATTCATAGTTGTTACCTTGTGGTCCATCTGGATTCCCAAATTCTTCCCAATTTTTTCGTGATTCTTCATCAGTCAAGCTAGTTTCAAGAAGAAATACTAAGTTAATACAGAAGTTAAGAAATTTCTTTATTAGCATACAGACTTGAAAATATAGCACTTTACTTTCTTTCAGAGATGGTTTGACAAACTAAAAAACTTCTATTGATTATATAAAATCTGAAAAACAATGTTGCTGTATTCCCTTATGATACCCAGGCAATTTTTTTTTCTTAGCACTCTGACAGTAAAAGAAATCAGACACAAAAGGGTGCAGCCTCTTACAGTGAAAGATCACACCTCGCTTCTGTGAAACTGACTGCTCACTCTCAAGAAAAAGCACCTTTCAGTGCCAGGTTATAGTACAGCAAGCTTCAAAAGACAACAAAGGTTGAAGAAGCTATCTTTTGGAGAGAAGAAGGTAAATATCCAAGATGAGTTGGTAATATAGAAGTTGTTTTTAAGAGTTTTTATTCTCTTACTCTAGACTTTTAGCCCCTGATAGCACATTTGTTTGGTTATCTGATCTTGCATCTTTCTCTTCTGGAAGTATCTAGTTTCATATCAATGAAGGCAGATCTTACAGCTCCTATGCCTATTCTATATTGACATTTCTTTGCCAACAGATTACCTCAAGAAGAATCCCTGTTACTACAAGGAAGTAGGAAGTTTCTGCATTAGGAAACACCACTGCACATTTGCTATACAGAAGACTTTGCCAGAAGAGAAATCTAGTGAGTCAGAAATCTCCAACTCATTTTTAAGTCTCATCCTTATTAACAAGCATAACTATTGAGCATGTATTCTTTCCAGACAACAGGGCTAAGGAACTCTGGTGTCATTTTCTTTAAGATACGCCTCTGCTACCATTGTTGCACATGTATAAAACTGTACTCACCAAGCATTTGATTGCTTGTTTGCAAAATATCAAGGTGAGATTTTTCAGGAGTTCAGGTAGCAGTATGATAGTCTTCTATTGAAGAGATTCCATAGTTTTGTTTAAAAGCAGAAAGAATAAATTCAAAACTACTCAAAGTGAGCATGGTGTTGGTTTTCCATCTCAGTAAGATCAACCAGATCAACAACCGACTTAAAACTAATGTGTGCTAGGGTCGTTGGATAATAGTTATATCAAGACAAAAAAACAGCATTATCAAACCCAGATTTTCATTATGGATAACTTGAATTTTCTAAAGAACTTTCATATTACACATCTTCACTTGGATTTAAAAAAAAAAAAGAAGAAATGCACCAACAGAAGTTTGACTAAGAAAATATTTCTGAGAAAAAGAAGTTTCGAGGATCTAGGTTTTAAGAACTATACAGATAATATGAAACAGTCACTGAGTCAAAAAACAAGTCTGCAAGCTAAGTACAAAGGAAAAGGGATCTGACAAAGCTGAGAGAAAACAATCAGAACCAGAATGAAACACCTCTACGGCTAGATGGGAACAGGATTAGAATACTGCTTCTTACTAGAAGCAGATAGCTTTACTATCAGATGAAATGAACAGTACGTTTATTGTCTGAGTGATGCTTTTAGAGTGGCCACAACAGGGTTTGTTGCTTAAACACTGCAACACTTTTTTTTTGTTCTTTGTCATCTTTAAGATTCAGCTGTGTCACAGTGGAAGCACTTTTCCTAGCTGACATGAAAGTTAAATACAAGGAACTAATACCTTACAGCATTGTCACAGTTGCTAAACAAACAAATTACTCTTCCTAGCTTGTACACATAACAGGCTTGCATGGAATCTAGTCACATTTTAACTTATTTTGTTCTGTTCATCATGTATCCAAAAACAATCTCTGGCTGGTCACCCTTGTTATTACCTTACAGGTTTAATCCTTCTAGTGTTTTTACAGGCAGAAAACAAACTTACGCTGCATATGCCTTAGCAATCCTCATGAACATAACTTCATCTCCTCCTTTATCTGGATGGTATTTTAGTGACAATGCACGGTACTGCTTCTTGATTTCTGATATACTTGCTCCCTTAAAAAAGAAAGTTTTATGTTATTAATAAATATCGTAAATCAAACCCATTATTCTATGTCTGTATTCTAAAGCATATCATGCAATACTCTTCTGAATCACTCATGTTTAAAGAATTATGTTCTAATGTGATATGATCATGAAAATACATATGCATCTCATAAAAACACTATTGTAGTGTTTTTCTAATAACATTTCTATAACCATTTTACTTTTAAATCTAGTTAGAAGCCATGGGCTAACAAAAAGATATTCCGATAATTGAATATTGTTGGTCTTTTTCTTGTGTTACTTGTTCATCCATTTATATAAAAAAGTAAGGCTTTTATATCAGTTTAACAATTCTCATTTTTCCCTGAACATACTGAAGAACACAAAGAATTCTTAACTTGCAGTAATCCTCTATTTAAGCAAAGAGTTCATAAATCAAGTATGAAGGTTCACTCGCAGCTTGCAAGTCTTGTCTATCACAAGAACAATATATAGCCTTGCTACTTAAGAATGCCTTTGACTAGAAATATCCTATCCACAAATTATTTCAAACTTCTTGAATAAAG
The DNA here is from genome assembly GCF_016699485.2 of Gallus gallus. Classification (NCBI taxonomy): domain Eukaryota; kingdom Metazoa; phylum Chordata; class Aves; order Galliformes; family Phasianidae; genus Gallus; species Gallus gallus. Next base: position 67,279,061 of record NC_052534.1, on the reverse strand, counting down.
GGAATACTTTACATATACTTGAGGAAAAGATCAGTCTTTACTCCATCACTGCACATCGCTAGATGCCACCAGCACAATCCCACGTACACTAACTTTCAGGTTCGATTGGGAAGTCCATTAGTCAAGTAAACTCACACAATTTTAATGCAAGTGCAGGTAGAGTTTTTCCACTAAGTTCTTAAAGTTTCAAAGAACCATCGCCTACAGAGCTCTTCAACACGTGGTGGTCTAGCTGGCTGAAGTATATAACAAGCATATGAGAAGTTACTTTAAAGTGATTAAACTGGTTCAACAAATTTAAGCCAGAAATTAACCTACCCTAAGGCTTCATTTGCTACGTTACTTCATGTCTTTTTATACAACATATCTATCATTTTCCACTGCTATTTTAACAGCACGTCTGCCTCGTTTGAGGCACGGGATGAATTTAATCTGCAATAAATCAGACTGAGTAAAAAACAGTCATTTCAAGACCATACAAAAAGCATCAGATGAAGCTGGAAAGTGCAAAAATACAAACAGTGGATGTGAGTGCAAAGAAGATTATTGCACACCAGTTCTCAAGTGCTTGCATCTTCAACCCTTTCATCAGTTCTTCGGAAACAAAGTTCATTTTTTGTTGCTTTGTTAGCTTATTTTTTGTTTCTCTTTTTTTTTTTTTTTAACCACACCAACATTTCCATTATGTGACAACACTTCAACAATTGTATCATACATCAGCAGGGCTGGCAAGGATTCTAATGATTCTGCTTGGATAGAAGCAGAAGGTGGCTGTAAACTTTCACACAGGCTGAATTAGAAAGTTTTTAAAAGGGATATAACAGACATTCTCTGATAGCAGAGAAATATCAAACACCAGTCTGTTCTCAAATCTTGAATTCTACTGAACAACTCTACTTCAACTGATGCATCTTCATACTCATCACTTCATCCACCTTTTAACATCTCTAGTTTTAATTCAACTTTCCTCATGCTCTGCCTATGTACACAGAGCATTCCAGCATTGGTTTCTTCACCTGAATAAGATGCATGTGTCTTGATTATACTCATAAATGTTCTTTAATAAACATCAAGTTAGAATTCAGTACACACACACCTTTTTTCCCCCTCGGAGTTGTATAAACTTGCTAAAGAATACAGAGAAAAACCCACTAATGACCTACTCCCTCGTCAAATTTCTTTAACCAAAGTTAACCCAGAAATACGAACATTTAAACTGCACAGTTCCAGCAGATACCATTCAGTAGTAAAAACGTATCTTGCTCCTGTGCATCAGCAGAAAAGTTGAGTCAGCAATCAGTCAATGCACAGAAGAACTGAGCAGAGGTTGAATTTAACTTGCCTCCACATTTGACAGACAAGCCCTGTTCTGCCAGACTAGCTAGAAACAGTCTGAAGCTTACGGATCTGCTGTAAGGACTTCGATAGTACAGAAAAGCAGTACCAGCAATGTCCACCCCTATGCTGACAAATTATGTCATTAATGGCAAGAGATGTATTTATGAGTGTTCATATTCATATTAAGCTTTTCCCACACTGACAATGCACATCAAGTTTAATCAAATGGATATATATTCAAAGTTCTTACTTATTCTTGCGTTAAGCTGTATTCAGAATGCATTTCCATAACTGGAGAGTATAACATGTCAGATTTCAGAACTGAAAAGATGACTTCACTGATACTCAAAAAAGTAGGAAATAATTACCCTAAGTAGTGAATTTGCTCGAGGTACTGCAGTTGAGAGGAAAAGAGTTTGACATGACCTAGAGTTTAATAGATGCCCAGCAGGTCTATTTGTCTCCCCCAGATACATAACTTATGTTGAAGGTCTGATTAAGAATGAATACAAGAGTGTTGCAGATCTGCTTTCTATAGAAACCCTACTTTTTTTTTTTTTTTTCAGTTTGATAAGCCAATTGACTTGTATCACTATTTAGAATTTGTGGTTTTCAATATTGCATTCACAGATGTAACTGAGACTCAGCGTAACCTTTACTACAGCAAAATGTGGATGGCTAGAAAGGATCTTCTGCAGGGCATATAAGGCAGAATGAACTTCCTTCTGTACAAAGAAATAAAAGTAACATCACAATAAGACAAAATCAATTTAAAAAAATCCACCTCATTACGAGTCATTGAATTTTGAAGACCTTACAATGAACAACTAGAAGAGGGTAGATTTAGACGAGATATTACCAAGAAATTCCTTACTGTGAGAGTGGCAAGACACTAGAGCAGGTTGCCCAGAGGGGATGTGGATTCCACTTGCCTGGAGGTATTCAAGGCCAGGCTGGATGGGGCTTTGAGCAATCTGGTCTAGAGGGAGGTGTCCCTGCCTATAGCAGGGGATTGGAACTGGATGATCTTAAAGGTCCCCTTCAACTCAAACCATTCTATGATTCTATGAACAACAGCAACTTTCAGATGTCAAAGAACAAAATCATGAGATTTGTTCACCGAAGTTACCTTATTCAAAAGAAAAAACCCTAATCTTAAATTCAGCATCTAGACACAAAACAGTAAACAAAGCATAGAATTACAGTAGTATACACTACTGAAAAATGCTGTTACTTACAGGATCCAAATGTAGAACCTCATAAGGGTTATATTCCTGATACTCTCGGTCCGTTTTGGAAACCTTGTATGCAAGAAACAAAAATAATGCCCATCCAGCAAGGAGGATTATTTTCCTGTTTGGAAGAAAGAATTTTTAACAGGTACAAATCCACTAGGTCTAGTGTAACTCTTGAAATAACATGTAAAGCTATCTGTTATCAGTCTACAAGGCACAATATTAAAATAGCAAGAAATATTACAGAAATTTTAAAGCAGCTATGAGTATTTCAGTGATAATAGCACCTTTGGCACAGATGAGACACTTGATTTAAAAAGCAAAACAAAACAAACAAACCAGGCAAGCCACTATCAACAAAGCCTCTTTCCATTCTTTAGCTGTCTGCCTTCAGCAGGAATACAATAGCATTTTGTATTTCCAAAGGATGATTTTAATCTCATCCTAGACATAGACAAATGTTATTTAAAAAACAAAAAGGTGAAAAAGATACATAACAGAAGATGAAATATTGAGAGTAAGAGTAAAAAAAAAAAACGTAAGAACTGAAGGATACAAAGACTTTAGCTTTGAACATACCTGTTTTTTACTACTGTATATTCAGATACATATGTTTACACATCAAATATTTAAATCAAAATATGTTGCTAGCACCACTAGTTTGGGTGGTGAGGGAGGAACTTCATTTTAAGAAACAATAAATGCACTGTCTACATATTTATTAGCGCTGAGGCTTATAGTTTCACTTAACAGGTATTTTATAAAGGACAAAGCATTCATCTTTATTTCAGGCACTACTAGATGATGATTAGGTGTTATTCAAACACAGGAAATTGCAAACATCTTATATAAAACAATCACAATGCAATTAATTCCAGACATATTTTTGTAGAAGACACAGGAATTGCTTTAGTGGAAAGTCATGCAAATGAAACATACTTACTTTACTGTAGGAATTATGTTTTGTTGCGGTTTTAGAAGTCGCAAGCGATACCACAAGCACCTTCCATATACGTTTCTTATATTCTTTAATCGAATTTGCTCTATGGAAAATAACAACAAGGATTCTGATTAATCAATCTGTCAAAAAGGAGAACTGCAAACAGAGAATCATAGAAGGGATTCACAAAGACCACCGAGTTCAATTTTTGGCTCCACACAGAGCAACCTAAGTGTTAAATCACCCATCTACAAGCACTGTTCAAACATTTAACACTGACAGGTTTGGGACCATGTGCACTTCCCACATGCTCACTTCATCCTTCAGAAGGCAATGGAAGGCCATTTTAAAGGCTAACAAAAAACCCAGTAAGTGGAAGAAACAATGCTTTTGACCCAGATAAATGATTCTCCACCTTTAATAACCACAAGAAGTTACTCCAGATTATGCTCCATGACCTTAAAGGAATCCATAATATTTTTCAATTGTCATGAAGCAGCCATCACTTGTGAATCCAGTCTTTGTTTGTCTAATGTGCACCTGCAGTTTCTTCTGCCATTTTATAGTCAACTCCAATGAGTCTCCCATTTCAGTATACCATCTACTGTGTACGAAAAAAAGGAGCAGAACTGTTTTTATGCAACCAAAGAAATAGGCTAGATGAACAGTTAATTCCTAAGTTCAAAATATGATGCATTTCCCATTCTCTTTGCAATACTTGCTTTTTATAAGCTGCTTTCATTTAGGCTTTTCCTACTGAGGCGAGGGAGGAAGGAGAAGTTAATACTCATTTGTAAATCACGTAGCTCCATATAAGCACATGCATTAAAAACAAGGCAGCCCACAAGATTTCCCCATCCCGTCCTGACAGGCGATGGAAGATTAGGAAGAAATTGTACTTAGATTGTCACCATCACCATGATAAAACACAAAAGCTATTCCCCTTAACATTTAGTTGTATTTCAGCATTCATCAAGACCAGGCCATACTTGGTCAAAGAATTCTTTCACACTGAAATAAAAATAAAAATAAATTGGTGAAAAGATAGTACAGAATTTCTGTAAGCACTGAAATTATATGTTTAAAAGTGACTTTAATCTTGTTTATCTTTAAGTAATTTACCCATTTGGAGACCATGCAGTCTGATCTGCAATGCTTCTCAAGTACAGGCAGAGGACACTGTGTGTGACCAGCAAAAGAACAAGACCGCTTTTCAGATTGAAGGAGAAAGAATTAAGGGGGAAATCTTCCTCGAGTCTCAACACATTGGTGATGAACATAAAGTAATTAAATTAGCTATTTTGACTTTGTGAATTATGTAAATGCAGGAATTACACTAACAACTTTGATTCAAAGCACATGTCAACCACATTCTAAGTAAGCCTTAAATCTGAACTCGGCACTTCTAACAAGGTGATGGCCTCATCTTAATTAACATAGAGGTTATGACACAAGGAAACATTTTTCTTTGGAAAAAATCCTAAAAGGTTGTTGTGGAAGATGATGCTGATCCATGCTTACTTATTTTGAAGTTGTTTTGTCTGTGTGTATAGTAATCTATCACAGTTAACAGAGATAGCACAGGAACCTACTTCAATTTGTAAGCACACCATTCAAATGAACTATCTAGAAACTTTAATTCACAGAAAGCAAACTATCTGGGGCCAGAAAAATACGATCTGGATCAGACGTGAGCACAGGACTGTAGCTTAAACTCTGGCTGATTTGGCAGAAAGAAAGTGGAAACACGGACAATACCTGATCAGCCACAGAAGGGAAACAGTAACACCTAACTACACAAATGGATCGATTTATTCTGAACTACTTAATTCTATAGAGTGTATCTTCCCAGAAACCCAATATGATAATAAACAGCTTGATAAGATTCCTTCTGAAGACCTAGTTGTCCTATCATCCCCAAAGATGGAGAGATGGAGACACAGAAAAAGATAATTCAATCCTAGCTGAATTGTCTGATCCAACTCTTACAGAGCTCCCAAACAAGCTTCCAGGCTTGTCTTATTTGTGTACACTTATTTGTGTAAGCTACGCACACACTTTGGGATTCTATGATTCTCTTGAGCTGCAAAACTGTTCCCATATTTAAAACAGGTATTAATGTGAAACTTACTAAACAAAAGAGATACGGTTAATAACTGGTTGAGTAACTGCCCAATCGGCTTCACCCCGCTGTTGTGTAAGGTGCTGCAAAGGAAAAATTCAGAAGGCAACGAATACAGGGTTAAAATGCAGCACTGACTTTTTAAAGGTAGAATACAAGCCAGTATGGCTATTTGTCTTTCTTTTTTTCTTTTTTTTTTTTTTCTTTTAAGATAAGAATTGTGGGAGATCTCCTCCAGTGATTCAGAACTGGATTCACCACAACTAAGTGGGAGCATACTGTTACCTAAAATTAAATGAGATTTTTAATGCAAAGCTGAGGGACGTGACCAGCACACAGAGCTGGCATATCAAAAAGCTGATGGTATTAGACTAGAGAGACAATTAAATAATGTTGACTAAAGATAAAGAGCTCTGCTACAAAAGAGGGAGGAAAATGGTCTAGACATTTAAATGGTCACTGGGAAACTATGAGCCACGACGTGATGCTTTTACTGAAGTCACCTATATCACCTTCCTAATAGAAGACAAGTGTTCATTTTGCAAATCTTTCATTCCAAATATTGTCTATAATGCTGTTTGTGCAGTGCTGAAGCAGGATGAAACCAACTGTTCAATGCAATCCCACTGACTGAGATCAGCTAACTGACCCAATCCACAGCACGCCCCTGCAGGCATTTCTGCAGCACAACTGAGGGACGCTGCTGCTTGGTAACTGTCTTAGCTGACCATGTTGCTTGGAGAAATACGTAGAACTAATGTGAAAATGGATTGCCATTGCACTTGGAGAAATAGAAAGTGATGAAGAGAACTTGGAGAGAGCCTAGAGGTAAGAAAGCTCACTTTACTTAATCCAGTAAAATTAAGCCTAACAGGATACGACTGTTTCTAATGTTTTTGCTAGGATGCTTTCAACAAGATGCTCTGTCTTGTCTTGGAAAATCTATGCTGTACTGTGACACAGTGCCCCAGATCTCACATCTGCCTGCTGTCCAGCCCTGACAAGTGCCAGACAATCCTCTCCTCTCTTCTTTGCCTCCATTCTCCCTGCGAGAACAGCCAATACCATTCATCTTACTGAGCCAAAAAGCTTCCAAGATGCCCACAGGGGAAGACACCACAGAGGGGAAAAAAATGAAAATAAATATACACACAGTAACTATGAAAGGTAAATTAGAGCTGGCACTAGGTCAAATAAAAACTGACCACGGGATAAATGAGGCTAGAAACTAAAGGTGTTCTGTAGTAACCAGAGAACTGAGGTTTTGGAACAGCCTTCTAGTAATGGTCACAAGAGTAATATTTTGTGAACAGTTTGAAAACAGCATCAAGAAAAATGAGGCAACTGGTAAGAGCAAAAATTAAGCCCCTTCAAAGGATAAACATGACACCTAAGGCAGTTAGAGAGTCCCTGGAAATGATGTCTTGGAAAAGCAGTGCTGCACAGGGGGACTCCTTCAGATTAATACAAAATTAAAACATGATGCTAAGCAGCCACCGCATTTTACACAACCATATGAACAACTCTGGATCAAATCTAATTACAATTGATTAAACCCTATCAGAGCAAAAATGCCTCCTTAACTTCTTTCCAATCTTAGCATTGCAACGGTCTCATTTGATTAACAACACACAAGGCTACAGGGCATTAAAGAGATGAATGATTGTTTATAGTTATCTGTCTGGAACATAAAGAGAGAATCAAATCTTTCCCAAGCCGAAGCAAGTGTACACCATGCAAATTATTTCCTGCTATCCCTAGGCGCTCCTTCTGATAAAATTAATCAGTAACACACATTAACTTATGGAATTCAAAAGCGGGCAACTGCTTGAGATAAGGAAAGAAGAGGAAAGACAGCAAGTGCCCCAGTTTAGGCAAAAGCTACTGGCGAAACATCATCCTGAGTAGCAAATACGTTAACACTACTGTTGTATCTAAGGAAAAACAGAATTCCTATTTATTCAGAGACATCCTGTGTGATTGCACCAAAGAAAATACTTACCCAGTTAGGAAGAAATAGGTTGCAGAAGATAAAAAAAAAAGTCTAGCTAGAGCCTGAATACCAGATAATTACTTTCTTAGCAAAAACAGCAACATACCCTAACGAGCAAGATGCTGTGGATATATCAGGTTTTGGGGGGTTTCTTGTTTTGTTTATTGCTTTGCCTTCCTTTTCCAAGGACCTCTCTTTCACTCAAGTGGAATTGCCACTGCACAGAACTGGCACGCTGCCGCAGCAACATCCTGCAGATCCCAAGCGTGCAGGGATAAGTATATTCTACAGCAAAGCTTTACCCTGAGCAGCATGCAATAGGAATTATACTTTATTTTGATGTCAGCTCTGGAATCCTTGCTGTCAGGGAAAAAAAATTCAGAGATGGTCAAAAAGGTCCGTTTCCTGTTGCTCCAGAACGTGGCTCTCCACCAAAGCATAAGAGCACTTCACACACTGTGCTTTGACATGGGATTACTGGGAGACAAGCGTGGGGGGAACTGCTTTTTCTCTGGTCAAAAGAAACTTCTCATTTGATGAGTAAAATCATTAACAATAGAGCATCCCTCCTAAAATGGTATTAGAGAGCCTTCAAAAGCAAAGGCATAATGCATCTGTGAGTTTCTGAATGAATCTCACTACCAATAATCTGTGTATCAAGGTATTGCTAAAGCACCCCTTTTAGACAAGGACAAAGAATGCCAGTGCATTTCTGCAAGTGATCCAGGGAAGCATCCCACAATTCCTCTATTCCCTTCCAAATAGTTTCAGATACACCTGAAGTCCCTGAGATTCATCAATACAACTTCTGAAAAGCCAGTGAAGGGAGAAGTGCCTATTACAGTATCTTATTGTGTATGAACATCCAGCTAAACCTGCATCTTGATATACTCCTTAGGTTTTCAAGAAATTAAAGAATTCCTTAGGACAAAAAGCAATCTGAGGGCCACCTCTTTCATGTACTCAGAAACAGCTAATCACATCTCTAGCAATACCAGTTGGTATTTTAATCAACTGGCTCCACATTGTCTAAAATCTTTATACTAAAGAAAACAGAATCAGACCCCAGCACAGTCAGGCTACTGGTAACTAAATGAAAAAAAGCACAGTTTATTTGTACATTAATCTGTTTACTAGACCTATGGAGGAAGATAATTTAAAAGCATTTTTAGACTTTTCCTTCCTTAAAGGTAGATGTCTGTTTGGCTACATACTTTAACGGGACAATGACTAGAGATCATTGGCCAATAGACTTGAGATACAGTCAACTGTATCTTGAAACCAAACAGGCATGCAATGCCTGAACAGCAAGCTCAAAGCCATTATTAAAAAAGAGAAATAGAAAAAAAAGACTGTTTGAACTTTGGTCTTTATTTATTTGATGACTAAAGCTTCTTTTTTGTATATTCCAGGCAACAATACAGACATCAGTAGAGTATTGTTTACTAAAGAATTAACTATGTCCTATGTTGTCAGAACTTCGGTATTATTCTTGAATATCCAAGTCTTCAAAGAGAGTGATTTCAGAACAAGCAAAGCAGATCTGTCCAAGTTTTCTGGGCGGGTAACCCAGACCACACAGTTCTTGAGTATCACAGAAGCACTGCGCACATAAGGCTCAGAGACCTTGAGGTCACTGCTCACAGCAGGGTCAAGAGAAGCAAGTTGCTCAGGATCTTGGCTGTAGGCCTTCCAATATCTTCAAGTACAGAGATCCCTCTGGATAACCTGTAACAGTGTTTGATCATCTCACAGTGGAAAAGCAAATAAAACAAAAACAAACAAACAAACAAAAAAAACAACTTCTCTCATGTCTGTCTCAATGTCTACCTATTCCCCCATCACAGGCAGGGTGAGGAACACAGTGCAAACAAACACAAAGAAGCCGATCACAGGCTGGATTTGCTGTTTCCGTAGCTCATACACAGTCTGTGGCCTACAACTCAGCCAAGTCCGACTTAGTCATACATTTCTGATGCTCACACCCCCACGCCCATACCTTGCTTTCAGGCACACACCTCCCATCCCACTGCACTATAAAATTGCAAAGTCTTTGACTTCCCACACAAATATCATCTTCAAAATTCAAGGCTTGTTGTTTTACCGCAGCGTGACCAATGCCTCAGTGCTGATGACTGACAGTACAGACATGCTCCTGCCTATAGGATACAAAGAACACCAGCTATGCGGACACTGCTGGGCAGCTAAGGAACAAAAGCATTTCTGTTGACAAAAAGATTTGATACGTACGTTGGTATAAATTCATGAATCATGTTAAAAGCAGTCCTACAGAAAGGATGTACTACTACTGCGGGCAATGACAACATCACCCAGTAACTCAGTTATGCTAAGACATAAAAAGAAAGATCTAGGATTCAAGTTGGCTTTGAGTAAACACCGTAAAAGTAATACAATTATATCAGGACTGCAAGAGGTTTGTTACATTATGAATAACCAGATAGCCTAAACTATCCATCACTTTAGAAATACTTTGTTTGACTCCATTCTGACAACGGAGCAGAAATGGTCATTACTATTCTACTATTTGAAGTGCTTGAGAAGTTTTATTTACTTGGTTTTGAAGATTCAGGAGGCTTCAATTTATCCCTCAGAATGCTTGGCAAATTATGCCTTTTTAGACCTAATCTTTAAGGTTCTAAGGGCTCCAACAGGTAACTCAAAAGAAAATGTAAGGTAGATATCTCTTTTTTTTTGTTTTAGACATACAAAAAAAACCCAGCAAATAAGATTGGGTGGATATGAAATGTCCTGCAACCAGATATAGACAATTTATGCAAAGGTGAACACTGCCTGGGTTTCACAAGAAAATAACATCTTACAATAAGGAACAGAGTAACAGACTAGAGCTTTGCAGACTAGAAAATACCATGATCACATCAAAGGCATTTTCACAAAATGTATTTTCCTTTCTATACCTACCACAGAAATTTGCACTTCCAGAATACACACAGAGATAGAAGTAATGTTACGCACACAGCATATGAATCTCAATAAAGGTTACAAGGTTATGACCCAAGTGCATAGAGCTCCTAAGAGGTAAACCTGTCCCACTAAATAGAGTAACAGGGCTCAGCATAAACACTGCTCTTCAGAGCTTAGGAGTATGCTGTTTAAGTGTTATCATTCTCTGTGTGGTGCACTAGAAGGCTACCGTTCTGTTCAACAGCTACTCATCAGCTCTTAAGGCATGCTATGTACACAGGTGTAAATGCAAAGGCTGAGGTCTTCAGAGTTTTTCCTCCCTCAACACAGAAATAAAACAATATGACGGACAACCAATGTACGTATGTCTTAAACTGGGCACCTCTGAACAAATTTACTTTGAAACTGCAAAACCGAATCTCAAACAGCAGGTGATGAACACAAGTATGGGTATGCTGCCTTCCTGACTTAGTAGGCCATCTAAGCTAACTGAGAACATTTTAATGGAATCACAGGATAAGGAAAAACCCTACACATACTTTAAGAAAAAGCCACTGAAACATACCTGTCAATAACATTTCAAAGCTGTAACCCATCTTCCCTGAGAACTGAAGCAAGATTGCAACTTGCAGCTATCTGAAGTCGGTTACTTCTCTGGAGTACTAAATAATTCCAGATCTTATTATAATAGGGTTGACTTCTGGTGTAAAATTCAAAGTTGAGGCACGAAGCAAATCTAGTTGGTTTAAAAGTATTTTAAAAAGCAGCTGAATAAATCTAAAAGCTTTTGAATGAGCACTAATTTTTCAGTTAAGATATATATATATATCTTAATTAAAAGTATGCTTCAGGAGGCAAGTCCCACGAAACAGCTGCAAAAAACTTTCAACTGATCACATCAGCAAAGAATTAAATGATTAAATGGATACTCTGATTTTAATGTCTACTATTGTGAGAGTTGTCCTCATTTCAAGGCCAGGCTGGATGTGGCTCTGGGCAGCCTGGTCTAGTGGTTGGTGACCCCGCCTGAGAATTTTTCTGTCTAGTAAATATTCATAGAAGTAATAAAAAATACCAGAAGTGTTTGAGTAATATGTTCTTAACTTTTGAAACTCCAAGCAGTTCACACACACACAAAAAAAGAAGATCCTGTTAAAGTCTTAGTAGCAAGCTGTATCTTCCAGAGCATGTTTTGCAGCAACTAGACTAAGGGATAAAACATAGCCTAATCTTACATTCATATACTGTTGCACATGCATTTGTTGACCAAAAGACAGTATTTGTTACTAACTACTTTGCTGAATAGCATCATAAGATGATTCAACGTCTTAAGTTAACTTAGAATGCAGATTTTTCTTGGATGTTTTGTTTGCGGTTGGCCTTGCAATTACAATTACACTGAGCCACCTCCCTATTAGCTTACTGTCCCATTTGTGCTGACAAAACTTTTAATGGGACTACCTGCACTAATCTTTGAAATGACATCACTCAATTTATCAGGTTTATAGTGGCGGCCATACCTACAGCTGCGCCAGTTAGTGAGAGAAACAACAAGAAAGCTGCTTAAAAATATCATTCTTCAGCCTTTTTTGAATCACTAATATTGTGATAACACTAAAAAAAGACTTAAGAGATAATATCGCTCAGAAAGGAAAAAGAGAGTTGTTTGGCTGCAACTGATGCATCACTTTGAGTAATAGCAGATAAAGCATGACAGTGGCAACACGAGCAAGACTCCAGTACAAGTCTTTAGAACTGTTTTTCCCATTACAATTAATTGTACAACAGTTCAGGTGAAAAATAGCATTAATTACAAAAACTGAAATTCTTATCTGGGCATGAATATATCTCAATAAAAAAGAAACAAATCAAGAAACTTGCCATTTAGTTCTGCCTCATTAATGGGAGAAATACAGCAGACAATGGAGAAACTGAGAAGTTGGGTAAGGCTCACCAACTCAACATGAACTCTGTGTTAGAGTTTTCAGGACACTTTCCCATCGTGTTTATGTACACATCAGATAATCCGTGAAGGTAAGCATAACTCTACAGGTCCCTACCTAAGCTCTATTACCCTGTTCCTCTTTCAGGTTCCTGACCCCTTCTGAAAGAAGGTTTTGCTGCTCATGAAGCCATAACTGAACTATCATACTTTACTCTTGAATCCGGTTAAGTGGCACAAATGTGAGTTCTCTAATATGTAGCCTAGTACCTCAGCAGGGTCCACATAGAAGCCAGGGTATCCCTGCAGAAAGTAGGGCATTAACAGAGAGGTACATAAAGCAACTTTTACACTACTGTTTTCGTAAGCTTCCTTAACAATGGTTTAATTTAAAAAATTAGGAATAGCCTTATTCTCATGTCCACGTAACAAGAGATAAAGTTCTTGTAATAGCTTGCTCTTCATCTTGCAACAAAGAGCTTTTCAGAATTAAGTGCTCTGGACAGCCTTGAAGCTACTCAATCTGTAACACAGAGTTATTAATTTTCTTTTACTGCTACGATGCTCATAATAAGATTACAATACTTCAATAAGCTTCCCATTAAAAGACATGTCTTTTTTCCCCAAATAAAAGGGCAGTCGAGATAACTCTGCCCAAAAGCTTTGTGTTGAGATGTATTTTTAGAGATAATTGCTAGGCGCTACTAGAGACATCTCATGATGTTTGCCCTTTCTTTTACTGTCTCTAAAAAAAAAAATACTGCTTCAAAGCAGTGCCATAATAAAAAATATTTTTTAATTGTGTTAAATACTGCCATTATATTCTGTTCTCTCCCTCAAGAGTCACCTAACAAGCTATATTTCCCTCAACTTGAAATGGCTTAAGTTAACCACAGCACACTCTATCTGTCAACACTGAAAAAAAAAAATAGAAAATAATCAATTTGTATCTAATAACTGCTCTTAAATGCATAACTGAGTTTTACTGCTCTACTTCCACTTCCCGACACTATGCCCACAGCATATATTAACAGGAAATTATATACACGCACACATGGGCAAAAATTACTTAAATTCACAGATAAGAAGTTTTCACGCCCATGCCCATCCATCACACAAGCACTGGTAGCGAGCACGATATCCTGCATTTTATCCTGCATTTCACCAGCATCCTGTACTACCGAACACTAAAAATGCTGTGAAATACCTCTGAGGCTAATGAGATTCCAACAGGCTGTGAGGCACGGATGGAGGTCACAGTCAACACACTTCAACTAACTTTATCTTTCAGGTGGATGAGAAACGGCACAGCATTCTGCTCTGGAGTGGAAGCAGCAGCATCTTGTACTTCTGAGATTCCCTTCTCCCACAGCTGTCGTTAGGTACAAGAGCTCATTACTCCCTTACAAATACAACAGAAGAAATGCTGTCTGCATCCTCTATGTTGGCTTGAGTCACCTCCAAGTTGCAGACTCACTGTTTGTCCTTAAAGAGCCAAAAAACTTTAGAGTCTCAGCTCCTCTACTTCCATCTTAAAGTAGTGGATTAATCTCTGAAGACAGCCTTCAGATCTACAGAGTTCACAACAAAGAGTCACGGAGAAACCTACACTACTACATGAGGACATCCAGTACACTGGGTAGGCATGCAGAGAGGTATGGCTCCTAACACAGGAAGCTAACATAGAAAGACATTATTTGAGGTTTTAAGCGTGCATACCAAGCGCTAGCTATATATATAGATACATATATACATATATATGCATATATCCATTTGTGCATGTTATCCAGCATTAATGCAAAAAGGCTGGACTAGAAGAGCATTTCTCAAACTGCCTATGCTACTTCTCAGAGAGATGGCATTTCTAAACACAACAGGGAATAGCCTCCTATAACCTGATTTTGTAAGCATTTATTTGTATTAGCCAAGTGTTTCTCAAGAAAACTAGCTGCATCTCAGGCACCAGAACATTTGAGAAGGGAGGGTGCAGGGGAAGAAGGTGAGCACAAATACAGCACATGGCTCTTGGGAGGGACAGAATCAAAAAAGCCACGCACATTATACAGTTTTGTTAACCACAATTAAGCTGCTTTTCTCCATTTTGTGTCAGTATTTTTGTTCCTAGATAAGACAAATGTAGCAGCTTGTCCTTCCCCGTCCCTCCATTCCCACAGTAGGTCTTTCTGTTCTTTCACTGCCGGAAGAAGACCTACATTCCAAGCAGAACAGCTCCTGCATTCTCTTTCTATCATGGGAGAGACAGAGAGAAGAGCTGCGTTAACGTTAATCTCAGTACTCATGCAGCTGTTATTCTTCAGAGGTTTTGAACTGTTTTCAACAGCTCATTCTGGTCAAGTGAATGTAAAAGGCTTAGGATAGAGACCTTTATTCTTTCCAGCAGCTTTTTAACCTCTTATGAACAACCAGTGCCCGAAAACAAGGTAATTTACTTAATATCTGCCTAACTCAACTCAACTCAAAAACTGGACTGAGTGACAAAGTGCCACAGACATGCAGACTTCACTACAAAACATACCACAACTGACAGCTACCTGTTTCAGTACTGTTTTATAACTGCACGTCTCTATTCTGCAGCTCAGGTGGACATCAAAAGCGCACAAAGTTCAGCAGGCACATCAGCATTGTGCAACAGCTGACGTGTTACTCAGCTAGATTCAGCCACCTCTTCCTCTCCATTTCCCTTCTGGATGCTGATGTTTATTCTGAGCAGCCAGGGATGGATAAGCACCTGATAAGAACCTACTCATTTACTGGACTTGCTTCAAATCGCTTTCATTATAAGTTTGTGTGGATTAAACTTCTTTTTCTGTAATTTTCAAGATTAAACTTTTTGGGGGATAAAAAAAAGGCTAAAAATTAGTTATAGCTCCACTCGCTCTCTTTCAGTCCACCACAACAGTTAGTTGTCCTATTTGGCACACAGTGAGGGGGAGAAATACAAAACTACTTCTGTTAGAGCCTGTTACCTTGAAGCAGTTATGAAACTACAGCCCAAGACACAGGGCTGAACAATTAACCTTTTACAACAACCTTATTAGCCTGACAATGAACACTGAGAAGAAAAAGTCTCTGGGACAAATCTGTTTAACAAAGTCAATTACCTGCTTGTTTGGTTTATCAAAGCTGAGGTAATGAAATTATAGGATAGCTCATTCTGTGACTCCTAAAGGACAGCAGGCCCCCTCCCCCAAATACAAATACCAGTGCCCACTGCAGGCTGCAGCAACTTTCATATGGACTCTCGATACCCTGAAAAACAAGCTCAGAAACAGAGGAAACCAAAGCAGGTCAAGTTTTATTCAGTATTTGAGAGGGGCAAGAATTTGAGTCACGGTCTTCTTCAAGACAAGTGTGTTAAAACGGTCTTTCAGAAACTTATACTAAAAAGAATAAAGATCAAAATCTTAACAGCTTGCCAAAAAGTTATCCTATTATAAACTTGGCATTAGGTAACTTTGAGATCTCTCAAGGTAATAAAGCAATACAGATATACTCCTACTTCCCAAACTATACTGGGGCAAAAACAAACACTGACATTTCTTTCCCCTTTCATTTACTCTACAGGCCTTTACTACAAAACCACAGCAGAGAACTAACAGTGATATGTTAGCACATATCAGCTACACCCAGGTCTGTAGTGCTATCATGGGAAGGCAGCTGGGAATCACATACCAGTAGTCCAAGGCAGTGCATCTGTAAGATAAAACAGCAGGCACCAAAGGCTCGACCTCCAGACTATAAGCCTTTCTCTCTTCTTCCAGAGTACTTCTAGTCTGCTCTCAAATCAAACCCCCATCAGTGGCTGAAGTACATCTTACAATTTCTTTTTTGCTCCCCACCCAAAAACTACAACATGTGTTTAAGGTGCCTTAGTTCACACCACAGAAGGGTCTTGAAGTGAGGCCAGCTATGCATTTTGCTTCGAAACTTCACTCTGATTCCATCTCCTCACTCCTGGACATGCTGAGCTGGAGCTGAAACAGCCACATCCAGCTGCATCTCATCTGCTGCCCAGCACCATCCTCTAGCACGGCTGTGGTAAAATACAGTTCCAGAACAAAAAACATTAGCTAGTCCTACACAGAGAGAGCAGGGGTACTTATTCAGTCCGGCCTTGTACTGTGCCTTCCTGGTTGGCAAAACTGCCCTAAAATAGTACCAGAACCAACAAAGGATGAGAGGGAATGGCCTTAAGTTGCTACAGGGGAGGTTTAGGTTGGATATTAGGAAAAAATTTCTTCTCAGAGTGGTAAGGCATTTGCACAGGCTGCACAGGGAGGTGGTGGAGTCACCGTCCCTGGAGGTGTTCAAGACGTGTAGGTGTGGCACTGAGGGATGTGGTTAGTGGGCATGGTGGGGGTGGGCTGGTGGTTGGACTCGGTGATCTTAGAGGTCTTTTCCAACCTTAATGGTTCTGTGATTCTATTCTATGAACACCACACATCAGAAGCTAACACAGCAAGATCTCTCTTCTGAAGACAAAGGCTTCCCCTTAGCTTCCTATCTAAGCATATGTTTTGATTTTGTGGTCTTTAAACTCATGAATTATTCTTGAAACAAGAAGCCATGGCTAAAGAGTATTTAGCATCATCATAGGTTTTAGTTTATTCCTTATATGTGGTTCAAACTGTAGAATGGGTATAGCTTAATACAAAGTTGTGTGAAGACACTCGAACATCTAGACAAACCTGATGAAGCAAGAGAGGGCTTTGGGAGCTCTACGTGTGATCTTATGCAACACCCCAACTTCCTAAATAAGAGCCACACACAACAGAAAACAGCAATGACACCTGCCAAGAGACTGTAGGCATACGATTCAACCGTACACTGAAAATTGGACGATATACTCACATTTTAAAACCCATTAAGACAATTATGAGGCAGAAATCATTCTTTTTATTTCCAGTCATTGCAACGCTTGGTGATTTTCACTTAGTTTGACTCATTTCTATACCAACACCATAGTAAAATCTACATTGTGTTTTAAAAAGTACAGCTTGATTCAGCTTTTTAAGAATCCAGTACTAATTGCAGAGTGGTATGCAGTAGGCTCTCCACACACACACAAAAGACAATGCTAGCTGGAGGGGAAGAAATGAGCAATGCTCAGTGGGAAGACCTACCTGGAAATTGGGTACAATCCATTCAGTCATATTGCAAACTTACATTGCCACTTTCTAGCATTCTGTAAGAATAATCTCATATATGAAGATCAAACATAATGCTTGGGAAGTGTTCCCAAGGCTTTTCTATGGATCCTGGTGCTGCTATCAGACCCTGGAACAGTGAAGCTTATAGCAGTGTCACTGCTGCACAGTACCTCAACCAAGTCAAATCAGCTGCTAAAAACAGTGGAACAAGTATGCCACCATACCAAAGGAAGTCTCCTTTCCTCTTTCACTGCCTCTTCCCACCCTTCACCAGAACAATGATTGATAGAACAGAAGAAAAGTTGCATTGGGAGGAACAGTTACAGAGTTACCTTCTCTCTCTGATCCCCTGCACCTGAAAAAGCAACCAAAGGATGACAAGGTATCTTCACAGATACAGTCAGGACTCAGTGGGGCAAGGCCAGCAACCTTCCTGCCCAACGCAAAGCGCCAACTCCTGGGCTGCACAACAGGTCCCAGCGAAGGGCAGGACCAGCCCTCCATTGCCCAGGGCCCTGGCAGAAGCCCCATCAACGACGATTGGTAAACAGCTGTGATTTAGCACCAAAATGACATTCGTTCTCCTGCTTCCTTTTCTACACGCTCCTACGTGGAAGCTTAACACGCAGAAGAAACACTCAACAATGACACCTGAGTTAAAGCACCCCACGGACGCCATTGCAAATGGCACACACAGCTACGAAACAGCCACGAGATACCAAAACGTGAAAGACCCCAAAGCTGCCGGGAGCGAAAGGGGCTTTTCTCACACCGCCACCTGCAAGCGCCCCTAACGCTCGGTGCTCCCAACAGAGGCAACCGGCACGGGGCAGCCCGGTTGCGTAGGGCATTTAAGCGCCTTGAAACACGGCCAATGCCTACAGTTTTATTCGGGGTTGTCGTTTTTTTTTTTTTTTTTTTTTTATTTTTTCCACTTCAGAACGGCGGTCGGAAACGTGCCCTTACGTGCCACGGCGCTCTCCCCCTCTACGAAAAATAAAGACGGAAAGGGAAACGACCGCGAAAGGGCGATTTTCAAATATCCAGAGAAACTTTCTAACGCGGTTCGTGCCACAGAGCGGCATCCTAGAGGGCAGAGCAGACGGCACCCCTAACAGCGACTTACAGTAGGCAAACAATAGACCTGCGCGCGGGGAGAAGCGCGCTGCCAGCGGAGCAGCCCCTCTGCCCCGGCCGTGACCTCGGGCACACCGCTGTGGGACCGGGAGCTCTCCCCTCGGGCCCAGCCCCGCCGCTCCGCCGGCCCACGGCGCGCAGCCGGGGCCGCCCGCCCCTCACACAATGGCCGCTCCGCAGCGCAGCGCCGCGCAGCCCCGCGCCGCCCGCCCTCCACCACCCCCCCGCCGCCCCTCCGGCCCCGGGGCCCGCTCCGCCGCCGGGCTCACCGGCGTGCTGATCCCGGGGCCACAGGTAGTAGGTGGCGGGGATGACGATGAGCCCCACGAAGCTGGTGAGGAAGTAGAAGAAGGTATTGCCGCTGTCGTCGTACTGGAACTGCTGCCCCGCCATGGCCGCCCGACCGCCGCCCCCGCCGCCCGGCGGCCACCGCTCTCGCCCCTGCCGGCTCGCGCGGGGCCGAGGCAGGCGCCGCGCGATCCCGCGAGAACGGCCGCGCCCCCGCCCCTCGCCGCGCGTGAGACGTGTCACTGTGCAGCCACCATAGCCGCTGTGGCGTCACGCGCCGCGCGCAGTCGCAGCCGCCGCGAGCCCCTCCCCACACCTTCAGCGAGGGATGCCGCCGTCGCCCGGCTGCCGGCCGGGCTCCTCCTGCCCGCGAGGTGGCGCTCGCCCCGCGCTCTCCGCGTCTGTCCCGCGGAATGCGAGGAGCGCGGGGGACGGGGGGCGCTTAATCGTGGAAGGAAGCGAGGCGGGAGAGGCGCTGAGCCGCAGTCACCGCCATCTCACCGGTGCCTGAGTGTTTCGATACGTGTCAGTTCAGTGAGTGGGAAAACGCCGGTCTTGGTCAGCGTCTTCATCAATGACCTGGAATAAGGGGTACGATGCACCCCCAGGAGTCCGCTGGTGATTGCTGGGAGGGGTGGCCGACACACCAGAGGGCTGTGCTGCCATTCAGTGAGGTCTGGGCAGGCTGGGAAGTTCGGCAGAGAGGAACCTGATGAGGTTCAACAAGGGCAAGTGTAGAGTGCTACACCTGGGGATGAATAACTACGTGTGTCAGTACAGGGTAGGGCTGACCTGCTGGAGAGGAGCCCTGCAGAGAAGGACCTGGGGGTCCTGGTGGATGACAGGTCAGCCATGAGCCAGCAGAGTGCCCTGGTGGCCAGGAAGGCCGATGGGATCCTGGGGTGCATTAAAAGGAGTGTGGCCAGCAGGTCGAGGGAGGTGATCCTCTCCCTCTACTCTGCCCTGGTGAGGCCTCACCTGGAGTACTGTGTCCAGTTCTGGGCTCCCTGGTTCCAGAAAGATGGGGAACTTCTGGAGAGAGTCCAGTGGAGGGCCACTAAGATGGTGAGGGTTCTGGAGCATCTCCCTTGTGAGGAAAGGCTGAGAGACCTGGGGCTGTTCAGCCTGGAGCAGAGAAGGCTGAGGGAATCTCATCAATGCTTATAAATATCTAAAGGAGTCAAATGGATGGGACCAGGCTCTTACAGTGGTGTAGAGTGATGTGACAAGGGGCAGTGGGCACAAAATGGGACACAAGAACTTCCATATGAATATGAGGAAAGACTTCTTTACTATGAGGGTGACAGAGCACCAGAGCAGCCTGTCCAGAGAAGCTGTGGAGTCTCCTTTTCTGGAGATGCTCAAGACCCACGTTGACCTTTCCTATGTAACATGGGTTTATCAGGGGGCTGGACTGGGTGATCTCCAGAAATCTTCCAACCCCTACAATTCTGTGATTCTGTGAAAAGGTGACACAGAAGTTGGTGTGGCAGCACAAGAAAGGGAGGTGTTAGGCATTGCTTAGTGGCAACATAGTGATGTCCCAATGTTGGGGAAGGCTGATGTGGCAGCTGTAGGGAAAGGTATATAGTAATCCATAGATGGAAGAAATCTTCAGTTATTCAGGGAAAATGATTTTGTGTTAATTAAGATGTTTAAAATATGTAGGGTTTTTTTTTCAGTGATACTCTTCATAATCATTTCCCATTAGGTCCTTCAATAATTTATAGGCAAAGTTTAAGATCATAGAATCAGAGAATGGCCTGGGTTGAAAAGGACCACAGTGATCATCGAGTTTTAACCCACTGCTATGTGCAGGGTCGCCAACCACCAGACCAGGCTGCCCAGAGCCACATCCAGCCTGGCCTTGAATGTCTTCAGGGATGGGGCATCCACAACCTCCTTGGGCAACCTGTTCCAGTGTGTCACCACCCTCTGTGTGGAAAACTTCCTCCTAATGTCTAACTTAAACCTCCCCTGTCTCAGTTTAAAACCATTCCCCCTTCCTACTGTGATTCCTAGTGATTCCTATCACTATCCACCCTCTGAAGTGAGGACAACTGTTCAAAGAGCTGGTTTGGAAGATACCTGAGTAGATGGAACACTCCCTTCCATGTGCAGGACTCCAGTCTCTAACTTTTCAAAGTGTACAGTTAAAAAAAAAAAAAAGCAACAAGAGGAATAAGAATCTACATAATCTACATAATCTACATACGTACTTAGCCTAGTTTTGTAAGCAGAGGACATGCTCTTCTGCAACTTTGTTCCTCTGCGAGTCCATTGCTTCACTCAGATAAAGAGGAAGAGCCTTCAGAGACAATGAAGTTCACATGAGCTTTGTGAAAATAGCCTGAAAATAGCCTGTTGGAGGTGGAAGGGTGCTGGCTGTTCACAGCTGGAGGACCAGAAGCAGGTGAGCTCACACCAGGTCACCATATAATCCACACAGGGGACAGTATCTCTAAGTGTAGGTCTCTAGTCAATGTGTTCAGCTGATCCTGGGAGCCCAGCCAGGAGCAAAGCGGGCGTTACTCATGTTTCGGATCATGAAACTACTTCTTAATGCCATTGTTTTGCATTGATTTTCTATTGGGTATTGCTAACGTTGCTCCTTTTCCCAGTTGGCTTGTGAGGGTGCTGTCTTGGCATTAACCGATCTAGTAAGGGGGTCCTGGGGGCTGCTCCTGGCTTCATCCTGTCTCTGCTTTTCCCATCAGCTTGTTCCAGGTGTGGAACTGTCCAGCTCAGATGGTGAAAGGCTCCCCAGGTGGGAGGTGTGTCACCCAGA
This sequence comes from Gallus gallus, assembly GCF_016699485.2. Taxonomy (NCBI): domain Eukaryota; kingdom Metazoa; phylum Chordata; class Aves; order Galliformes; family Phasianidae; genus Gallus; species Gallus gallus. Next base: position 67,257,164 of record NC_052534.1, on the reverse strand, counting down.
AATTGAAGAGCAGAGGCAGTTCTAGCACAGACCCTCACAGTCTAGCAGAGTGCTGCTTCTTACGAGCACAATTTCCCTATAAGCAGTAATGAATGGCTCAGTAACCACCGACCTGTGGGACAGTGTCACCTACGCGATTGTTCACTCAGTGAATGACTGTGCCATCACCAGCATCAGTTTTGCACACCCACTGGCAATGTGTCCAGTCATGGGAGATGGTCAGCTGCTGGTTGCCACTACCAAGCATGAGGCTTCAGGCTTTTGTCAAGGAAAGGTTCCAAAAAGCACCCTCCTACATTCAGTCCTACCATAATTCCTCAACACATGAGCGAAAGACCCAAGCTACTGTCAGGTGTGGCTGCTGACAAAAAGGAGAAATGGCAGTGTGAAGGCAGGAATCTATGAGCCTAATATCTGAAGTTACACAGCAACCGATCCACACATAGTATCCGTGGAAGAAAAATCAGACCAGACATGATTGGGCACTATAAAGGTGACAGCAGGACTGGCTCAGCAGGTAGGAATGGTGACGTTCCAAACATCTCTGTTGCAACAGATACGCAGTTTCAAAACTGAATGAAATATTTTATGACTTGTGAAATGGGAGTGATGATTCAGCAGGTATGCCTATAGCTGTGGGTACTTGTACCCCAGATATCACGGCCTCCCTCAACTTCTGTGCAGTGAAATCCAATGAAATCCGATGAGCAGGACTACCAGAGGCAGGGAACGGCCGGCAGATGGCAATCCGACACTGCTCTGGGACTCCCTCCGGCTCACACCGCTGCCAAACCAATCTGATAAGAGGGTGATGTATTTCAAACGATTTGCCAGTTTTGTGGGTATGTTGGTTTCCAATAAAATGCAGTGTGACACTATGTAAGTCTACTATATCTGGGTCATTAAACCAAGAAGGGAAAAATGCTCTTAGTGTGTTTAGGTGGGAAGGAGAGAAGATAGCAGATTTGTATGACATGTTTCATTGAAATGGGTATTGCTAACAAAGTAGGTCTTTGTAAGAGCTTCAGAAGCACCTGTAGCTGTGGAAAAGCTACGAGTGTGAGAAGGGCAGCAGGATGTGTACTGTGCATGCAACTAGGATCCTCTTTGGGCTGCTCAGTCATGTTCAGTGTCTTCTCATCTCGCAGCCACCTCCACTCTGCAGGCAGCGTCACACAGGAGCCTTTGCTCGTTCTTATGTACCTGATCTGGTTCTGAAGAGGGGTGAGGAAGCCACGTAACGCATTCTCTTTGGCATGTTTCACAACGTTTTGGCATGATTCCACGAAAGCTTCCACAGATCCACTCCAGACTAGGCGCAACGGTTTGACCCGGCTGATTTGGGGTGGGAGAGGCAGTGGATAGACACTGGGGGGCAGCGGTGTGAAGATCTGTTGGACAGACCCGCGGCGTGCCGAGTACTGCAGACCTTCACTCTGCTTTGCACCCTCAGTTCACACGTGTAGTTACAGATGGCAGGAAATCGGTGGTATTTCCTACTGAGAGATGACAAATTCAGGAAAAAGATGCTAGAGGAAGTTGCTGGGAGCCTATATCACAGTTGTATAGAGATTAATGGCAGCCAAAAGAAGTGGAACAAAATAAAAACAAACAAACAAAAACCAACCAACCAACCAACCAAAAAGTCGACACACCTGGTGCTCCTGAACAAAGCATGGTGCCAGAAGAACCTGGAGAGTGGGCACGTAGGAGTTTATGCACCTCATAAGCTCATCTGGGCTGTGATTTTCTGGAGTCTTGCCCTTGGAAGAAGATCAAATGATGGAACAAGTGACATCAGGGATGCACATCAGTTGTGTTGGAATTTTGGCCTACTTTCACCTTTCCTGTTGGGTGCTAGGGATAACTGAGAGGATGGGACTACTGAAGCTGAGCAGTAAGTTTAGGGCTGGGGGTTTCCACTGACCTAAGTCTGATATGCTGAACTACAGCAGGTTTCTCAAGGGAGGTCGCTCTGCAGTCTTTCTGAGCCCACAGTCAAGACAAACTCCTCTTTCTCTTCTTCCTCTCTTTGTGTTCTCGCTGACTTTCTCTTTTTCTCATCCTTTCCTCTTCCTCACTTGCTTTTTCTTCTTCTCCCGCTTTGTCTTTCCCTCTCCCTGTTCTCACAAACAGAGGATGCCCCAGCATCAGTGCTGCCATAATGTTTCACACCATGCAGAGGTTCAGGCTTTGCTTCATGCTGCAAACGCATCGGGACAAAGCGTTCATAATTGGGAATGCTAATGATGAAAGCTGGAGTGCTGCTGCTCCTCTGGAAATCGGAAAGCGTTGTAAATCCAACAACTGGGACTCAGGGGTATTATGAGGATAGGCACAACAAAGGTGCAGTAAGTGGATTATCCCTTCTTTTTTTTCTCCTACATTTCCTTTTTTTTTTTTTTTTTTTTTTTTTTTGGTTTAAATTAACAATTTTGTGCCACTGTATTAAACATAGCCTAAAAACAATGTAGTGGCATTTCCCTTAGAAATGGGAAATGGTTTATAAATTGTACTTACTTCTTTGCGTTTGGAATTGTTCAGACAATATCTGTTTTGATAGTTGACCTTGTAAAGTGGGGAAGACAGAAGTAAGTCACAAAGATCCTGTGGGCTAAACTATTTTCCAAGCTGATTATAAAGCTTAGCGCTCAAGTGGCCTTTGCACAGAAACTCACAAAATACCTTTTCTTTTTAAAGGGTTATCATCACCTAATTCATTTTACCTCTGATTTCGCATTAGAGGTATTGTTTACTCCTGTACTGCTCAGAAAATGCTCAGAAAGCGTGATATTGTGGCCCACCCTACAAACCTGGTCCAAGCTATAGCAGCTTAGCACAGCACAATGCCACAGCCTGTTCACCGTGGTGCTTTGAATATTGACGAAGGGGTTTCCCTGACATTTTATTTATTCTTCACTTATGCTGCCAGTGATCAAGCAAAATTCACATTGACACCTCTGTCTGACTAATAGCAATGCAAGAGTTGCCCAAAAAATAGTTGCAGAAGCACGGATGCAATGTTATTCGTAAGGGCTTGTGCTGGCTTCCAGGCAGCTTTTGTCAGTTTTCATTTATGACTTATAATTAACTACAGATCTCTACTTTGCTTTGTCTTCTGCTTATTTCTAAGTGGCAAGAGCTCCTGTATTTAGACCAAAGCATAAGAAAACAGAGGACAAAAATTGTTTTCTTGAAGGTCAATATGCAGTTAATATCAAATAGAAGTCATGGCAAAAATAAAAAAGACTTCAACACTGATCTACAACTCATATTTGTGGCTAATGTGAATCAAAGCATGGCTTCAGTTGGAAGGGACCTTAAATATCATTGATCTTCACTCTTCTTCCACGGACAGGGCTGCCACCCCCCAGCTCAGCTGCACAGGGCCCCATCCAACCTGGCCTTGAGCTCCTCCAGGGATGGGATGGGCCATCACAGCTTCTCTGGGCAGCTTGTGCAAATGAATAGCTGTTGGCGTGTACACCTGATGAGGAAAGTGAAGAAAGAGGAAGCATGTGGAAGGGCAACTGAAAGACTGAGGAGATCATCTTACGATCACCTCCCAAGGAGAGGCTGGGCAGGAAAGGACCCTGCACGGGGAATGGTGGGAAGGAATGTGTTCAAGGTTTACAAGGCTTTGGAAACTACACATACGCAGAAGCACCACTCACAAATATTGCAATATCAGCATGGGGGCAACTTGAAGAAACTAGCAGGAGACTGGTTTCAAATCGACAGAAGAAAGAATATATGTATGCAGAATGTAGTGCACTCTCGTAGTTGTCAGCTGTGAGAGGCTGAGGGAATCAGATCACGTCAGCTAGTTCATAAACTAATTTGGTGGACGTCATGCCCATGGATGGGTGCTACAAGGACTAGGCCCTGAACATCCCCAGTGCAGCAGAGAAAGGAGACAATGAGCCACTGAGGATGCACTCTGTGCACACAGAGCACCGTGAGTAAGGCGGCCCTTGGTGTCAGACTGCAACCCTCTGCTCAGCGAGCCAAAGCAATGACTATGGGGTTGTGGGTGCAGAAGGCAGGATACGTGCTTGGATCAGAGGGGTTCATCCTAACCTAGTGGGTACAGGGACACACCAGTACATATCTGTATGGAAAGGGTCAGGTCAGTACTCCAGACGCTGATTAACAAGAGGTATATCCAGCTGCAATGGCGGTGGTGTGGCCAGACAACTGCAGCTTTGATGCTCAGTGGAAGTATGCTTGAAAGCCTTTTTTCCCTTGTTGTCTGCCGATGGATATGAAATAAAGACCTGTAAAAACACCTGTTTTCATATTAATTCGTTTTTCCTTCATGCATTTCAGGATACCCCATCCCTGGAGGCATTGAAGGCCAGGCTGGATGTGGCTCTGGGCAGCCTGGTCTGGTGGTTGGCGACCCTGCACGTAGCAGGGGGGTTGAAACTCGATGATCACTGTGGTCCTTTTCAACCCAGGCCATTCTATGATTCTATGATTTCCAGTTTGCCTGGCTTTTTTTTTTTTTTTTTTTTTAAATCTCTTTAGCTATCAGGCTGACAAACCCAAAGTCATATCATATTCTCTATCTTACACCTCAGACACGGTGATAAAGATCTGCAAGAAAAGGCAGTGGCTGTGTGAGCACAGTGAGTGAATAATGCATTTCTTTAGAACTCTTATGATTACTCTTCACCAAATCACTGCACTCTGTGACACAGGTCTGTGACCACAGCCTTCCCAAGCACAGGCTGCTAAAGAGCTCTCACTTGGACGAGGTAAGCACGCAAGATTGATTCGTGCGATGTCTTCACACTGTGCTCAGTACTTCACATTATGCTTTCAGATGCACGGTGCTCTGTGTTTTCCTACGGCGAGATCACTTTCTGAATGAGTAAGGGAAAAAGAAAACGTGCCAGCATCTGTTCTGTGTGCTTCCAAAGGTGCACTTAACATTGATCGAACAGATTTTTAAGGAAGGACATCCAGTGCTTTTCCCAACCCTGTCAAAGCACTGAGGGAGGCCGCCGTGAGGCTCAGTCCATACCACGTTATATTGAGGCACACAGTTCTGAGCACCAGGGTTTATGCTGCGAAGGCTACAGCCTCTCATGGCAGCAACTTAGAGGGCAATGCTATGATTTTAATAAAGCTGTCAGATTAAGTGACTGCGTGGTTACACTGTGATATTAATACATGTTCTTAACTGTCAATTAGTTAACTGGCTAATAAAAAGAGCCCAGCTTATAGGATTTTACTAATGAATATAATGCTTTGTTTCTGGGCAAAACATATGCTTTGGATATATAATTAGAAAGGCCCCCCCGCCCCCCATCGAGAGAGCATGTGCAGCTGAATAAAGGAGCTCATTATACCTGTGAGGGGTCAAAGTCTGTGGATCTGTAGCTTATGGTATTACGACAGATTACAAAATCACTCCATTATGTTAGTCAATCTGTTTCCAAGCACAAACTAGCGGGGAGCAGGGCACTAGAAACTCCCAAGCACGGCGCCCGGTGGCTTTTCCCAAAGGTCTTATGATAGGTCAGCTGCCAGTGGCATCACCTCTGACAGCTCACATGTCAGACCTCTGCTATATGACTTCTGTCTTTGTTATTGCAGAGCCTCTTCACCGGCAATCAATGCCTGCTTCAGGTTGCAAAGAGCTCCCGGTAAGAGCTGAAACAAATTTGAAATCCATGGGTAGCCATCATTTGTGCTAATGAAAGAAAAAAGCGGAGCACTTATGCTCCATCTGACCTCCCTCAGGCTCCCTCCTTAATAAAAAAAAGGAAAGAAGAGAAAAAACGAGTTTTTAAGTAGAGAGGGAAGAGAACAGCTGAGCAGCAACAGCTGGGAGAGAAAGCATCGGGTTCAGCATCAGTGCGTTTCGGGGTTTGAAAAGAAAGAAAAAGTAATTCACATGCAGGATAAAGAGATTTCAGACATGATAGACATCCTAAGAAATATTTGACTTTCCTAATCTTTCAGGGAAATTATCCTGCTGGAAAGTCTTATTCGGTCAGTTCAGCATAAAACTCCCTGGTACCAAGAAGAAAGAAAATCCTCTTGCCTTGGAGAAACGTGGGACTCACCAGCACTGCTCTGGGCTGCAGCTCTGTGAGGCGCCATGGAGGAAGGCTGCTCCCACCTGGGCTCTGCTGGGCTGGCGTGAAGGAGGGGAGCAGCACTCAATGGGGAGCACAAAGGGAAGCTTCTCCCCTCCCATGAACCCCGGGAGCTGTGCAGCTGTCCTGTTGCAGGCACACAGCTGCCAGGAACTAGGCCGTGCTGGACACCCAACTCTGTGCACCCCGTGTGCTCCCTTCTCCCTGGCCTTGTGGCTCCTTGGTGGTTCCCAGCCCGTTCATTTGTCTCATTTCTTTGCAGACTGCACAGCTCACAGAAGCTCCTCTCTAATACCCGGAGGCAGGACCCAGACATGGTAGAAGTCACCCCATAGCCCCTGAGATGAGTAGGGTGACATTGTCTTATGCTGGGTGATGGCCCGGGCCATGTACTCAGATGTGTTTGGCTAGCAGCCTGGGAGTTCTCGACTTTTATAAGTCTCAACAAAAGGCGTTGAGAAGAGCTTTTGATACAGTTATTTGATCAGAGATCAAACGTTTCACCGTTGCATTTATCCTTTTCATGTTTCCAGTATGTAAGTTACTTAAAAAAAAACACTTACCCTGCAGGTGTTTGGGCACGTGCTCTGAGAAATCTCTCTTTGGGACAACCGCAGAAGAGAAATGGCAAAGGCTTCAGAAATAACGACCAGGGACTGGCGCTGGCCCCGTGTGGTGCCTCCACAGGGTGAGTTCAGAGCTGCCCTCCTGATGTACAACCCCACACCTTACCCTCCACCCAGCAGGCCCTCGGTGAGGTGCTTGCTGCCGTGAGCATGGCTGTTGTCCATGGGCCATGGCTTTGTTCTGCTCTCAAACCACCTGCAGAATGAGATTTCCTTCCAAGAAATAACAAAGCCCAGACAGGCAGGCAAACTCACTCATCTTTCCTGGGTTTTCATTTTTCTTTAAATGACCTTTACAATGTTTTCCCTCAAAGCAATGTCTATTTTTAACCCACTGATGCCATTTAATTAGTCATTTTTCATGAGAGGCACATCTGACTGGAATTCATGCTCTTTTTATACCCTTTTAGCAGCATATACGTTTATTTTCCTACCAGAGAGCAAGATGGGACCTCTTAGTCTCACATCTAACAATCTCTAATGGTTATTTCCTTCTCCCTTACCATTTGCCTCAGACCCTGGAAGTCAGTAGCTCAGTTATCACACTTTATGGCTCATCTGACTCACAGTGCAGCAGCTGACTAACATGCTTGGAAGTCAAGGAGATGCATTTAGCAGAAAAAGAAACGTGTGCATTTAGAAATCTATTTTTCCAGTCACTTATATACCTGTCCCTGGTGAGCACTGCTGGGAGACACCGCAGGGGTGGCTGGGCATGCGCTGGTGCGTTTTGCAAAGTGCAGCTGGTTAAGTGTCATATAAACAAACAGACAAGGTTGTGTTGGCCATGCCAGCCAGCCAGCCAACAGGCAAGCTAAAAGCCAAGGAAATTGTTCCAAGAAAAAGAAAGAAAAGAAAAGCTTAATCTTAGTAAAAATATAGTCCCTGAGTGCTGGCAGGGTCAGGGTCAGATTGGGTTACGTGTTGTATAAGTCCCTGTTACACAAGCCAAGGCAGGCAGAGGCTTTCCCAGGGCCATTCAACCCCGTTTTCTCTTGCAGTGTTTGGTGTTTCTCTCTCATTCCTTTTTTTTTTTTTTCCTCACTGTCCCTTCTCCTGATATCTGCTCGGACATCAGACAGACCACGTTTCCATCATTGTGATTTGGGAGTTCCTACTGATCACTTTGTCTTTAAATAAAATAGATGTGGGAGCTTACAGGCAGATCTACATTAACTCAAATGAGTGGCTGCAGTGAAGTATAATTACACATTCTCATATATACACACACACACACACACTTATACATGTATGTATACTTTATGCATACAGACAAAAAAACATACTCATGGAATCATAGAATGGCTTGGGTTGGAAGAGACCTTAAAGATCGTCCAGTTCTGACCCCCGTAGGTAACGTTCATTCTGCACTAGCGAAACAGTCTGCTCCAAAGCAAAGCAGTCAGAACACAGGGATCAGATGCAACCATCACTTATACCTGTGCAGTCTTGGCAAAATTGCAAATGACACTGGGGATGCTTCTGATAACTAAAAAAAAATAAAAAATAAAAAAAATGTACCACCATATTTCATATAAATAGCATGACTGTTATTACTCGTCCCACGGCCAGCTTCACTGAAACTGTTCTGAAAGATACTTTCCCTTCCAAATATGTGTTTTCCCCTCAGAGCACCCCTTCCTATTCAGCTTGAGGCTCTGTTTTTTTCCAGGAAAATTAGTGGCAAGCCAGCATCTCGGCCAGCACTCGCCAGCCTTCTCTTTACATGCCTGTACCCTTCATCCAGACAGACATCCTGAAAGCGTCTTCAGGATATCTTTTCAGTGGAGCTCTGTGAATTCAGACTGCTCTTCCAAGCAGGCTTTCAGAGCGCATCTCCACCTCCAGAAAAAGCCACCTTGAATCTCTTGACTCTTCCTTTGTCAGATCACTTTGGATTTCCCAGTTCACAGAAGAGACACACACACGTTCCAGTCAGAAACACAACCTCAGCTCGATAACCTACTCCAGCACACTGCAAACACTCTACTTTTGATATTTTTCTCATTTCTGTGTTTGACTAATGGCTCTCAATTCAGCACGCTTCTACAGTACTTGACACCAAGACCCAGGAAAGCTGCTGAAGTATACACGTGTAACTCATCCGTCTTGCAAAGAAAAAGAATGGTAACGTTGTATTGCAAACAGCAGCCCTGGAAAATCCCTAACAATTTTTCTTAGCTACAGAGAACACACAAATGTCCTAATAACTACAACCTGCTTCTTAACCAACAAGAAGGGGGCTGTCTAATGCAGTCTTTCCATGACAGAGGGAAAGAACAAAACAGTACCTGAAACCCACTGACTTTAGAGACTTCCATCTGAGGACTGCCCCTGGAGAAAGAAGACAGGTATGCAGAGCTTGAGCTGAAAGCTACAGAGCTTACAGTCTTCAGATTTTGCGGGGCATTACACCTAGGCAGGTGTGTGTTTTATACTTTGGCTAGCCACGAGTGACACAAGTATTTTATATTTCCCTGCCCTTTTCTGTAGACTGCTTTGCAAGTCGCCTGTCTTGTACCCCACCTATCCCAGGGCTTCTCTGCTCAAAGCCAAGACACCTGCACCTTGCAGTGCACACTACCCGTAGCAAGTTGACTGCTGCTCTTCCAAATAAGTAAATACGAAGTGAATGAAGTCCAAGGGAATATTCTGATTGGCAGTGGCTGTTCTGTCCGTCTTAGCCTAGATCAGTTTGACATAAGCCATTTATTTCATGGTTAACCCCAGAAAAGTCCTGCAAGGAATAGAAATGCATGCATTAATCCTGCTTACCGGTTTGGTTCCACCTTGGGCTGGATGAAGGAGCCGCTGCAACCCAAACTCAAATTTATTGCTCCAAATACTGTAAAGAAAACAACACTCCCTTGTGATCCTCACACAAACTCTTTATTACGGAGGGAAGAAAGAGACAACACTGTAAAGAGCTGAGCACTACAACGAAACATAAAGCAGCATTAAAGTTGCTCTGTGCCTAATGCTGTGGTTTAAGCAGCTAATCTTGTTTTGGTTGAATGGCATGTTCATTACAGCAAATAAATCAGCAACGTGTGGGATTATTGAAGAGGAAAGACATATTAAACCAGTTTAGGGCATCATATTGATTTTTTTTTTTTCCAAGTGTCTGATTTAGCTTGGCGTTTTTCAACAGTCAGTTCTAATAAATGCTTGTAGAGCACAGATTAAGCAGGTGGGAATGCTGCCCAGAAAGAGTATTATGAATAACTTAAGGCACTGGTTTAATTGCAGCAATCCATGATACTTACTGCGCTGGCACCAGAGTGGAATTTTCAGTATTAAAAGTTAAACTTCAACCCAACTATTAGCAAGTCTCTCTCTTTTCTAACATATTTGAAATAGCTTTCCAACACTTTCACCTTAGATAGGAGTAGGGAAAGATTTTCAGGGTTCATTTAACTATTTAACTTCTAGTATAACTCATTAAGTAATTTTAAAAACATAATTAGCAGCTGTTAACTTGACACTACTTGCATCTGGCTGCAAAGCACTGCAACGGCATCCCTGCCCTCCTTGCCACTCCTTCTTGTGAGATACACAGAAGCAAAACAGCCCAAATGCAGCTCACATTCCTTTCAAAGTTAAGGAATGCTCTATAGCATGGCAATGTACTTTAACCACAGCAGACAGGCCAGGAGGCTGCAGGGCACATCAGTTTTCTCCTATTTATTTCCCCAGTTATCCCGCACCCATTTGCTGGGGAGCAGGGAGCACAGCTTGCTCAGAGCAGAGCCCAGGAATGCCCAAAAGTGGGGAATCAAACACAGGTGTAGGTCCTGTGCAGCTGTGTCCGACTCTGGAGATAGTCCTGCAGGGAGCTGGACTAGGTGACCTCCAGCAATCTCAAAGCAGAGCTGACAAGAGGGAAAGAAACACATTTAAGACTTTGGTAAAAGAGCAAAACATTTCCCAATACCAAATGGCCTCACCACTGCATAAATCAGAAGTATTCCAGGCAACTCCTTAGACCTTGAAGCAGATGCTGGGGGAAAATAATTTGGACCAGCATCATCTTTTAAGTAGATAGTTGCTGCATTTCAACTCTTGGCACAGCGGGATACTGCTAGGCTGCACCTCCATCATCCTGGCTGACTCCAGCAGGTTACAAGAGACACTAATTGCAGTACTGGGAGATGTAATGCTTCGGAGAAGTTGCAGAATTGATTGACTCCTCTGCTCCAATGTGTAACATTTTACCCTGGCACAAACACAGAAGGTGCATCCTGTACAGTTAAGCTTAACAACAGCCAGGCTAAAACCATTTACACTAATCCCAGAAGGAAAACTGACACAGAAATACGAAGCAAAAGCAGAAAGTTACACATACATTCTGATTAGGAGAGCAGTAATTTTACTGATCACGTAGTTTATCATTCCAGAGAAGCTCTATACTCAGGGCATGAAATCTAATGTATAAATTAGCAGAATTGCAAGATCTGATGGCAATTGATTAACTGGACAAGGAGCACAAGAAGCAAAACATTCAGAAGCTGAGCCATTTTGTGATTCTAACAGACATTTCATAAAGATGGGGGGAAAAAAGCAGCCGTTACACAAAAACCAAGGCTTTTTAGTTTGTTTTAAAGGAAAATCAAGTCCATTATTCATTGCTAAGCAGTAACCCACACCAAGTTTGAAATAAAACAGAAGCTTTGTTGCAAACCTTTGAATGAAGATTTCTTCAACACTACCTGCAGCATCACACCAAGTACCATCCCAGGAGAATGCAGTTCCTTTTACATAACTCACAAGTCCCTGTTGCTATCCTGCCACTTGTTCCTTCCTGTTCCTGGACTGCACGTGCTGTCACAGACAAGTGGGGAAACAGGCTGAGCTCCTCCATCTCCCTGCTGCCAGTCCACCACCTCACCTCTATTCAGGAGCCTGAGCCTCCTCTTTCCAGCTCAGTTGCAGCCAAGCCCCTCCTGTACCCTCACCCTCCTTTCTCAGGCTGTCTCAGCCACCTGTGAATTTTCAGCAACTTCTCCTTCCAAAACGCTTTGCTTTTAGTGTGATTCCAGACACCCATTCCCAGCCTCAATTTCTCCTTTCACTCCCTGGGTTCATCCTCCACCTTTCCTGCTTATCCTCCTCTTATACTTACACCCTCTTGAATCCCTCTCCCAGGAACACACACAACCAGAACAGTACCCAGTTTTCCAGCTGAAGCCACCCCTCACATGCTGGCATGAATACTTCCCCAGCCTTTCTGAAAGTTCCTTAGCACGAAACCCACTGAGATTATATTTGCCTCAGCGCTACCATCAGCTGAGATGCCCACATCTCTCCACTGTGATTCACTGCACTGTCATTTTGAAGAAAAAACAATTTCAACAGAAATTCAGCACTGGAACTGTTGAAGCCGAAAAAGCAGCCAACGCAGCAAGTGGAAGCCTCCCCACAAAGACACCGAGTTACCCTCACTGCCAGTATGCACGTATGCCCATGCAAGAAACTCCACTGCTACTAACAGCAGTCCTCCCATATGCTTCAGCAGGTTTGAACTGAGCTCAAACTCCACCCTTTCTCAGCAGTTGCAGTTCATTTGTTCTGTAATTCAGCGCAGCGCTGCTTTGAAAATGTCTTTTTGATCCTGTTTTCCTGCAAATGGCATAATGAGGAATAATAAGCAGGTGCCTCTAAACACAAACTCAGAACAGCAGGAGTATAAACCCACTACAAATGAAGCAATTAAGTAACCACACCGTTCACTGTTTATTGACAATCTTTATTAAAGCTGACTTGCAGTGTTGAGAAGTTTCCTAATAAGTATAAATACAAACCAAAGTGCTACCCCACTGTTAGAAATCTTTATTTGCACAAAAAAGATACAAACAACCGGGATTTCCAAAGTTTGCCACTTTGTACATATAATACCAACAAGAAAAAATAAACCAAGGTGAAAGATTAGCAGCAAAAAGAATTCTAGGCCTCCTTCAAACACACAAACTGTGTGCTTCCACATTTCTCTAAGGAAGAGTATAAAGAGAATTCAGTCAATTTCTTTTTGTAAGAAACATCCTACCAAAAATATAACACTGTAAAGCAGGGTAGTGGTGCGAAGGTTGGGGAAAAAGGAGAAACAGTAGATATAAGATTAAAAATCTCAAGTGTAAACATCACTACTGCTTTAAAACAAAACCCAGCAAAAGTCACATGAGCATTTCCATTTGGCTTAGCAGCCAGGAAAATAAGAAAAGCTGGGCTTTTGGGTTATTTTTTTTTTTAAGTGCTTAATCACCACATCCAAAGTAATGACTTTGAGACCTACTTAACACGAATGTGCTCAAAAAGCCACTGCTTACAGTATAAAAGCTGTCATTCTGAAATGCTGCGCATACAAACTGGCTTTATCTGCATGAATGAAAGATTGCTTTCAGCAGCTCTCAATCATATGATGTCCCAAATCAAAGTAATGCTATTAGAACAGGCAGCTGAATAAGTCCCAGAAAGTGCAAGTTTGAGAATAAGAAATACAAAAAAGATCAAGATACCAAAAAAATTCATCTTTTTTCTCTTTGAAGGCAGCATGCCTCTCCCAGTTGCAGAATAACCAAGCCATAAGCAGAAGTAACAGTTTTCTATTATTGTTATACACTACCTAGAGCAAACTGACTGTTGACCTAGAAATCCACACGTAACAAAGGCAGATAAGTACAAATACTATTATTTTGTTATAAAATACAAAAAAAAAACCACCCAATCATGTGGACATAACCAGTCAGTAACATGGTACTTCATATTAAACATACACTGTCAACTTGACTTTAAAATGAACAGTGTCCTGACTCAAAAAAAAACCCAACCAAAACCAAAGAACCACAACAACTCAAAAAGCTTAGGACTGTTTTGTTAAATTGCTGTATATTTATTTGAGCCTTTTATGCAAAGGAAAAATTAAACATATCAGGCTCCAAAGCAAGACAAATACATAAGACTTCATAGGAGTTATGACAGAAGTCAGACACACAGGTTTCAAGAGAAATTCGTTTTGCCAATGCAGCCATTCATGATTATCTCACGGTTATAAAAACACATTTCAAAATGGGACCAAAGACGTTCGTTAATCTCAGGTATAGCTATAAATCACTCTAACCCTGCTGCTCTCCCAGGTTAGCACTATCACCAGCCAAACAGAACCTCCGGTACTGCTGCAGCTGTTGCCTGTAGAACCATACCCATTGCCTACCAGCAGCGCTGTCCATTCCTGAAGTTATTATACAACTTTTTTTTTTAATCTGCTTTGGAATCCTGCAACCTTATATTAATTATTCATCTGTTCCACATGGCTATTTTTTAAAACTATTTATTGAAAGTCATCAATTCCCAACACACTATCTTTATTGTCCTGCAGGACAGTTTTCAAGTTAGAGAATCCCCTGGCTCATGTACTGATAAAATACATGTTATGTAGAAAAGGATTGTGTTTTTCCCCACCACATTCCTGTAAACACCTCTGTATTAAGCCATAGCAAGCTCTAGGCTAGGAAATTCCTCCAGTGACTTGACTTTACCTCACTTCTCTACAAAAAAAAAAAAAAAAAAAAAAAAGATAAAAGGAAAAAAGGAAACAACACAATAAATAGAAAAAAAGTGATGTGCTCAATTACCCAGGCACACGTCTAGAATGAGCCTCTGAGAATTTAACATATAAAGAGCAATTATTTTACTTAGTGGTTCAAGTGTGCAAATGAGTAAATACACTGCCTGTTTCAGTAACAGCTCAATACTGTAGTCATTAATGATTGCTATTCACGTCTAGCGCTGGCAGTTCTGTTGCTTTTGTTGCTGGCTTTGGACATTATATACTACCACTTCCGCTGCAGATCTCCTGTCTTTCACAGAGACCATTACAACCCACTCAGCAGCAGTGTGACTTTAGGAAGAGGTATCAGAAGGGAATGTCTATTTTTCAAAAGTTTTCTGTCAATCCCAAGGCCATCTATTACATGGAAATAATGTTTCAAACAGGAATATCAAATATTAATTCAAGTCTTTCCTGTCTATGAAAATCATCTCAAAAAGATTCAGAATCTCAGATAGGTTTCTGTGAAACTAACACAATAAATTAAAGAGGAAAAAAAACGTGCCAAGAAAGTATTCTAGTGGTGAGAAATAAAAAGGCTTAGAGACAGAAAAACACCAGCTTCAGCCTGAGACTGGAAAAAACACAGATTTTTCAAAGCTGGAGTCCATACAGTGTCACACAGCCCTGCCTTGTCATGTTTGTTAATATCCTCGCTTAGAAGTCAGACAGCATTTTGTTTAACTTGTGTTGCTCTGTATCATTACACTAAACCATAATTAACTCCTCTTTTGTGCCGGCCTCATTCCAACACAATTGTACCCACTGTATACCAGCAGCAGTTCTCAGGTTTTGTTTTGCAGCTCAGCTGTATTTTTCTTGGATGTTCACAAGACTGGCATTTGACTGGATACGTTTGGCTAGAAAGGGAAAAATTATATGAAAATTAAACACAAAGAATTCCACAAAACTAGTCTCTCCACTCCCTCTATTTATTCGGCACAGACTTGCAAACAGCTTTCTGCTCACGTCCAAAAACTTTAATGAAAAGATATGGCTGAAGCTCTTTACTATCCTTCTTCAGGGGACAGCAGCAGACTAATAGTCGCTATTAGCGCCGTCAGCACAGCTGCAGGCAGAGCCGGCTGGGCCCCCGCTCCCACCAGAGCCAAGAGAGTCCCTGGCAACACCCAGCTCTAACAGTAAAATGAGCACCATCACTTACGCAAAATGAGTATCCGCTTCTTCTGCTTTGAGTGAAGGAAGCTACTAAGATAAAAAACAACAGGTAGGAAGAGGATAAAGGACGAAACGGCAATCACTGGGACTGTATCACTGCAGGGAACAGAGCAGTTGAAAGTCCTGCTCCAAAGCTTCCGAGTGATGTTCATCTAGAAGGAAAACATAAGCAAGCAGTGAAAGAGAGTGCACACACTCTTGCTGTGCAGACGCTCAGGTCTCAAGATATTCAAGCGTTCAAATATGACCCCAGGAAACAACTTCTCACAGATCTCCCATCAACAATAAGCAAATCCCTGGAAGTATCAAAACAGACCATTTACAGAGAGCCAAATGTCACATCAACAAGCTGATAAAAAGACTGTATGCACATATACTGCATACACTGCCACATGCCTGTTTCCCACAGAACTCACTGACAGCCTGTGGGGATGGGGCTAATCTCACTCTTTCAACAACAGTCCTTTTGTCCAATCACTTGAAACCCCACAATATAATAAAGCTTCTTCCAAACATATGCTGCAAATCCTGTAGACCCCTAGACACAGCTGCCATAATAAGGAATCAATATTATACTTCCTAGAAAAACAGCAGCAAAGCTTTGCATTGAAAGCCAGAAGATTAAGAGGGTGATTTTTTTTCCCCCCCTCTTTAAATCTGTCCCCTTCACAGTAACAAGAAATTCAAGTGCAACTACTCAAACTGGAATGTGCCCAGGCAATCAGGAGCTTCAGTCACGCTTCCACTGCACCTACTGAGGGACAGGAGCTAACAAGAATACCTCACCAGGCTCCCTCCTGCAGAACATTCACTACTGCCAGTCCCAAACTCAAAGGGAAAAGGCAATCCCTAGCAAGGCAAGCACAAATGGCTCAGATTAACTAAGACTTCTATAAGATCTCCATGCTGAATTTTAACAAATACTTACTGCATCTTCCACATCGATGCACAAGTGTGCGGAGTGCCCAGACTCATCACCATGTCTGTTCAGCCTTTGCAACTTGTTATAGAGGTCGTTCAACTTTTTGTAGGTTCCATTGCAATTTTTACACACTTCAGTGTAGTTATTTGGTGATAGATCCATGGCTTGTCCCTAAGGTTATAAAACAGCAGCACTCATAAAATGAGACTTAAGGCATTATAAAAATCTTAAAATACAGAGTCAAGTTTGAAATCCAGATTTGCAACAAACCACAATGCAAAAAGGCCCAGACAAACAATTCACATGAGAACATGGGAAGGAAAGGGACCAACTTTAATTCATTAGGCTGCTCTAGTGACAAAATCCATGTTTTGTAGATAATGCACCTCAAACTGCTCCTTGGACTAGCAGTATTTTGTAAAGCTAATTTCAAAAGAACCAGCTCCAGATAAGAGAGAAGGGAGGGGAAAAAAAAGAACTGCTAGTGACTCTTACTCTGGAACCACAGATTAGGATCCTTAATAGTATTCTTGGTTTTCATTTGCTCACAGAATCATAGAATGGTTTGAGTAGGAAGGGACCTTTAAGATCATGTAGTTCCAACCCCCTGCTATAGGTAAGGACACCTCCCTCTAGACCAGGTTGCTCAAAACCCCATCTAGCCTGGCCTTGAATGCACGTTGATCACCTGGCCATTGACAAGAAGCTATTGCTACCGCTAAGCAACCACGATCATTACAGACCCTGCCATAATAAACTCATTTCATTTATGACCTTCACCATGTAATACAACAAAATGTAATACAACACACTTGAAAACAGCTAACAACCAACCATGGGGTAAAGACAGTCCAACCTGCAGGCCAGCATGGCTTGCAGTGCGGCTGCCCCCTGCCCTGCAACATCATGGTGACAGCCAGCGTGCGCCCATCGCTCAGCAACAACCAAACATCAGTGCACTATTAACCCACCTAGGCTGAAGCCAGGACAAGCAAAGGGCACAGTGCAGCACTAACTCAAGTTATGGCAAATAATTATATGTATTTTGATACATCGGCTAAACACAGCCCAGTAAACAGCAAAAAGGATGCAGCTGTGCTTTCCATTGTGATAAAGGAATTGGAAGACCAGCCTCAAGATTGCAAAAAAAATTTACCAATTTTTCAGTATATTTGTGACTCCATTTTCAGATAGCATAAAGACATGACCTGCAAATTTTCAAATGAAATGCACAGAGTTGCAGTTAGACATTCAACTCAAAAATCAGATCATGTCTCTTTAGAGGCCCTTTCATAAGCCCTAACTTAACAGAGAGAAGTATCTCTCGCTTCACCATCATGTCTTGTTCCTGTCACCACTTTCTGGCAGTACGTATATTTGTGAACAACTGTTTTCAGGGATGAAGCATGGGACAATCTCATTAAAAATCTCTCACAAAAGATTGCAGCCACTGCCATCAAACCAGACTTTCACAAAAACAAGGTCAAATAACCCGCATTATGGTTTTGTTGTTCTCCTTTTTTAATAAAAAAATATATATTAAAAAATAAAATGCTCCATTACTTATAGACATTAACTCAAAAATAATGCCTCCTATTTTGTTACGTTGGTCCATGATGTCAGAGGCAGATGGTGGTGGTATGGCAGTAGAGGTTGAAAGTTCTCATCAATATTTTGTTAGATGTTGTTGCCATGTGACAGATGGCAGCAGAGGGGCAGTCTGAGAGAACGGCATCTGATGTGGAAGGGTGTATGAAGCAAAGGTGTGTCACTGATTTCTTCCATGAGGAAAAAATGGCACGCATAGACATTCATCGACACTTGCTGAATGTTTATGGAGACCAAATGGGATGCAAGTGCAGAGAGTGGTGCTTTTCAGCAGTGGCAGCAGCAACAATGAGACACCTCTGCTGGTGCAGGCTTTTACAGGTATGACATGCACACTTCTGTTCACCACTGACAAAAATGCAGAGTTAATGGTGGTGATCATGTTAAAAAGATGGTGTTTTGTAACTTAGAATTTGCTCTATCAAACAGTATCACGGAGCTCATTTTACCTGTTGTAGTTCCCATTGAAATAAGTAGGAGGCATTACTTTTGGAGCAACTACAAATGTGCAGCCCAAGACAATTTCTCTTCACTCAATGCAGCCCAGGAAAGCCAAAAAGTTGGACACCCATGGGTTAAGATCTAATTTAGATTTCTGACTGACAGACCATACTGTGTGGCTCCCAACCAACACCTACTCCAGCTCAGTTTTTACATATCATTAATAATAAAAAACATATGATTTTACATATCATAAATAATAAAAAAATAAGCCTCCTCCGAGATTGTACCATACTCATTATTTCCCACTTTTATCACTGACTGATCACAGAATGTGGTTAGTTACTGACTGAAACAGAATGTGCACTGTTTCTTGGGCAATTTAGTGCATTTTCTTTGAGGAAATTACTCCATTTATTTCACAAACTGCATTACATTACCTCTGTAGTATGGACTGCTAATTATTTTACAAGTTGAAACAACTGTAACAATCATGTAAGGTAGCTTACTTCTGAACTAGTCTATATTATCAAAAGGTTATTTAAAGATTGAATTGTTCAGTCAGAAGACAACAATTCCACAAAGAGGCAGAAAAAGAAACTTACAGCACGCAGACATTATTGTACTTACTACGTCATTATCAACTGTTGTGAATTCAGAAATTCTGATGTGAAGCAGCATCACAATTACATACAAAATGAAGTCAAGGTGAACATCAGTTAGAATTAATTTTAGTCTCGCCATCTCCAAATGTGCATTTCTGTAGATCATAGCTTTAGCTGCATAAACTGCCAGCAAGTTTGTGAATTTTGCCTGGTATATATCTGCATTATATTCAGCAGAAATTAGGTTTTTCTAGCAATTAGAGAATTTAGTGCTTCTCTTAAATACACAGCATAAATACCTGAAGGTTATGTTCAAAACATGCCAGAGACTTATTGAATAAATCCATGAATTCTTGAGTAGAATTTGATAATCCCTCACTGTTGTTCTTTATACAATCTGTCAAAGAGAAAGAAAAACATGAGGATATTCTAACATTTCCAGAGCTGACAAGTCCCAGACACTCCACTCTTGCAAAAAGAGCTCTCGACTATAAAAGATGAGTCTAGTCAACCCCGCATTTTCCTTATCTGCCTGCCACTGATGTCTCAGACCTGCTGACCTAACTCTTCATCGAGAATATATTTCAGAATTAATTGGCCTTGATTAAGTGAAAGATGAAGACTATCATCAAGAGCTTTCTGAAGAGGGGGTCTGAATTATCTTTGGACTTTAAGATAAAACAAGGCATTACTTTTATATTCTACCCTGCAAATCTGGCTTTGCCCAGGAACAGTAATAGCTATTATGGGAAAGTAGAAGCATCAGAAATGGAGATTAAATGGACAGCACCCAAGAAAAGGCCTGACCACAAACACAGTGGTACAAATCAGAGTGTAGTTATTATTAGTACAAGAGCTGACCATTTCACCAGCTCAATCCCAACACATTACCACTTACTTCCAGCCAACCATCCTATTTCAGATGCTCTAACCAGACACACCCTTGGAAATGCCAGGGGTTTGGGAATTTAAATATTCAGCAAGAGTGCTATAAGAGCAAGCCAACATCCTGGAAAATTTTCCTGAAAGAAGGAACTGACATCAGCATGGAGAATATGCATTCAGCTAGACACTGGGAGGGCAGCACACAGGTCACAACCTGGAAGGACAGCACAGAACACACTGCTCCTTCTGCATTGTCTTTCCAGCCTTCACAGATCCCAGACATGTAACTGAAAACTAACTCTTCAGGCTCTCATCTGTAACACGTAGCTCTTCACAGTGCTATTCCCTGCTTTCTAGTGCACCTTTAAGGTTAGGGTCCCAGTTTTCACACCAGAGGAACAGCAAAAAGCCACGCTTTATCTGTAAGCATGGCACAGCACCATCAGCACAGGGACAGTGAGGCACAACGATGGACCTGGATACTCTCCATCCATTAAGTGGAATCAAAAGCACAGCTGTGAAGGTAAATACTATTCAACCCGAAAGCATTTCAGCTATGGACTTTTTATTAACAAAGAAGTCAAAGTTTCTTATATTTATTTATTTATTTATTTTTAAAAGGAAGATGGTGGAAAAACTGAAGAAACTGCATTGAAAATAAGGAAAATCTCCATCAGATTTTGTAGATCATAAACAAAACCCTAACATAACTACTGTTTGAACAAATTATCTAAAAGAAATACATGCAACATCTGGTGTTTTTTTAGCTAGATGGGCACCCTCAGATCTTGGCAGCACCCCTCACCCAATAAAAAACTGCTGTACTCCTCCCTGGAGTTACTCTAGTTTAGGATCTTCACATACATATTGTCTACAGTATAAACAAATACACACAATTCCAATCTACGCAAATTTTGGACGCAGCATTGAGCTAAGTCATAACAGTAGCATGACAGCTACAGAACGAGTCACTCACTTGCACAGTTGGCTGCCTCCCAGGTGTCATTAAAGAAGGATGAAAGGGTCACAACTACCTGCAGCCTGTCCGAGGTCAGGATACTTTTGGCACAATTGTGGCTCTCGGAGGAATTCTAGAACAAAAAGGAAATAAAATAGAGCAATCAAATGTTAAAAATATGAAGGGAAAGCTTTCCAAGTATTTTAGGCAAACACAGCCAAACACCGCATCTCATCACACTGACATTTCTAGACTAAGCAAAGCAGAATCAACTGAAGGAAAAGTCTTTTGATCCTCAAAATCTTACTACAAGCAACACAGCTTGCTGTGCATTTGCTTTGAAGAGCTACTAGGACACCTCAGTTAAAAGTACATGACCGCAAGAAGAAGGAAGCACAAGATGATCTTTAAGATCCCTTCCAACCCAAGCCATTCTACGATGTCATGATTCTATGACAGGCCTCTGCCAGACAGCTCCTATTCCCCTGGTTCTGGACAGCTGTCCCTGGAGTCAGCTTCAGGCCCACACAGCCAGAGAGAGGGATGGGGTCATTCTCAAGAGGCCACAGAATTATCTGAAGGAGCTGAACCAATCGAACAGCCTCCAAGCAAACAAAACCCAAACAACAGAAACAACATCCAGAAATGCTGCACCAACATACTATATCAGCAACAAGCTGCTTCCACATACAGCTACACAGGAACAAAGTTCTCCACAGAGCAATGCAGCAGTAACTCCTACGAGCCTACTATTAAGCCAGGCTCTTTTCTTCATTGGATGTGGGTACAAAGCTGATCTCATCTGAGAGAGCCATCCAATATACCCAATCCTCAAAGGGGAGACATCAGGAGAATTCTTGGAACAACTTATTCTCTGGTCAAAACTAATGAAAAAAAGAATGGCTATAAAAGCACCTACAGAATAAACAGGAAATGAAATATCCCTATTAGAATTTAGAGTGTTTTTCTCCTTCAGAGCTTTATTTTCTCCCTCAAATCCCCGACAGAAACCATGATCTGCAGTCAGCTGACTCCTGTGCTCTAGCTCCTGGTTTCTAGCTGCTAAATTGCCTTAAGCACGCCTCAGAACTGCCACAGCTGCCAAATGCCTCTTTGATAAGCAACACGGGACATGTAAGAAAAGAATCTCTTCAACAAGAAACGCGTTGCTTATACAGCTTTATGAGACATCCATTTTCCACCCTTAAAATATATTTATGTAGTTATTTTTAAATGAGAAAGCTTCCCTTTGAGACTGAACTGCAGAAGTCTAATATTGCCACTTCTGGTAACTCCCAGTTTCAATTCTAGTAAGTAGCATACAGACATACAATCAAGTTGCATATGCAGGAAACTCCCCGGTTGCTTCACAAGGTGCAGTTAAAACTGAAACTTCCTCACCAGCAACTCATGAGTAGGAAAAAGCACTTTACATCCCGACCTGGATCTGGTCAAACTATATCATTCCTTAAAGATGTTTTCCTTACTTATTTAATAAGCCTAATGAGGAGGATTTTACTTTTCAGGGATGTCCAAAACTTAACTTGGCTGCTTCTTTCACGCTGCAGTGTAACTACTGCACGATGGGAATGACTGAAAACATCAAATACATGATCAATCATGATCGTGGACTCAGGTCAAAGAAGCTCACCTTCTGTATTTATTTGGTTAGGTTATCCATGCACAGAAGGAAAGTCAGTGCTCTTTGATACAAATTTCAGGTGAAATACTGAACCAGCACTCCAGAACAACAGCCATAATGAATTCTTATACATTGCAAGCACTGGGGCTTGTTTGGCAACCTACTCCTACCCAGAAGTATCCCAGAGGTGACCTGCACCCACAAGTGCAAGGTATTTCAGCAGAGTTCTATACCTATCTTTAAGATGTCGTATAAAAGTAAGAATTGCAGGCTCACTACCTCACCTTCACATGACCTAATCTGAGATGGCATGGAACAGTCTCTAGACTAGAAACAATACAAGTGCCTACCCTCACACAGCAGAATCCTGGCTAGGTACTTGTCCTTGAGAGGGCAAATGTCAAATGAATGTCCATTTGCTTTTCTACTACCAGAACAAAGGTGAGGGGGGACAGGCAGACAACAAATCAAAAGTAGGCAAAAAGTGATGCTTCTTAATATGACAGCTAACTGAATGTGAAATTGTTCGCAGCATGACGCTGCAGTATCAGAAGTCTACACAGGTTTTGCCTATCAGCAGTGATTCCAAATAGAGATTCTGTAGTAATCTCTAAACTGGGAGTCTTGGTGACAGACTGCTATAAACTTGCTCTCTCCCTGTACTCTTTATGAGGAAAACCACTTCCAGCCATCATCAGAGAACGGACAAAGCCCTTTGGTCTCATCAACCACTGTCATCCGCACACCATGTTATGGACTAACTTTTAAAAACAGACAAGTTGGATGAGTTAAAGAATAGATATAAATGCATAGCATTAGTCATCAACCACATCCAGTAGGGAGAAATGAAAATAAGGGGATGGAGATGCTGGAAGATGGCAGCAGGAGACCTATCTTCAGTCAGGGTTTCCCACTGCTGAGGCTCAGAGGAATCAGCCAGTGCCCAGAGCTACCACGCCGCTGCCACACGCTTCCTACCAGCCTTGGAGCTGTGCACGCTGGGATGTGGTTCCCTACAAAGGCAGCATTACTCACTGATGACAGAGAATCATAGAATATCCCAAACTGGAAGGACCCACAGGGATCAGAGTCCAATCCCTGGCTCCACACAGGACCACTCAAAGTTCAAATCCTATGTCTGAGGACACAATCCAAACCAGCAGCTTGGTGCCATACCCTCCACCCTCTGGTGAAAAAACCTTCCCCAGTGCCCAACGTGACCCTCCACCGACGCAGCTCCATGCCATACCCTCAGGTCCTGTCGCTGCCACCAGAGAGCAGAGATCAGTGCTGCCTCTCTGCTCCTCTAGCGAGGAGCTGTAGGCCATCATGAAGCCTCCCCCCAGGTATTCAGCGACCACCCGCAAACCTGAGTGCAGCTTCCAAACAACCCGGGCTTTCCCACCGTCCAGAGGAGTAGGAAGGCCCTTTTCCCTCCGCGCAACCCGCCACAACAAGAGCTGGCACAGACCTTCCCACGCCGAGACCCGGTACCAGAACACCGCTTCCCCTCTCATAAGGCCATACAAGGAACTCGGAGCACCGAGAGCGCTCCCCTCAGCGCCGGGACACCCGTCTCCCCGCAGCCGGGCCCCGTCCCCGCCCCACCAGACGCACCCCGACGGCGCGGGCGATGTCCCCGTACTGCGTCAGGAGGCTGCGGTAGAGGCCGCCGCAGGCCTGGCAGAGCCGCACCGGGCGGGCGCGGCGGGCCAGGCACCCCGACAGCGTCGCGCTGCCCTCCGCGAAGGCGGTGAGGAGGCGACGGCACTCGGGCTCCAGCTCGGGCAGGTCTCCGGGCAACCCCGCGGCTCGCAGCTCCGCCGCCATCACCGCCGCTAGCTCCTCCGCCTCGCCCAGCGCATCCAGTCCGGCGGCGGGGCCGAGGGCGAGAGCCAAAGCGAACAGCAGCAACAGCTGACGGCACAGCGGCGCCATGGCGGCCGCGCCAAGGAACCGGAAGTGCCGCGCCGGGCAACGACCCACCTCCGCCTCGGGAAGCGGCCGCTCATTGGTGGAGACGGAGAAAGGGGCGGGGCCAAAGGCGGGGCGGGCTCGTGGGCGGGAGGGAGGCGGGGATGGGGCCGGGTGATGGCGGCGTCCTGTGGAGTGCGATGCTCTGAGGGTCCACCCAGATTTATTGTGCTTTGTATGGCACCAGGACGTCCCTGGATCTGAGTACATCTAAGAGTTTTGTTCTCTTAAATATACATGACGTTCGAGTGCAGTTTCTGTAACATATTCCAGTCAGGTGACACTGTTTTCATCCAAAACTAGCGCTTAAAAGTACCTGTTGTATAGGTACACAGGAGGAGGGGGGGGAGGAATGGGGAGACAAACAGCAATAATTAGAAAAAAATCCCCACATTGGAAAAAGGAATCAACGAGGGAGGAATACACCACACTTTCTGCAGTCAGAGCACCTTCTGTGCAGTGTCCCAAGGCAGGGCACCCCTGGTCACCAATTTTCCCTCATGGTTTCCAATAAAAACATGGTCAATGAGAGGAGGCCCTTTCCAGAGCAGGAGGTGTGAGTGGCAGCTGCAGGCGTCCTTCTCCCAGGGCTGCAGTGCCCTGCTTTCTCCTTGCTCCTGCGCCCAGTGGGACCCCGACCCATGCCCATCCATGGCATGGGTCACTACCATTATTTCCAGGGACTTCAATGGGCTTCGCACAAGATCTAGGTTTCTCTGGTCAGATACTGCAGTGATACAGTGCCAGCTTGCTGTGATCTGATCTAGCTAGCATTAACTTGTTTCGCTTTTACAGTAAATGTCACAGCATCATACATGATACACCCAGGATGGTTTTATGCTGCCAAATGAAAAGACAACATAAAGGTAGTTATAAAGGTGCCATCCGGCAGGCAATCAACACAAGAGAGGGCACCTAACATCTTCAAATAAGCTGAACACCTTGGCTATGAAGAAGTGCCTTGCAAAGCAGTGAGTTTGAAAATGGAAAACGAAATGAGAACTTAAGAAGTGTGACACAGAGAAATGAGAAACCAGAGACAAAAAATGCACCAGACCATTCTCTTAGGCTTTTCACCGTGCATTAATCAGGTACCATTCTGGGTAACAGATCTTCACTCAGTACTACTGCTCGGCCTGCCAAGGTGGGCCTAAGTAATGCTGTCCCGTGCAACATTTGGTATTTGGGGACTTAGCCCAAGCCAGGGACCATGCCTGGCAGATAGCATGGACAGGAGAAACACCTCTGGAAAACTAGGACTTCTTGATAGGATGGGCATAGTGAGGCAGCCTCAGGGCCAGGGCATTGCCCTGCTGTTTAGTTTAGTATCAACTAGACCATAGGATGTAAGCTGAATGTTGAGAAACATTGTCCATGGGGTATGTTTGGTGAGTGCAGCACGGCTGGCAAAGCCTGAGCGGTGCAGGACCCCCTGGCTTTGGGTGTCCTGCAGCATCCCCCAGTCAAGCACCTGTATGTGGACTACTTTATTCCGGGATAGGGATCACCTTATTCTGGGATTGGAATCTCCTTGTTCTGGGTGGGTTCTTGCCTTGTTCTGGCTCAATCCAAGCACGATAAAGGTGTCCCCTGGGCTCCTCGCCCCGGTGTGTCTTGTCTGGCCACATCTACCCGGGAGAGGGCAGCAGCAATCGGGCGCATCGCACTCACTCTCGCTTTGCCCCAAACCCTGCATTTCCTGCAGAAAATCTGCACTCACGGGATCAGCAGGCATACAGAACTCCCACAGACGTTTTAATGGGTTCAGATAAAATCTCGGAGGTTTAAACAGAATGAAAGCATTTCTGGTATTAATGAATGTGTTGCTGCAGACGTGTAAGAAAGGCATCTAGTCATGAAGTACTTCTCGTTGTTATCAATCATAAAACTGATATTACAGAGCAAAATCAGAGATGTGCAAACTTTGTCAGCTCTTGCTCAAAAACAGGGCCTGAAGAAGACATGAGACATCTCTTCTCTGAAAATAAGTAAGTGGTTTTCTTGGGCAGAAATCAGTGCCCGCCCACCTTGTCAATCGTTAAACAAACCTGATTCATTTCCTTATAAAAATGGTGCTGTTTTCTTTCTCCTAAGGTGGCTGTACTCATAACTAAAGCAAGCAGGATTGCGTCTCTGTCAAGAAATCTCAGCAATAACTCTAAGAATATCAGAAGTCCTGCTTTGTTGTGTAGTTTCAGTTATATGGTTCCTGAAAACACAAAGTATTACGGTGCCTGCCCTGACTACAAGAAGAGGTCTGTATAATTGCAAGAGCCTTACCTTCACAGCAAAGAAGCAGGACACAGCAGCTGAATGTTGATTTTCTATGCCAACTTGATACATTTGTGGAGATGCCAGCCTGAACCAGAGAAAATGAGTTTGGAGCTGCAAAGCTGGCTCTTGTTTCTGCCTGCATGGTGTCTCCTCGCTGCCTTCAGTGATCTTTCTCCTGACTTACAGCAGTGCAAGCTAAGAACTGAAACCCTGATCCAGAACTGCTGCCTTCATCCAAAACAGGGGCAAATGAGGGCAAAGATGTGCTGTCTGTGAAGAGGTGTCTCTGAAGTGGGACAAATGCGAATCTTTTAATTAATCTTAACTAATTTCACTGTGAAGACTGCACAGCTAAACATGAGCAGAGAACCAGCATATTTTATCTTCTTGCAGAGCCATATCCTGTTTGTGGAAAGCTTTTCTTCCCCGTCTCCCTCACAGCCCTGCCCGTATCTGATCACTCACAAGGCCAATGCTGGCTCCTTCATGTGGTGGTTATAGCAGATATCAAAGCTCAGCAGTGCTCACCCAATTCAGTGACTTTTTTTCCCAGCTCTACAGAATATCAGAAGGCGGTTCAGGCGTATAACTATTGAATTAAGGGTATGAACACATCTCCATTGCACACAAGAAAATGAACTGGTGAGGAAATAAATATGTTAAATAACCTATTGGCTTGCAGATCCATTTTTCATTGGCTGCAAGGGAAAATCATCCTAGCAGTACAGCATAATTGTCTGAGCAATTTCTTATTTTCAAAAGATTATGTGAGCTTTTGTTTAAAAATGATTGACAAAGCCTTGTCTAGCTGCAATATTTCTGGCCAGCCTGAGACATTGTGCCTATTAGCACAGTCCTGCTCGAGTATTATTATTATTATTATTTTACATGCGTAGCAAAGAATATTAAAGCCTTTCCCAGTGCAAGAAGACAGTCACATCTGCTCGAAATGGTGAAGAATGAGCAGAAGAAGCAGTTAGAAGAAAAGCAGTTTAGCGATACTGACACTGATGGTTTCAAATAATTTCAGTCTTTAATAGCGAAGAACCCCCCGAATTACCAGTGGATTTGCAAATTAGATGCCAAATCTTGTCCTTCATTCCCTTGTGCTCTGGAGCAATGAAGCTGCTTTGGCTGAATGGAAATCAGGGAAGGTCAGACACTTGAATTGTGAACACACACTCACAGACAGCGTTCTCTCTATGAGAAAATGCTATTCCCAAGCAAACTTCAGGAATTTTAGACCTACAGGAAAGGACTGACAATGCCTCACATATTTTTAGGAACCCTCTGGAAATTCAAGGTTGACTCCTTGAACTCACCAAATGAAACAAGGAAGAATGAACGGCACTGAGTAGATCAAAGGTTCCTCTACTGACCATCACAATCCGCAGAGACCTGCCCATCATTCCTCTACACTTTCCACAGTCACCCACTTCTGAACCCATGGCCATTGTAACCTCTGGTGGATACTCTGGCCTCCTTCAACCAGGAGCTGAGAGGAGGAGTCGTGGATGCAACCCTGTCCTTGGGGCTGTAAGTTCAGAAGGAACTGAAGAGACCTGACATATGAAGCTGGAAAACCAGCATTCATTTTCTCATTTCCAGTCAAAGATACAGAGAAAACAGAGACAGGACATCTATCAGCTGACCCTCTTCAACACCATCACACTTCTAAAGATGGAAAACAAACCCACATCATGTTTTGAAGGTTTTCATTTTCTGTAAGCGTGTAACAGTGTCATAGCTTGGGGGATCATAGATAGTGCTGTATGATCTTAGACCTTAAATGTCTGCATAGAACATTCTCTCATTCTCTGTGAATCCAGAGCACAAGAGGTGTCATTTCCACGCACCTGTCAGGGGAAGGAAAGTACATTATCCTTTTAAGAATTACAACTAGGAAACAATTAATTGTCAGTAGACAATCATATCATTCTGAAAAGATCCAGCTATCCAGCCTGAAATAAGCTTGTGGGTACAGGATTTTTTCTTTTTCTTTTTCTTTTTTTCAGGAGAGTGCTGTACTTGAGCAATTGAATGGTATTACATGTAAGGTCCTGGGTGGCATGCCATTTCCTTATTCATATGCTTCTAATTAAGTCTTAATTATGCCATTCGGTATGAAATGAAAGAAGAGCTGTTAGCCTGGATATCTTCCGCAGCAGTAAAACAGGATGATGCAGATAAAATAGCAAATGTATAGAAAGAGAATGAAGGTATGCACGGGGGGGGGGAAAAAGTCTTTTGGAGATGATGATGTTCAAAACATGGCAGAAACATCGGGGGCAGCATTATAGTGCAATTACCACAAGAAACTTCCTGATCAGTGTAAACAGTATGAAAGGTACATCCCTTTTATAGCCTGTTGGGAGTGTGGATGACTGTCCAAGCCCAGACATACCCAGAGAGCCCAGAACTGCATTTCCATAGCCTGGTGTTGGTGTGGAGTGATCCCAAACTGCTCTCCAAAAGGAGCCAATCCAATCCCATTGCTCTGTTCTGAACAGGTCGGAATTTCACAAAGTTCAATTTCACAAAGTTCCTGAAGCACGGGCCGAAAGCAAGGAGAAAGGCCAGCCCTCAGCCCTCAGCCCTCAGGCCTATGGGTTGGTCAGCCTGTCTTCGTGCTGGCAGCTCTTTTCTGCAGGCTTTCTGCACCTAACTTTTGTGGCAGTGGGCAGGGGGTGCCCTCCGGGCATGAGGAAAACTCTCCTCACAGAGTAGTATGGCTTCTTGGTGAAGCTATATTACAAAACTGTGTTAGTGCTTGAAGGGAATGTATAAGCAGGAGGGAAAGCAACTTTCTACATGGGCAGATAGTGGTAGGAGGAAGGGGAATGGCTTTAAACTAAAAGAGGGGAGATTTAGGACAGATGTTATGGAGGGAATCATTTGTCAGGGGGCAGTGAGGTGCTGGCACAGCTGCGCAGAGAAGCTGTGGGTGCCCCATCCATGGAGGTGCTCAAAGCCAGGTTGGATGGGCCCTGGGCAGCTGAGCTGGGGGGGCGGCAGCCCTAACATGACAGGGCTGGGTGGGTTTTGAAGCCCTCTCCAACCCGAGTCACTCTATAATTCTATGATTCTATGATTTTTCTGTTTCTCTCTGAATCACAACAAGACAAACCAAGGCAGAAGAGTGCCCCTACCAGCACCAGATTATTTCAGCAAAGTTCTGATTATCCTACAGTGGGACTGTAGGTCCCAAAGGGACTGATTATCCTACAGTGTTGACATCTTACTTGATGTATTCAACATGCATGTTGATTGGGGGAGGGGGAAGGAAAGAAAAAAGGAGTGGGTTCCAGACTCTACAGCAGCATTTCAGGTTATCACACCATCCAGTTCCCACTGCCAGTGATGCTCTGTGGCTGCAGGAGGAGGACAGCCCAGTGCCGGGAGCAGGGCATCTCCCACCCTGCCTGGGCAGCACGGAGTGGGCATTGGGAACCCTGGTGCTGGCTGCACTCTGAGCTCAGTGCTGCTGGGAACACGGTGTCACTGCCCAGGCTGTGCTGGAAGTCCTACCGGGGCCAAACATTCCCATCTGCAAATGTGCAAGTCTGCTAGCACAGCTCGCTGGGGTTGTGCGCAGGCAGAAAAGGCAGCACGCTCTGGTCAAGAGGGTGTAAACACAGCACTGAATGCCAGATGTCTCTCCTGATGCCAACAGTCAGCTCCAAAAGGCTCCAGGCGGTTGGGGGCTCCTGAGGATGTTTTGCAAACAGCGGCTGTGACACCTCGCGGTGCTAATTGCAGAGCTCAGGGCCCTTTGCTGCAACCTGGCAGCCTTCTCCCACGGTCCTACAGAACTTCGTGAGGCACACAACGGGTACCTCTGGTGCACATACCAAATGCAGCGAGTGCGTTTTATGCTGCTGGGATGAGGATTATAGGCGTTCCGTTTCTTTCGCATTCTATTTTATTTTTTATCATTTAGAGTTTTTCACTGAAAATGTAATTTTATCCTACGTTTTGGGAAAAAAAAAAAAAAAGAACAGGAAAAAAAAAATAATACAAAGAATAAACGAACTCCAAGCCCCACAACCATGAAATCGTACAATGGATGTAGGACCGTACCCGACATTTCCCTGCAGAGTCATTGCAGGTGACATCGCCGTCCTGGCCCAAGCGGCCCCTGGCGGGATGTGGCCGTATGCGAGTGGCCATCGGTGGCACTGACCCCCCCCCCCACCCCCCCCCCACCCCAGTACGGGGACACGGGTGGGAAACTCCAAGTGCCCGACGGATGGAGCAGGTGGCACCGGCGAGGGCAGCAGCGACAAAAAGGAAGCGCCAGCGACCTGTTGGCAGAGCTGCCGCACCAACAGCCTCCTAGGAAGGGAGGGTCTCCCCCCCTTTCCTCCCACCCCCCCCCCCCCCCCACCCCCGAAAAGGCTAAATAAATAAATAAATAAATCCCCCTTTCTCTTTGGTAGGGCCTCAGGGCTCGGGGACCCAGACGAAGAGCTGCCCTGCGCCCGGGGGGGGGGGGGGGAAGGGTGGGGGGAGGGGGGGTGTCGTCGCAGCCCCCCAGGAGTGGGGGCAGTCCAGGGGAACCCCGTTTCTCTCGCTGGGAGGCGGTTCCGTCGGAGGAGCGGCGGCTCTTGCAGCCCGACGCCGCCTTTGGGAGCGAGGCCGCCCCCCGCCCCGACCCCCCCCGACCCCCCCGCCCCATCCCCTCCACCGAGGGGTCGGCTCCCCTGCCCGGGGCCGCGCCGGGACTCGGCTTTTTGTTATTTTCGCGGAGCAGATATTAATTAAAAGCAATACATGATTAAAAAGTAATGAGTTGAATAAAAATTATCTCCGCTCATTTTCTGATTATGTTAATTGTTAAAAACCCTTCAATCACGCCGTTGCAGTCAATGGGTTTTAATGTGAAATTAGTGGGCTCTTGATAACTTACAGTCCAGAATAATCCCGGAGGTTTTGTCATCACTCCTAATAATAACGAGCGGGGACCGGGAGAGGCGGCCGCCGGCGTTCCGCTCCGCGCAGCCCTTCCCCCAGGAGCGAACCTGCGCCTTTGTGGCACACGGCTCCGCTTCCACGCGTGGCACACGCGGTGGGCTCTCCCCGTGCGCTGCCAGCGGCTCCGGGTGCGTGCGAAAAGCGTGCCCGGCAAAGGGACGGGCGAACGGTTTTGTCTCGTTTTCTAGTTCGCTTTATTTTATTTTCCTCCCCTGCTCATCCAGGACCTCGCAACCGTTTCTCCTCTCCGTTTTATTATCTCCGTAAGGAATGAGCCCCGCACGTAGCGCAGATGCGGACAGAAAGCGCTCGGGGCGGTGCGACGGCTCGGTACGAAATAGTGGCGGTGGGACTCCGCGCTCTCCCCCGATGGGAGAAGGCAAAGGGCTGCAACCCACCTCGGCCCCAGCCCGCTGTTACGCGGTACGGCGCTTCTCTCCCGCAAATTCGTTTGGGAGCGCCTCCGTTTCCATGCAGGCGACCAAACGGATCCTCCCCTGCCCGAGAGCCGCGGGAATGTGCGCGTACAGAGAGCCGCTCGCACCCCGTCCCCATCTCGCTCAGCCCGCGGCCGCCCGCACGGCACCGCCACCGCCACCGCCACCGCCACCGGCTCCGACCCGCACAGCGCTGCGGGGCCGCGGGCGCAGCTCGGCCGGGCTCCTCCGCACGGGCTGCGGCGGGGACGCGCGGCCCCGCTCCTTTGCGTTACAACTCATCCTTAGCCGCCCCCCCCCGCACCCCCTCCGACCCCGTCCCCGGCGCTCGCGTTGCCCCCTCCCCGGCTGTCCGGACCCGTGGGGAAGGGAGAGGCGTTCTTCCATTTGTTTCACGTTGTTATTACGGTTGCACCGTTGTTATTTGCGAGTCGCTCCTCAAAAGAGCCGCGCGTCCCCGCGGCCCCCAGCGGAGCTCCGCGCCGGGCCCGTTCTCCATTTGCATCTCCGTCGGCTGAAGATCATTTTAATAAATAGCGACGAGAGGGGAGCGCGCCCGGAGGGCCGCCGGCAGCATTCAGAAGCCAATAGAGTTTGTAATTCTACTTGATCATCCCTTATTGATTAGAGTAATCAAGACGAGGAGCTGCCCGGGCTCCGAGCGTTCCGCGGCATATCATTAGCGATAAGAGTCAGTTAATTCTGCCGCCGGGTAATGGTGCCGCGATGAAGAGTTCATTTGCATGAGCTGCCGAGCCCCGTAACGAGAGGACAAAAATCACTAATTAGGAGCGCGGAGTGGCTCGAGTTCTTCAAGCACCCTTCGGAGACGAGGGGTGATACAAAGAGACCGCGCTGCCGTGTAAAGCCGGGACACGGGCACCGCGGCCGCGGGGCGCTCCCGGCCGCACCGGCGCTGCCGGGACCCGGCCGGGGGAGGAACCCGTGCGGGCGGAGGGGACGGAGCGGCGGGGCGCGGCGGTGCGGGCGCGGGGAGCGGGGACGGGACGGGACGGGAACGTCGGAGCCCTCCGCTCGGAGGTTTCCTTTCTTTTACTTTGATAGACAAAAACCACAAACGTCGCCCCGATGGGAAATCGGAAGGCTGATGAAAATGCCGAGGGAGCCGGCAGCGCGAGGGCGGCCCGGAGCCGCTAAGGACCGCGGGCAGAGTTCGGGGGGCAGCCCCCGGCCCGCACCTCCGCGCCGCAGGGAGCATCCCCCCCTGCCCCCGCACCGGGACCGCCCCCGCCGCCCCGCGACGCCGCCTCCCCGCCGCCCCTTAGTCACGGCGGGCCTCGGGGCGCTCCCCTAAAGCCGGGCCGTGCGGCGGGGCTCCCCTCTACGAAGCCGTTTCCCCGTCCCGCAGCCGCCCCGGCGGCGGGGCCGGCGGCCGCCCGCTTAGCGCTAACTTCGCCCCTTCGCTCGGCCGCGGAGTAAAGGCTTCCCGGCCTCGTCGCGGCTAATCGTAGGCGGCAGCGTGGAAAGCGGCGGTGCCCGCCGCCTCTCCCAAGTGTCCCCGCGTCCCCCGGCTCCGGCGGCTCCCGACCCCGCCGCCCCCCGCCCGCTCCCGCGGCCCCGGCCCGCTCCCCCCGGCTCCCCCGGCCCGGCCCTTTCGGGGACTTTTGTCTGCGACGTGGCCGAGGGCTCCTTTCCCCTTGTTCTCCCCATAGAGAATAAAGTCAGTCCGTATTTAATGGTTATGGCGGATGTGAGGAGGATTTGGCAAATGAAGAGGCCTTTCGCTCTAAAATATTGTTCCTTACGTCGTGTGAGTCTACCAACCCACCACGACCCCATATTCTTCTCCGGGTGTCTGACTCGAATGACAAACGAGCTGATTTTTTCAGTACATCGCTGGGAAATGTAGTGAGTGATAATAGAGATTTCTCTTTCATTTTTTACGCTTGACTTGGTTATTGTTGCTTTTCTTTTCCCGTGATTCCTTCTGAGGATTAGCTCTGACTTCCCCGCTATTGGCGGTCAAAGTGGCCCAAACTCTGGATGACAATTGATGGGGATCAGAGGATTGCCCATTCTGTGCCTGTAAGAACTGATTTGCGCCAGAGAAACTCATCAAGTAGAGGCGAAGAATAAAAAAGCGTTTGGGGGTAAATGTATTCATTGAGAAGGGTTCTTCCCAATTGCTTCGAAGTTTCCTTAATGAAAAGTAACGCTCGCAGCGATCAACGGCTTTCTGACGGATTACAAACCTGGACGGGACCGTGGGGCTGCATTTAAAGCGGCCCGGGCTCGGCTCCCATAGTGTCGGAACGGGGTCATCCCGGGGAGCGCGGGGCCGCGGCTCGGGGCGGGGAGCGGCGCTGGAAGGTGGGTGCATCGATGCCGTAACGCGGTGCTGCGCCCAGGGAAAGCGAAAGCGCGGCGCCGAGTGAGGGGGAATACACGCTAACTGTGTACCCCGGGGACCCACCCAAAGCCCCATTTACATCAGAATGGTCATTGTGCCGGGGGGGGGAGAGCGAAAATCCCGCGGCTGAAACGGTCCGCCGAGAGGTGCGAGAAAAGAAGGGGAAAAGGAGGAGAAAGGAAAGAGAAAAGAAGGGGGAGAGGGGGAGAAAGGAAGGAGGAAAGAAGGGGAAAAGGGGAGAAAGGGAAGAGAAAAGGAGGAGAAAAGAGGAAGAGAAGGAGAAAAGGTGGAGAAAAGAAGGTGAAAAGGGGGAAAGGAGAAGGAGAAAAGAAGGGAAAAAAGGGAGAAGGAGAAAGGAAGGGAGAGAGGGAGAAGGAGAAAAGAAGGGAGGAAGGGAGAAAAGGAAAAGAACGAGAAAAGCAAAAAAAGAAGGAGAAAAGGGAGGAGAAAGAGGGAAGAGGAGGAAAGAAGGAAAAGGAAGGAGAAAAGGAGAAAAGAAAAAGAGGGGTAGGAAGAAAGGAGTAGAAGAAGGACTTGGGACGAGAAGAAGTTGGACGCTCCCGAGCCCCTTCTCCCCGGGGCGACAGCGCCGAGCAGGATCTGGCCCAGTCCCCGTCCCCCTCGCTTCTCTCCCCCCGAAGTGAAGCTTCGGACGTTTTAACTTCGATTTTGTTCATGAGTCGAACCATTAAGGGCCGGGTAGAGAGGGCCGGGGGAGGCGGCATGTAGAGGGAGGGAAGGCTTCGTGCCCTGGCAGGGTGAGTTCCGCCGACCCGACCACGCTGCGGCCCGCTTTTTCAGCTCGTTTGTTTGTTTGTTTTTCTTCCTTTGTTCCCCCCTTCTGCTTATTTTTATTTTTCGCTTTTTGCTTTTTTTTACTTCTTTTCTTTGATTATTTCTCCTTCCCCCTTTCATATTTTTCTTAAGCATCCGAAAGGCACAAGGAGAATGCCCCCGACATGAAAAGGGTTACAGCAGGAAGGGGAGCAAGGAGGGATCTGCAGTCCTTCCCCCTCCCTCCCCTGAAACCCCAAGGGCCAGAATATTAACTTTTTTCCCCCTGCATCTTGTCAATGCTATCATGGCTTTGATGGGAGGGTCTTCAAGGTGGCACATTTCTGAACTTAACCCCTTTTCAAGCTAACTCTCTACCTCCCTTGTTAGTGCCCAGCTCTGAACTTCTGAAGAGTATTTTTGTGTGAGTCAGGGTTCATTCACTCGGGGGCTTTTGTAGGACTTTCTTCCTTTCAGCCCTCAGTGTGTTACACCAATTAAAGGACGACGTGCTGTAAATGTAATGGGCCGAGCAGTGATTGTTTTTGACAAGCAACAAAACACATAGATCCACCCCTTAGATTAGGCCGTTGAAGGGAGGTTCATGCCGGTCAGTTTACTGAATAGTTCATGAACTGTAATTCTGAGGGCTTGTGTGAAAGAAAATGTCTCTCTCTCTCTCCCCCTCTCTCTCTTTCTCCCTCTAAAAAGAAGAAACACCGAGTACCCAGGGGGAAGGGGAGATGGGGAGGGGGTGGGGGGGGGCGAGGGGGGCTGGAGGGAGCAGAGGTGGCTTTGTCTTGTCATTTAGAGAGGGGAAAAAAAGAAGCTAACAGTCAAGCCACTTTGTGTCACTGCCCACGTCAGCTCCCTCCGCACTGCGCTCCTCTCGCACATCCTTGCAGCAGCCCCCAGCCAACCACCTTCGTGCCTCATGTCTGGCCCAGGAAGGCCTCAGGAAGGCCCAGAGCCTTCGTGGTTCTGATTCCATTCTACAGGGGGAAGAAATCGTAAATTAGAGGAGAAAGCACCAGAAGTATTGCAGTGTTGTGCCGTGGGCCTGATCCTGGTCTGCTTGAACTCAATACAAAAAGACAAATCGTTCTATAACGTGAGCAGGAGCGGAGTCAAAGGGATTCGGGCAGTGGAAAAAGATCCTTCCCAAAATGCCCCACAGCCAGCAGGGTGCAGGGCATGTCGGTTGTGTAAGGGAAGCAACAGTCCCCAGAGCAGGGATGGCTCAGGGAACACAGATGGAGCACTGCAGAGAGCACGGAAAGAAAGAGGCGGATTGTTCTTCTCATCCTGACACAAATTCTGCCCCTAACTCAAGTTCAGAGTGGTCTGAGGCAAGGAAGGACATCCCCTGATGTGTGGCCCCAGAAGCTGCAGGGTGATGCCTCAGGTTTTCCTATGGAGAAGACCTGGCATGGGCTGGCAGCTCCTGCCCGGGTGTCATTTCAGCGCTGCACTGATAAGCTCAGTCAGTCATCATTATTCTTGCTTTCAGACACAATGCTCCTATCAGCTTTTCTTGGGGACTCTCAGAGTTTGCTAAATCCCCATTAATTCCCTCAGGGCCTCAACAGCACCCAATGGCGCCTGTAGAAGCGGTGGGCTGCCTCTCCCAAGCACATCCATGCCACCATGGAGTAACAGCCCCGCTGCAGCCATCCCAGCCCAGGCAGCGCCACAGCAGATTCCTTCGACTCCCCTTCCCTTCAATACAATGGGACCTAATTCCTGCAACACTTCTTTTTCTTTTTTTCTGGGGGGGATGCGGCGAGTTGTTTACTTGAGTAATAAGCGCACTGTATGCATTGTAAAAATGTGTTCTTGTTCTTGCAGTGGATTAATGAATATGTGAATCACAGCTGAAGAGTGCCACTCTCACTGACTTCATTATGCAGAAGGTAGCAGGAAACAAAAAGACACGTGTGCTAGCTCACGGGCAGAAGTGCAGCACCAATTCCATGCCGCAGGCTGTGCTCTGGCTGACTTTACACCTGCTTCCCAAAAAGGGCCGAGGCCAACACACATCATAGAATAATAGAATGGCCTGGGTTGAAAAGGACCACAGTGATCATCGAGTTTCACCCCCCCTGCTATGTGCAGGGTCGCCAACCAGCAGACCAGGCTGCCCAGAGCCACATCCAGCCTGGCCTTGAATGCCTCCAGGGATGGGGCATCCACAGCCTCCTTGGGCAACCTGTTCCAGTGTGTCACCACCCTCTGTGTGAAAAACTTCCTCCTAATATCTGATCTTAATCTCCCCTGTCTCAGATTAAAACCATTCCCCCTTATCCTATCACTGTCCACCCCCATAAACAGCCGACCCCCTTCCTGTTTATATGCTCCCTTCGAGTACTGGAAGGCCGCAATGAAGTCTCCCCGAAGCCTTCTGTTCTCCAAGCTAAACAAGCCCAGTTCCCTCAACCTTTCCTCATAGGGGAGGTGCTCGGGCATCTGAGGTTGCAGAGAGGTGGGGATGCTGCATGCACCAGAAGTGGACATGGAAAAGGAGTTTGGGAATTTGACATCCTCCAGACAGGGCAGGTGCAGGGCTGCAAGGACCAAGAGATGCTGTGTGCCCTCACCAAGGGGAGAATCAGTGTCTTATCTGCATTTGCTTGATGATATGCAATATGTAAAAGAGCCCAGTTCCATATTTCCCATCCTTCTCAGCAGGACAGTGGAAGAAAGCTGCACTCAGCTAAAGGGTGTGGAGGCAATTCCACAGACAGAGGCTTCCTGGAGAATTTCTTCCCTGTCACCTGTATCTTCTCAGAAGACTTAGCCCACGAGGAAGTTCTTTTTTCAGGTCACAAGAGGATAACCAAAACAGCCAAGTGAACCAAGTTCTATGTCTGCAAGCACCCCTGTGGCTTGGCTGCGCGGCAGCGCTCCGCTCCTTGGGTGCACAGCACACTGTGGGGTGCCACAGTGAGTGGCGGGGCCATCCCAAACCCGTGCCAAGCACCTTCCTGCTGTGCCAAACCATCACAGCTTCTGTGTAAATTTATTACACCAAGCACACAGCAGCTGTTTAATTGCAGAGAATTTAGGACAGGAAGTGAAGAATAAATCTGCATCCAATTGAATGTGCAGCGTGCAATTATCTGGAGCACAAATGGATAAATAACTAAAACTAATGTGTCTAGGAAAATAAAAGCACACATAGAGACACACGGCTGTGTGCAGAACGGCAGTGCTTCATTCAGGGATACAACCCATGCTCTGTGTTCCCTGTCCTGCCCCAAGTGCCTGCGTAGCTGCTGCCAGCCACGGTGCATGGCCGCTTCTCCCAGGTGCTGCAGTGTTCACAGCATCAGCTCTGTGACTGTGGGGCTGGGACAGCAGGCAGAGGGCAATCAGCTTGTAAGTCCATCACAGAGACGCTGCAGTGATTTCACTTGTGGCTGCAGCATCCAGACAGAGCCCTAATCCCCTCCCCGCATTTTCCATTTTCTCCTCTGCGTACTCACATTAACACTGAAGACCCATTCCCAAAGCTGTGAGCTGCTCTTGCAGCGCCCTGAGCTCCCAGGGTTTGTTTCACAAACAACCCGCATCAGGGGGAGAACTGCTGCACTAACCCTACGCATCCCTCTTGTTGGCAGAGTTTAGCAAAGATCAATATATATGTGTATATATATATATGTTTGAATGAGAAGTAGATGGAGAGGATCAAAGCCCTTTCTCATTACTGGGTGGCTGAATGATGTTAGTGAGACCCGAGGAGATTGACTGTTTTGTGGGGAGATTAGCAGAATTCACATTGCCGCTGAATGAAAGGTGGAGGAGGCAGAAACCCTAAACAAGTGAATTCAATTACCTCTGAAAGGAATAGGGTAAATGAGGAGTCTCCCCTTGGGTTTGCTCCAGGAAATATTTCTGAGAAGTTTGTTGAAGGAATACCGGTCAGCCAAAGCCTAATTTTGCTATTATGTAAAAGCTCCCCACTCCCTGGCAGCTCATGGTTTGGGACTGCTTCCCTTGTTGTGTGTATGCTGTAGGCAGGTCACCTCTTCATTTAATTTTGGTTTCAAATTACACCACCCAGAGCATCTCCTTTGCACATGGGACCATCGGCTCACAAGGAATGCAGCCTGAAGCCCACCAGCATCCCGGAGCGGGTCTCCCCAGTGCCCCCAGGACCATGGGATGCTCCATGGGGAGTACTGTGGGCACCGGGAGGGCTGAAGCACTTTGGGTTGCATTAACACAGCCACTGTAGCCTGGAATTCATGTCCTGGAGAGACCGGGTTTTCATTTTCATTTGTACCGTGGGCATTTGGTAAGCAATATGGCAGAGTGGGAGCAACGTTTGTTTAGCAGACTATTAGAGCATGGCCCATTCATTGACTGGGCAGTGGCCTCACAGCCCTGCTCAGCTGCCAGAACTACCGGGAGAAGAGCTGCAGAGAATGAAGTGTGAAGCTGGTCTCTGCCTCTCACTGTCTCTTAGTTCCTTGGAGAAATTTAAGTTAGATGTCAGAGGGAAACTTTTCACTCAGAGGGCGGTGAGGCGCTGACACAGCTTCCCAGAGAAGCTGTGGTGCCCCATCCCTGGAGGCGCTCAAGGCCAGCTTGGATGGGGCCATGGGCAGCTGAGCTGAGGGGTGGCAGCCCTGCCAGGAGCAGAGGGGTAGAAAAAGGTGACCTTTGATGTCCCTTCCAACACAAGCCATTCTGTGATTCTATGATTCATTATGATTCTCAGCTCATCCTGGCCCCTCGTCCCTTCCCACTGAGGCAGAAGGCTTCACATCTCCTTCACTATGAGAAGCACTTCAGTTGAGCAGTCTGGAGAGGCAGGTGGAGAACTGAGTTGGTCACAACACAGGTAACACTGAGGCTTCGTTGCAGCTATTTTAATAAATTTGAACAAAACTTCCCTCTTCGTGAAAGTGTAAGGCTTTACAGGAGTTGGAAGGCTGGCTGCCTCCTGAAGCAAGAGGATTGTGTAACTGAGCGTGCTGCAGTAATCTTGGGTTCGGGAGATGGTGGCAAAGGGTGGCTGTGCAAAGGGACAGCCTTCCAGCTGCTCCCAAGTCCACCTGGGAAAGACACATCTCTGCTTTTCTCCCAGCTCCCACAGCAAAAACTGAATCCAGAAACGAAGTTGTAGGGAAAAACAGCTCCCTTTGCAGAGCAAAAGGGTGCAGAGAAGCTGAATCTGCAGCTGGGGGGAACTGGTGGTGTTCCATGAAAGTAAATGAAGCTGTGCTGATTTCTCCCAGCTGATGACATGACCTACGGTCCTTTGCTGCATAATGCGTGCTGTGTGCAGGCTGTGTGCAGCCATGTGGCAGCCTCTCCCTTATCTGGGGTGTTCCTGATTGTAGGAGTTCAGGAGACTGAAAAACTTGGGCTTCCTTTTCTCCATTCCTGCTTCAATAAACCCTTACCCAGCTTCCTCTTCTTTCCTGTATGTTTAGTCTATTTCCAAAGCTTTATTATTGCAAATTGCTCATTTCTTGCAGAATTTCTTTTTTTTTCTTTTTTCTTTTTTTTTCCTGATGCTTTACTCAGCAGAAATCCCCTGATGGTTTGCCTCATATTTCTCTATTTGCCAAATATCTGTCAGTTAGGACACTTGTTTGGCTCAGAACTGAGCAACAAGTTGTTGAGGTATCAGCTTGTACCAAAACCATCACGGGATAGGTAACTTTTACCACATTTACACCATTTCCCCCTTGATCTCTGTGTTGCAATGACAGTTCTGCAGTACTCATAGATCAGTACAATTGTCACTAGATTTTCTAGTCACTCGATGTGCTACACTCGAGGTATGGTCTTTGGGAAATACATTTCTCTGGCATTCCTAATCCTACGTCTAGTGGCTTTTGGTGCATGCTCCAGTAAGCCTTTGCGCCCGAATACCCTGTGGAAGTGGAGATACAATCTTTCCTTCCAGAGCACCTCTCCTGAGCAGCCTGGTTCAAAGAGGGTAAAGTATCTGCAGCACCTTCAGTACTGCAAGAGATGGGGGTGACTACAAATCCTCAGTTTCCCCCATTTCCAGGCCAGCTGCCTCTCAGAATTCCTCTTCTATCTCTAGATTATTTAGACCTTCACTGGCATTAAATCTTTGCCTTCGTTTTCCTTTTTGTTAGAGAAGTCTCTCCCCCGCGAGGCTGGGTGTCCAGGAGAAGGTACCTCTTTTCAGAGCACCGCTCCTTTCAGGAAGCGCAGGCTCAGTGGCAGCCTTGATCTGATCCCAGGCTGGTTGTAAATGCCGCCTTTCTTAGCGGCAGCCCCGAGCGTGCCCAGAGCCATCTCAGAACAGCAGACAGGCTGAGAGGGACCTATTTTGCAGTGACCGCTTCCAAGATCACTCGGTGTCAGCCAGAAGCCGGCACTTTCAAGTGCTGCCTACTGACGCAGTAGCAATGCCGTCTCCTGCCCTTCAGCCTGCTCTTTGCTTCCACTGCTGCTTGCCAATTCTCCTTAAAGCCTCGTACGGAAACCAGGATGAACTGCCACAATATCCAAGGTGTTGCCTGCTCGAGGCAACGG
Organism: Gallus gallus; assembly: GCF_016699485.2. Classification (NCBI taxonomy): domain Eukaryota; kingdom Metazoa; phylum Chordata; class Aves; order Galliformes; family Phasianidae; genus Gallus; species Gallus gallus. The sequence continues at coordinate 67,215,259 of NC_052534.1, read as the reverse complement.
TTTCACATGCTGTGGCACTACTTTTTTTCAGCATATTCTGCTCTGTATTGTGTTGTGCACTATCCTTGCCTTTGCTTACACTTGTGGATGATGCTGGTCCCCTCAGTACTTTTCTTCAGTGGACTGTGAAAGACCTCCCAGATGAAGTGGGTCTGCTTAACGCTTTAGTGCCTAAAGATGAACCTTGAGTCTTGAATGATGAGGTAAAACCAGTGACTCCAAGACACAGAGGAGCCAGCCTCGAACTCTCACCAGAGGCACAGCTTCGTAGGGCTTTTTCTTTAACTAGAGGCATTAAGAGACGTTTTGAAACAGTGCTCAACTTCTGTCTATTTGCTGCCCACGGCTCACAATTCCTTGAGTGCTTGGAGGGCATTCAGTGAGCATCTGAGTCTCACAAGTCACATTCTTCTGCAGGAGATGAGCTCATACGTACGGCAGCCCAGGAGTTGTCACTGCCAAGGTTTCCCACACCTCAGGGCATGCCTCCCAGCTCTCTCTTACCGACAGAAAACAGACTGTATAACAACACCTTATTCTCTAATAAGTAAGGTCACTTATTCTCTAGAGATCAAATGCATTCAGCTTATCTGCCTCATCCACACAACACCTTGGAGGCTATTGGTCCTCTCTTGTTGGAGCTAGGCCACGGTTCAGACTGGCCATCCACCGCAGGCAGTGGAGTAGGCCTCACAGTGCCCATCGTGGCCTCTCCTGTCAGCCCATACCCACCCACAGCCTTATGCTCAGCTGGCCGTGGTTCCCCAGGGTTGGTAACTCCTCGCACATTTGACCACAGCAAACCCAAGCGCTTTCACTGGGCACCACTGGTTGCTCATTTTTGGCCACACTTCCTGCTGTCCTGAATGCGGTACTCCCTTACCTGCTCCCTGAGCACTTAGCAGGGTTGCATCCCTTAGCAATCGTTTCCCTTGTTTCACAAACAGGTTGTAACGTTTCTTCAAATCACCTCAAAACCATCAGCAGCAGGATTCACATCCTACCTACCAGACCCTTTCTCACACTCAGTGTGTCCTGCAGCAATGTCTCCTTTCACTGCATAGTTTCATCCAAGCCCCATGGCAAATTCCAGCACTTCTCAGGACAGCTCTGGCCTCCTTTCACTGATCTCTGCAGGCTGGGCCAAGCCCAGCTGAGTCCCTCTAGATTGGTGCATTGCCAAAGCATCTTGGCAGCCCCTGTTGGAGGAGTGCCAGGAGGGACGGTTCCTCAGGTTCCCCCCATAGCTGAAGCAGGTTCTTCCCTTCCCTTCATGACAAGCCCCAGCATACAGGACTAATTTGTGACTTCAGGCTGTATGTCATGACTTGAAAATGATGCAGACAATCCACTCTTTTTTGCTGGAAGTAAGGCTTCAGAATGGCTTGGTTTCTGAGAAACACTACTGATGCCTGTTTTCTCTGCCACTGATTTGTACTGCATATTAAATGCTGACATAAGGGGTTCCAGGCTTTCCTCCTCACATTGTTCACTGCATTTTCATTTATTTATTTATTTATTGGAGTTTCTTGTAGATTGAAATGGTTCATCTGACTTCTTCCTCTCCTGTTTCTGCAGATCTAACTGTGAGACTGGGCAACAGAAGTCTTCCCACAGCCTTAATTCCGCATCAGGTTTCTGACTTTTCCAACTTTCTAATTTCCTTGTGCTGTTGGTATTTTTAGCTTTTTAAATCCTCACTACAGCCCAGCTTGGTTGGTAACCTCCAGGCTTGCCAAAGATTCCTTGGCCTCCCCTGTCCCCGGAAAAGCTGCTGGTCCTCAGCCATCTGGTTACTGGTTCCTTATTCATCTATTTTGAATCTCTTCCAGTTTCTGCTGCCCCCAAAAATTCTACCTCCAGTCTCAGGCCATCTCTCAAGCCTTTCAGTAAAGCCTTCAGATGTCGCTTTAATCCCTTCAGCAAAGTCTCATGCTCTATTCTCGGGCCTTTAGGCCTTATTATAGCCATTTGTGATATCCTTGATTTCTGCAGGTTTTGTTCACAGAATTTCACAGGAAGTCTCAGTGCACAGCAGAGCACAGCATTCCTGCTTTTCTTTCCCTGCTGGAAACAGATCATTTGGTATAACCTAGGAGTGCATTTGCCTACTTGGCAACCCTATATCTGGAGTCTCATGGTCAGAGTGTGGTCAACAACAGAACAAGATTTTTTTCCCCACTGTATTTCTAAGCACTGAACTTCTGGTTCCAAACAGATGAACCAAAAGGAGTTCTGCAAGTGCATTTTACACAACCACAAATCATCTCTGTTCTATCTGTGAAAGCCATCAGCTCTTCTTGTTAAATGTTCCTGTCCTCTGAATAGGTGATGGTTTTGTTTCACACCCAGAGGTTCATTAAAATATCAACTGGACATTCTTGAGAAAGTCCAAGAATGGTTTTGCCTTATCCTCCTGTTTGGCTCATGAACTTCTACATGCAGTTACAGTGAAATCTAGACATCCTAGGCTCCCTTTACTAAAACAATTCTCCTGTTCCAGCCACAGTACCCGGTTTCAGGGTTGAGACTAACTCAGATGGAATTGTCCAGAGCCCCTTTGCACTCCAAGGAGGGGAATAGGTACGTCTATGGCACAATTCATCTCATCTTGATGTAGGAGACTGTAACAGGTAAAAACAAACAAACAAACAAACAAACAAAAAACCTCCACATTTTCCAAGTATTCCTCTGTCCCCTTGGATATAAAAGGACACTCAGGACACTGAAACAAGAGTAGGTACTATAATAAGATGGGATTTTTAGCCACCCAAATATACCACCTTAAATTTAGGAACTCTTCTCTAGGCAGAGGTTGAAGCTCTCAAAACCACAGGACTGCTACTAGAAGACAAAAGGCAATAGGAAAACATATAAAAATCCACAATAACTCTTGAAAAGCTATGGCTGCTCCATAATAAAAGAATAATAGTGTGTGGCACTCTTATAGCACTTTATCTGGAGACCTCAGCAGCTACACAATGGGTGAGTTAGTTTGTCTCTTAGCCTAAAAGAGAAAAAATGACCAAAACAGAGCTGTGGGAGCACATCGTCTCTCCAAGCCAAATCCCAGTTCTCTTTGAGCTCTTCAAAGCATGGGGAAAGCCTTGCTCATGGAGAAGCCTTGCCACACCTCCCTTTAACACAGGAAGAAGGACACAGACAAGCTGAGTGATGGTGTGGAGCGTGCAGGAAGCAGCTTGGCATTTCTTTGCTGCTGCTCCTGTGCTCATATTTGCTGCTTTCAGTTGAATATATTAAAATAATGAGGTACTAAGTAAAGGCTGAAATATCTTTGAGGGGGGGAACTTGAATTGTAGCTTATATAAAAAGTGAAATAATATCTACTGCAGTGCACAGAAAGATGTAGGCAGTAAGGCCAAAGTGTGCCCTGTGCATTTCAGGCTAACATTTAGTTCTAAAACGTAGTCATATTTTCTTGGTATTTAACATCTGAATACTTTGCAATGGAGAGATTCATGTTAACAAGCAGAAGCTTTCAACCATAATATGAAATGTAAGAATAAGTGTAAGATTTTTTAGTAACTTATTAGTGTCTAACAGCCTGAAACTGTGTGATTTCTCCCTAAGACCAGTCAGTTAAAGTATTATTACTCCTTTTCTTTTTTTTTTTTTTTTTAATTCCAGCACATTTTGTACCATGTGGTACATAGGATATAGACCTCCAGACGTCCAAACATTGCAATTCCACATTTGTTAAAACTCTTAAAGCGTTGCCTCCAGCCCATAGACTCCAGGACATTGGAGCAGGGACAACATGGCTTTAACACAACCATCCTGGACTGTGGTTGATCTTGTCGTTGCCTTCCTCCTCTTGAAGGTGATGGCTTTTCACCTTCCAATGGAGCACTGCTTTCCATGCTATGCCCGTTTCTTGGTTAAAGCATGGACGACATGCTGGCTGTAGTTACTGTCCATGGCAGAGCTTGTTCAGCACAAAGGGAAAAGGAAGCTGGTAAGGAACCCTACACCACCAATTCTCCCAGTAGGTGAAAAAATACATACGTTAAAAGGCCGTGATTGTCCAACACTGTACTTGGAATTCTCCATAGCAACACCACTTTGGTACTGTAGTGGAAAAAAAAAAAAAAAAAAAGAAGAAGAGAGTATAAAAAAATCTTAGGTCTTCAAAAAGGCCCTTCAACTTTGAAGTGAATGTATTGGTGGAGAAATGAACGGTCTGTTGTGCAGACGGCTGTTTGCTCTGGTTGCTAGAAGCAGCCAGTCATGGTGCTAAGAGGGAAGGGAGTCAGATAGCGTATTACCATGCCAAAGCACCAACCCTGCCTATGATGACTGCAATATTAACTCCCCGAGCTTCCTGCGGCTGAGCGGCAGTGAGTTTCACTTGCCCCCTGCCCCCCACCCCCAAGCTTCCAGGTTCAATAAAGATTACATCATGGACAAAGTATGCCATGTAAGCCTGAGAATCAAAGCCGTCACAATCGGCGGCTGTTTAACTGTAATGTCGCTGAAACACACACTCCCCCTACACGCACACACACTTTCCCCCCGCGCCCTCCCGTCCCGCCTCGAGCCCTCCGCTGCTCCTACGATTAAGGGTAGTATTACTGGGGAGAGGAAAATCTGATCAAAACTGTCGACCGCCGACTCCCGATTTTCTATGGATTCAATAAAGGCCACCTTAACGATTTCCCTAATTAATGGATGACATCTTTGGCTGGAGGAGAGGCGCGGTATTCTACTCTGCCTTAGTCTTTGTTAACCTTCTAATTAACTTTCGTAGGTCACCCAGGTCTCCCAAACCTAAAAGTGAAGAGAGCCATTGTGCTAGAAGCAGTAAACTTACTTTTTCTGCCTGGGTACTTAAAAGGGAGAACAATTATAGGCAGGGAAAAATAACTGCGTTTAAACTCTTTGTGACTGCAGAGAATGCATAGGTCCCTGCCTTAGAAAGTAATTGAAACACCTTTTATACCAATATTTGCATGCATAATAAACCAAATTAGCAAATATGCATCTAAATTCAGCCTCAGTTTCAAATTGGTTTAGGGATTTGGAGGGGGGTTGGTCTTTTTTTTTTTTTTTTGGAATGTGAACTTCAGTGGGTCAACAAAAGGAATTGGATTTCTTGAGCAAATTGCAACTGCAACAGCTATCAGCTTTTAGCCGGCGCGATCTCAAGCAAAGAGTCTGGGTTAACAGTACACAAACTCGTAGCCTAATGCTATAAAATTGGGCTAGATTAATCCCTGTGGTAAGACCATTGAAGTCAATGGAATTGTATCAGAGATGAATTTGGTTCACTGGCTTTTGTGGAATCTAATATGAATTGACCATTGAGCTGGAGGCATCAAAGATGATAAATGCAGCCCTCTTTCAAACAGTCTGATGCAACCCAAAAAAGGGCAGGCAGAAGGCATTTAGGTTGGGTGGCCTTTTCTTCTGTCTACAGCTTTCTCAGGGAAATTCTGCCCTCATTCACGCCCATTGACTGAAGTCAATTAAATTATTTTAATAAATTGTAATTAAAATTCACAGCATACAATGAAAGATTGAAACTTCATAGCACAACTTGACTAATAAACCTGAAGTTAATTGCTTCTTGAAAGTAAAGATTGAGAGTGCTTCTTTGGCTTATGGGAGATACATGAAATTAATTGTTTGTAGTTTTCTCTGCTCGGCGTAGAACAACAGAGCAGGATAGAAGAGAGCAATAATTGCTCTCCACAACAAACCTACGGATGTGCATCCCTGCACAAATATTTGACTGTACAACCCGTATTCATGGACAGAATGTACTGAGCTTAAAATTTACATCACAAAAAAAAAAAAAAAAAATCTAGGACAAAACAGCTTGGATATTTTTTGATTAACTGAGAAGAAAGCGTGGTGATTAGAGAAGCCCCAAAATCAGGCTGCCTCCAGTCTTATCCCTCTCTGCCATTGGTTAACAGTAGAAAATGGTCACTTTGATTCTATTTCTCCACTTTTACGAGAAGTAATTTTTCATTAAAGTAACACTTAAAAAAAAAAAAAAAGGTCTTGAACTGAGCAGATGTGAAAGCTTACAGGCATGCAACTTGCAGCACGCTAAGACAACGTCTGAGTTTTCTAATAGCCCAATTCATTTTTTGATGGTTTGATTCTGCCACCACGTGTACATTTTCAAAGAGAATAATTGGCAGGTAAGATGGTGCCTACTGCTTCTTTGCACTGTTCTCCAGTGCAGTGGTGCAAGTTATATTAATCATCCTCCCAGGTGTCCCTTCTGCGTCCCAGGAAGAGCCTGGTCATGGTTACATAGCTCAGAGCAAATTTGAACTCTGTCACATTTCAGAAAGTATCTTCAGTTAAATGTATACCCTACAGTTCTGTGTGTGAAGTTCCAGAAGAGGTTGGGTATCATCAAGGTTTGGTTGTTGGGGAAAAACAAATCAAATGGCACACACAGGGTGAGGATGGGGAAAGCCAAAACCCGTCTTCCCTCCCCCTGGACAGCCAAAGGACAAATGGAGGCCTGGTGCTCAACTTTGCTGTGACTGAGCACCATAACTGGGCAGTGCTTCACCTGGCTATGCAGAGGACAGACATTCTGGGAGACAACCAACCTCTCAGCAATGACTCAGCATTGTGAGCTTGGTGACTCACAGCACTGAAAGTGCTCAAGGTCCCCAACATCAGGCTCTGCCTTGGGAGGAGTTTTTGTCCTAAGGCAAGGGGTCTTCCTAGACAGCTGTCATTGTTAATATTCTAAGGAAAATGGGATTAATTCTCAGGAACCAGCATAAACCTCCTGTGTGGCACAGAGCCAGAGTCTCATTTCACCTGACTCTTAATTTCCACATGGAGATATCTGCGCGTGAACCTTGAGAGACGGGATCCTTCAAGAGTTAGTGGAAGGGAAGCAGTCGTAGCACTGCTAGCCCAGTAGTGCCTGGTTTGGATGCCCAAGACAGATGCACTGTGCCCCTGAAGAGTTTTTCCTTACTGGCTATGAAGAGTCCATGAACCAAACTTGGAACTTCTGCATTTAGTTAGTACTGCAAATGTCAATTTTGTGGTCAGACTAGTCCCCCCTCATCAGTGCCTTTGCATGTCTTCTTCCCATTTTATAAGATCATAGAATATAGAATCATAAAGGTTGGAAAGACCACGAAGATCACCTAGTCCAACCACCAGCCCACCCCCACCATGCCCACTAACCACATCCCTCAGTACCACATCTCCACACTACTTGAATATCTCCAGGGACAGGGACTCCACCACCTCCTCGGGCAGCCTGTGCCACTGCCTCACTGCTCTTTCTGGGAAGAAATTTTTTTCTATATCCCCATATTCAGGTTGAGCAATGGTATTTTCTTCCTTCTATCCTTTGCCCTTTTTTTGCCCTCTTATACAGTGAAGTCCTTAAAGACCATCACTAGGATTCACTTGGCAGGAGTTAGACAGCTACTTTTGGGACATCTACGGAATAGGTGGTTTTAGGATAAAATTCTCCTTGAAAAAAAAACAAAATCTAAAATAGATCTTAGGAATAAATCATAAAAAATGCCTTTTTCTCAACATAAACAGAGGTGGAGGTAATCGATTCTGTGATTCAGGTTTCAAAAATGAGGCAAAATTAACTCCTCTGCTTATATAATACCAAGCACAACAGAGGGCTTAGTTTATATGACTTGTAATACTGCTTTAACTGCCTTCGCATCTTAAATAATCTAGTGGGTAATTAATTTGGAAAGCCTAATTGATGATCAGTAGAAGAACATCTAAGTCTTTTTCCCTAGTTATAAACATAGCAGACATTTTAAATCTTGTTACTGCAAGCCATATAAATGATCCATAGAAGTATTTCACAGCAACAAGACACTAATTGTCTCTCTTCTCAACACAGCACACAGGGTTTCTGAGTACCCAGAAATGGTCTCAACTTTCTGATTCTCTGACCTGAAGTCGTATTTCACAGTCTGTGAAAGAGGCAGTGGTTAGATGCTGCTGCCTCCCTCCAGCTCAGCCTGATCCTTTCTGGAGGAAATAATAATGGTTTTGCCAGATAGCCTTGCAGAACTTGCTACTGTGCAGCTAAATTACATTACTTTCAGCTTTTATCCAGAAACAACAACACCTTTGTACAAATGACCGTGAAGAAACATTACTGGCAGAGAATATAAACCATGGCTCCCCAAATCCCTTTAATCACCACAAAAAATGAACATTCTGAGGTGAAATTGGTGGTGAGCTCCTGAGCACATGGCTCTTTTTGTCTGGCTGCCTTCATGGAGTTGAAGCCAGACCTCAGGACCTGCCAGTGTCCCAGCATCTAGATAGGAATGGCTCCTGGCCCCTTCCCAGCCCTGAGGGGCTGGTTGAGCTGGCTTTGCAGCTCAGGGGACTCACATGGGCATTCTCCACAGTCTGAACTTTTCTCAGTGGGGAAGCTCAAAGACTCATCAAAACCAGAGATGTCAGCCCCTGCCCTTCACAAGTTTAGCATAAGCTCATTCTCAAATGAGGCTGTATATAAAGCAGAGCAAGTTGCACATGTGTTGCCTCTTTGTGGCTTCTGTACCAAACATGCTTAATTCACATGAAAAATGATAGTGCCTCTCCCTACCTGGCAGTCTGCCCTCAGAAGAAGGAAGCTTGGTCACCTCTGATCCGTTTGACACCACCATCACCAAAAGTCAATTGATGCTGGGTGTTAGGGTTGCTCAGATGCTCTCCTCCCTGCTGGACTATCAGTCAGCATACCTGCATTCCCTGCAGGGCAGCTGATCCCTGGCTCCTCATTACCCCAAAGTAACGCAGTCTGATACACCTGTGCCTTTCACAGTTAGTAGTGAGGGAAATGTACCTCCCTGGGACATCAGCTCTTACAAGAATACAAGGATCTCAGATTTAAATCGTCCAAAGGAAGTATTTCCAATATTTCTCTGGATGTCAAGAGCTGGATCTGTTCATTAAACTGGTGGCCATTTATACCAGACACTAGCCAGAACGTTGAGCTTACTAGCTGTAATTTAAGCCTCTTTCTGCATGGGGGCGATGAGGAGAACAGCTGTTTTATTTGTAGAATGTCCTTTCTACTTCCAAATTACACAGGTGGAGGTGGGACAGCTGGTTGTGGTAACCCTTGTTGCCATATCTGAGATTAATGTGTCCGAACCCCTGATACACAACAGCATTGCTGTTCACTTTGCCTCACTGTGAACTCCATTCTGTCCTCCAGCTGTGTTGCTGATCTCTTTCTCCCCCTCTTTCTTAGCAACTGCTCTATAGAGTGTTCCTGGCAACCCTTTCTCTTCCTCCTCTTCTTTTAGCAACTGGGTTTCTCTTGCTGCTTGAGTCCTATTTGCCAGCTATAAAATGGTCACTGACCTCCCTGCATGGCTGTTTCTGCCTCTTGCACTGCATGGACATCCCAGTTACCTTTTGACTATTGCTCTGAATTCTCTGTCTTGCTTTGTCCTCCCTTTTGCCCATCAACCTGACTACAGGCACCCACAACTCTCCTCTCAGATTCCCTTGCCCTCCCACCCCCGCTGACCACTAACTGCCAGCTCCCACACTGCCTCACTTCATCCTTGCAGAGACTCTGGTGAACATCTTCAAATCCTCGCATTCAGTCTCTGCATCTTTGCTTTTCTCCTTGGGGAAAAAAAAAAACACACACACACACACACACACACACACAAAAACCACTCCTTTCTTCATCCACTCCCTGTCAGAGTCCCTTCAACCTCCTCCCATCCCTTCTCATTCTTTGCTTAACACATTTCTTCTCTGGACTCACCAGCGTGCTCTTTCTATGGAATCCCTCTTGCTCTGTTTTCAAATAAGCCTCTGAAGTCCCTGCAAAAACAACCCTCCCCTACATACCATTATGCCTTTCTCATCTCCTTTACCTCTTATGCTTTCAAATGGCTGGTTTACTCCCATTCTCCTGAACTCACCTCTCTGACACTCAGCAGTCTGGTTTTCAGCCACTTCACTCTGCAGGAATTGCTCTCTCTCAAATCTCTAATGATGTCCTTCTAGCCAATTCTAACCGCCTCTTCTCCAGCCTCTTTCCCTTTGATTTTTCCAACACCTTTGACATTTCAGACCATTCCTTCCCTTGGAGCTCCCCACAACTCAGCTGCTCTACTGAAAATTGCCATCTTTAGTTTTAGGAGAGGGTGGTAGCTGACGGCCAGAAGTGTAAGAATGAGGGCACAGTGAAAAGGATAATTCTTTGTATTGTCTTCTGAACACTAATGAAGTTTCTCATAGGAAACCGTGCTGGGCAAACCCAATGGTAAGGAAAACTGGAGATGGATTTATTTTGAACCGTATATGGGTACACAACACAGGCAGAAAAAGAATCAGGCTGGAAAAATAACAGAGGCTTTCCAGAGTCAGGTTAGCTGAAAGTCAAAGAACATCGTGCAGAGAAAAAGCAAATACTGTGGCATAGTGAAGGTCAAAGTCAAAGGTTAAAGGTGTTTTTTTATTTAAATCCTATAGCTCGGCAATGAAGCCAGGAGCTCTTTTCAAGCTAGTCTACATTTGCAAAGTAACACAGGTAACACAAGCAGATGTTCCTACTGTTTTGCTCTCACTGTTCGCCTTTACACAAAATTTCTTCACTTTAAAAGCAGGTGGAATAAAACCCATAATCAGTTTATGCAGACTTTAAATTCAGAAGTTCATTCTCACAGCACAGAGACAATGTAACGCAGGAGAGTTAGCATGAACTTCACATCAAAGTGGGAGATTACAACTGCTGCACTCTGTCCCCTGCTACCCTGGTTTCATGTTCTGTTTGCCTACTGTACAGTCTGCAGCACAGCGGTGGATGGTAAAAAACCCTCTTTCCTGATGAGGTTAGAATAGGTTGCAAAAAGTGATGTTTAAAAAAGGTGGAATTAACTTTAACTCTTAGATGCTCTACTCCTTCCGCCGTGTGTCAAAGCAATTAGCGAGCGTCAGATCAAAGGGTTTGCTCTGCAGACAGAGGAGAAATAGAATCTGGTGTAAGATGTCCCTCTGCAAGGACAAAATATATGCAAATAAATTGCAGGTAATTAGGAGATCTGATACTATACCACCGCCAGCAGGAGAGGGTCAGCAGTTACATCTGATAATAGCCTCTTTCTTGTATTTAGGGATCACTTTTTTTTCCACGAGAAGAGCTAAATATTGATTAAGCGATATCGCAAATACCATACGATTATCAAAGCAATTACAGGGATTAACTTCCTAAAATGTTCCAGCGTGACCTCAGCTGCGGAAAGCGTGCCAACGTGGTAATGACTATTAACATCCGTGTGAACAAAAGTAATCCCCTGGGTTTGTTGGGTTTGGTCTGTTGGTTTTTTGTTGTTGGTGGTGGTGGTGTTGGTGGTTTGGTTTTGTCTCAGATTCTGATTGCTCCTATATATGGGGTACTTTTTATGAGCGCGTGGGGTATAGTGCTGAGGAGGAATTTGTCATTCTGCTTGCCTCGAGGCACCTGCTTTGTGCTGGGGGAAAGTCCAAGGCCATGCGAGGTGAACACAAGACATCTAGTTGGGTTGCTCACTTCCACATGAGAACACCATCAGTGCTAGAGCAGGGAAGGAGACCCTACCAGTTACCACATGCCATGCGGGTATGCTGACCTGAATCATACCCACAGTCTTGTTTCCTGACAGTGCGATCTACCCAACGACTGCATGTGCTACAGCCACCTTAGAGAAGCTTATCTCCACCAAACAAGTGCTCAGGCTGAGGCCCAGCAAACAGAGTCCAGGCTTCTGGGCACCTCCCAACCCCCGGAACCCACACTTGGGTTCGTGCTGATGGGAATGGCTCACTTCTGCTTCCATTTTCCCCTCCACACTCTTCTCGTAGGGGTAGAAGAAACTTTAAAGCATGGGAGAGACAGACAGAGAGAGCATGACGCCCTATAATCCAACAAGTCAACTTCCCGAGCTCAAACATGAACTGATTTTTTTTTTTTCTTCCCTCGCCTTATAAAAAAGAAATTGACTTTTGTTTGGAGTTTGTGAAAAGTGGGACTCGGGGCCCAGTCAATGGGGCTCCCCGCGGCGCGGGCTGAGTGGAGCCATCTCGAACCAGTCAGCCGCGGCACCAATTAATCCGCTCTTTGTCACAGCCCCGGCCTCAGCAGCAGCGGCAGCAGTAGCAGCAACACATTTGGCCATTGTTCAGACCTTCATGCAACGGGATTTACCCTTTCAAAGAGGCAGTTTTGTCCCAAAGAGTTCGAGCGGAAGTTTCTCACTGACAATTTGCCCCAAATAGATAGATTTGTCAGCAGCAACCTTTAAAAGCAAAAAGCCATGGAGGGAAAAGGGGAGAAAAAGAAGTGTGGGGGAAAGAGCAAGGGCATCCTTGTCCGTCCGTCTGTCTGTCTGTCTGGGGGTCTGTCGTGAGCAGGTGGGATGGCACCAGGCCTGAGGTACAGCAGGGCACAGTAGCGTTGGTGGAGCTCAGTTTCATGGCAAGGCAGATGCAGTGCGGGAGCTAACAAACTCCTGGGCAGCTGTATGGCTGCTCTGACTTCTGAAAGTCTTTCAGGGAGTTCCTTTTACATGGCTTTGTCATCTCTGCTACATAGCACCATGCCAAGCTGGAAGGGGTTCCCAGCCTTGGGGAGCTGCTGGCAGGACAGCTCTGGGAGCAGCAGGCCTGGATCCAGACCTGTTACTAACACCTACATTTATATCAACGTGAGCAACTTTTTGCCAGCAGAATGGTGCAGCATTTCCCACACACAGTGCCCTGGGGCCCATAACCCAGGCAGAAGAGGTTGAAACAATCCCTTGGCTATCTCCTGCCACCATACCAGTGCTGCTATGGTCCTTAAGGACAATCTCTGCTGTGGGCTGCAGGGACCATTAGCATAAGCTGAGGGTCTAACGAGGCCTTCCTGGGAGCACTGGAAGCTCTCTCCCCTGCTGGGCACCAGCAGGCCCATGTCCTCTTCTGGCAGCAGGAGGCAGCCCTTCCTCCTGACAGGCTGGCATCAAATTGTGGCACAAATTTGGGCAACAGCGAAAAATATGCCTCATCACACCTGTGACTCCACATCCCATCCTGTGACACCCATTAGGGTGACCAGCATGTTCTGGAAGCTCCATGGAGCTGGAAACTTGCGCTCTGCCCTGGGAAAGCCCAGTACACAGGTTGTCTTCTGCCTAGACCACCTAGACCATGAGCGTAAGCTGTCCTGCCCCAGAGACAGCAAAGAAGCCAAATTCTTGGGAGAATGAGCAGTTCTTCTGCAGTGATGCCGTTTATCTTCTGGCATTTGGGTAGTTTGAATTCCCAGACAAAGCTGAGGAAACCCAGTTCACTGGAGTAGGGCTGTTGCAGTTTTCTGACTGGAAGGAGGGGCATGAGAGATGGATGCATGGCAGCTATACAGCCCCAAAACTTTGTGGTGAGCTCAGGAAACTCCACTGCCTGGTGACAGGCACTCCAGCTCTTCTGTCAGACTACTTTGTCTCGCTGTATCTTAAATGGATTTGATCTACGTTTCTCAAAGAACCTCATTGTTTGAGTACTGCCCTGCCCACTGGTGTTTATTTGATGGCCTTCTCAAGGCATTTCCTGAGAGACACAAGAAAAATGAAAGCCAAGTTCAAACTGACAGCTAAAATGTCATCAGCTTGCTTTATATCCACCCCGTCCCCCTAAGCCTGCCTACACCTGTGCTTTGAATGGGAAGAGGGTAGAAGTGGCTGTAACCTAATTACAAATCAGCCAGAAGGAGGGGTTCTTTGCAATTAGGTTAGGGCAGTTCCAAGCCAATGGGCTTACAGCAAAACTGGGAGACGCTGAGTTAGAAAAGAAATTGAGGTCCGTGCTTGGAGACACCAGAGAGAGTCTCATGTTCTGAGTGGGCTTCAGCACATGGGACAAAGTTCGATAGACAGTTGCAGTGTTCTGAGCTGCAGCAGGCAAATGGATGCCCTCAGACCTTCCCCATCTGCAGAGGAGGTTTAAGAGACTATAAGGGTAAGCACAGACACAACTTGCAAGGATGCAAGGCTCCAAGACAGGCTAGAAGTCAAGCAGTGTAATTGCAAATATGTTCTAAGACAGTTTTCTCCAGGAAGTCCAGGCCCATGTGGCATCTCTCCTGTAGATACCTCATTTGTTTGACTCTCAGGAATGCAGAAGTAACTTAACACCTATGTTCTTCCCTGGCATGGGAAGAACACTAGTACCAGAGACAATGACATTCCCTAGGAAGCTTAGTCGTCCCACCCTTAATCCCTTCTCATGTCTGGCCCTCAGCATCAATCAGATCAACAGGGTTCCCACGGACAAAGCCCTCCTTCTTCCTCAAGTAGTGGTTTTCCTCATGATATTTTTGGTCATATCCAGAAGAAAAATCCAGCTGCTGGATGCATCAAAAAATATCCTGAGCTACAGCATGTTTACCAAGCGCCCGAGTGAACAGAAGAACCCAGGTCCTCCGTTTATCTGTCAGCCTCGTGACAGCAAAAGCACTAGGTAGACTTCAGCAGCATCAGCCAACTCTGGCTGCAAGGACAATACATAGAAAATGCCAATAATTATCAAACAAATGCTCCTGACTACACGAAATTGGTTAATTAACCGTACAGTGGATTTTTAAGTAATTTCTCATGTGCGTTTGCAGCCAAATTGTAGTATTTGGATCACTCTCAGGGTTTCCTGAACACGATGATTTAACATACAGTATAGTCTCTGCACTTGTAATTGGAGTAAAAGCACTGTTGAGAAACAGTCTGTGCATCAAACTTCTGCTGCTTGTAACCAAGTAACCTACCAGAGCTACATAACTTCTGCTTTGCCAGCATTAGCACTGCCGCAGAACTGAGTAACTGCGAGAAGCAGTTAATGCAGACAGGACTGGCTGTTGCTACTCCACACACACTGCTCCATGCTGAACTGCCACCTGTGCACATCCTCTGAATCTCGGACTAAGTACTCCAGTTCTTTTCACTCTGCATTGTAGCACAAAGACTGAAGCCACAAGGCAAAGCTTTGTCCAGTAACTCCCAACATACGTTCCCCTGATGTGTATTTATTCATACAAGCCAGTCCTCAGGAAATAGAGGGACATGTGATAACTGGACCACATCTCACCAAAGAGATACCTTCTCTCATACCCACCCACTTGGAATCCTCTGATGCTTCCCGTGCTGCAATGCTCTTGTGACATCTGCCGTACAATTGCATCTGGCAGAATCACATGGGGACACCACTGAAAACATCTGAAGTCTTTTTTTTAAGTACTTGGAGCTTGGGATCCCTGGGCCAACAGCGT
Source organism: Gallus gallus (assembly GCF_016699485.2). Taxonomy (NCBI): domain Eukaryota; kingdom Metazoa; phylum Chordata; class Aves; order Galliformes; family Phasianidae; genus Gallus; species Gallus gallus. The sequence goes on along the minus strand of NC_052534.1, from coordinate 67,199,970 downwards.
GCAACCACCCCACAGGGCAGAAAGCAGTGAAAGAACCACCAAAACACACTGTGAGTTGAAGTACACTACATTTGAGCAGGTGACCTGCAGCTCTGCTTGGTCGTGACAGACTTTGCAGAGGTACGTGAGCAATCCTGAAGCACACTGAACCTGTTTCATATGGAAGGTGGAAGACTGCAGGATCAGAATCTGCCTCTCAGTGATATGTTTTCATTCGACTGTGTTACTCGCTCAGGTAGAACGAGTGGAAAGAGCTGCAGGAGTGGTGATTTTACAGAGGATTGCGGCAGAGCTCTGCTTTCTTCTTTTCCTGTAGCTTAAAGTGCTGGATTTTGCTACGCAAACTCAACTCACTCACTTAAGAAGTTCAACGTCCTGTCCTCAGCAATTTCTGATATTTCAAATGGCAGAAAATCCCAACTAACCTCATCACAAATCTAGTTAGTTTCAGAGTGACGCATGCTGTGATCTTCTCTGTTTGGACTTGCAAGTAATTGCTCTACCCACAAAGATATTCTGTGACCTATATTTTATGAGGCAGGAGATAAAGCAAGCATGCCTATAAATGTCATAGACAGTCATACAACTATTCATCTTTTCGTAAAATCTCTCTGCACCGACTCAGTACATTCAGGCAGCGCTGAATGCTATATGCTGACTCAATGCTGCATCTGGAAATATTTATTTTTGTTGGTTCTAAATTCGTTTCCCTAAATAGATACCACAGATCTGGTCTCCAGCCAATATCAAGAGACATAGCTGAATGGAAGTCAATAGAGCTGAGCCATTCTGCTGCCAGCTAGAAATATGTTCCTTCCGAAGAACGTTCATTGCTGCCATTACACAGAGTATTGTGCCATTGCCTCGAAGGTCAGCTTGTTAATAGGCTTCTGCAGCAAAACTTGGGAAGCCAATCTACCATAAAAATGATTACACTCAAGGTATTATCAATCAGGATCACAGCTGAGGCAACCCTTTGGTTTAGGACTTAACCAGAGATATTCATCTAACAGATCGGAAACATGATTTCTGAATATCACAGCATAGCTCCGAGATGCATTTGTTCCTTGTAGTCAGCATTGACAATCAGCAACTATTAAAGTACAGAACTGATTTATTTAAAGTTTTTTTTTTTTTTTCACTGAGATACTGATCTCTTTGTCCTCGTGGTCATACTGTTAGCTAGTTCTGCCTTTAACTAGCTGGGTCTCAGCTGGCTACAGAGTTGATATTGCCTTTTGTGTTCTTGTCAGTAAAACTAAAATGAGGTCGTTCCTCTCTAAATTAAATTGCAGCCACTGCTACATCATTGGCTTATTACGACACTTTGATTTATATCTAACTAGCAAACTAACAAATAAGTCAACTTACTAACTAGAGCTGCTTTGTTAGGCACTTGTCTCACATTGTCTAGATGGGATCAGGTACCAATGTAGGCGTATAAGCCAAGCCTGACATATCCCTTTCAAAGGCATGAGTGATTAATGGGGCATTTCATTGCTGCAAGTGAACTCAGGCTTGTTCCACCCCTGAATAAAAGTACTGAGAGAGAGTGCAATGACTTGCACGGATTCTCTGCTCCAAATATCTCTCCTAGGTGCAGTTTTTCCTGCTATTCTACACAGGGCAGCTTTGCAAATGTGTTATCCTCAGATGCACATGAGGAAATAGAGATACATGGTCATTGTTTAATACAGTCATTGACTTCTCTCACCAAGCACGCACACACAAAGGAGAAGCTCAACACCATTCCTCTGGTATCTGCAAGGAATACAGGTCGTGTCTGACTTTCTGCAGCGCTGGTAACTCAATGATGAGCTGAGAACAACTCAGGTTAAAAGGCTGCCAGAGGTAATAGTGGTGCCTTCTTCTCCGTGAGCAGTGGCTGAACGTGTAGAAAGTCACGCCCGGCTGCTGCAGGAGCGTGGTTTCACTTTTCAGAGGATGTACAAACAGGAGGAAATCCCTCCTGAGCCAGGAGAGAGGGAGAGTTTACAAGACAGTCTTTTAATTGGATTATCTTTCTGCTTCTCAGAAAAGGCATTTTGGAAAAATGCCTTGTTTTGCCCCTGGGCGCTTTAGGACAGCTAGACCATGGAAGTTCATTACTCAAGACGTGCTTCATTTTACGGAGTTTTTCTGTTAGACAGGACCAAGGTAATAATTCTGAATAATACTGGAATGGGCTGCCCAGAGAGGTGGTGGAGTCACCAACCCTGGAGGTGTTCAAGGAACATTTGGACGTTGTGTTGAGGGGCATGGTTTAGTGAGAACTATTGGTGATGGGTGGATGGTTGGACTGGGTGATCCTGTGGATCTTTTCCAACCTTGGTGATTCTATGATTCTATGAAATGCCATTTCTACCAATGGCACAGAATGGGCAACTCCAGAAGCATCTCAGCTATCTCCATAGGGAGAAACATTAGGTGAGGGAGTTTCTTAGACAGTTGGCTCAGAAGAAAAACCACAAAACAAAATGATGTTTCCCTTCCCTTCCCTTCCCTTCCCTTCCCTTCCCTTCCCTTCCCTTCCCTTCCCTTCCCTTCCCTTCCCTTCCCTTCCCTTCCCTTCCCTTCCCTTCCCTTCCCTTCCCTTCCCTTCCCTTCCCTTCCCTTCCCTTCCCTTCCCTTCCCTTCCCTTCCCTTCCCTTCCCTTCCCTTCCCTTCCCTTCCCTTTCCTCCCCTCCCCTCCCCTCCCCTCCCCTCCCCTCCCCTCCCCTCCCCTCCCCTCCCCTCCCCTCCCCTCGCCTCCCCTCCCCTCCCCTCCCCTCCTCTCCTCTCCTCTCCTCTCCTCTCCTCTCCTCTCCTCTCCTCTCCTCTCCTCTCCTCTCCTCTCCTCTCCTCTCCTCTCCTCTCCTCTCCTCTCCTCTCCTCTCCTCTCCTCTCCTCTCCTCTCCTCTCCTCTCCTCTCCTCTCCTCTCCTCTCCTCTCCTCTCCCCTCCCCTCCCCTCCCCTCCTCTCCCCTTCCCCATCCTTTTTCGTTTCCCTTCCTTCACTCCCCTTCCCTCCCACCCCCTCTCCCTTCTCCTGTTCACTGAAGATTTCTTAGCTCTACATCCAAAGAACAGAGACCATGAGAGAGGGAAAGGCAGAAGGAATGATACATTAAGGCCAGGTCACACTCTGAGTTTCTCTTGCTGCTGAGACACCAATAGAAGAAGAGATAACAGAAGCTGTGACACAAAACTGAGAAATGTCACCACCACATCCTAGCAGCAACAGCCTGGAATCCTGAAGAAACTTTATGGAGAAGGAGTGCACACTGGCTCCTGTAGCACAGCTGGTGGTGATTTGTACTTCTTAGAAGTAGGGTTATGAGGAGACAGTACATTTTGTTAGTGTATTAGCATCTTTTGTATAGAGACATCTCCTGAGATGTAGTTTAATAGGACAGAAAAGGAAGGGAATAATAATAATACAAGTATATACAAAGCCAGTGATGCACAGTGCAGTTGCTCACTACTCACTGACTGATGCCCAGTGAGTCCCCAAGCAACAGTCCCTTCCCATTCACCTTCCCCCGTGTTACGGTCCAGCACTGCTCCACACGGTACGGGACATCAGCCTGGCCGGTCTGGGTCCCTCTATCCTCCTGTCCCCTCCTGGTGCCTGTGCACCCCCGGCCCCTCCGTGTATGGCAGCACGGGGAGCTGAAACATCCTTGACTCTGTGCTGTGCTGCTCAGCAACAGCCAAAACATCAGTGTGTCATCAGTGTGATTCTCATCAAATCTAAACCGTAGCACCATAGCAGCTATTGGGAAGAAAGTTAGCTCTTTTCCAGCTGAAACAAGGATGGGGGCTGCCGTAGGGCCAGAGATATGCCCTGTGAGTGCAAGGCACACACACAGGGCCAGGTTCGGGCTCTGCTGCCACGCAGTCCCACTTCGGACTGCAGACCCTGCCGATGCGCTCCTCTGCTTCACTGCTGCTTCAGACTTCGCTCGGGAAGGCAAACCTGCGCGGGGAGCGACGCCCTGCCCGCATCCCTGCTCCTCCCGTGCTTTTGCTTTCTGGGATCCCCCTGAGCAACGTCCGACGACGCGCAGCCACCGCTCGCCAGCCTCGTCCTCGTCCAAGGTCCCCTCCGTGCCCCGGGTGCGACGGTCCCATGGGTACGGAGCCGCCGCCGAGGGCCGTCCGAGCGCTGCCTTCCTCCCGCAGCTCGCTTGTTTTCGCTCACCCTCTCCTTCCCAGGGGGAACCGTGGGGAAAATGCGGGAGAAACGGGACCGCTATCCCTCCTCGCTCCTCCTATTGTCTCCTGCTTTTTTCCCCCCTTCCTTCCTTCCTTTTTTTCTTTCCTTCCCGTTTATTTATTTCTTTATTTGGGTCGGGGTCGCCGTTAGGGACGGGGGTTGCGGGATGATGGCGCGGAGCCTCTCGGAGCTTCACGACCACCATCGGCACCGAACCCCCCCCCCCCCCTCCCTGCCCCCTCCCCGCCCGGTGACGTCACGCGCCGCCGGGATTTGGGGGGGACGCGCGGGAGCGCCGTGGGCGGGGGGCGGCCTCTCCCCTCCCCGCGCCGCTGTCACCGCGCCGCCGATATTATAGGGCCGAGGGCTGCGGCTCCGAGCGCCGAGTCAGCGGTGTAATGAACTTCTGGAAACCTTTCCCTTTTTCTAGCGTTCACTTTCTGAGAGGCTGAGACTGCCTCCTCTGACGCCTTTTCCCCCTGCCATTCTTTTGCCGGCTCTGATCTCCTGCTCCGCGCGGAGCCCGCTCCATCCCACCTTCCCCTCCGCTCATTGTGCCTCGGCCCCGAGTCCCGCCGGCAGCGCGCCGCCACCCCCGCACCCTCCCGGGGTCCCGAGCGCCTCGGCTCGCGGGGAGAGCTCCTTCTTCGGCTCATTTCGTTTCTTTAGTATTATTTTTCGCCTTTCGGCCCTCGCGTTTCGTCTCGGTTTTCTTTTTTTTTCTTTTATTTTTTTCTTTTTTTTTTTCCTCGCGTCCCCGGGCCTCGGAAGCACCTCGCGGCGAGGATGTGTCGGCCCCAGCGGGCGAAGCAGCGCTGAGAGGCCGAAGGAGGCACCCGCCCGCCCGCCGCCCCCGGGGGGGGGGCACAGCGCTGCGCCCCGACGGAGCGGCTCCCGGGGCTCCGAGCATGAGCAAGCCGGCGGGATCAACAAGTGGGTAACGGCGCGGCCGGGCTGCTGGGCCCCCCCCGAGCCTGGGGGATGGGGTGGGGGAAGAGAAAACGAAGGGGTGGGGGTGGGGGGGTGGGAGGGTGGTGGGGGGGCGAGGTTTGGGTTCGCAATCCCGAAAATTAAAAAGAAAACAAAAAAAAAAAAAAAAGAGAGAGAAAGAAAGAAAGAAAGAAAGAAAGAAAGAAAGAAAGAAAGAGTACGCGTTTCGCAGGTTTCCCTCCGGAGCGGCAACGAACGGGGGGCTCCGTGCCGAGCGCTGTCCCGCCGTTCGCTTCCCGACCCCTCGGGGATGGGCTGTGAGAGGGGCTGCGGGCTTCGGGGCACGGCGCTCCCTCGGCCGGCCTTCGCGCAGCCTTCTCCGGCGTAACCCTTTTTTTCTCGTTCAAAAAAGAGTTTCCGACCCCGAGCGCTCGAATCGCGTAAGCGGCTCCGCAGAAGGAGGATTTAAAAGCGGCACCGCGCACGGCATTTCCCGTTACGCCGAATAATCCCGCAACGGGGAAAGCAGAAACAACGGAAAAGTCACATTTTCCTTAATCCTAAATCCGCGCGCCTCCTAAGTGGGGAATTTAAAGCCGCCCGAGCGCTGCCGCGCGGCGGCTCCGTCAGAGTAATCCCAACGGGACCTTCGGAGTTCGCAATATGGACGGAGTCGGTGACAAAGGGGGAAAAAATACCCGATCCGATTTAATGTCTGACAAGTGACGGCTCGGACGTTTATTTCCTCCGCTCTCGGGCCTCGAAAGGAGCCGGGGCGCGAGGGGGCGGTGGGGGGACGGGGCCGCGGCCTTCCCTCGCCGCTGCCCCTCCGTCGCCCTCACGCCGGGGCCGGGAGGCTGCGGCCGACGGCGGCCCTCGGTGCGGAAAGCGGGCGGGGAGAGCGGCAGGGCCGGGAGCCGCCGCCCCGAAGGAGACTTTTCGCGGACAAGGAGCCCGAGGGGCCGCTCAGCCCTCCTCCTCCCTGCTGGGCCTTCCCGAGGGCCCCCCAGCCCAGGACCCCCCGGCCTCCCCCCTCCCGAGGCCTCGCGGGGACGGCGGCGAGCGCGGAGAGTCCGAGCCGCGGTCCCGGGGCCCGGCGACCGCCCGCTGTGTGCTGGGGGCTCCCGGCGGCCGGGGGGGTGGGGGGAGACCCGGCCGGGCTTCGCCTCGAGTCCGCCTGGGTGGCAGCGAGCCCCCGTCCCTCCGGGCCGGGCTAACTTCTTTCAACAGCCCCTGATGGTAATTACAGTAATCGGGGCTGCCATCTATCCTTTAAGCAATTATGACAAGCACAAAAAAGCTCCCGAGGACCCCCCGTCGCGGGATGGTCGCAACGGCTTCCCGGCTGAACCGAGAACGAGCAACCCCCGTTCCCTTAGCGCTAAACTTCTGGGACGGAGCGGTGCCTCGGGAGCCGCGGCGCTTCGAAACGGAGTTCCCGGCCGTCTCCTGACCGCGCGTTACCGTTCTCCGTTTTCCCGTCTCTCGTTCCGTATTCGCTCTCCGACTTTTCCCACCGCCGCGCCGCGGGGCAGAGGAGAGAGCGGCCGGGACTGCGGCGGTGCTCCGCTCGGGAGGAGCGGATGGTCCCATCGTACACCGAATATCTGCGGTGTGCAGAAGCGTGCGCGTACGTTTAGGTATTTTTATATATATATCTGTGAAACGCGTCTGATTTTTTTAATTATTATTATTATTTTTAAGCAGTCCCCAGCCTTAAAACCCGCCTCTGGGGAGAACCACGCTGTGAAAGCGGCCCAAGTTTCCCTCTGCCACTCTCCCTGTTCCCCCGGCGCTCCGCCGAGCCCGGTCCGGGGCTCCCGGCTCCCCCGCGGCCCACGGGTCGGGCTGTGCGCGGAGTGCTCCGAGCCTTCATCTCCCCCTACCTCCCCCTTTGTGTGTGTGTGTGTGTGCGTGTGTGTGTGTGTGTGCGCGGACCGTCGCCCCGCGGATGCGGAGGGCCGCAGGGGGAAGTGGAGCGCTCTCCCCCGTTGGCATTGTGCGCCATCCGAATTCCCATGCTACACTTTTTGACGGGTCACTGGTGTCCCAATGGGCAGGTGGCGAGGGGAACTTGTAATTACGCGCTCCCAGAGGCCGCGCCTCGGCCCCGGCCCTCCCCACGGGCGCTACCTGCAGCTCCGGGCCGCGGCCTGCGGCGGGCGGCAGGCGGGGGGGGGGGATGTTGGGGGGGCGGCCGCACTCGTTATTAATTGCGGAAAAGTTTTGAATGCTTTCACCTCTCCCTCCCGCCCGCCCCTCCCCGCGCGGTGCCGGCCCTAATCCCCGTCCCTCCGCCGCGCTGTGTGCAGCAGCTGTCGGCTCTCATTTGAGGAGAAGCTGGCAGCTTGCGCTCCTCGGGGGCAGTCAGACGGGGCTCAGCGGGCAGAATCATTAAGTTAACACTTTATCTAATGTCCCCATTGTCTGCCCGGAGGCATTGTCTTAGGGCCTCGGCGGAGACGTGTCTGAAAGCATCTCGGCTCCCACATTCTCCGGGAGCTCCGCTCAGAGCCCGCGCAGAGCCCCCCCCCCAGCAGGGCGCAGCTCCCCGCCCGCGGCCGTAGCGCCCACAGAGCTCCCAAAAGAAAGAGGCGGCGTCGGGTTGGGGTCCTGAGGGAGAGAGGGAGAGGGAGAGAGGGAGAGAGGGAGAGAGGGAGAGAGGGAGAGAGGGAGAGAGGGAGAGAGGGAGAGAGGGAGAGAGGGAGAGAGGGAGGGGAAGAGAAGGGAAGAGAAGAGAAGAGAAGAGAAGAGAAGAGAAGAGAAGAGAAGAGAAGAGAAGAGAAGAGAAGAGAAGAGAAGAGAAGAGAAGAGAAGAGAAGAGAAGAGAAGAGAAGAGAAGAGAAGAGAAGAGAAGAGAAGAGAAGAGAAGAGAAGAGAAGAGAAGAGAAGAGAAGAGAAGAGAAGAGAAGAGAAGAGAAGAGAAGAGGAAGGAAAGGAAAGGAAAGGAAAGGAAAGGAAAGGAAAGGAAAGGAAAGGAAAGGAAAGGAAAGGAAAGGAAAGGAAAGGAAAGGAAAGGAAAGGAAAGGAAAGGAAAGGAAAGGAAAGGAAAGGAAAGGAAAGGAAAGGAAAGGAAAGGAAAGGAAAGGAAAGGAAAGGAAAGGAAAGGAAAGGAAAGGAAAGGAAAGGAAAGGAAAGGAAAGGAAAAAGAAAAGAAAAGAAAAGAAAAGAAAAGAAAAGAAAAGAAAAGAAAAGAAAAGAAAAGAAAAGAAAAGAAAAGAAAAGAAAAGAAAAGAAAAGAAAAGAAAAGAAAAAACAGTGAACAACTCGAAGCCATGTGGGGTTCGGGCGGGACTCGCACGGGGCTGCCATACTCCCCAGCAAGAGTTCTCCCACTCCTTCGGGGCCGAAGCGGGTGCAGATGTGGGGGCACCCTTTCGCTGCACAGAGACGGGAGGAGACTTTTTGCTGCCATTTCGGGCTGAATAAACCCGCACAGAGGCACGAACCGGCCCCGTTCCGCCGGGACTGCTACGGGAAGGAAAGAGGGGGTCTCTTTGGTTCCCGTTTTATTTGGTTTCGCTCCGTTCCGTGCCCCGCTCTCTGACCGCTCCCTGCCCAGGGAAAGTGCAGAGCTACAGGAGGGGGAGGACCGCCCCCGCCCCCCCGCTCCCAGCAGCAAAGCCTGCTGCCCCCGCGGCTGTAATCTCCCCTTCCAAAGTGGGGCTTGGCGATTATAGGAGACCCAAATAAACGTAGCGGTGCATGAATAATGCTCATTGTCGAAAACTGACACTTGCTCAAGGAAAAGAAAGTTGGCTATAAAATCACTTCATTATTTGCTTGTAGCGCGGCTCCGGGACTAATCCCCGTGGAGGTCAGGCCGCTCAGAGCTGCTCTCCCTCCCTCCCCTCTCTGCTTTCAGGTCGCATTTTGGACATCCCCTGCAAAGTGTGCGGGGACCGCAGCTCCGGCAAGCACTATGGGGTGTACGCCTGCGACGGCTGCTCGGGTTTCTTCAAGAGGAGCATTAGGAGGAACAGGACCTACGTCTGCAAGTCGGGAAATCAGGTACGCGGCGCGCTGCCTCCACGGCCCATCGCTCCCTCCGCCGCCTAAGGCCGAGGCAGCGTGAAAACAGACAAATATATAATGAAAACGAAATAAAACGGAGCCATACAGCGCTCCGCTCCCCTCCACTTCCAATCCACCCCCATCCCCAGCGCTGCGCGCAGACCCCCGGTGTCCCTGGGCGCCCCTGGGCCGCCGCCGCCGTCGCTGTCTCGGGTGCTGAAGGCTGCCCGGCCTCGCAAGAAAGGGAAGGAGGGAGGGCGGGGGCCGGGCTGAGCACCCCCCATCCCGACGGCTCGCTGCGTTTGTTGCAGGGGGGCTGTCCGGTGGACAAGACGCACAGGAACCAGTGCCGGGCCTGCCGGCTGAAGAAGTGCTTGGAAGTCAACATGAACAAAGACGGTATGCCCATCCCTCACAGCCAAGTGGTGTGCAGTTCCCCCATCCATTCTCAGTTCCTCAGTGTTTCCCTTCCCTTCCCTTCCCTTCCCTTCCCTTCCCTTCCCTTCCCTTCCCTTCCCTTCCCTTCCCTTCCCTTCCCTTCCCTTCCCTTCCCTTCCCTTCCCTTCCCTTCCCTTCCCTTCCCTTCCCTTCCCTTCCCTTCCCTTCCCTTCCCTTCCCTTCCCTTCCCTTCCCTTCCCTTCCCTTCCCTTCCCTTCCCTTCCCTTCCCTTCCCTTCCCTCAGCCATTTATCCTGCAGCCAATGAAGGTCATCAGTTCTCCTCGGTGTCCCACAGCTGTGCAGCATGAGCGGGGCCCACGTACATCAACAATACGGAAGCAGGTGGCCCTCTACTTCCGTGGACACAAGGAGGAGAGCAGCGGTGCCCCGCACTTTCCTGCCACTGCCCTGCCAGCACCCGCTTTCTTCACTGCTGTCTCCCAGCTGGAGCCCCATGGCCTGGAGCTAGCTGCAGTTGCCGGCACTCCCGAGAGGCAGGCCCTCGTGGGCCTGGCGCAGCCCACCCCAAAGGTCAGCCCAAAGACCTTGATAGTACTGCAGAGCCTATTGCTGGGTTGGGCCAACAGGGTGGATGTGGCAAAGAGCAAGGTTTGGGGTGATACAGATTGTGATGGAGTCTCCAATGGGATGTTTCCCATGTTCTGTGCAAAGGGTGAAGTGCTCTTTGCAAGCAGTAGGTGCAGAAGGATCAGCTGATAACCTGCCGTTCCTGCCCGGAGCATATCCTCAGGTCAATTTTAAACTTTATGAGCTGCAGTGACTGAGTTTTCTTCAGCAAAACATAGTGGTGTAGTCCAGAAAGTCTCTATAGTGGTGTAGTCCAGAAAGTGCTCCCTGTGCTGACCGAAGCATGCAGGTTGTCCACACCAACATGTCTAAGTTGGCTCTGTGCCTCTCATTTTCTAAGCAGCCCACTGGAAGTACTGCCATGGTCTCAGCTACACAGACATTAGCCACTAGGCAAAGTTTTTCTTTAATCTAATTGCAATGACATTTTTCTCATTTACAGCACTTATAAAATTAGACAGGAAAGCAGTTAATAGTTCTACACTTCCAGAGGTGGTAGCCTGATATCAAGAACATGATCCTCACATATAGTTTCATATTATGATTTGGGGAAATGCTGAATCAGAAATTTGTACGAAAACACAGCACACGCTTGGAAACATCACCCAACTTCAGTCCTATAGGTAGATGTGGTTATCTCTACACATTTGCTTATAGCCTGTTGCACGCAGGGAGTTGGACAAAGGGTTTAGGGTAAACAAGTGCTCCCTGCTCTACTGTGCAGGGCAGCCCCTCAAGCACAGGTTACAAAATACAAATCTTTAATCAAACCTGTATCCTTGTGACTCTCCCACCACAGGTGTGCCATCATGTAACAGCGTAAAGGATGATGCCACATTTTAATCATGTTTTCCCTGATGTAATAATTTTGTTCTCCCTTCAACATCCTTCAATGAGCTGTTCCTGTAGTGCAGTCCATGCTCACAGACAGCAGCAAAGAGTGGGCTGGAGTGGGCTCGCTGAAGCAATGCCATCTGGTTGCGGAACAGGAGAGTGCACGCTGTGTGCTGGGCATGAGCGCGATTCACCGAGCAGCAGCTGTATGGGAGAGGAAGGGCAGGCTGCTGTGGAGACACTGTGTGAAGTCACTTTATTTTCTTTCTGACATTAGTACCCGCATGAAGTCAATGGTACCCCCATGTATCTCTACGAGGTGGCCACCGAATCTGTCTGTGAGTCAGCAGCCAGACTTCTGTTCATGAGCATCAAGTGGGCTAAGAGTGTACCGGCCTTCTCTACCCTGTCCTTACAAGACCAGGTAAGGCTCCTGTAGAGGGAGTGAATCAGTCTGGCCTGTCTGATAAAGGTGCTCAGAGTGGGTCCCGGACCTTCAGACATAATCCTTTTTATCTATCATGGACCTAAAAAGCTCTAAAGTTCAGGGCAGAGCTCTACTTTGTTGATATTAAAAAAAAAAAAAAAAAAGCAGTAAGTTAGAAATTGCCTATGGCTTGATTTTTTCTTCTGCAAAATGGGAATAGAATTTTATTTTGCTATTTCAGAATAAGGTGTACTTAGTTAAACAAACAGCCCAGGAGGACATGAGTGATTTCTGAAGATCATTCCTCCTCCTCTCCTCTCCTCTCCTCTCCTCTCCTCTCCTCTCCTCTCCTCTCCTCTCCTCTCCTCTCCTCTCCTCTCCTCTCCTCTCCTCTCCTCTCCTCTCCTCTCCTCTCCTCTCCTCTCCTCTCCTCTCCTCTCCTCTCCTCTCCAGTTGTTTACACAGCCAACATTTTTTTTCTTGTTCCCACTGTTTTCTGTGAACTTACATTACAATTAGTCCAATACAGTGGCATGAGAATTTGGCCAGCCCCAATATTTTTTCACCATTAATTAAAATCTTCCCTAATCTGTCTTGTTTTCCTCTACGACAATTTGCCTTTGCTTCAAGTAAATCACATGTGAATCATACAAGATGAAGCAATTTCTTAATGACTTGATTCTTGATGAGGACGCTGTGTGCTTTGTATAACGCACTAATTCTAAAAAAGTAATCAGATAATTATAAAATGGAAGGGGAGAAATCCATGCAGAACTCCAATCATAAAACATGTTTAATACTTTGATATGATTGAGCTCATTTCACAAACTGGTTACTAGAAATGCCATGCCTTAGATGTTGCATGTATCAGACATCAGAGGAACTAGTTGCTCTCCAAGGATTCATGTTACAAGAGTTGCAGTACATTTGCAAATATAGATTTTGAACTGAGCTTCTTAGCGAACACACAGTGTTTTGTGCTGAAGGGTACACCATGACAGTGTGTCATAAAGCTAAAGTCTATTGAAAAGTCTCTTTTTATAGCACCAGATCTTAAAACCTATGTCATCATAGCAGACTAACAAGGACCTGGCTGCAGCTGTGATGCTGTTAGCGACTGAGTGTATGAGAGGAGGGATAGGCAGGGCCCAGGAGTCTGCACAGGCCTTAAACAAGCACCCTCAGGAAGGCGGTGGTCTCACTGCAATATGCTGGTTTCTACCACTGTCTTCTGCTGCTGTTATTCCTGTGCAGCAGTGGATCTGAAGGAGCAGGCCCCACTACCAAGGAGACGCAGCAAACACGCTGCATCAGTAGAGCTGCAGGGTGCAGGAAGGTGCTGGGCCCATCTCCAGACCGGTGATGTCTGCAGCAACCAACAGCGTTCACTGGAAGCTCCATGAGTGAAGGCTTCATTTGACGTCATATGGATGCATTTCCCCGCAGGCCATCTCTGTTTGTGTGTGGGGGAGAAGGGATGTCTCCATTGCATGTGATCAAGCACACTTCAACCAGCAAGGCCTGCTTTTCTGCCACCTGTCATCGTTAACAACCCACCCCACTGCCTGCTTCACCTTCAAGGCTAATACGGGTGAAGTACATATAAAAATCCCAGTCATTCTAGATCCTTATTCCCACTTGCTGCACCTCGTTGCAAACTGTCTTCCTCAAAACTTCGAGCTGCTTGGGCCTTTTGCCTCAGGGGTCCCCTGTCGTGTTCAGGAAAGCTGGAGAAGAAATAACCCTGATTTTAATCACCTGATTTCACAAATAATCAGACCATTGATTTTTATAACAGTGCCGCTGAAGTATTTAATTGACAATGGCCCAGCTGGAAATGTCTGACTGTCTCTTTTTGTATCCCTGACATCTGCTTGAGTAGAATCAGAAACCTTTTCCTGGACTTGCTCTTGCTTCTTGCTCTTCTGAAAAGGGAACTACACTGTGACTCTGGGACTTCGAACAGCCTCATCTTGAAGGGAAGGAAACAAGCAGAAGACAATTTGCTGTCCAGACACAGGCCCATGGTGGCCGTGCCACTGCTCTGACTGAAGCAGAGGCTGCCCCTTCCCCACCTCTTCGGAGCTCGTCACACTGTCGTAGTGGAGCCACACAACCAAAGCGCCATGCTCTGAGCTTGCTGGCCTGCACGCCTGCCCAGCTGCTCCATGAGATTGATCGGCCCAACGCAATAAAAAGCAAGAAAAGGCCATGCTAGCAAGACAAGATGGATTAAGAAGCAAAAACTGGTCCTTTAGAAAGCCTGGCATTTCTTGTTTCTTTGAAGGGCTGAGTATGACTTCAGCATGAATTACTTTAATTGATGGTTTTACAGACTTATGCATAGGCATGAAGAAAGCCTCAGCTATTGGAATAGTCTCTTATTTCTGGAGTCCTCTGACTTTAAATGCTCAGTGGGAAAGAACATATGAAATTGATATCTTCCAGGAACCACCATTCACTATCATTGTATCTGCATGAATGAATGACAAAAAACGTATTATAAAAACAAACGAAAGGCTGGCAAATCATTTCCTATGTCATACAGAAACCTGTATACCCATCGGGATTACCTGGAGGAGGGGCTGGGGCAGGCAGGCTGCAGCATTTCCAAGGCTCACAGGCAGGTTCTGCTGCTCTGGCTGTAGCTGAGATGGTGCTGTGCCTAGACTCCCCCTGCATACAATGATCTGGGCATCTTCTAGTGTTGTAAGTGAAATTATTTCAAATGAACTATATGTAACCAAAGATAACATGCTTTTCAGTCACAATTTCCTTAGCCAAGTTACGTAGAAGTTCTACAAAGCACATAGCACACTGAAGTCTTAAGACTGTAGCAACAACCTTATGAGAGCAATTCTCATTCTGTTCAGAGCAGGGTGGTTTAAAACTCTCAGTGCTATTACGGTACTTAGATGAGGGATTCATTTTTAGTGCATGTTTTCTGTATCATCTATTACTTTCATATATCTAATTCCTAGGAAAACATTCATTTGGTATGAGGTATTCCTTTCTCAGAATTTTCTAGACTTAAAATGCTTTTCTTTCTATCTCCCTAAGATGCTGCTGATATTTCCAAAGACCACAGCAATATTACTGTGGTTTGCTCTTTTCTGCCGCATATTCTGTGCAACCTGTTTTCCCTGAATGGAGACATGAGATGACCCCTTCTGAGCCCACTACACATCTCTCCCACCATACAGGGAGACAGGAGGCCCCTCAGCACGTCCTTTAGGCTGGGTCAGGGAACTAATGAATGTCAGTTGAACGGGGACCCTCCAAACCCCTCCTAAGAGTTGGTCTAGGACAACAACCCTTAGATGCTCTCAGTACTAAATATACCTATTCTGGCTTTGCCGTATGCGTTATCAGGAGCCATGTCTCCTCATATGCACCAGTGCCTCTCCACGGAAATAGATGGCATTGCCTCCAAACAGAGAAAAGCGCATCATTCGTAAAGCCAGACAAATGTACAAAAATTGCAGGGAAGTAGCAATGCTGACAGCATAGCTGCTCGGATGCTGAGCTCAGAGCCCACTGCCCTGCTGATGGCTGTTAGGAAGAGCTGCAAATACCCAGAGAACAGGAGAAAAGCCCTCTTCCAACCTGTCCTAGGGCAGTCCTATATGCCCACGGAGAGCAGGAGAAAGCCCATGCTGATAGGAGCTGTGCTGAAAAACATAGGCAAGCGCTCAGGTCAAGGGTGAGCTCTCGGAGGCAGGACTTCTCACTCTCCTTTCTCTTCCCTTTTGGTCCACAACACAGTGCATAGTGAGCCAACACCAAGTGATTGTCTACAATGCATTGTCTTATTTCCAGACACCTTCTCTAAAAGCTAAGAGAAGAGCTAACAAATTTGGTGGGGAAAATACCATGACAAGCATTTAAAGCAGTTTTTAAAATAGCAGAAATTTACATATTTAAATTGTTTGTAAATCTAT
This sequence comes from Gallus gallus, assembly GCF_016699485.2. Taxonomy (NCBI): domain Eukaryota; kingdom Metazoa; phylum Chordata; class Aves; order Galliformes; family Phasianidae; genus Gallus; species Gallus gallus. The sequence continues at coordinate 67,184,600 of NC_052534.1, read as the reverse complement.
AAATTATACACTATGTTATATTGTACATCTATTGTATGACAGCTGATGCTTTTGGAAGATGCTTGGAGAGAACTGTTTGTTCTAGGAATAGCACAATGGGCCATTCCAGTTGATGCTAACACTCTACTGGCTGTATCTGGTAAGAATTGCACAATTTAATGACTTTGTTACAAAAATTACCATAAAAATACATTACTGAAAAAAGAACAACATGTAAAGAATAACAAATTCCTACTGAACAATAGAGCATACCTGTCATTTATAAATCTATATTTAAATGCAAATAATGTTGTTTTGTTGTATTCATGACTGCTTGCATTGTCATTTAAATGCAAATTACTGTGTTTGTTATCATCCAAGAGAAGATTTTATATTAACTTTCATACAATATAGTCAGTTTACATGGAACCAGATAGACAAGCGTGACAATAGAATGGATATTGATACACAGGATTTTGTCAGAAATCAATATAAAATAAAGCAAATGCATTTAATATTATTAATTTCATCTGTTTCTGTTTCTGTTAGGCATGAACGGTGACAACACAGATTCTCAGAAGCTGAATAAAATCATTTCAGAAATCCAGGCTTTACAGGAGGTTGTGGCTAGATTTAGACAGCTCCGGCTAGATGCTACTGAATTTGCCTGTCTCAAATGCATCGTCACTTTCAAAGCTGGTAAGCAGAAGTCACCTCACACCTACCTGGCCCGATAGCTTTGAAGTTGCCACGTAAAAGTGAAAATGATGTTTTAAACCACACGTAGCACTGCACCGCCCAATTGTTTCCTGGTATGGAATTCCAATAGTTGGCGCTGTGCTTGGAAAGCCTGGCTGTGGAGCACTGGGGAACTAATGGGACTGCTTAATGTCCACGGGTAGTGTCAGCTGGTCTGTCCTGACCCCCCTGAGCCGTAACCATCTGCTTTCCAGTGCCGACACACAGCGGGTCCGAGCTGAGGAGCTTCCGGAATGCCGCTGCCATCGCCGCCCTCCAGGACGAGGCCCAGCTCACCCTGAACAGCTACATCCATACCAGGTCAGCTCCGTTGAGTCCCTCCCGCAGCTGCAGGGGTGACATCCCGCTCCCGCTGTGGCAGAGGACATTCACCCAGGTTTTTACAGCAGCCGGCCTCCTGGAATTAGGCATTTCTCAAGGAAATGAGGAGAATGGTGTTTATTCAGACAAATGGAAAACAGTAGAAGGAGAGATTTTCCTCTGGGAAGCGATACTGCTGTGGGGAGTTTTGCATTCTCAAAGGCTAGATTTCCTCCACCTTTTATTCTATTAAGTAATGCTAACAGTGACTCTTAACATCGTGCCCCATGGCAGCATAAGTGCCTTTCACCCAGGATCTCCAGTACAGTTCCCCAGGTCATTTCCCCCATTTTGCAGATAGAAATCGAGAAACAAAGGAGCTAAACGACTCTTCCAAGATAAACTGAAAAAAACCCAAACTTGTGAAACTCATTTTGGTGTCAGAGCAGAGTGATGAGAATCAGTTTCAGATGAAAAAAATTACCTGTCTCACCTAGTATAGGTCCCCAAGGGCACAGCAATCTTAAAACCTGCTGTACAAGCTGTAGCTGGCATCCCACTAATTGTACAGGGCTAAACCCAGGAACGGGTTGCATATGCTATACAAAATGCAAATCCCCACTTTGTAACACGTGGCTGAAGGGACCAGCAGCCTCCTGCCATGGAACTGTACAGGGAGGAGGGGCAGGGAAGAAGCCGAAAGAGTACACCCAGCATCCTCTACATCAGCTTCCCTGGCTGGGTCAGGGATGCCTGGGGAGAGCTGCAGCAGGTCCTGTGAAGTCCGTATTGTAGCCCATGCAGTGGAGATCCATGAGAGCAGCACAGTGGGAGATGAAGTGGTGGAAGAGGCTCTTTTATGCTGTTTTTGTTTCTGAAACGTTTATCTGCTCTAACAGCAGTTCTGTCTAGCAGAAGTCAACACCACGTTAGAGAATAGTTGGCAGCAGTCTTTGAAGCACTTCTGTTTAGCCTGAAGGCAATGTCCTGCTCTGCAGATGGGAGCAAAAACACAAATTCTGTCCAGTCCTGGCTAGTTCAGAGCAAAAAGAATCACCACTGCACAGCAACCTGTTCCTGTTCTCACAGGAGGCTTTTCCCATGCTCCCTGGAGACTCTGAGTGAGCCAGGGCTTGTTGGAGAGAAAAGTCAGGGAAAGATACTGTCACATTGCCATGTTTTCCATTCCAGGCATGGTGACATCTCTATTCCATTTCTGCACTGTAGGAAATATTAAGCTAAATAGAAGCTTTTGTAAAAGATTACTTTTCTCAAAGAAATGAATGCTGCAAGCAATGCAGTGAAAGGCTGCCTATATTCTGAGTAATGCCTACTTGTGGAAAAGACCAAAGCTCAACAACCTCATCCTCCTGTATCAGGAAATCAAAGCTTCTGCAGCTTTTCTAGAGAGGGAGAAATCCTGGCTCTGCTATCAGAACTGTCACACTGACTCCAGTGGCTTTCACCTCATGCTTTACCCTCAGGCTTGAGCGTACCTTCCTGTCAGCGTTAGAGTACTGCCGCCCTTAGATCGCAGCAGGGTCTGTTGGACTCAGCAGGGTGCAAAGGAGGGCAGTCTGGAGAAGTGAAATGTTTCTTCGTGGACCTATTCCTGCTTATAGGGAAACAGCTGCTACGCAGAGACTTGAGAATCACACTAGTGTAAACTCAGTGTAAGCACAAGTAGAATACATATCCTGTGTTATATTGGCTTCAAAAGCTGTGAGAAAGAATGGAAAATACCCTATTATGCAAGTACATTACCCGGGGACAAAACACAGGTTCTTTAATTAAAAAAAAATCTTTCCAAATGTCAATTGTTATTACATGTGTAAGGCAATCAGAAGGAGGCAAAATGATTACCATGACAATCCAGCTAAGTTTAAATTGCACTCTAAATGACAGGGCATTTATTATAGGTCGAGCTCATCCCTGAACTGCATCAAGAACATAGTTGTTGTCTGAGGGACAAGCCAGAGCAGATTCTGTACCCATATTGCTACTACTCCGAGGGAATAAACAAGGGAACTAATCAAAACTCAGAGACCTTGGTCTATATTCTGCTAACCTCCGTTAAGAGAGTTCTCCTTGGGGTCAACCTTCTTGCTCAGGCGAGTACAAACCAGGGGTTAAGCACAGGTAGCACCCATCTGTACAATTCACTGAATATTGGTCTTCTCTACAGCGTAAAGGATTTTCTTTGGAGAAATATCTAAAAACTTCACTAATATTTTTTCCCTCTCTCCTTCCCAGGTACCCTACACAACCCTGTCGTTTCGGAAAACTTTTATTGCTTCTACCAGCTTTACGTTCCATTAGTCCATCTACAATAGAAGAAGTGTTTTTCAAAAAGACCATCGGGAATGTACCAATCACAAGACTGCTTTCAGATATGTACAAATCCAGTGACATATAAATTTCCTTAAAACAAACGATCAGGATGGACAGTTTGAGAAGAACTTTTATCTATGGAGAATAAGCCTCAACTAACAAAACCTACAGGAAGCATAAGCCTGGGAATGTTTAGCCTTTAAACCCATTGACAAAAAATACCCCAGTAGATATGATTCTGCTGCTCTGAACAGAGCGATTTAGATCATGGAGAGAATGCTTTGTTCTACAGAAAAAGTGAAAGTGGTTGGAATTTGGCTGCTTTTCCTGTTACTACAGGATGGAGGCAATTCAGATGCCAGTCATAGTTAACAAAGACTGCGCTATTCTCTCATTGAACTGGCAGATCTGAGACGAAATGTGAAAGAAGGTACTTTAGTTTTGTTCAGTATTTGGAACTGGGTGACCAAACTTGGCTTCTGTTGTAACGTGAGATGTGGTGGCCTTCAGAACTGTTTTAAAAGTAGCCTATGTTGGTAAAATGTTTTAATACGATAGGCAACGTTTAAGACCGGGTTACCAAAACATTGCTTCTGCAGTAACACATCATGAAGTGGCCTTCAGAACTGATTAAAAAGTAGCTTATGACAGCAGTTCCACTCTTCCTGCAAAATAAACTGGTGATCTGTGATGCAGATGTCACCAGAATTAACATCTCATGACAGAAGAGCTTTATACAACTCCCCGACCCTTCTCTCCTCCTTACACACACGCACCCACCCACACAGCCCCCGGCAAAGAGTACACGTCAAGGAAGGAAGACAAAAACAGCAAAACCAAATCCAATGGAGATGACTGCTTCAGTGACCTGCTGGCTGTCCCGTTGGCACACTGCTGAAACCAAAGGCAACGGCGGCCAAACTCTTTGTCAGTGAGATGTGCAGAGAAGTGAAATGACTGTAAAGACACCGACGGCAACAATTTTATTTCAAGGAAATAAAGTTGGTTGACTGAAACGATGCTAACAACTTTCAAAAGTCTCCAATGCCTTTTTAGAAAACTCCAGGTTCTAATTTTGAAGCCTTGTTCACCTACACCCTCTTACACACAAAAATGTTATAAGCTGCTTATTTGATGTATGAAACACGTAGAAAAAAAATTAAAGATAGCTGCTGTACTTTTCAAAATTTGATTTGTTATTAGAAACTAGCACTGAGAAAAATCAGCACTTGGACTATCATAGAATGAGTAAAACTTTTCCTGTACAAAGTGGATTAACTGATTTGTGAAGTTAAAAAGTTGTACTCATTGTATTTACAAAGAATAAAAATATATTGAATTTACTTTCCACTGTCCTTTTAACACTTCTCCTTTTGTTTCTGGATTAGCGTCTTCCACTGTACCCCACTTAACAGGGAACAGAAATAACCTCTACTAAAATGTACTGCCTTAGGTACCAGGGGGTCTCCATCATCAGAGATTTTAAAGAACAGGTGAGACAGACATTAAGGGAATAACTCAGCTACAGGTGATGCTACCTTCAGCCAAAGGGACTTTGAAGTCTTGCACAGAGCTGTTTTCAGTAATTCGTAGATACACTTACTGCAAGATTTCTAACATTTCCTTCTCAAGCATCTGACATAGAGCTTTTTTCTGGATGTCTAACCTTGGGTAAGTTTTCCATTTCATGTTATTTCAGTTTTAAGTACTTGTGAGTTGTGCAGCTCACAATGGGTGACGAGTACAAAAATACCGCTTCAACTAAAAAGATTCGGGAGTTTTATTAAGGTGTCCAGCTGTGTTATCAAACCAAAGAAAAGGGTAAGAAACTCCAGTGCACAGGATGAAGCTGGCAACAGAAGGGAAATAAAACACACTGTTTATAAGGCAACGAGTAACCAAAGACTGTGCACATTAAAATGACAACTGGAAATGTACAGCGTATATCAGCGGCTCATTCTTTGTTGGTGTCAAGAAACACGGACCATGGACTCCAAATACAGAGGTCAAAGTTTTTCTATCCCATCTCTCTTAAGTCTGAGAGGTCTCACATTCCATTCTTTCCAGGACAGCAGGACCATTACATGTACAAGTCCAGTTTTCCAATGAGTCAGGTAAGACAAAGTATGGACTACAAGACTTTGGTACACTTTCTGTACAAACTAGCATGGAGTGTCTGAGAATGCATTTACCATAGGGTGTGGTGAATTTATCCCTAAAAAAAAAAGCAGCAAACACTTAAGAGTTCTTTCTGCACTTACAACAGTTTTTACTATTTCTTACCCTACGCTAAAGAAAACTGACAATCAGTTGTTATTTCCCATCCTTGTGATAATACAGTTTACGAGTTAAAAAGGTTGAGGCCACTGCTGTTCAGAACCCATGATGAAACACTCATTTCAACAAGATGCATGCTGTGCAGCCATAAACATAAACTTCACACATGATTTGAGGTAGCTGCATGCTGCAGTATGCTATCCGGACCCGGTCCCTAGATGACCTAGCCTATAGAACGCAACAGAGTGTATTGGCTTTCAACCCAACTGCCAAGCTGACAAGGCAATAGGTGAACGCCCCTATCATCTTATCTGTAGGACCTAGCCCATCTGAACAGCAGACTCACAGGCTGGGAGTCTTGCCCACACCCCTATAGTTGAGGCACAGCTAATCTCAGACAGTGCTCCTCTGCAGATTGTATAGCAGCAGAATCACACTACACTAGAACTAGCTAGCTTCAAAGCACTGACACACAGAAGAAATCCTAGAAGCCGGTGCAGATGCCCACTGAATCCCAGATCCTGTCAGCTTCAGAGGCTGTAACAACTCCAAAGTCCTTGCTACACTTCAGAAATACAAGAAGAATCTACTGACATCAAGTACGCAGCTCTTCCCTCTTTGGCTTAGATTTTTTTTCCTGCAGCAGATGATAAAGATCATAACATCATCTTTTAGGGATATGACAGAACATCTACTTTGATTTCAGAAAGAAGCTTCTCACAGAAAAGACTGTTCGAGAAAAGAAAAAGAACATCTGATTATGTACCTAAATAATAAAACTTCATATACATTTAACCCTTCTTTCCCCATTTTCAAGAGTAACTCAGCCCTTAAGTGTAATTCAGCAGTAGGAGGGAATTTTATAATAGATTGCTTTGCATTAACTAGAACTACTTGAAAAGCTAGACTAAAAAGTTTGACACTCAAATAACTGCTTTGACCCCTTCATACATACTAAAGACTGTGCTGATTCTATCCCACAGTCCAACCCACGTAATCAAGCATCAGAACTTACACAGCCCACTTGCAACCCAGAGCTGTACCATTAGCATCTAGTATGTTTCCTTCCATTCCAAAATCCAAAAATAAAGACTGCACTTGGTTGTGAGCAACCAGATAATCTTTGTTGATAAAGGCAGAAATGAATTCTTGTTTTATTGCAGCCACAAAGTAGAATGCTTAAAGACAGGTATTCACTGATACTACACACAACCCAGTCAGCCCACCACTGTTTTGTCAGCTCAAGCTTTCACATCCAGAATTCTATACAAATGACAGAGCAGAAGTTTAAAATGAGATTAACAGTCTTTTTAAAAGAAAATTAGTAACTTTGCATGTTTTGCATGTTGCACTTCTCTACATAGTGATAGAACAGAGTATATTTTATATGTAAGAAGGAAAAAGCAGCAAAACCAACTCTAAGCCAACATGCACCCAAATTGTTTAGAACATGCACTGTTAAGAAGAACACAAAACACTGGACAGACTGCTACTAGTGTTCTTGAATTGGTTTTCAAGAGCATCTGGATAGGTAACTTCCACATCATAATTCAGAGTACTAAGGAGGCTTTTCTAGACACAGAAGCATTTAGGGACAAAGATTATTCCAACAATGTTGCTTGCAAACTCAAGTCCAGGAGTTCATAATCTGCTTTTCACCATTGGTCATACAAGCACAATGCTACAGCCTTTCCTTCTTTTAATGTTCAGGGAAGTGACCACATTGCATAGCATGCTTGCATGATTCCATACCCCTAATGGCATATGCAGATCAGAGCCACCTTAATCTTCAGCTATAGGACCCAAAAGCCCTATCATGGGTTATGTCAACATTTTTTTCCTCTGTAGAATGGTATAATTTTCATGTAATAGCTGAATCTAGATTGAGGCTTCTCATACCAAGTGAAGAGGTATTCTCATTCCAAGTTTAATGAAGCCCTGCATCTGTTGACTACCTGACATGAACACAGTTGAGGCTTTAGGTCCACAGCACTGGAACAACCTTGAATACTTTCCGTGTTTCATAACATAACAAAAAGGAAAACATCGCTCCCATTTATAAGTGATGGAGGATCCAGGGAACTACAGGCCAGTAAGCTTCACCTTTGTGCTTGGTAACACCATAGAACAGATCCTCCTAGAAGACATGTTAAGGCACACATGGCACAAGCAGGTTATCTGAGACAGCCAGCACAGCTTCAGCAAGGGAAGGTCATCCCTGACTAGACTAGCAGCCTTCTGTAAGTGATGCCATCAGTGGACAAAGGGAAGGCAACTGATGACATGGTTCCCCACCACATCCTCATCCCTAAAATTGAGAAATACAGATTTTAAGGGTGGACTATTGATGGATAAGGAATTGGTTAGAAAGTCATAGACAGAGGGTTATGGACAACAGCTCTACAGCCAGGTGAAGGCTGGTGATAAGTGATTTCCTTCAGCGGGCTGTCTTGGGACCAGTACTCCTTAATACCTTTAGCAATAACACTTTTACCACTGAGAGGGTGGTGAAGTGCTGGAACAGGTTGCCCAGACAGGTTGTGGATGCCCATCTCTGATGATCCTTGAGGTCCCTTCCAACCCAAGCCATTCTATAACACTGGATTGGTGAATGCCTGTATCTAAGGGTATTTAGTGTTAGGGGCAAAGCACTACCTTGCAGAAGAATATTACAGCAAGGCTGAAACATCAGTTCACTTACTATAGCAAAGTCTTTGCTTCTCAGAAATGAGATAATCCACACTCAAGGTCAAGAGTGACAAACATCTGAAGTGCATTTTCACTTTTATTTCAAAACTTTAGACAAGTTATTTTAGTATATAAATTTGATTTTTTTCCCTCTTACAGAATATAAAGATAATTCCCTCATTACTTCAGTATAAAGTGTTTCACAAGCTTGAAGACAATTGCATAAGTGTATCTCACACAGGGTTATCAGAAAGAAAGCAGTCTCTTAAAGAAGTTCAGACAAATGACTACCTCAGAAAGCATAGCAGTTTAGTCAAATACAAGTGAACATGTGACACTACAACTGTGCAAGTTCAAGTAAGGCCAAGTCAGTAAACATTGTTAAGTCATCGCAAATGAGTGGAAAGGTTTGTGAGACATTGCAAGAGGTGGATGGTCTCATAATATAGTACTCTTAAATCAGAGGGATTTAGCTAAAAGACAAGTGAGTTTTTTAATGCTATAAAGTATATGCAAAGACCAAGCAGTGTACTGATGTTAGTGGAGACTTTGTGCCTGTTTATCCTCAGCATGCTAAGACAAACTACAACCTCTTAAAAATCAAGCATAAGAACCAGTAATGTTTGGAAAGGTTTTCAGAATTCAAGTATGTCTTATTTTGGATGGTGTGTAGTTTTTGTCTATTACTTCATCTTGTAAGAACATATGAAGACAGCGCTCATTCTGTGCCAGTGGGTGGCCTGCAACCCTGGAGAAGAAAAAAAACAAGCATTAGTACTCGCAAATTGAGGCTGCTTACAACTTGCCATAGCAAGGGTTTTTATACCAACAACCTACGGGCTTGCTCTTCAGCACAGATCCACTTCCAGTTTACTGTGGATGTCTACAATGATGTCTGGCAGCAAGACTTGCCATTCTCCCCTGCATTAAGTTAGTCCACAGGAACTTTGAGTCACCTCAGATCAGTAAGAAGCATGTTATGTCATTCATTAACTGCAGTTGAGGGGGTACAATCAAAGCACCCATTCTAACATGAGAAAGTTAAGCCAAGTTAAGCTGATTTTATTGGTCTTGATGCCTTTGATACAGAATACCTCTCTAAAAACAGCTTAACGCATCAGTTCTCAGTCTGATTCCATTTACTTAGCCCAGACAGAGTAACAGTTAGTCCACCAGGGGGTGTGAAGGTCTTCTGCAGGCCCTGACACAACTTAAAGCAGCACCTTACCATGGCCGTATTTTCAGTATGCACAAGCAGCACTGATGCTCAACCAGAGAGTACTAGATATGGCCACTCTGTTAACTGAAGATGTCTTTAGATATGAAACATAGCAGAGAAAGTGAGCTTGTCTGTTCTAAAAGAGAACAATATCCCTACCATAGATTTTTGTTTCAGATATGAACTACACCAAGCCACTTCTTACTAGTAAAGGAGCTGAAATTGAATTACGTTACCATCTAATTCCAAGCTTAGATTGGAAAAGAACCACATCTTACCTAGTAGCCTCCTGCATAGGCAAAAAATCAGAATCCCTGAAATGTGATCACTTAATGAGTTTAAAAACTTAGAAGCGTTCCAGGAAAAACTGGATCCAGTTCAACCAACACAGGCCTCTCTCTTTAAAGGAGACAGTCCCTCTATCCACCATCTAACTCAGCTGCACCTACAAGTGCAGCATGCACCAACCCTACGGCTCCCATATCTGCTAGAACATCTGTTCTCAGTGGAAGATTATTCATAAAACTAAATCACAGTCAATTTCAGGGGCTCAGCATCAGTACTTTAAGGAACTTGCATGCACTTTCTCCATGTGTATCTAGCAGTGTTTATTCCTCCACAGAACTGATTAACTTGTCACCACTGGCCATTGAGGGTACCCCTTAACAAGCAAAGTTCTCCTACTCAGCACCAATAGACTGCATCGAGAATAGTCAAAGCCTATCAACCTTAACAGGTGCAAGTAAATAGGCAGCGGTCTAAAGCAAAACATAGAACAGCCTGGAGTAGCTAGTTAGGGTTTCTTACTCATATCTGACTAAACTGTTTGCCTTGAAGTTCAAAGAAAAATACAGGAAAAGAAAAACAATATATTCTTTCACACTCATCTAAAGGGTACAAATCAGTGGTTGAATTGCTAGATTAGATCTGATCTCATATCCAGCTCTTGGTTTCACATGAATACCTCACTTTGTACTGTTCCCCCCCCCCCCCCCCCCCCCAGTATTCTTCCCTAAGGTGACACACTTGCAAAGTTTTCATGCCTCCTTAAGTTAGGTTCAAGCAGAAAAGGCTTCTGCAGCACAGCTACACCTGCATCTGGCACTGTAAATAGTATCAATGGCTTTGCAAGCAAGCTGGCCCACTAGGGCAAACTCACACAAGCTCAGTGCTGCCTGAAACTTCTCAACAACAGTCACCTAAACATTCCTGAGTATCAAGAACTGGCAGTGGTGCACTATGACCTTCTCTGGATGCAGCAGTACCAGTTATCTTAGGCACTGAATAAAGATGAGCTTTGAGAATGCAGTAATGTAACCACATTATGTGAGATCCACTCTAGGCTAAGTTCACTAGCACAGAATATTTTGTAGAATCTTAAAAGCTGCTACGTGATTTAAAACTTTAATTGGCATAGGCAACTCAAGCAAATACAACCATTAGAATAGACTGATGAGCTGATCAGCCATTAGAATAGCTGAGTTCTGCCTGAAGAGTCTTTTTCCAGATGTACTCAAGTTTGCCACTACATCAATAACTACATTAACAGCCTGCTTCTATCTTTCAAGGAAGAGAAAATTCACTGAGAAGTTTCATACTGTCACAAGATCAGTGCATCACTGGCTGTAAGACTCAAAGTGATATCAGCAAATTGATCACTCCATTTCTATCAGCTATACTGAAAATGTTCTTCTTTGAGATGTTCTTCAGCTATTTGAGTTAAGCTGTTTCACTATCAGCTGCTTCTCCTCGTGCATGTTGATAAACTCAGTGCTAGTATGTACATTTCTTCCCAACTGGACAGTCCCACACCTGTATGAGTGAAAGTTGTACTCCACAGTTACAACTGTATCATACAGCCTTAGAAAAGGCATTTTACCTTAGCACAAGCACATCTGCCTTCATGTACTGTAAAAGCAAAACTGAACATGCAAGAAATCCATTCCACTTGTCTTCAAACAGGAAGTAACAGTTGGAAGCACTTTATCTGCTCAGAAACATTAGAAATACCTCCAAATTGAGCTAGCAAGCAACTACGTGAAGACTTAAATCCACACTTGTGGAAGTTTTAATTTCTAGTAAACTAGTCATTTGCTTGTGACTCCCCAAGCCACAGGCCTGAACTGATCAACAAGAACTGACTATAATCAGCTATATATGACCAGATTAAGATCTTGTTCAACTGAAAGATATCTCCTGCTCCCATTAAACAGCATTATTACAGAACAAGATTAAAATATTAGTGGAACGGACAAGCTCAAACCTTTTATGATGAAAAAGGTTCAGAACCAGATGGTATGAACAACACTGGTTTTAGAGATCAGACAAACTAGGTAATGACAGTATTCCCTCCTATCCAGCTATAACACCTCCTCTATGAAGAAAGGCTGAGGGAGCTGGCGTTGTTCAGCTTGGAGAAGATAAGGCTCTGGAGAAATGTCATTGTGGCCTTCCAGTATTTAAACAGAATTTATTAAAAAAACCCAACCTTTTACATATTGTAATAGTGATAGGACAAAAGGTAATGGCTTTAAACTAAAAGAGAGGAGATTTAGATTAGATGTTAGGTGGAAATTCCTAACTCAGATTGGGGAAGAGCTGCAAGAGGCTGCCCAGAGAAGCTGTGGATGCCCCATCTCTGAAAGCATTCAAAGCCAAGTTGGTTGAAGCCCTGGACAGTCCAATCCCATGGGATATATACCTGCCCACTGCAAGAAGGTTCGAACAAGATGGTCTCTTCCAACCCAAATCATTCTGCGATTTGGACTTACACTGTAAGAGATTAAAGTAGCTCCTCAAATCACTATGTGTTGAGTAGTTACTAGTGTCAGGTGGTGGAGTAAGAAAGAGGTCTTTGTTATTGATATATCTACTCACTGTTAGCAAGTCAGTGACAAAGTTCAAAGTGTCTATTTCAAACTATATATATATATATATACACACACACACACACACCTCAAGCACTTTTTTTTTTACATCTTCAGAAAGATTCTCATAATATTACAGAAAATATGCATAGTTACACAAGCTGATAATACCTCATATTTGCAACTAAAGTAAACCACTGCGAGCCTATTGTAAGTTTCATTGTTCACCTAGTACAGGATACCTTTTCAAAGTGAAAAAGTAGAACTATTTTGAATGCTATGATTTTAGTAGTAATTTGCATAAATTAGCTATAACACTAGCTAATTTATTCACTATATTCATTTTAGCTGTTCAGGTAAGCTTCAAGATATCCAAATCTAACACTGGATGAGCAATGTGAACGTGTCCTATTGTGAGATTATGGTCAAGTCTTAATTACTGAACCTAGTGTAGCTACCAAAACAGATTAGCAGCTATAATTCTATTTTACACAGCTCAGTTCTGAGTTTGTCTCCACATATCTAGACCCAATACTTACTTGTTTATGAATTGCTCAAGAGCTTGCTTCCTTTCCTCTATAAAGGAATCATCAAATATGCCATCATCTCCTCGGAAGGGGAGCTGACGAAGAAGAGCTTTTCCTGGTAAAGGTGGTACCACGACCTGAAACATTTAGAAATGTGTCCTAAGTGCAGCCTGTGAGCAAGTTTATACAACTCCTGTGCCATGTCTTCCTCTTAGAGGACCCAACTCATCATTCAGATCTCTAGTGAAAGAAAACAAGACTAGAGAAGAACAGTAATTGCCCATACCGATAAACTGAATTTAAGTTGATCAGCTCTAATTCAGTGCCATTAAACAGCCTAATAGCACTGTGTTAGTCTTTCAGCAAGCCTCAAATAATATACTTTTTGCTCTGGAATTTTTCAACTGCAGCATCAGCTTTATGATGCATCTATGCCTCATAAGATACAGATAACATCTCATTGTCAGTTCTCCCTATATGTACATGAAGACTTAGTTCATCTTTAAGTTTACCCACCTTGCTTTCTCTTTCTAGTTCATTCCTTAGCCATTCAAAGTCACTGTATCTTCTTCTGACTGTAGATTCTTTCAATTTGAAGATAGGGAGATTGGTCTGGAAATGAAATACAGCCCAATTAGATGAGTATGAAGCTTCGATGCATAAAAGCAACAAAAATCATCTTAAAGGCTAGCGCTGCTTTAGCAACAACACAACAGTATTGAGAAACACTCCATACAGAAATGCCGATAAAGCTCTTTGTATGCTGTATGACTAAGCTATATCTCAAAGTGCTCAACTGTGGGCCTTTGATATGTACAGCATTCTGTTAACTGCCATTTTGTCATACTGCCTAGGAGTAGATTTGCTCATCACTTGCGACGTTTCTAAGGTTGCACAGGTATCTGCTAGCCTTACTTTCTCAAAAGCTAAATTCCCAGTGTCAATATATGTACACTGAAGAGAGGTAGTCAGAATAAAAAAAGCCTTCTTTATCCACTCAGGCTCTTCTTAATGTGCTCAAGGTAGAGTTTCAGGTGCCAGCATACTGAATTAGCCAAGTTTCCTATGCTTTTCTGATACCTGAGGCAACAAGGTCTCCAATATCTTTAAAAGCAAAGCAAGCAAGTCCTACAGTCTTCATCAGATCCATTCAGGACAGATGAAGCTGAAGATCTGTCAGCACAAGCTGTCTAGTTTGGATAGCTCTAGGGAAGCCTACAAGGTTGAGATGCAACACAACATTCAGTGTAGCAAAACCACCAGATCTCAAAGTTAAACCAAGCAGCACTTCATGAGGCAGAACTCCTAGACATGTCAGCTCTCAATAGTGATGTCCGTGAGAAACATCAAATGCAAGTCAGGCTATAATGCTGCACGCCACCTTGTATAATGTGTGTATATTAATCCTGTTCGCTCCTGGGATGCACATTTATCCCACTGTTATCAAAACTATACCTAAAGAGCAGACATGAGGAACACTCTGCTAATGACGTTCCCAGAAAGTTCCAAGATCTTAACAACATTTACACTTCAAATAGTGATGGCAAACTATCAGTGTTACATAAAAGCTCGTGTAGGAGTAACGATCTGCTATAAGCAAGACCAAGAGTCCATAAATGCCATGCATAACCAGCAGTAACAGTGAAGATTGCTGGCAGATGGCATATTCACCAACTTTGTCTCATACATCTAGAAAGGAAGCTATCATGGAGTACTCTGATTATACAAAGTTTTCTTCTGCTGGGAGAAGCACAGGAGTTACTCTTAGCTAGTAACTTAAAGTGGGATGGATCAAACATCCCACTCAGTTTTTGGTCCCAGTTTGAGTGGATATCTCTGAACAATGTCATTTGTAGGCTGTCACACTTAGCTATCAAGTGACATTTTTGGCTATTCATGGTAGGCTTAACTACCAAACTACTTTTTCACACTGGGCAGGCCTATGACTACAGGCCATTGTACTATGGCCTGTCAATAATAAGCCTTTGGCTGTGACAGTTCAAAAGTAATTGAGAAGTTAGTTGGGTACTTTCACATGATGCTATTCAATCCACAATTCACAGATGAAGTACAAAACAGTATTTGTTATGAAATCTCATATGGCTGAATGTTTAAAAGTATTTAGGATCTCATTCCCAAGCAACTATTGTTCATTGTACTGACAGCTAATAATAGTCCTAAGTGCAATTTTATCATGTCAGAAGTCAGGCTTTATAAACACTCACCCCAGTAAGAATACTCTACTCAAGAGTGAATGTATCCAGGTCTCCAAGGGTGCATGAAGGAGATTCCCAGAAGTGAAGCAGTGGATTATTTTTCTCCAATTTCAGATACTGGCTTTTTAACCAAGTTCAGCCTCACACATTACAACATCAACTCTTTGTTAGTGTCTTGGACAGAAAGTCCTTTATAATATTTAACATCTAGGCTCTTATCTGCAGAAAATATCCCATTCTCCTATCAAATTACTTACAATAAGGATTACAACTGAATAATAGCAGATAAACACAAGTTCCCAGGTCTTCAGGAACTCTTTTCAAGCTTATAGGCATGAAAAGATAGGTCTAAAAAAGTTAAATCTCTGAACAACATATCAGGCTTTAAGGTACAATGTGGGGATAGAAGGGCCAATTAAGCTCATTTTACCTCCTGCATTCCCTTCTCACCTTTTAACACGCTAGTCAAGCTAGCAGGTTGGAGAAAGGAACAGTTATAGGGCTCACTTTCCCTCCTAGTTGAATAAGCTTCCCCAGTTTTGATCATCACTGAAACGTTCGAAGGTATATGCTAAAACATTAGCATTATATGAAGCGGCTTACAAGCCACAACTTGAAACTACACGCTAAAGGAAAAAGTGCATCCACTGCTCTTCAATCAGAATATGATCTCAGAACTACTGAGATCATCTTCTAAATATCATGTTTCTTGAAGTCTAAACTGCAGCAATTCTCCTACCTCCAGAAATTTTACTGTTCTTCAGTTATGCAGCTGGTAGAAAGGATCCATGTAAAAAAGCAATTTGAGAGTTCTCTTCTGCACTGCTTAGCCTACTTACATCTTAAGCACCTATTTTTAACTCAGGGTATATTCACACCTGAAGTACCTTCCTTCCCCATTGCAGGATTGTTACCCTATTTGAGAAGACCACTTCTTCCTTCAGTAAGAAGGGGTTTCTGCATGCTTCCACCCACCATGGAGAGATGGTCTTAATTACATAAACCAGTCAGTTGCTGAAGCATAGGCAACCATTGAGCCAGAGTTTTGTAGAAGACAACTCTAAGAACATCAACAGAAATTTCAATTCCTAACAGAAGGTCAGCACCAGAGCCATACAGTGTATTACAAAGTTATGCTCAGCTTTACAGTTCTTTGTTTAGCCACCAATGAGCCAGTGGCTATTCAGAACATTGTATTAGCTCTGCTTGCCTGCTAGAATGGGGATGAGAATAACGTACAAAACTTCAAGTCAGGCTAATTTCATTTTTATAAACACCTCCTCAATTTTTTAGCCTGCTGATCTGCAGAGTCTGTCATGAAACTCATGACAGAGTTTGGCACAGCCTTTGGATCAAAGCTCATCATAGCTCATCCAGCATAGTTACTGTAACAATTGTTTCTTCCACAGCATAACTGTCTCACTTTTATCAGAAACATTTTTCACAATTTTCCAGTCTCTTTAGTAGCTTGGATGCAAGTTATTAATCTGATTGGGCGCCATCAAATACACTACACAAGCTAGTCACTTATCAGAACTGCAGATAAATCGTTACTCCATGACCAGTAGAATAAGCACTGTCAGAACTGCTGCCAAGTTAAACTACTTTGTTAAAAATCTAAAGATAACAACCAAATCTTAAGTCACTCTTGCATTCCTCCACTCAGATGCCAAGCGAGTTTCCACAATCAAGTCATCTGACTGGTGTTTAACAAACTGACAGCAGAAAGCTGCAGCTGCCTACTAATACATTTTAGGGCAAAATCTGCATGTGCAGAGAAACTGTTTCAGCTATCTTTATGAGATCCAAACTACAAAGTCTAATTCCAAGCTCAGGAGAGTCACTTCAGAAGCAAATGACAATTCTGAGACTGCAGCTTGGATGACCATGGAATAGTCTTCTAGTTGCTACTGTGGTTAATTCCCATAATATACCCAGTTAGAAGTTTTTAAAATGGTGTACAGATGCAACTGAAGAGACTTGCACATGCAGAGTGCAAGTAAATGAGTACAAGCCAACACTATGCTTCAACTTCATATGCAGCAGTACTGCAATGTAGCCATTCTGGTATAGAAGTTAATTTAAATCCAGGAAGACAACGGAGGTGCTTTAGCATTATCAACTACTCTACTGTATCTACTAAATTTACTAAATGATTTGAGGAGAGTAGTTGATAATAAATCCAGATTAAATTAACTCACCCAGTCAGTAAATAGCCTCACAAATAGCCAGACTCGTCCCTACGAATTTATTGTCAAGTATAAATTCAACTAAATAGCATTTGGGCTCCTTCAAAGAGCATACTGACACTCCACAAGACTGACTCAGCACATCACCACAGCCCAGCCCACTTCTATGACTGCTGGAACTCCACAACTATAGTTAACAAGGGCAGCTTGAGGCAGATTTGATTCATTTTCTCATATGCCAATATTGCACTGATCAGCAGCATGGCATTGCTCATGTCTCCTGCTCTTAAACTGAGAATAAAGCCACACTGTTGCCATAGCACCTACTTTGATGCTGTCTTTTCAAGTAGGTTGTGGTAGCCTTGATACTACTCTATTTCCATTAAAATAGAATGAAAGAAAGCACTCAGCTCACTTGTGATAGAAGTTTGCGGCCTTGACTCTCAGAAGCTAAATTCAAGCTTCTTACCATCTCACCATACTAACTGCAATCTTTGTCAAGAAGCTACACTGCCAGCTACGTTTACAGGCAGCCAATGGCAGCTCCAGGGTATTACAGCAAGTAGCATTCAGGGTGGAGAAAAAGTATTACAGTTTTCTTAATGTGAGAGCCTACCATTCTTTATTACAAAACAACAGCCCCAGCAGCCCACCATTATTGCAGACACCTTGTCAGTGGTTTGTTTCCTTCCAGACTGGACATAAGCAGCAACCTGTCCACTTCCTACAATTATAAAAAGCAAGTATAAAAGCAAGCAGGCTCTAAACATCAGGTCACCACAGGTTTAAACTTTTTGCTGTGTACTTGACCAAATGCAAGCCTCTTTCCCTGCAGCAGAAGTGAATATATTAAGACTTATTTTCATAGATGCTTTCTAAAAAAAAATCAGTCATCTGATCAAAGCCAAATTCTACAACTTTCCTTTACGTCCACTTGGCATCCAGGCCTACTGTAGGTATCTTACACACCAAAAAGTTAGTAAAACACTGAAACAAATCTGACAATATCTATAAGCCTGGATTTAAAAACAATGCTGACTATATCAATCTCTGCAGATCTTCCCATTCTACAGTACTGAGACACAAAGCTGTAATAGTCTCCATCTTGAAGACTAAAGCAGTAGGATTCTAATAGTGAAGTAACCACGAACATTATCAGTCTCAACCACAGATAAAAGTTAACTTTTGACAACTGTCTTCATCCCAGAGCTGCTCTATGATAATTAGCATACATGTCTTTGAAGTTTTATTTGTTTGGGTTTTTTTTTGCCAAACAAGTTGTCATTACCTAGCAAAGTTCACCAATATCCTCAGCAACTAAACTAGGCTGTCAAGGTTAACAGGCTCAAAGCAGGATAAACCTTAAGGTTAGACTAGAAAACACAGATGGCTTCATGATGCTTCATGTTGTATCCCCAGCAGCCAAGACTAAAAACGGGCTCATTTTAAAGAGAACACATTCAGGCAAAGAATTAGTAAATCTAGGTACCAGAATCATTGAATCACCAAGGTTGGAAAAAGACCTCCAAGATCATCCAGTCCAACCATCCACCTATCACAAATATTTCCCACTAAAACCATGCCCTTCAGTACAACATCTAAATGTGTCTTGAACGCCTCCAGGGACGGTGACTCCATCACCTCCCTGGGCAGCTCGTTCCAGTGCCCAACTGCTCTTTCAGAGAAGTTTTTGCTGACATTCAACCTGAATCTCCCCTCTGTGGCCTTAATGTCTTTCTTTTAGTGAGAGGCTCAAAACTGGGCACAGTACTCAGCGTGTGGCCTCAGAGCTGATTACAGAAGGATTATTACTTCCCTACTCCTGCTGGCAACACTATTTCTGACATAAGCCAGGATGCCATTGGCATTCTTGCCCACAGGGACACACTGCTGGCTCATGTTTAGCCAGGCACTGACCAACACCCCCAGGTCCATTTCTTCCACAGTCTTCCAGCCACTCTGCCCAAAGCCTGCAGCATTGCCTGTGGTTGTTGTGACCAAAGTGCAGGACCCAGCACTTGGTCTTGTTGAACCTCATATCATTGGCCTCAGCCAAGCTATCCAGCCTGTCCAGATCACTCTAAAGGACCTTCGTACCCCCAGGTAGATTAAGACTTCTTTCCAACCTGGTGTCACCTGAAAACTTAATAAGGGTGCACTCAATGCACTCATCCAGGTCATTAATGAAGGTATTGAAAAGCTTAGGCTCCAATACTGACCACTGGGTAATACCACTTGTGTCTGGCTGCCAGCTGGATTTAACCCCATCCACCACCACTCTCTGAGCCTGGCCATCCAGCCAATTCTTTACTCAAATTGTGTACCCACCTAAGCCATGGGCTGCCAGCTTCTCCAGTAGAATACTATGGGAAACATGTCAAAGGCTTTGCTGAAGTCTAGACAGACTACTTCAACAGCCTTTCCCTCATCCACCAGGCAGGTCAACTGACATAAAAGGAGATCAGGTTGGTCAAGCAAGCTGGGACTGATCCCCCAGCTGTCCCACACATGCCACATGATTGCACTCAAGATGATCTGCTTCATAACCTTTCCTGGTATCAAGGTCAGGCTGATAGGCCTGTAGTTCCCCAGATCCTCCTTATGACCCTTCTTGTAGGTGGGAGTCATGCCAACAAGGCTTGAATCCTCTGGGACCTCTCCGGCTGATGAGGAACACTGACAGATGATGGAAAGCAGCCTGAATCTTGGGGGTTTATCCTGTTCCCCATCCCAGACTTCCAGGTCAGGGGGTAGAGTACCGTGAAGATAATTGGTCTGACTTCTATAGATATAAAGGAGTTGAGAATCCCAGCCTTTTTCTTATCCTCAGTGGTCATGTTCACCATATCCAGTAAAGTACAGTCTCCTTAGCCCTTCCCTTATTGTTAATTTATTTGTAAAAAAGTTTTTTATTCTCTTTTACCCCAATATCCAAGTTGAGTTCAAGCTGGGCTTTCTAATTTTCTCCCCGTATGTCCTAACAACCTCTTTGTACTCTTCCTGAGTTGCCTGTCCCTTCTTCCACACGAGGTATATTCTCTTTCTCCTGGAGCCTCAGGAAAAGCTTCCTGTTAATCCATGCCAGCCTTCTTCCACACTGGCTCATCTTGTCACACTGGGGATAGCCTGCTCCTGCACCTGTAAGACTTCTTGAGGAATGACCAGCCTTCAGGGCTGAATCCCAAGGGACCTTACCAGCATCTCCAACAGTTCAAAGTCCACCTTCCATAAGTTCAAGGTAACAGTTTTGTTGCCCCCCTCCTGACTTAACCAAGAAGAGGGCTTCTCCATCCTCACATCAAAAAGTTGCAACAGTAACCTAACATGGCCTTGTACTTACTGAAACGGTCTTCAGTAGAGCAATTGCAATACCAAGGGGGAAAAAAAAAATACAACACATTTCCTTTACAGTTCAAAGCCACAATTTATACTGTGCTATTTATTTCACCAGATGAAAAACAGAAGACCACTTACTGTTCTGAAGTTGACTTTTTTTTTTTTTGCAAGCCAGCTAAAAATAAAGATGCATAAAAAAAAACTCTGGCATCACATGCCTACCTGGATCACAGCCATCTGTCCTACAAAGATTAGACACTGTTCTGTTTGATTTGGTCTGTTCAGCACTGTATTAGAGTGCACTCAATACATGACAATCAAGGCCTGCATTGTATGAGCAGAAAGAAAAAGTGTCTAAGTCACTAGTTAAACTAATATACTAATAAGTGCTATTCAAAGACTTGGTTATTTTATTTACACAGTAACAGACATCAACATCAAGCTAGTCCAGTACCTTTGGACTAGGTCCCTGAGTTTAGTTTAAATTAAAAAATCAGCTGCTCAGAGCAAATGCATGGAATAGATCTGTAAATCCACTTTTCTTGCTTCAGAATTTTGTTGAAAACATGCCCATTCTTGGTCTCCTTAGTATTCTGGGGATTTCTTAGTTTTTCAGCTAATGCTCTGAATCATCGATCAAGAGAACTGTTAATGTTTGTAAATGCGTAGTACCTGGGCTACAGAACAAAGTTACCTGAATCGCTGCATTTTTATTCTTTGAAGTCTAAAAACGTTCACAATTAGTATCAGTATCTAGAACAGTATATTGAAAGAGTAATTAGCTAGCATTAAAGAAGTCTTGCAATGCGATACAAAATTTGCAGTGGCATGGAGAATTCATGCTGACTATGCATCCCTAAACATATCCACACTGAGTCAGTGTTTAGTCATTACCCCACCACAAGCTTCACAGGCCATAAAGCTGAATGACACTAAAGTGAATTATGAGTACCAACAGACTCTCTTCTTCCCTTGGCAGGAGAGGTCTACAACTTTAACCCCCGCTGAACTCAAGGACTGGAAATTTGCTATGGCTCAGGTACAAAACACATCAAAAACACATTTGCCAGCTCAAGAGTACCATATATGAGACACATGCTTTCTGTTCATTAATCATTCTGAATTGATTTGATAATGCAACTACTCAACTCAGACTACTACCAGTACTCTGGAATACAAATATAGTATCCCAATGAACAAAAAACCCCACATAGGTTTAAGACGACAAAAAAAATTTCAAAAGAAACTGAAGTATAGCAGTACTTTGATTTACTTCCCCAATCCTTTGAGACCAATACTATTCTTAACACCACATGCACTTCACAGCCTGTATTCATTTCCTTCCCCACATTTGGTCTACAAAGTCAAGTGTGTATGACATTCTGACAGTAAAGCTATGGAAACTACAACAGATAAAAAGAGCACAATAACTCTATTTGATAGAGAATATTCTCAGCTACAAAACATGATGTCAACAATCACCATTATCTATGTATTTTCACAAGCAATGTACAAAGCCTGCATCCCACTCCCAAAATCTGCAGTAGTGGATGTGATCCACTGTTTCACAGCTGGATATAATGGCATCATTGCTAGGAAAATTTCTCTACACAGTCCATCTGTCATCAGCCTGAACACATGGAAGTCAGAAGACACCAAATCTGGACTATACAGTGGGTGCGGTGGGTCAGTCCAGCCAAAAGACAGTGCACATCACTTCATCCAATGAGGGCGGTGTCTTCAACCAGTTATTTGGTCAGACAATTTGCACACTGTCACTCTAAGAGCTGCTGTCTCGACTCCAGCTCATAGTGGTAATACCATATCTTGTTTCTCACAATGTTGCACTCCAGGGAACTGTCACCTTTGGCTTTGTATTGGTTCAGTAGATCCTGGCAAACCTGCAGCGTGTTCTTTCTCTTACCGTGTGAGCATTTGTGGGACCCACCTGGCACAAACTTTTTGATATTCCAACATCACCACCATCACTTCCAACACACTGAAGCCAGTATTCAGCTCCTTACACAGTTCCCTGATTGTAATCTGCTGATTCACACAAATGTGCTGATCAAGACTCGTCGTTTTATGGTGCAACAGCTGTGCATGGTCATGTTGGAATATGGCTTGTCTTTCACACTGCTGCCATCACTGTTGAAAAGTACCACTCACCCCCTCACTGTGCTCACATTCACTGTTTGGTCTCCATCAATGTTCAGTAAGTGTCAATGAATGTCAAGGGCACCAGTTTTTCTGCACAGAGGAACTCAATGACACACCTTTGCTTCATAAATGCTTCCACATCAGACACCATTGTCAAATTGCCCCTCTGCTGCCACACACCAACAAAATTTAGCAGAACACTGACAGGAATGTTCAACCTCTATTGCCATACCCTCAACATCCACCTTTGATATCGTGGGCCAACACAATAAAATGGAAGGCATAACCTTTGGAGCAGCCATCGTATTTCGACAGGCCCACAGATGCCTTTGTGCAAAATATATAGAAAAGGTGACCACTGCCTTATGGAGAATTAGTTCCAGTTAAGTAATGCATGTCATTCCAGTCAAGTAATGCATATCTGGGAGCAAAGCAGCCACATGTTATTTTTCTACAAGGAATTGTGTTAATATATTTGGAAAAAATATGCATTAAGTCCCTGTGTATTTGTATACTTTGTTGTCCTCACCTCCTGTGGCACTGCTTTCATCACGGAAGTGTGATTCTGAAGTGTAAACAATTGCCGAGATCAAAGTCAGCTTGTAAAGCTTAAATCTTGTCTCCTTAAAGGATTTAGCTACTGAGGTTGCTGTACAGAACCCACTTGAGCATGGATGCTCCTGCTGACCCACTTACCAGGAATACCACTGCTCCCAATTGCAGTATAAGTCAGGTAATACCCGGAACTGGATTAGACTGAAGATATGCTCTAAGGGGGTAATACGTCATTTGTTCTAGATTTGTTTCATGGAACTCAGAAAAAGTTCTAGCTTACAGTCCATAAGTAGTAACTTATGCTTTGGTGAAGCATGCTGACATGTATAAGCCTGAAAAGGTACAATAAACAAAAAAAATATGTCTAGGGATAGCTTTTGCCCTCTGAGAGAAGGTGCTCTTCCCCACAAATAGGATTCAATTGAAAAGCCAGTAAAGACTCCTGAGAAACTGCACATGGCATGCAAGTATATTTCCACTTAGAACTTAACTGTTAAATCACATTTCTCCTTAAGGGGCAAGGGCAATAAACTAGCTTGCTGTTTGGCTTAACAGGCAATCTTGTTGCTTTTATCAGTTTTAATCATTGCACAAGGGCTAAGTCATCTAGACTCCTTTAGATGACTAATTTACCAAGTTGTACTTACCTAGAAAACATATTTGGAGCTTCATGCCCTAACCACATTATTCTCCTTTTTAGCTTACCCTAAGCCTGCACACAAAGGATACCTCAGAATAGTATAAACTCACTGCCTAATGCTGCTGCTGACAGAAAGCAAATTCTCAAGTACCCTGTCAAGAACATTACCCACTCAAATTTGCTATTTTAGTAATGCACTTAAGTGACAAGATGGTGTTTTCCATCATTTACCAATACTTAACAAGATATCTGATTTTATTGTCATGATGCTGCTCCAGTAGTGTAGTTCCATATTGCCACATTGTGTGCCTTACTGGTTGCTGCAGTGAAAAGCTTTCCATCATCACCTAATCCAGTTCGCTGAGAAAAGAATGTCACTTAATGCAAGCACAGGGTCAAGACGACAATACTTTGGCCAATTCCACCCAGCAGCTTTTACTGAAAGCTTTCAATATCTATGTGAGCATCTCTTTAAATGCTAAGAAAACAAAAACCCTACACGTAACTGATCACTTGTCAAGCTGCTGCTTTGGAACCACTACATAAAACTTGCACTTGCAGTACACACAGGAAAGTTTAACTGCCTGTCCACATAACACATTTACCACAACAGTAACCTGCACAGAGAGGTAAGCTACAAAAAGCTATTCAAAAAGCTTTTCCAGTAGTATATTGCTAAGCAGCGTAAGCACATTTGGGTTCCCTGTTCAGCTTTTCAAGCCTGATATCCACCAGAAGCTGAAGACTACAGTGAAATGAGAAAACATGAAGTCGATCCACGTGCTGCCTTCCAAACAGCAGATATGCTTCAGCTGCAATTCTAGCAGAAAGCTTTCCAATACAGGTGATGGCAAAAATCTGCAATGCTTCACGTAAGTACCTTTAGCAAACATTAATTATCAGACATCAGTTCAAAAGTTCACTAGCAAGCTCAGTCTTCCTAAAAGTTACAGTTTGAGATCCAGACAAAGCAATAAAGATAGAATTGCCCTCAAACCAGGTTTGAAGGCACCATATAACAATGACACAAGACTAATTGCTTCTACACAAAAGTGGCTCTCAGCATCTTCTGTGACAATGTTTCTGCCTTTGCATGATATCTGCACATGATAAAGCTGTCCAATAGCTTCTACCAGAATTTTCTAGGTGTTTAGTCATTCATTTCTGCACCACTTCACATGTTAGTGTTGGTGACAGTCTAAAACAAAGCCTTCCCGATACAACACAGGTAAGTCAATTCATCTTCTCAGGTTTGTTCTGCTGACACAACTAGCACCGCTGGGGGAAGCTAGGAACATCAGCTACTATTTTCTGTGACCACAACTAGATGCCAAACCACAGAGACTAGTTAGTGGCCCCTGTCTGTAATGCTCAACAAGCAGACTATAGTACAAGATCTACCTTTTAGAAATGCAATACTGGAGTAATTCAAGTTCAAACTACTTTCATGCTGAAATTTTCATATTAGCAATATAGTTTGTGTCCATCTGAGAAAAAAAATTGATGGACACAAGTTTAGACAGCAAACATCATTCTGCATGACTTGCAGTACCTGCTCTGTAGCTCTTCAGCATACAGAAGCATAAAACTCACCTTTACAGTCCATGATACCTATCAGGATACACATCAAGGACACAATGTGTACAATAACACACAACTGGAAAGGGAATAATCACTAATCACGTACTACAAGAGATAGTTTTGTATGCATACGCATGCAGATGCATACAAGGGAGGTGAAGGAAGAAGTGTTTACACAGTAACTGGATTAGTAGGAAAAACAGAAGGTCACTGTATCATTACAGAGGACATTTGTTAAGGTCACTTCTAGCTCATCGCTACAACAGCAATTCAGGATATTCCACCCTAAATAGGCTACTTTAACCCATCTGCAACCCAGAAACCTGGCCTTCTGTTTTCCTTTAACCTGAAGGAGTTCAGTTGGATTTTTATTTTTTAATCCCAGGCAACTCCATGTAATTCTCAAGGACATACCAAGGCTATGACTGTTCTTTTGCATTATATTCTGCTTTCTGCTAAGAGAGTGGCTGAGCTCCTGATAATGACAGCATAACGTAACATAAGGCAGCTAGTTCCAATTTGTCCTCACACAGAGGCCAAACTTAAGCTACAGTTCCATTTCAGCTTATTCTTCCTGCCATACAGGTGAATCCTGAAGTTTTATAATACCTACTAGAGCACGACAATTTAGCAGCACTAAAATTAAAGCAGCATCCTCTCTAGTAGCTTTAGATCTCAGTTGATTTTGCATTCCTAAGCAAAATTACGCTAGGCTGAAAACACAGACCTTTAGTACCTGAAGATACAGGGTTTTAGTTTCATCTGAAGACTTTTAATGGCCAAGAAGGCAGATGTCAGCTTAAGCCTCCTATGCCAAGAAGGCACGTACACTTCGTGGTAATCACTAAAAGCAGAACTTATACTGCAGAGCCTGAGTGCACGTGCAAGAGATCAGTGAGGTCTCTACTGCAGGCAGTTGTTATTGAGCAGCTTCAATGACAACAGCTACAGGACTCAATCACAAACTACAGAGAAAGGTCAAATTGCAGGAGGCTGTCTTTCCCAACCCAACTTATTCCCAGCAGTATAGACTGCAAGAGCATCCCGCCTCAGGTCCCTGCTAGCCACAGGCAATGAGTGTCCTGCATATACTGTGTTTTTCCATCCACTCCTCCAACATCCTGTTTACAAAAACAAACATCAGGAATGGGGAGCACAGAAGTAACTGCACACAGCTTTTCCTCCCTTCTCTCATATACTCAAGGAGAAAGGTAGATTTAACCTAGCCTGCCTACTAGGCTTGTTTACACACTCTCTATAGCATGTTGAGAGCACTGGAATCCTGAACGTGAACTCCTTTCTCCAGGTAGACCCACCCACATTACACCCCCTCAGCTGATAGCTCACCCTCTTCTGGTGACATTACAAGTCACACAATAGCACGTCCTAGAGCAGTATTTCAGCCCAGCAGCAGCGCACCTCGCAACGCTCGTTCCCGGTTATCTCGAGAGGGCCGTGCTGCGGGAGCAGCCGCCGCTTTATCAGCCCCCAGTCCAGCGGCGGGGCCTCCCGTCCCGCCGAGGGAGGAGCCCACCGCCCCTGGGCCCTCGGCCCGGGCCCCGGCGGCCGCCACCAGCCCGGCCGAGCCCAGAAAGCAGCCTCGGGCCGCAGGGCGTCCCGCTTCGGCCTCACGCTGCCGTGCGAGGCGCCAGGGCCCCGGGAGGGCCGGGCTGCGCCCTCACCTTGACGCGGATCTCGTAGGTGGTGAAGCGGCCGCGGCCCACTCCCACGGTCTGCGGGTTGCCCACGTCGATCTCTAGGAAGTTGCTGGGAGGCCCGTAGGCGTCGTTCAGGTTCTGCGGCTTGCTGATCAGCCGCCGGGTGTCCGCGATCGTCTCAGCCATAGCGGAGCGGACGCCTTCCTCCCTCCCCCTCCGATGACCGGCAGGACGCGACCAAGCTCCCTAACGCGGCCGCCCTCCGCCGCCCGCCCTCTTATCGCCCCGCGGCCAGCTGACTGCCCGGCAACGCGCGCCCACGCCGCCGCCAGCGGATGCGCCCGCCGCCCGCGCGCAAGGCAGGCTGGGAGCTGTAGTCCATATCCGTAGCACCTCTCGCTGCGCCCCGCGAGGCCGCCCGCCTTCCGAACTACAAGTCCCGGCGTGCGCGGGGAATGCGTGGCGCCGCTCTTAGAGAGCTTGAGTCCTCGGGCCCGTCCGTGGCTAGGGGTTTTTAAACCAAAGGGAGGTTAGCGATTACGGCAAAAATAATACTTTACTCTGAGCTGGAACTTCTTACCAGCGAATCTAAGCACTGTGCGTAGGGATGGGGAATCCAAGATAGGTTATGTTAGCCAGGAGCATAGGCAAGGTGAAGCATTACGCCTGGCCAGCAGTCCTGTCTTGCTGTGGGGGCTGTGAGGGAGTTCTGGAGGTGTTTATAAATGTGTGGGCAACATTAAGAAATGGGCAGTGGGCCTGTGGTTATGGGCTGATTTGAATTAGCAGGTGACACCTCAGCAACATACGCACAATTATTTTGTTTTTCAGGTGGCAAATGGAGGACTACAGAGACACTTGACAAGGCAGTTTTCATAATTAAAGTACAAGAATAAGAAAGAATCCTTGTGACAGCATTGCCGATAGGTGTGGACAAAGCTGTCTGCACTAAGATGAAGGAAAAATATTCTGATGTTTTCATTCCAGAAAGCAAAATGTCAGCAGCCAGCCTGGGTGGGCCATACCAGGTGCCAGACAGGGGCCAGAGGGATCCCAGCAAAGGCCCTGCCTTGAAAATGGAGCCTGGAGGATGGACAAGGCCGTAAGGAAAGTGACAGTGTTGTCTGCAGCAGCCTTAAGGCTTTTAGCAATGGCAAATCCTTTTTTTTTTTTCAGATGATATGCACTTAGTAGCAGTATAGCCAACTAGCTCAGATTTGATAGCTTACAGAGCTAAGAGTTTGTTAACATTTCATTGATAAAGGATAAGAAGGGAAAATTGTGTTCCCAGAAATTAAGTAAATGGGAGGCTAGGACCTTGAAGAAAGGTAAACAGGGGAGAAAAGAATGAGAGGGAGAAGTGTGGCCTTCTCTGCGAAGATATAAGGCCATTGCTGCTTCTGTACCTGACTCAAATACCCAGCTCAACCATTGGCAAAAGAAGTGGAAAGCTTCACCAAGGACTTCAGGGAACGGTAATTCCATCACCCCATTGCTAATATTTCTAAATGACTCTGTCATCTTAGAGATTTTTATCGTCTTCCAGAGTTTTTATTTAGTATCTGCTAACAGTATCCCTGCAATGAGAAAATGCATATTTCATTTTCCTTCATTATGAAAGAGTTCTGGTAGCACTCAACTACTAGCTAGGTAGAATGAGACTGTAGAAAAACTAGTTGTTATTTTTTTTCTAAGAATTTGTGTCTAGGCAATAGGCAAAATGGGAGGTTGCCCACAAATCGCATTCAAGAGACTCAAATTTCACATGCAGAGAGTTTGGATGACAGTTGTCTAGAATAAAAAGGTAATTAAGAAGCTGAAATGAACCCAAGTTACAAAAATAGCCCATCCACAGAACAAGAATGCTGTAGGTGTTTAGCTTGGTAACTTTTCTCTGGATTTCCTGCTCATCACTCCTCCAGTATAATTCTTGTCCTTACTAGTGTACCTTCCTTATTCTTTCTTACTGCTAATAGCTGCTAACTACTCACTTTATAATTATAAACAGAAATTAAGCTGACAGGATTTTACAATGTAACAGTGAAAGAAAGCCTTATTTGAATTACATGAGTTATTAAAGTGGTCTTGCAACCAAGGCAAGAAAATCTCATGCATTCTACTGAGATACACTTCTGCATACACTTTTGTTTGTTACACAACTTACGCAACCACATCTGACTGACATGAACATAAGACAGAGCACTGCTATTATCTTAAGTATATATTAAGTAATATATTGCCTGACTGGTTTTATTATCCATTCAAGATAAAAAAGAAGTGCCTAATATTGCACATTTGGGAAGATGGGGAGCGTATGATGAATGATGAATAGAATTTGTTCTTACGCTGAGTAAATACTAGTAACAATGAGCCTTAACTGGTTTTTCTCACAGCATACCATCCTAGCAATGCTATTCTCTCTGCTTTTCCTAACAGAGATAACTGGTGCTGGGGAGCCATAGAGAGGCAAGCAAAACGGAGTGAATGTTTTAGTGAACATGTGTCAAATAGTATTGGTGAGTATGGGGGCTACAGCCATTCAATAATGTCTCCCATCTCTGCTGTTGCTGTTTTTTCCATTATCTCAGCTGGGAATCAGATTCTCTGTACTGGAAGATGAAGGGGAAGATGCTTCAAAACTAGACCCTCCTTGCATATGCGAAAGGACATATGCCACGCTGGCTGGCTGATGCTGCAGAGAGAAGGGAATGAAGGTGGGGGAAAATTAGAGTCCTTTGAGTCTGCTTGTTTCCTTCCAACCCTCGGAGAGTGTGTTTATTCTGAATTATGGATCATATTTTTTGTGAACCATGGAACTCTGGAGTTACACTGTCTGTAGTTACACTACCTGCTTGCTGTGGTGGTTCATCTGTCAGGATGGAAAAGGTGAACCATACATTCAGAAAGAATGTTTTAATTATATTCCTGGTGTGAACTGTGGGCCAAATTTCAAATCTAGAGGGAGAGAGGTCAGCTGTGTTTGTAGGTCCAAAGATTACGTGCAAGAAATCAAGCATTTAGACAAACAACCAAGAGATCAGGAATTCATGGATTTGTTGCCGCACAGTTATTTATTCAGCTAAGATTTTCTTGCATAACTTCAAGTAGTGTTATGAATACTAGAGTTTCCTGGCATGTACCCACAGAAGTAAGTATTAATGTGTGATTAATTCTTAAGTTTAGTATAGCGATACCTCTCAAGTAGTTATTTGTTTTTAAAAGAAAAAAAAAATTACATTTAACTGGGTAGGAAACCAAATCTCTCCATTACCGGGGCCTTGTTCCCCAGCCTTGTGACAAGCTCCCAAGTTAATACATTTTAGTCACCACAGGCATATTTTGTCAAAACTTCTGAAGAATGCTGACCCAGGATAAGCTGAAGAAGAAAAACCGACGTAAGGCATTGAACTAATTGTGCAATGCTTTATATGGAAAACTGACTTCCTGATGCCAGCGTTAGTAGGTGGTTCTTTCAAGCATGGTGTTTAGCGATCTACATTTGGTTCTTCCAGATATAAATATTTTGCATATAAATATAACTTGTTTTATCCACGTATATTAACTATTGTATTCAATGCCACTTCTCTCTTTTTACCTAATATTTTTCAACACAGATGATGCTCATATATACTTTTAGATTTCTTATTGCTTAAAATGTCATCCACCAGCTCATAGGTATTTACTTTGTGAACTCTTGTTCTAGAGAACCTAGCTGGAAAGTTGTGCAATGAGCTTCTAACATAGGGAGCTTAGTGAGCTGACTGAAATGCAAGCCGTAAACAGACGGATGTGTAAAAATAGCTTTAAGTCCATAAGTTTGGGAACATTTTTGCAGCTTCAAGAATCTTAGATTTGATAAGCAACATAAACTATCCATTGCATATTTGATTATTTCTGAATAGGTAAAGCTAAAATCAAGTTTACCTCAGAGTGTTCTGTCATAACTCTAGGAAAATGGCATTTGATGCAAACTTGTGTTAACAAAAACAAACCACAAAATCCATTTTTCTAGAGTAGGGTGAATGACCGCTCTTACATCAAAAGTACATATATATATTGGAGCCAAAGATGTTTCCCATGATGGAAACATCCTGGAGCCTTGCAGGCAGGTAGACCCTGCCCTCCTTCTGAAGGAACTCAGAGGAGGTTTGGAAAAGATGCAAAGATCTTTGGGCACAAACATCCCTGTGGGTTCAACACACTTGATTTTCCAGAGGAGTGAATTTTGTAACTCCAGAGGCTAGTGGGGGACTTCAGAGGGATTTTATCATGCCCCCTGTTTGTACTCCTATTTAAGACCACCTATTATTTCAGTTAGCTTGCAAACTAATAATGCTGCTAAGTTAAGCATCAATCTAATTCCATCATCTTTATAACTTTATTTTTCTGGAGGCAAGAAAAGAGATAAATACAGTGAATGAAGTGTATGGATGTCCTACAGAATGGATCTGTATCTGTTACAAGACATTAACCATGACAATCTACAGATTATCCAATTCTTGTTATTTTAGGTCAACAACAAAATGTGACTTTGCCAAATGCAGATTCAGTTCCTGGGGTGTTCAATACAGTGACACATATCACGGCATTTCAGAATTTGCTGTGTACAGAAGCACCGCAAAAAGTTTTTTCACTTAGGTAGAGAATAACAGAAAAAACCCAAATGGGAAGTTTTTCTATACTGTCTTGGATGACAAGGTTAAGCAGAGAATCTGTTAACACACACACACACAAAAAAAAAAAAAAACAGTGACAATTTAAATAAATCAGATGTTTTTGCTGAAGATTATGCTGTCATTTTCTCCAATTATTCTTGACATTTCACCCAATCGTATTGTGATCTGAGTTAATAATGGAAGAAAAAGAACGGCTCTCGTTGCCTTGTTTATTCTTTGTTCTCAAGGAGATAAGCTGTTTATAAGGATATTTGTTATTTAAATCACTTTTACTGAAGTTGTTTGTTTCCTTGTTTGAGATTCTAAAAATATTGCAACAATTGTGATGCATCTTTGAAACGCCTATTCACTTCACTATGATTTGTACTGAAATTCATTCCTAAATGGGCACAGGTGTTGATAGCTAGAATGAGTCAAAACCAATAAGTGCTCAATAAAGGGAAGATGAAAGAAAATGCACTGAGAACAGCTCTTTTAAGATGTGATAAACTGGCATTTTAGTTCACCGCTTAATTAGATACGTAGCGTTGAAGATGTGCCTGGTGCAACTGCGTAGTTTAAAACAGTTGAAGATAGAATTATGGAATCATAGAATCGTTAAGGTTGGAAAAGGCTAGTAAGATCATCTAGATCAGCCCATCCCCACCATGCGCAGTAACCATGTCTCTCAGTGCCGTGTGTTCCTTGGATGCCTCTAGGGACAGTGGCTCCAACGTGCTAGAAAATAACTTCAAGTACCATTAATATTTTCAAGATCATAAATCTTATTTTTAAAAAATCAGTAATACGGTTCAGTAGAATCTACTATTGTAGATTATGTTTGCAATCAGTTCTGCAGGGCCTTGATGTGATAGTTTGCTCCCTTCTTACATAAGAAGCCCTGTTGGATGGTGTTTTATGATGACTTGTTCACTTGCTCATGTTGCT
Organism: Gallus gallus; assembly: GCF_016699485.2. Taxonomy (NCBI): domain Eukaryota; kingdom Metazoa; phylum Chordata; class Aves; order Galliformes; family Phasianidae; genus Gallus; species Gallus gallus. Next base: position 67,151,715 of record NC_052534.1, on the reverse strand, counting down.
CAGAAATTTAACTCTAGAATATGTGATAGGAACCCTGATATTGAATAGCCAAAAATCACTTAAAGCATTCTCTTCATGCTTTTACTGTGAGCAACATCTGTTGAGGCCCCATCCTGACATATGGGTGCATTTATGACAGGAACGGAGTGGCAACCAGCCGGCAGGTAAATGGTAGGGTTATTGGCTCCTGACTGCCAGTGCCCTTTCACTGGAATCTACATTTGTCTGTTTGTTCACTGCATTGTGCCTTTCTGTCAAGTTGTCTGGCAAACTGAAGCCGGTGGCTGCAGCGGTGCCACTCGTCCCCTGAGGTGCACTCTGAGGCACCACAGCCGGTGCCAGTCCCAGCGCCCGCACCCCGGGACTCCATTTCCCAGCTCGCCCCGCGCCCTCCGCCGTGGAGGCCGCGCCGGGAAGATGGCGGCGCCCGTGTCGCCCTTGGTTACTGCGCGCTGCCTGCTGCGGGCATCGGCGCGGCGTGTTGTCCGTCTGCTGCCGGCACGGGCCCTGCCGAGAGGTCAGTGCCGGCAATCCCGAGCCGTACCCAAGGGAGGGCGAGCCCGGGAGCGCGGTGTCCTGGAGGGGGGAGCCGGGCGGGCGCGCCTTCGCCGGAGAGGGGGCACGGTAGTGCCAGACTCCGCCACGGGGCTGCCGGCGGAGATCCGTGCCGGCCCTGTGCGGGGGGAGAAGGCGGCCGCTGCGCCTCGCTGGCCCTGCGAGGCTCTGCCGCGTCCTCCGGTTCTCCGCGGCCTGCCGCCTGTGCCCGGCCCGGGGCCTGCGGTAGGATCAGCCGGCCCTGTGACTTCCCGGCCAGCCTGGACTGCGGCTCTGCCTGACTGCTCGCTTGTCTCGTTAACTCTTCCGCAGAAGGGTCCTCTCATCTGTCACAGCAGCTGAGCTTTCACTCGTAGCCTGATAAAGTCAGCATAGTACATAAATTCTTAGGAAAGCGGGTTTTGATAGCTTGAGGCTTAGGGTAGAAGCTGAGGTCATTTCTCTTTCGTGAGAGCTCTTCCGGAGCAGTGAATACGGCCACAGGCTGCCAGAATTCAGGGAGTGTTGGAACAGTGCCCTCAGACATAGGGTGTGGATTTTGGGTGGTCCTGTGTGGAGCCCGGAGCTGGACGGAGTGATCCCTGTGGGTCATCGGGGCCAAATAAGCATTCACATACACGTGTTGTACTGTGACAGTACAATACTTGCATCCTAAGGCAAATAGACTGAGAAGAGATGTGCTGATTAAATGAGTGTTACAGTTAGTACAGTGGTTGTGGTTTTATTTAGTTGTGATACTGCTTCAAACCTTTACATTTGTGTCCTTTTTTAAGTCAGAGCCAGGCTGGTGACTTTATCTGCCTTTTTCTTTTTGGCTTCCATATTAAAAGGAAAGGTGGTCACTCCACTTATTGTTTGAGGTCATCCGCAGGGATAGGCAGTGATCACTGAATTGATTTATAATCCTGATCTTATAATCAGTGCTTTCTTTTTTGTGTGATCTGCCTGCTGCACCTTTATGCCTCTTAAAAGACTTCAGGATTAATACCTGTGAACAATTTCCCTGATAAACTTTCCTGTCATTCCTACTTTCACCTCTAGCTGAGGTTGTTAAATGGGCTGTGCATGGAAATAGGACAAGAAATCTAATTTTCCTCCTAATGTCATGGGCACCTTTGGAAAAATCAGAGTTTTTGTTCTACTGTAACACTCATATTCTCTAGAAGTTTACATACAGAGTATATATTCATATAATGAATGGACTGTAAGAAGGCTATAAATATGGTTTGAGTGATTCATATAAGTTTCTTCTCCTCCAAGGAGACAAAGATGAACGGACAGTCTAAGACCTTGTATCTTAGCTGCAATTTGCCTTTTCTGATCTGAACAGTTTGTAAAAGTTGTTTTCTGTTACATCTTGCTGCCAACCCCCAAATTCTGGTGTTTGTGAAAAGCTCTTAAGATGGAATGAAGTCTGTAAAGCAGCAAATAAATGGATGTGCTTCCTGCATTGGCACTGGCTTAGCCAATGCTATTCCAGCTTCTTGATGGCAGCCGTCTGCAGAGGTGACAGCTGGGTGATCTCTGGGTTCTGGACTTTGGTGCACCTGTAGAACCAAATGGTCACCCATGGTGAGTTTGGTTTAGGTGCAGTTCTCAACTGCTGGGAGTATTTTCTGTCTTGAAGGCAAAGAGTGATTAACCACTAGAGGAAGTTATTATAGGAAGTGGTTGATTCCCCATCTCTTATACCTTTGCAATGCACTTTCCTCAGAATATGTAGTCAATCACAATTCACAGGCATATTTCAGAGTTAATTAGGTGAATACTGCTGTTCCTAATACTTAAAAGATTCGTTGTTGTCCTTAATCTCCATGCAGGAAAAGTATTTGTGATCATTCTCATGGTGGAGTGACTTGAAGCATATATTCAGAACAAAGGTTAAATGCATTTTAAATCCATTCGAGGATTTGTTTCCTCCTTGATTAACTTGGAAAATTAATAATGCACATTTACAGGAGTACTGTATATGGCTGACAGTCCATGAAGTGAATGCTGTTATCTGAAGCTTGATCTACGTTTTGCAATAAAAGGAGCTAGGTTCCATTTCTTTGACCTTTGCTTCTTTAGCTGGATATTATGTATCTTTTTAATGTTTTTCCTCCTCAGATTTTTTCCATATTTCTTTCCATTGAAGGTTCACAGTTCTAATCAGATGTTTTAAAGATGCTTTGTTCTGTAGCAGGAAAGGATTCTGCAGATCAAATGTGAATTAATCTGTGGAAGTACAACACTTTCTCAGTAATGAATAATCATTTTAAACACGAGGTCTTCTCTGCATAACTTTGAATTTATTAATCTATGAGTTTTCAAGGAGTTGGTTTCTACGCTCATAGAAATATGGAAAAAATGACATTCATGGCAGGGAAGCCCATGTTCTTTTGTAGGTTCAAATTACGTGATTACATACAACTAAGGGGGGGGGAAGGGTTGCCAGGGTGAGTGATGTTTTTCTCAGCGACCCTTCTGACCTGCCAACCTCCTGGCTTCTGTCAAGACCGGTTTATGACAGGCCACAATCCAGCTTCCATTTCAGATTGTCTTCTTACATAAATAACTCTAGTGCCTGCCTCAGCTGTGAGCTTTGCTTTCAGAAGCTCCTCTTATTTCTCCAAGATTTCTCTCCCTCTCTCTTTTTGTTTTGTTTTGTTTTTGTGTGTGTATCACAGTAGGTTTTTGTTGCAGCTAGGTCTGTGATGCTTGGATAGGCAGGCAGAAAGGCAAATGCAAGCACCTAACTTTGCGGCTTGGAGGAAAATGGGATTGCCCTAATGCTTAAGTTTCAGAAACAGGAATTTAACAGAAAGTTGCAACCTACTGGCAATTCTTAAATAGTAGTGAATGTTAGGCAAAACATGATAAACTCCAATGCTGTCATGTACCCTGGGAGTGGGAAAGGTTATGCATCATGTCTCTAGTTTTACACTGGTTTATGTAAAACTGAGTAATGCATTGATGTTGGGCTTTTGTATAGTCTTACCTAGATACACAAAGTTCTTTTTCTCTGTGACACTTGAATGTTTCAGAAGGAAACTAATATAAGCAAGCAATGGTTTGTATAACATGAAGATGTGAAACAGGAAGAGAGAAAAATGAGTTTTTGCAATACAGAGAAGGCTGCAGGACTAGCATTAATGCACTGATTTATGCGTGGGCAGTTCTTTTCTAACAGTTTCCTTGATATAAAACTACATAAGGAAATTGTCTGGTACTCCTCTGCTATGTATTAAGATTCTAAAAACTCCTTTTCTTTATCTGTTCAGGAATAGATTACTCTAGAAGCTGTAGCGTTGTGAATGATTTTTGCAGTCTGCTCCACAATGCAGGTGAGAATGGAAGACTCGCTTGTTTGTCTCTCAGTATAGTTTATCACTCGAGTAGCTGTCTTCTGTTGACTTCTCTTTAAAACTCATACATGCTTTATGTTCTTTTTAGGGTCTATGACTTTGCTTTACAGCAACACGTTTGAATTTATCCCTTACCAGTGACTGTGTGTCTCCTGGTACTCCTCACCATATTTAAATCTTGGCATTCAGTATTAGGAGAACAGAGAGCAATTTGGCCCACAACACCCTCTGTCATCACTTGCATAGTCTTCATCTCTGTCATCTGTTGATGACGTACTGTTTTATTCCCACTTTATTTCCACTTACGGTCAGCTGTGAGTACATGTAATCTGACACAGAAGGCATGCATGTGAGCAGCCCTGCTGGTGTCCCTTGTCCATGGCCAGAAAGGTAATGAGCTACAAACCCCTTCTTATCCCTAAACCAGTTTTTATTTTTTTCTCCCAATCTCATGGTAAGCAGTAGGAACTACAGACTTTGTAGGTATAGCAGGGTAAGGCCGGACCCTCACATCAAGCCTCTCAGAGCCATTGAGCTGTACATGTTGTGAAGGCAGTCAGTAGTTTGGTGGTGCGAACCACAGGACTGAGGCTGAGTTTATGTAGGAGTAAATATTTGGAAAAAATAAGATGAAGGTGAACTTTGAGAGATCATCTATCTGTCTCTGTTCCCATTATCTCCTTCTATGTGAATGCAGATCGGGTATTACTGACCCGTTACTGATAGATTTTCATCAAGATTACTCTTAAAATTCTCTTTTCATCAGTTAACCCATTTCACTGCCTTAGGTAGATTTACAGTCTTTTCCTTATCTCCAAATGAGAAAAGGGCTCCAAGAAAGCTGTGTGATTTTCTTTAGCCTTCTATAAAGATTTTATTGAAATTTTTGCAATAATGGATGTTGAACTCAACTCTCTGGGTGATCTTTTTTGCTGGGGATGAGCTAATTACTTTTAATTCATGGCAGTAACTCAGGTCCTTCGGGGCAGGGGAATTTGGTATAATTATTGGCTACAGATGTAAGTACTGGCTGCCTTGCTTTGGAGAAACTGATGTGTTTTCAGTTATTTCATTTTATAACCATATCCATTTTTTTTTTTAAATAAAAAATTCAAGATTTTCTTGTGCTCTACGAGCCTTCTTACAACATCTCTGTGGTTTTTGACCCATGATGTAACAAATACTAATTCACGCATTTTTCAAGGCTATGTTGTGTTCATACCTTTTATGAAATATGACATGAAAATCAAAGTGTATTCTAGGACAGAGCGTATCACAATTGAGTAGAACAGGATTACTTAATAGAATGGCCTGGGTTGAAAGGAACCACAATGATAATTGAGTTTCAACCCTCCTGCTGTGTGCAGGGTCGCCAACCACTAGACAAGGCTGGCCGGATCCAGCCTGGCTTTGAATGCCTCCAGGGATGGGGCATCCACAACCTAAACTTCATGTGTGCTTATGCTCTTTGTATTTCTGTGTGCGCACACATACATTCTAGGATTCTGTGATTCTAAGATTCAATACCTCAGAATAGTTTCTTCTTTCCTTTCTCTCTCCCCAGTAGTGTTATGATGATGTTTCACTGCCACTCTGTAATCCAGCATAGCCTTGGATTGTTTTCTGCAGAGTTGCTCTTTAGATGGTCAGTGTCCATCTCTGAAGTTCAGTTAGCTATTCCCCCTAAGAATAATGCCTTGTTGCATTATGTTCTATTTGGTGTACTCTGCCTTGCCTTCCAGAGCATTGGCAGCACCCCCCTCACGGTCTTACCTGCAAGCCCATTCCATGAAGTTCGCTTTGCCCTCCACAGGTCACGGGTGGAAATTCTGAATTGCACCAAGTTGAGCTTCTGAGCCCTCCATGAAATTCTATTGGAAACATGCATGTAGCTTAACTGTAGTAGTTATTCATTACCTACAGTTTTTTCTCATTTATTTTGTACTTGCTCAAAAGTAACGTCACTTGCACCAAGCTTTCCTCCTTTATATATAGAGAGCACTTTGTGACCCGATGACAGAATGATTGCTGCGATTAAGAACATTTTTCCTCTTTCTACCAAATGTATTACATGGTCAGCGGGGAAGACTTGTTGCTCTCATGCTGTTCCTGAGGAGTTGGTGTTGCCTCTCATTCATCATGATTTATCTTAAGTGTATTCTAAAAATAAATAAATGAATAATCAAGACCTGCTTGCACTAATTCCAGTATTTTTTTGTGTGCTTTAAAACTGTGTTGACTGTGTTCTTTTTAATCTAAACAGAATTCCTTGGCATGGTCCTGTCTCTAGGTAGAAGATAAAGCCAGCAAAGTGAACTGTAGAATTGCAGGGTTTCACAGCTACTGTGTTGCTTACTGTGGTCTTTCACTCTTTAAACTTGCTTACAAAACTCCTGTTTTGGTCTCCTGTTTGTTGTCTTTTAAATTGTTTCTTTCAGCATGCCTTTTTCTAAATGATTCATCTGTGCAGAAAAAAAATGCTCTCTGTCAGGGATTTTAAATGATTTTAGCCCACTTTGCAACAGGTAGGTCAACACTTTCTTTCCAACAGCTCGTTCAATCTTGTCAACTTCCCAGCTGAGTGTTGTGTGTATGTGCCTTTTATTAATAAAAGTGTTAAAACATACTACTAAATGTATTTTGTAGTTAGTAGTGGATTAATGAAAAACAAAGGTATAACACACTTGTACGGCTGTCTAGGTAAGTAATGTGTATCAGTCTTTGCATGAACTGCTAACGATGTGCTATGTTTATGATTTTAAGAGAACACTTTTCAAAACATCTCTATTAATAGTCTGTTTTCTATTTTACAGCATATGCAAGTCAGGCAGCAGATGAAAAGGTGGTTCTTGGTACACTTACGGATGCTAATTCTAGAGCCTTACTGGTTTGCGATGGACCTTTAGAACATTATGACTTTCTGATTAAGCAAGAAGAGCTGAGGAACGATGAACAGCAAAGAAGAGTTGTGCAGCACCTGCAAAAATTGCATGAGAGTCTTAAAGGCTACAGCATCAGCTCACAAAATTTTCTCTCAAAGGTGAGATTGATGATGATAAATATATTTTTAGAATTTATATTTTCTCACGAGAATGTGCTTAAAATATATCAATTTCTATCATTAACCTAGTCTTATTTTTGCAGCTGGATCTTTATAGCTAAATTTTTCTTTGTGTTTGGATCTGCACCTCGATTGCATTTTTGGAGGTTTCTTTTCAAAGCATTAATAAAAAATGAGGCTCAAACCTGTTGTACAGTACGTAGCAACCTTACTGACTTCTAAGGGCCTGCTGTTGCAGTTCAGTAACTTTTCCCTGAAGATTTTGGCACAGTATTTTCCAGAGCAACTGTGGCAGTACTTTTCACATCTTGTTCTCATGCTGTTATTTTCATGCTCTTGCTCTTGTGACCTTGCACCTGCAAATTCTGATAGCGGCGTTCTCATGGGAAGTGGCTAGAACTGGTGTGAGAATGTCTTATCTTCCCTTGCTTTCCATGTCTCTTGTTTTGTAGACTTTAGTTTATATACCAGTAAACCAAACATAGTGCACAGCAAGGTATGCAAGTTCTTAAATCCTAGATAAATATTAGTCAGTAATATATGTGCTCAGAAGCAGAATGACTAGTGAATGTGCAACTTCTGTACCAGATCAGTGTATTTCAGTCAGCACAAAGTCGTAACTGGGGATGGGGGACACAACTGGGAATTTGAGTGACTCTGATTTGGAAAAAAGTATCTTACTGGGAAAAAGCATATTAAAATACTCATTGCCATCATCATAATCTTCACTTTCCAGGCTTCTTGCACTGGGGAGACATCTCCCATGTCAACATCTTTGCTGTTTGTTTTTTTTTTCCCAGCCAGTCACTGAGAGTTTTCCCTTTTTTTTTCTCTCTATTGTACTACTTTTTCTTTTTTTTTTTCTTTTTTTCAGTAGGAATACATTGACTGTAACAGCTAAAGTTATGTCATCAACTACAGACCCTGTTAATATATCTGTCAGCCTCTCTCAGCATCTCTTATACAACGCACATCATCTCATGGGCATAGAATGATATGACTAACTATTGGACTGTATGTAGTTAGTAAACTGTATGCTTGCCATTGCAACCCCAAATTCTCCAATTACATGGCACAGTACTGTATTTTGTTTGCATGATAACCCTACATGAGGTAGCATGAGATCAGAGAAACCAAAACCTACAGGGCACAAGTACCTGTAAATGACATGCTCTACCCTTTGGGCACCAAACCACAAATTACCACTCCAAGGCTCTTGCAAATTGTGTTAGCTTCAAGGAATGAAAAAAAGCAGCAAACAGAATATTGCAGTGAGAGCAAGTACTGTGCAAATGAAAGTATGTGTTTCAAATAGCAAGGTACAGAGCCTTGGGTCTCAGTACTCACCAGTCTGCCTTCAATTTGCCTTGAATGTTTTTAATTCGTACTTATAGCTGTATGTCACGTATCTGCTAATTATGTTTGACTGGGAATTCTACAAATGTCTTCCCACCTCCTGACAAAAGGCAGCAGACTGGATACCTAGGAAGGAGCTCTTTTTTTGTTGTTGATATACAGTGGGAAGAAAACTGAATGAGAGAAATTTCCAAAGAGCAGAAGTCAAAAACTCTGGAAAGAAAAGCATGAGAATGGTGAAGAACAGGGAGCAAAGTGCTGAGGCAACATTGATCCTAGAGATTGATGCCTTGTCCCTGGAGACATTCAAGGTCAGGCTGGGCCAGGCTCTGAGCAACCCAATCTAGCTGTAGATGTTCCTGCTCACTGAAGGTGAGTTGGACTAGATGACCTTTAAGGTTCCTTTCTGACTCAAATGATTTTATGATTCTTTGAAAGGAATGATTCTTTGGAAGTTCTGTTCTGAAAAACGTTAATAAAACTTTGAGCAGGGAGTTTGACCATACAGTCTCCTGAGTTTCCTTCCAATATAAATCATTCTATAATTTTAACTTAAATATGGCAGTTGGAGCCCAGTAGTTGTTTGGAGAGTAGTTTTGCCTTCTCCAACCAGTAGATTAGTTAATCTCACTGCGCACCTTTTTACTTAGCCAACTGGTCAAAAGAAGTGATTCTCTCACTATATTTAGCATTGGTGCAGTCTCACCTTGAATATTGTGTGCAGTTCAGGCCCCCTCAATGTAAAAAGGATGTTAAGGTTCTTAAAAGCATCCAGAGAAGGGCAGCATGGCTGGAAGATGTGCCCTATGAGCAGAAGCTGACAGTTCAGTTGTCTCATCTGGAGAAGACTGAGAGGCAACCTCATTGCTCTCTGCTGGAGAGCATTCCCCTCTGAGAAGGAGAAGAGGGAGTTGCTGGTCTCCACTTCCTGGTACTGATGGCAGGATGGGAATGGTACAAAGCTGTGCCAGGGAGGGCTCAGAGTGGGTGTTAGGAAACATTATTTACTGTCAGGGTGGTCAAGCACTGAATCAGGCTTCTGTTATGGATACCCTGTGCCTCTGTTCATGAGGCATTTGGATAATGCTTTCAATAACACGCTTTAGCTTTTGGTTTGCCTTGGAGTGGTCAGGCTGTTGAATTTGATGATCTTTCTGGAAAAAAAATTCAAAAGTGATTATTGCTTATCTTTGTTATTCAAAGCAATCTTGTGGCTTACCCAAAAGATAAGCTGTTTTTCTGTGAGTGTAAGATCAGGCTGGATTGCTAAACCTATTCTGCTGGCCTGGCATAGGCAAAGTATTTCCATAAGCATAATCTAACAGGCTAGAGATTGGCATTCGAAGGGTACTTAATGTATAAAGTTGCTCTTTACCAACACTGTATAGCATGAACTGTAAAAGAGGAAATTGCTTAATAGAAAACCAGTTAGTTATTTGGCTTGCTCCTATGTAATCTTTTGGGCATAAAGCCAAACTTTTATTCATTTTCATTGTGTAGAAAAGATGTGATGAAAGTTTTGATCTTGCTGTCTAACCTGAGGATCAGTAGGCTAGCATTCTCATCTTTTCTGGTTAACTGCTTTGAAAGTCTAGATAGTCTTTTCTAAAAGCTCTGCCTTTGAGAATAACTTTGAGAGCTGACTTATGTTAACTGGAGTGTCCTGAATCATAGTGGTTAAGAGCAGATGCCTTGTAATGATTTTGTAGATCAACTGCTATGTGGGTTTGTTGTTTACCTTTTTTTTGATTGGGAAGCATGAATAGTGAAGAAAGTGTCTACTGCAGACAACAAAATAATACTAATCTTATTCTAATTAGGAGATTGTAATGCTACTTTATCCCTGTATAGCAGAGCTGATCACAATAAAGCCACCTAACTGACTCTCTCCTAAAAGAAAAAATTCAAATACCATTGTTTTAGGGTGTGAACGTGGGCTTCCTCTAATTCTAAAGGAATCTTTTGAGTGTTTCAGTTCCACTATTTAATTTTAAACTTCTAAAGTTTAAGTTTAAAGCTCTGTGATACTGGTAAGTAATGTCATCTTCAGTGAGATGCAGCTGTAGAATTACTTGTTAATGTGACAAGTGGTAGTAGAGAGGTTTTTCTTCTAGAACTTGGTACCTGTGTGGAAGACTTCAGAAGTTTAAGAACCAGATTAAGCAATGTGGTGCTGTAGATTGGAACCCTAGGAAAGGAGGAAAACAGTGAGTTTTGTGTAATTCTGTTAAAGGCTTATAGCTTGCATAAATATATTAAATCACAATTTGTGATGGAGAAGTAGTAATGTCCTTGTTTCTCTTCTGGTATTTTTGAGGATGTTAGCTGTCAATTGGAGTGGTTCCTTTTAAAATAAAGTCTTAAGCCAAATAATGTGGTTTAAATTCTAGTTCAGGACAGGTTTTACTTCAGTAAAGTTGTAATCAACATCCTTAACAAAAGTTTTCGCCAGAGTGAGTTACAACAGAATAGTAGGTAAAATCATAGACAACAAGCACTGTATCGGTTGTAGGCAGTGATACCATGTGCTTTTCATATGTCTGCATCTGTTGAGGAATTTAAGCAAGCATTGGCACTCTACTCTTGTGAAGACCTCGTGCATTGTAGCTTTGCATGCTACAATACACTAGATCTTAGTCAAAAGGAAAGCCAAGGCACAGATGGAAGTGAAAAATAACAAGAAAGGATTCCGCAAGTACATAGGTCAGAAGAGACAGGCAAAGGATAGTATACCCCCTCTGATAAAGAGAAGGGAAAACTGGCTTCAACAGACATGGGGAAGGCTGAGGTACTCGACAAGTTCATTGTCTCTGTCTTCACTGGCTATAAGGTTTCCCAGGCTTCTCATGTCCCTGAACTTTAAGGAGAGGGTTGGAGGAGCAAAATCCCTCTGTTAGAGCAGAGCAAGTTAGAAATCAGGTCATGAGAATGTATGTGTACAAGTCTATGGGACCAGATGATGTGCATCCCACAGTCCTGAAGGCACTGGCTGATGTTGTCTAGCTACTCTCCATTGTACTTGAAAAGTCATGGCTGTCAGGCAAAGTCTCCAGTGACTGGAAACAAGGAAACATCACTCCCATTTTTAACAGAGGGAGAAAGGAAAACCAGTGGAACTACAGGCTGGTGAGCCTCACTTCTGTGCCTGAGATCATGGAGCAGATCCTCTTGGAAACTGTTAAGACATATGTGAGAAGAGGAGGTGATCTGAGACAGCCAGTGTTGCTTCACCAAGGGCAGATAATGCATAACCAATCTGGTGGCCTTCTCTGACAGAGTGCTGGTATTGGTGGACAAAGGAAGGGCAACTGATGTTGTTTACCTGGACTTGTACAAGGCCTTTGACATGGTCCTACATCACATCCTCATCTCTGAATTGGAGAAATACAGATTTGAAGGCTGGACTATTCGATGAATAAAGAATTGGTTGGATGATCATAACCAGAAAGTTCTGGCCAACAGCTCTGTGTCCAGATGGACACTGGTGATGAGTGATTTCCCTCAGGGGATTGATTGCCCCTCTCTGGAGTACTGCATTCAGGCCTGTGGCTGCTGACATAAGAAAGACATGAAACTGTTGGAGTGGATCCAGGAGAGGGTCATGGAAATTATCAGAGGATTCTTCCTGCGAAGATTGATGGACTTATTTAGCTTGGAGAAGACTCTGGGGAGATCCAATTGCAGTCTTCCATAACTTGAGGGGACCTTGTAAACAGGAGGGAGACCGACTTTTACATGGGCAAGTAGTGATAAAGGGGAATGGCTTTAAACTTTTATGAAAGAGATGAGATTTAGATTAGATGTTGGGAGGAAATTCTTTACTCAGAAGGTGGTGAGGCACTGGCGCAGTTCCAGAGAAACTGTGGATGCCTCATGTGTGGAGGCATTGAAAGCCAGGCTGGATGGGGGCCTGGGCAGTCTAATCTGGTGAGTGGCAAACCTCCCTATGGTGAGAGAGTTGGAACTTGGCAGCCTTTAAGGTTTCTTCCAACCTAAGCCATTCCATGCTATAGGTGTTCAGTTTTTTAATAATACAAGGACTGGCATTGTTTTTACTTAGTATTTTTAACTTAATGGATTTTAAAAAAACACATTGATGTATTTTAAGTTGAAAAATTCTTGCAAATGAAAAAACTCTTTTATCAGTTACACATAGTAGCTTGACTTCTTGATTTTTTTTAGGTTACTTGAAAGTGATCAACCTACTTTTAGTATGGAATCTGCATTGAAAAGATTCTAGTGATGCACAGCATCTCAATCATTTTTCCTGGTTTTGGCATTGTAGAGAATGTGGTTAAGAGGTGAATGTGAAGAAAATGGGGAAAGAAAACAAAAAACAAGCAAGCAAACAAACAAACAAAAAAAAAACAGAGAGAGAGAAAGGAAAAAGAAAGAGAGATGGTAGGAAAATAGTTATTTCTCTTCTTTGGTCTGATACTCATTATCTTATTGCCTGTTACAGAAATGCAGAAGTCTCTTCAGAAGTGAGTTATTCCAGAACTAGAAACTTACTACATTTATAAATGATTAAAATAATGTCCGCTTTGATTGTAATTTTTTGTCACCTTTTATTCACTGAAAGTGCAGTAAAAGTAGGATTAAGGAACAAATACTGACATACAATAAAAGCATATCATTATTTACCTGAGGGACTTGCATCACCTGGTAGGCAAAACCTTTCTAAAATAAGCAGGTTTGGGAAAGAAAAATCCAACAGCCACTTCCTTTATGCTAACTAAACTACATATAAATTATTATACGTTTTTGGGCATCAGCTTAGAATGAATCTAAGGGGAAAAAGCAATTAATCTGTTGCTGCAAATCAAGTATGCTTCTGTTTTTCAGAATTATTACTCAAATTTGAACAATGACTTTGATCTTCAACTTGGTGAAAGCATGGCCTTGTATGCTGAGATATTTTGAGATCCTCTGAATTGAAGTTCAAGGCCATAAGAGTTTCCATAGATGTTTCAGATCTCTAGCTTTTCAAAATAATACCAATTGGGGCATCTTAAGAGTTGTTGAGTTGCTGTGCTAATGACTTGAAATAAGCTCAATTATAAGTGAGGTCATGTTTTGAAAAGAGGTATGAACAATAGTAAATGCCATCCGAGACCTTGAAAATGTCTTCAGATACAACAGCAACCAAAAAAGAGGTCTGAAGGAGTAGGAGAAAGAGGCAGTTAGCGTTTTGTCTTTTGTTTTTTGTTTTTAAAGGAAGTGCTGTCTGGGTACTTCTCTCTTGAATTTTGTGTATTTTAATTAACCATCTTAATACATGGATTTTCACCTCAAAGTTTGCTAAATTGGTGCATGAATATTCCCAGGAAATGGGTTATTTTCTTTTGGTGTGTGAGGCAGGCTGTATGGGAGAAGATGGGAAGATGTTGCAGTCTGTTAAATGCACTGAAGAAAGAATAGAATCTTTAGGGAGAAGGAGATATTTTAATGAATATAAATCCTGAAATGAAATAGGATACTGATTGTTTAAAGTGAAGTTTGAATGAAGGTAAATGTGACATGATAGGATCAAAGCAAGGCATTCTGTTTTGAAGCGGTAACTTATAACACATTTTGAAAGCAAAGAAGGAAATTCCATAAATCTGGGAATACTGTCCTTTTTTTCTTCCGTAACTGTAGATATTCTAGAGTATGAATAATTAAAAAAAAAAAAAAGTCAAAGCTAACTGATCCTCAAAAGGAAGAAAGGTTCCTATTGTAATCACGTTGTAATGGTAATGAAGCTCAGTGAAGCAATGAAGTTATGATTTCTTAGGTTACTGGAAGAAATGTTACAGGAATTAAGAAACCTGGAGGACTTGAGAGTATAGGCATGTTTGCGGGGATACACTTATTTAAAAGGATATGGCAGAGGACTAAAAACATACATTTAAAGATGTCTAAATTCTCCCCTTCAAGGTCAAATTCTCTGCATTCCTTGAAGTCTTGAGTTTTGTAGATGTTAAATGTAAGCATTAACGTTCTTACATCTTTTCACTCCTGCAAAAGCAAATTTGATGTCAAATAATTGAACATGGTTATTACTAAGACCTTGACGATACCTCACTCAGGACAATAGGGAAGTGTGAGGGGTGAGGAGAAGCACATGGACTTACTCTGTCTTCTACATCACCCACTCTTCTTCCTTCTCTATCTGAAATAAACAAATCTACTCTTAATTTAGCAGATCTGAGATCTCCGTCCTATTTGTTCTTTCACAGTGTGTGCTTCGATGGAGCCAAGATCAATTTACTGCTTTCTTCATTCCCACACATTGTTTGCTTTCTTACCTTCTTACTGTGTTCTCAAGTGAGCCAACACTGGACTTTTTTCTGGATTTTATCAGAAATCCTAGTGAAAGTTACTTTTCTGTGCTTCAGGAGGTGCATGAGAATCATTAACTGGAGGAGTGGGGAAAAAAAAGTAAATTATATGATCGTATGGGAGAACTTGAAACCTGTGGAAGTTTTGGTTTCAGTATTGGAAGTCTATATAACAGGTTTACATGTATATTGTACTGTATTTTTTAATGTATCAGAAAAGGTAAAGTTAATAGGAAGTCTAGAAGATAAATGTATTTTTTTACTTTACTCATATATATAAAATACGTATATATGTATTTATAGTTCATGTATGTATATAAATAAATATACATATAGAGATCCATATACCTATACATATATAAGTAGATACACATCTTTAGTATTCTACAATATCTGAAAGGCTTAAGAAGGAGAATACCCTAGGTGGCAATAGTGTCACTTCTATCAGACTTGAACGAAAGGCATTTTGCTTGAAAACAAAATACTTCCTACAGATGTCTTTTATTTGCTTGAAGAGGATTTACTTTTAGAGTTCAACTTCAGCAAATTTATTCAGAACTGCCACACTACCTCTTTTATGCTTCATTTTTTTAAGGACTGAGAGGACTGAGGCACGACTTAGCATCCGCCATCTTCTCAGAGAACTGGTTCTATTTTTCTGAATCAATTAGGAGTTGTTTTAGACTTTATTGAGCCCAAGCCATTCTTTTTATTTCCTTTAGTAAAACAAAACCAACAAAAAACGTTTTCTGTAACATTTTCTTGAAGTGGTAAATATTGGAGAAAGAATAAAACATACTTAAAAGTACAAATTTTAAGATCATTAAATGTAATTAATGAACATATTACAGTTTGCCAAAGGGTATGAAAATAGGCCTTATTACATGTTCTACTTGTATAATCTTTACGGAGACAAGTAAAGCACTAATGTATTTTCCCAGTTTTGTCATTCTTTGTAAATCTGCAAACCACGTTAATACCATCTTTTTAACTGTTAAAAACCTTGTTATTAATCTCAAAATTAAGAAATTCTTACAAATGTCTCTGACACAGAGTTTCTCCTTTCTTTGCTATATAACTTTGAGAATTAGTTTCAGTGAGTGCGAGCTCTTAGAAAGTGTACAAAGAAATACACATGTCAATTAAATTGTCTTGCAGAGCTTTAAAGGCACTAGCAAGTAGTTGCAGCCATGTGTACTAATGGAACTGATTCAGAACATCTGAAACCCTGTTCAGCCACAGACTGACGATACACATTTTTGTTTCTCTATTAATGCAGCTCTAAATTAAATCTGTAAGTGGATCTTATGTAAGAGCTATGCTTGTATATTTTCTGAATAAATACTGTAGAACTGAGACGTTATCCTTCTACTTCGTTCATACATTTTCTTCCACATTTAATTAGTGTTTTGCTACTGACTCCCTCATTTCTTTAAGATGGCATTGTATTTTGTAAAGCGCTTTGGATTCAAGTTCTTCAGCAATTACTCAGCTCCAAATGAGACCATAGGGTTGTAATTTTAATTTCCCTCAGTTTCTGAGTTCTGAGCTCGCATAGCTCAGAAAGTGGAACGCTTTAACGTAGCTTTATGCTCTTGTGTGATTATTTTTGTGGATATCGATTTGATGAGAATTCTTTAAGATGTACAATATTTTAGAAATAAGGAAGTGGCTGTGCAATATTGGAGTGGGGGAGGACAGTTTCAAATTGAAAGTATTCTTAAAAATACATATTTGAGTAAAACAGAGAAAGCCATCAGGTCTCATAACATATGTCTTGAGTTGCATTAAGAGATTAAAACTTCTTAACCAGTCTCAGTTTAAGATAAATTCACTTGTGAAAACGATCAGTAAAATGCATACTTGGAATATAAACTTGTACATATATGACACATTTTTTTTACTGTGCCTCTGTTGATTTTTAAGTATGTTTGAAACAGGTAACTCTGCAGTTAAGATTGAAAGTGGAGAGAAAGGAAGGGGACCTGGAATATTCACTGACTTTGTCATATGGCTTTTCTAAATTCTCATGGTTTAAACCTAAAGCAGAGCTGGTACATAGAACCTATGCCTGCGAGTACAATAGTACTGCTTAATTTTACATCATTTTTTTCTAGGTCTGTTTGTTCAAATGGCTTGATGAGAGTTTGTTTTAATCATGATGTATTGGGACACATTTAATAATTTTGTATGTGTTCTGGTTTAAAACAACGACAAAAAAAAACACATTACTATGATTTAGGATGGAAATATTCTCATGGTGATTAAAAAAAGAAAGTATGGGTATTTGCCTCCTTCCCTTTTTTTTTTGTTTTAATTCCTTCAAATACAACATTAGATAGTGTACTAATTCAGAGTTAATAGTTTATTCAAGGTTATACTTTGCTGGCTATTCCTATTCAGGTAGTTACGTGTAGCCACTTGATTAATTGATCACAGCTATGTGCTTGCTTTCATTATGCTCCATGTTTGTATTTATTATTCTCCTCTTGATTTGCAGCTCTTTGCAAAAAACAAACCTCCGAAAGGTCTTTATGTCTATGGAGATGTTGGTAAGTCTCAGCTGCATCAGTTTCAGTGAAATTTTGTCTAAATACATGTTTATTCACATTGTAAAGTATCTAAAAGCCTGAAATTTATGTAGTGTGATCACTTTAATGGGTATTCTGGGTTTATTTTTCTTCCGTATTATGATGTTAGTTCATAGAATCGAATCATAGAATGGCTTGGGTGGGAAGGGACCATAAAGTCCTCTGAACTCCAACTCCCTGTGGTGGGCAGGGTTACCCCCCTGCCCCCCAGATCAGGCTGCAGCAACTTGACCTTGAATCCCTCCAGGGATGCAGAGTTAGTTAATGCGATTAGAAGTTTGGAAGCTGTTGAATTGGACTGCTTTACCATGTATATTTTTTCCAATGTTACCCACTCTCTAATATTTAAGAATGGGGAGCCAGGAAGGGAATTTATGTATTATAATTGCAATACAGAATAAAACGGTACTCACTTTTCAAACTGAGGTAATAAGAATGTATTCTGGATGCAAATGGAGGCATTTTTGCAACCTTTCCACCAACCCTATATAGATCAAATTTTTACGTGGAAAAATAACAGTACAGTTGTTCTGAGTGTTTGAACATAAAACAGAGCCTTTCTTCCCAGTCTGGCCTTGTACTTATTCAGTGTACTTATTCAGTGGTTATTCAATAGTTTCATTAGTTAAAAGCTAATGAACAATCATTATTGTAATCAGTATGTAACTGTTCTTAAATTAACTGCCTGTTGGATGGGGTTTTTTTTTGTTTGTTATGTTTTTTTGAAGGCACAGGGAAGACAATGGTGATGGACATGTTCTATTCTCACTTGAAAGTAGAAAGGAAAAAGAGAGTCCATTTTCACGGCTTCATGCTGGATGTGCACCAGAGTAAGTGAAGATACTGATATTTACAAGATTTGTATGAAAAACTATTAACTATGAAAAAGCCTGACTCATTCTCATATGTATATTATACATCATACAGTGTAATTTTCTTGAAGTTTTTAAGCAAATGAAATGGCAACAAAAAAGGAGTTAGTTAGAAGACTTGGGCATTGTTTATTGTACCAGATTAGATGTGAATTGTACACTATTTCTCAAGTATCTTTTCAAATACTCTAATGTTCTGCATACCTGATTGTGTAGAAGACTGAATGTATATTTTGGATTAAATCCTTATCTAAATATTCTCCGGTTAATTACTTTGCTGCAATCTAAAGAAAGCACCTGCTGAAATAAAATAATAACGTACAAAGCATCATGGTGATATAGAAATAGAAAAAAAGGACAGATAAATATAAATGTGATATTGTGGTTTCCTTCACTGGATGATGATTCAGTGACAGTAAAGTTAGTGCTTCAGAGAAATGGACTAATTCTTCCAAGATCTGTGCAATACTTGCCAAGTTGTCACGTTCATTCATTACTGCTTGGCTCCATACTTCTTTTCACCTCAGTCTGGGAAGAGTTTAGTTTTTATGAAAAGCAAAACAGCTGTTGTTATGTTATGTTTGGGGTTTTAAAAGCTCTTAGTATTTGTTGATTTGTCGCTAAGGAATAGCTTGTGGTCCTTACACATCACAAGAAAGTTCAGTTGAGTGAAGAGACCACATGTGTATGGAGAATGAAAAGATAACTTAAATCACAGATAGTCCAAAATTTGCCTTCCCTTCCTCTCATTGTTCTGGGACATCCTTTCTGATGGAGTCAACTCATAGTGATAAATGTAGTCTTTCTGAAACCGGATTGTATGAACACAAGGCAAATGGTGCAGAAAGAATAGGAAATAATGAAAAAGTACAAAATATGGAATCATATGTAAAGTACTGTATTCATTAACAGAAAATGATCACAAAAATAAATGGTTAATGGAACTCTGTCGTGACAGAGGGAGAAGAAAAACTAATGAATTTGGGTAATGGCAGTGACTATAATAATAATGTACCGTATAACTCGTTAGCAAATAGCAGTTTGTTTCCTAAGGCACTGTTACAGACAAATCTGTAGCAATGAATTGATTGTGTAATTGCTGAAAAAGAGCATTGTGTTAACTGTTTTTTAACAGTTGTGTGTGAAGATAAATTTGATCTGTATAATTTGAATAACAACAACTGAATGAGGTATAAATGCCAACAAGAATGAGAAATGTTCTGGGTTGGCACACTTAGCAATACTATCAGCAGTTTTGGGAAAATAGAAGGAAGGTGATCTTAAGATTCAGAATTTTTTTTCTGACAGGATGAAAGTGGTGCTTTGTGCTGCATGAAATATAGGTATTGTAAAAGCTGCTGCTGTTTCTAGAATGTATGACTTTAAAATACCGCAAAATTGGTTATGCATAGTGAGACAATTTACAAATATTGTGACAGCAGCATTTTTCTTGGAAAGCTGTCATTGGAGTAAAGAAGCTCGGCCCTTTTGACTGCCCTTTTTCTCTGTCATCACTGGGTCACTGTTGAGACTTTCTGGTTCCGTTTCTTGTTTATTGCATTTTTAACAAAGCCACCTTCTTACTGTGGGACCTTGGTTTGCCAGATGTCTTTGCATAGGCAGATGGAATGTCGTCCATGACATATTAAAGTATGTATATAATAACCTTATTTGATATTTCAGTGTTACCTTGTTTACATTGTAAAATATAATTGCATTGCTTTGTCTGACTTCTTGTAACTAAGTGCATTCTAAGTTGCATTCTAAATTGCCAGGCCAGGCAATACACTGAGCTGTGCCATGGATTTGGAAACTGTAAGGGTTTTTCATATTCAGAAGATTAAGTCATCAAATGCCAAATTATGAAGTGAAACTGCAGCTAAGCTCATGAATTGGAGCAAGATAAAACTGTAATTTGTATCAGTTTTTAAGACAAAATATAAATGTTTGATATGGGTATTCAGGGGTTCATAGTTCTTTATTTTCCATATTTCTAAGCAAGAAAATATAAATCACAGAGTCTCTGTGGTTTTACTAGTTGCCTGGATATGGTCGCAAACTTAGTAGTTTTGCCCTCTCAGAGTTAGATGAAATTTGAAGTGCGTTTGTTTGTTTGTTTTTCCTGGCTTTGAGTCACCTTCTATTTGATAGCTAAATAGTTTTGTTTTCTATATTTTAGAAAAAGACATAAGAAATACTTTATTCACTTACGTTTTGTCTACTCAGGAATACATCGCCTTAAGCAGAGCTTGCCTAAAAGAAAGCCGGGATTTATGGCCAAATCATACGACCCAATTGCACCAGTAGCAGAGGAAATAAGTGAAGAAGCATGTCTCTTATGTTTTGATGAGTTTCAGGTAAGAAATCTGATATCACTCCTTGGTTTCAAGGGAAACTTCACAAAATTATTTTTAATCTACAACTGTGATACTTGTTCTTACTAATATGTTATTTGAATGACTGGCCAGAATTGAACTGGGGAAGTTCAAAAGCAGAGGGCATTTTTCACAATTTTGAAGGTGATGGGTTTTTTTGTTTGTTTGTTTGTTTTTCCTTAGGAGTTGGCTACCTAAGTGCCCCCTTACAGTCGTTTCAATTTGCCATGTAGTTAAGTGTTCGTGCTAGGGGGTAATTCAGAGTGTGGTGAGAGGCTTGTGAGTGCTTCAGGGCAGGAGCTGTCATCTTAAAATGAGTCTGTGCAGCACCCAGGCCAGCAGTGACATGATACAAGCTTGGGTGCCTGGTCTATGCTGTGTCTCACAGAGTGGAACAAAATGGTTTCACTGTCTTTAAGGATATGGAAGTAATATTTCAATTTCAGTCTGAATTTCTTCCTAGAGTTACTGGAGCCTCTGGCATATCAGTGTCAGGTTATGTTGGCATAATCTACTTTAAAGAAAATTTTATTGAATTAAATATGAAAAGGTAAAAATGAAGTGATAAAATTCATCTTTGCACAAACTCACTTGATTGTTTCATTCGTGTTATGTTGCTTGTGAATTCTGTTCTAAGGACACGTCACAGATTTAAGCATAGAGTTGCTTTATAATTTTTTCTAGAGAGAAGAGGTATATTTAGCAGCTCAATTCTCTCAATTCAGAAATCTCAGCTAGAAACTACAGGGGAAGATGAGAACAGGTCCATGTTGCTCAAATCACCAATAGTAAAAGAATAATCAATTAACTGTAAATTTCCTGCATTATACTCTTAATATGTAACTGAAATGGACAGAACAATTTTGATCTCCTAGGCAGTATGTATAGCATGTGCACTAAGAAAGACTTACGATCAGCTCCTGTGATGGGGATTTTTGCAGCCATTCAGTAGTTATTCCTGTTTTTGTTACTTCTGCATTGTGCAGCAAGGGATAATCCTTTAACCTGTGGTTTCAGAATGTGTGGAGTCACTGCAATCTCAGTTGAAAATGTTTGATAAAAAGTTGTATTTGAGTTATATTTTTGCAGGGTTTCAGCACGTTAAAAGAACACTTCTCAGTTATTAAATGTGTTTTGTTAGAGTATGTTCTCTGAAATATGTTAACTTTATCAGGAACTGATTCAAATCATTATGCCAAAGTTCATTGCCTGCCTCTCAGCTAAAGAGCAGCAGATTGTAGTTTTGTTTTGTTCTTTGCTTTTGACTTTGTTTGTAGTAAAATTTATAACAACCAAGCCTAAGAGGAAATGTAAATTCTAACCGCAATTCTCATGGACTTCCCTTAAAAAAAAAAAGTCAATTCTGAACAGTTCATTGGCATAGACACAGTTGGGCACGTCTGCCTATACCCATCAATACGTGTGGTATCTGGTGCTACCAGTTCAAGGAGGAGACAGGTGAGGAGAGATGTATAGTGAACACACCCTTCTATCCTCTTGCCAAAGACTCACTCATCTTTTCAAGTTGTGTGCTTGCACATGTGAATGACTTGTGAACTCATTCACAGATCGAATAGTGCATGGTTTCAATTTGAATTTTGATGGTGTATGTATTCATCTTCAGCTATTTAATATAGTGTTTTTTTTCCCTTATTCCCTTCAAATGCTGCTATGTGATCATCTAAGATGTGTTTTATCTAGCTGAGCTAGAACACTGGGCTTCCAAAACTCACTAAATGAAATAAAATACAGAGACAGTTGTGTTTACACTACGCAGAAGTGGGAAGATTGGGAGTGGGGTAGGGACAAGTGGGCTATTCTTGTGACATATCATTTGAAAGGTTTCACACAGGCATCTTTGCTAACAGTAGCACCACGTATTAAGTGTAAACACCTGCTTTTCTGTATAAATGCCCACTGCTTTCATATACTGTTATTCTGCATTTACATATTGTCTGTCATCTCGCTACAAGAGAGACTCTGGTGATTTTGTTTTCAAATTGTTTGTCTGCTCCCCCTGCTGACTTGGTCGGGGTACAGCAGCCACTTCAGCTGTAAAAATCACTTCGTGTTTTATCAGTGGATCACAGTTGGGAAAATAATAATAAAGAAATATATTTCAAAGTATATTTCTTGGACTTTGCATTCTTATGTGATATTTTTAATGAAACTAATTGTTCTTGATGCACTAATGGTCAGAATCCATAGATTTCTTGGCTGATCTTCTGTAGCATGAGATACTACTCATGCTCTGCCTACTGAAGAGGAGTCTCAGCATTCTGAGTGTGCAGAAGGCACTGAATTTGGAATGAGAAACCCTCTGCTTAAAAACTCCTCAAGTAGTGCAGTGGCTGGAAGAGCAGTTCACGGAGTGGCAAAATAAACATTGGTAGTCTAACTCACGACTTTCTCTGCTGATTCCTCCAGTGAAATCTGTCCATTATTTCCACTATAACTGATTCATTCATATTTAAAGAATTGCTAGATTAAAAAAAAACAAAACCCAAGCAAACAAATAAAAAAAAAATACAGCCAAAACCAACCAAACAAAAAAAGCTGGACAATAGATGATGTACTGTTCTGACTTGCAGGCAAAGCTGCTGTCTGTTTTGACCTGTGGGAGGTCAGGTTGGGTCTTTTGTTGGCAAAATGCTTGTGTGTTGAAGGAATTTCAGAAACACTGCCGAGATTGGTTTGATTGAGCACTCTGATTTGATAAAACTGAGGTTGCAAATTCCCCCTTGATGGGAGGCTGAAGCAAACCGGAAGTACTCTGAAGTACATCGTTGTTGCCTGGAGAAACCTCACACAGTTGCTTGACTAATTCACTTCAGGAGTATTTCAGTACTCCTTGAGGCTGATTTTTGTCTTCAGATGTATTGTTGGTTTTTCTTTTCTTTTTTTTTAACGTTAATTTGTGCAAACTCTCTGTGATAGAGCCAGGCCATTGGACATGGCATTAAGCTTCTGACCATTCTGAAGCTGGTGTAGCATCAGCATCCACCTGAGATACAGCCTCTCGGGTGGTTAAAACAGTGCTGCTTCTTACTGACCTTTATCATACCAGTGTGCTAGAAATGCTAGAGCCTTTTCTTTTAGCCATTCTAAAAACATGTCCTCACTTGAAAAACAACAGGAGACAAAAACCACAGAGAATGAATCCATTTGTAATTCTGATTTTCATGTTCCAAAATGCAGACATTGCCCACTATAACAAGACTAGTCATTGTTTAGTGATCAGGTAACTATACACCCGTAATCAGAAGCTCTGCTTTTGCCGTGTGACTGTAACCGGTGGCATTTAGTGTTGCTAATGAAAACAGAATCCATTCTCCTTGTTGTGCTGAATGGTCACAGTGTTAGTATTTATATACCATCAGTACCACTTGGACTTAAACCAAGCTACAGTTTAGGGAGTTCTTACTAACATAACCTGCAGACTATTAAAAGCCTCTAATAAAAATTAGGCTCTTATTTTTGTGCTAATACTAATTACTGGTAATGCATGCTTATGTTTATCATTCATTACGTGGAACTATACCAATCAGTGGATGACTGAGTCTTGAGCACTTACACATGTAAATTAACTCTTAGCAACGTGCTTTTTATATGTTTTTTAATTCATGTAAGTGAGCCGTAGTGG
The DNA here is from genome assembly GCF_016699485.2 of Gallus gallus. Lineage (NCBI taxonomy): Eukaryota > Metazoa > Chordata > Aves > Galliformes > Phasianidae > Gallus > Gallus gallus. The sequence goes on along the minus strand of NC_052534.1, from coordinate 67,127,592 downwards.
AAAGCAGCGCTGGGTCATAAAATTTATTTCTCTTAAATGTTAATGAAATGTCTCCATTCTCTCCATTACCAGGCACTCCTTAGTGCTGATTTGTAGCCTTTGCTTCTGTTCCACGTTGTAAGGAATGCTGGATATGGGGAAAAAAAAATGGAGAAATGACAGTGCTTTAGTTATTGTCAGCTAGTTCCTTTGCCTGGTAGAATTCTTCCCTTACTAAGCTCTATCTGTACAAAAAACCTTAAATTTGCATTCCAGTTCTCAAAATGGCTCTGGCTTTTTGACAGAGGTTAAGGAGTTTGGTTTTCTTTTGTAGTACAGTGAGAACACCAGAATTTAGCATCAAACAACAGTTCTCATTTATAAGAGAATTTTATTCATTGTTTTCTTTCATGCAAGCACTAACATTCTTCTCGTTACGTTTTCTAAAGGAAGTGTGCCTCACAGTGTTTTCTGAGCACAGGTTTGTTAAAAAAAATAATTTATAACATGGATTTTTAAAACTTGCATCAGAAAGCAAACCTAATAGCCAGGAAATTCATCTACCCCTAAAATGCATATATTGATTTCTTATATGCATTTGTTTTTTAAAGACAGAAGGGGAAATTCCTAAAGTCTAATACTTGGAAGAAATAAACTGTAGGTGGAAGCATGAACAGCTACATCAGATATATAGTACAACTGTGAATCACTGCGTGTTCCTAAAGCTTAGTGATCAGAGAGCTGCAAATCTGAGGAGCGTGCTACTGATCATATGAAACAGTTTGGTTTTGAAAAAGAGAAAAAAATCCATATTAATGCATTCCATAGAAATAAATAAAAGAAGTCTTTGGGAGAAGGAAACTGATATTTACTTACGTTTCCTTATGAACTCTATTGCTTCCAGTCTAGCTGTGAGAAACACAGCCTCAGTGTTTTTCTGTCTCTAATGTAGGATTACTTTGTTTTGCTTCTCAGATAGGTCTTTTAGAATTTGGGAGCGGGGATTAGGAAAAGTACCATACTGATCAGTCTTTCTGTAGCTTGCATTGCCATTGCAACGTTCATATCTGAACTGGCAAAAGCGTAGCAGTGCATCCATCTGTAATGAGTACGTTTGACTGCCAGCAGACTCCACCGCCTTTTTATTTCCCCAGAACTGGGGTGTGTGGTAAGTCAAAATGCAACAAGTGTCCATACAGCAATGAAGGAGAAGGCAGAAGAAACAAGAGCCGAAGGATAGTAAAGGTGATTTACTTACTAGGACCGCTGATTTCAGCTGCTGAACACCTGCAAAATATAGATTGCTGTTGTAACACTGTTATGTTTTTTCAATCTGTTTGGGCAAATTTATTCCTCTTTTTCGTTTGTGCAGAGTGGGTGCTGTTTGGCATGCCTTTTATTCCTTGATCCTGTAAAGCAATTGAGTTCAGCTAAACTTGGATATTTAAAGAAATTTTCCTTTACTGCTTATTGTTGAGGCTTCTTAATTTCAGTATCGCCTCTCCCAGCCCTTTTTATTTTTTGTCAGTGTTTTCTGCCTGAAGGTTAGAAGAGGCTGACTGTGCTGGAAGTGACTGCCGTGCCTTTTGATTATTCATGGACAGTAATAGAAGGCACTTAAAAAGAACAATGAAATTGCTTATTTTTGTGATGGGCCATCTGTTGAATTGTTTTTTGCAACAATCACACAATAGTATCTATGTCATATCATTCTATTTTCAACAGCAGCTGATTATGTATAGTTGGCTACTTGTCTTTATTTCCAAAGTCCCGTGACCATTTAAATTCACCTCTGCAAACCTTTGCCTCAAAGGTAATAGAAATGTAAAACAGCCGGTGTGTATTGTCTTTGTTTGCTGGTTTTTCTTTTTTCACGTTGTTTCCAATTGATTAGTCCTCTTAAATGTTTAGATCTGTCTTCTGTGTTTCCCACCTGTAGTTTTATAATAGAAGTTAACATGGAATCGTTTAGCAATTGGTAAAGATACGGTGGAGTTCTGTAATAAAAAAGCGGGCAAGTTTTGAAAGGCTGCGGTACATTCACTGCTTATTAATTATCCCTTTTATTTTTTCTCACCAAGCAATAATTAGAATCTTTCTCCATGGCTTTCACTAACGAGCATTTTTCCTAGCTATAAAGCCACTTGCAATTCTATTGCGGCAGAAGCTGAAAGCAAGACAAAACAAATGTGTTGTCTTCCGCAGGTCACCGACATTGCTGATGCCATGATTCTGAAGCAGCTTTTTGAAAACTTGTTCCAAAACGGAGTTGTCGTTGTGGCAACATCTAACAGGCCGCCAGAAGGTAAAAACAAACATGCTACTACTGTTAACCAGGTACAGTGAATCTCAGTATCTTACAAAACAATCCTGTAAGAGTGATAGAATATTCAGTACCAATGAGCTCACTAGCCTTCAAAAATCTGAGATACTCCAATTTGTCTCCTCCTTTTTGTTTTTTTTTTTTTTGTTGTTCTTAAGGAAGAAAGGTTTATCACTACCTCTTACTCCTTTCTTTTCTCGTGCCGAACTTCTTACCTCCTCTTCACCTTGTCTTTCTGTGGTTTTTGATTCTCTACACTCTATCCAAACCAGTGGGTGGAGGGTATTTAGGAATGGGGATGGGTGAAATATTGCTTCTGTTTGGGAGTTTCCAGTGCAGGAAAAGATCATACCCAGTGGAAGAGAGATGAAGTGAGACAGAGTTTGTCTACTAGTTTGTAGCTAGCAAACTGCAGACCTTCTACACCAGCTCAGGGGAGGAGCACACCCCTTTCTTAGGAAACCATTTTCACAGCTTAGTTTGAGGTCATTCGTTGGGAAGTACTTGGAGAGTTGTTTCCATTTCTAACAGTATTTTTAGAGTGTGACTAGATAGATCCTTCTAAAAGCCCTCAAATCTTCATGGGTTTTAATCAAGCAATAATTGTCTTTTTTTTTTTTAACATCATAGTGTAGCATATATAGTGTTTTGTTATAGCGAAGCATTAGTAGATAGCATAATGCATGATTTCTATGCAACTTTTATGACAGTTCAGATTAATAGCAAATGTTTGCAAAGCATACTAAAAGGTTACAGCATTAACTAAGTACCACTTAATTTTTCTACCCAAATAAATTAGGTAAAAGATAATCACTACAATTTTTTTTATCTTTAAAAAGACAAGAAAACAATCAAATACTGCTACTGAAAGGCAAGATAATTTCCTGTTGGGTTATTTTCCTTTTTTTTATTATTTTTTATTTCTTATTTTTTTGAGCTAACAGGATAAAATCAGAACTAATATAGCTAAGTGAACTACAGATAAACTCAACATTGGAGCCTCGCTCTCTTGGGATCCATCCTCGTGTTTGTTGAATCACTACTCTCTGAAGTTCAGGAGAAATCCTTATAATTTGGGTATTCTACCTTACATCTTAAGTTGTCAATTTGTGACCATTATTGTCATGTGACTGTTTTTTAGTCCATATTTAGTCACTGTGTCAAGCTGAACAGCATTCATCTCTACTACCTACTCAGCAGAGAACATCATAGAGTCATAGAATAGCTTGGGTAGGAAGGCATCTTAAAGATCACCCATTTCCTGCTGTGGGTAGAGTTGTCACATCAGTGAAGGCTTCTCCAGAAATGAGCAGTATTGCTGTCCAGACACTGATCGTTGCTTGGTGGTGGTTGATTTTATTTTGGTTGTTTGTTTGTTTGTTTTCCCTGTACTGTTCCATATTTGTAAATGCTTACAGTGTGTGCCTGAAATCCTTCCACAGAAAGGAGTGGTGGATTAATGGCCTGTGTTGTGTCAAGGTTTAAGAATGAATTAAGAAATTCTCCTATTGTAGATAGAAAAGAAAAAAAGTGGCTTTTCCGTTAGCAAGCAGATGCATTCAGCAGCTGACCATTAGTGATGTGTTTAACCATGTTAGAATTCTGTCCCAGTGGAATATGAGGGGAAATACTGAGGTATAGTATATGAGGAATCCTGGTTTATTTTCACCGCCAAAATTACTGTTTTTTTCCTCATCCTCACAAAATAGGCATAATAATTCTTTTATGATTACGTTGGACAGTTGGATAGTTTCTCTAAGCACAGATCTTCATTCCACTGCACAAAAAAACATCCTAATATTTTTTTGTATTCAGTTGTATTTTAAGCAACTTCACAGAAGGGTGTTTTTTGTTTGTTTATTTGTTTTTGCCTTAGAGACCACTGTTCTTGTCCCTTTGGAAAAAGAGTGTACCTGGTAGAATTGCTAAAGGTTAAAGTTTACCAAAGTACACTGAAAAAGAATTATACTAACTTTTTAAATACAAATTGCTTATTTTTAATTTAATCTGAGTCTTTCCTTTCTACCCAATAATTTATATTTAGCACTTGAATAGTGATAGCCTTACAACGGTGTATTTTGAGCATTACAAATCATTTTTGTATCCTTTTTTTTTTTTTTTTAACAGACAGAGGCCTTATTCTTCTGCTAAAATCAGTTATCTCATTAGAGATGTCTCATCTTCTACTCTGTACCATTTCCAGACTTTCTAAGGATGTTCCTTTCTTACTTGAGAATGTCATGAATTTTCATATAGTAAGAGAACAGAAATCAATTTCAGCTTTCCTTTTTCCACTTCTGTTCCTTATCGCTCTAGCAACACAGTTTTATTTGCAAGTCTAAAAGACAAGCTCACATTGTTATTAAGACTAAGTAGCAGAACTGGTACTTATTTCCTTTCTTTCAGATCTCTATAAAAACGGTCTTCAGAGAGCTAATTTTGTACCATTCATTGCTGTGCTGAAGGTAAGGAGAATCACTTTATAAATGCTTTTCAATTTTGCCTGCTGTATTAATCAATTTGATTTGGACGGGATTTCTTTGATACTGCTTCGGCTGCTCTGAAAGTAGTGCCTCCTACTATTTCCATGGGAACTACAACAGATACAAAGAGCACGACAGCACTATTTAATGGAGCAAATTCTCAACTACAAAGCACTGTTTTTCAACATACTTGCCATCGTTAGCTATGCATTTCTGCCAGCACTGAACAAGAGCCTGCATGCCACACTCATAAAAGTCTGCACCAGTGGAGGTGACCAACCGTTTCACAACTACTGTGATGGCATTGTTGCTAGGAAAATGCTGCCCATACAGTCCATCTGTCATCATCTTGAACAGATGGAAGTCAGTAGGCACCAAATCTGGACTATATGGTGGGTGCGGCAGAACAGTCCAGCCAAGACTGACAGTGTTCTCTGTGGTCTTCAGAGTGGTACAGGGCCTCATATTATCATGTTGCAGGAGCAAGTTCATCTTCTCTGGTCTGACTCTGGAAGTTCAAGACTTCAGCTTAGTTAGCACTGTGACATACTGGTCAGAGTTGATGGTTTGTTCAGGTTTCAGGAAATCCCAAAGAATAATCTTTTTCCTATCTCAATACACGTTACACTTCACTTTACCCACTGAGAGCTGCATCTTGAAATCTGATAGGGAATTCATATGTCACCACTCCACGGACTGCTGTTTTCACTCCAGCTTGTAGTGATGACACCATGTCTTGTCACTGCTAATGATATACTCCAGGAAACTGTCACCTTCAGCCTCGTATTGGTTCAGTAGATCCTGATAAACTTGCATACAATGTTCTTTTGGTTCCTGTGTGAGCATTTGTGGGACCCACCTGGCACAAACTTTGCAATATTCCAACACTGCAACCATCATTTCGAATGCATTGAAGCCAGTATTCAGTTCTGTACACAGTTCCCTGGTTGTAATCTGCCAGTTTGCATAGATGAGCTGATCAAGATGCTCTTCATTTTGTGATGTGACAGTTGTGCATGGCCATCTGGAGCATGGCTTGTATTTCACATCATTGTTGCCAATGCTGGAACGCACTACCCGCTACCTCACTGTGCTCACATCCACTGTTTGGTCTCCATCAATGTTCAGCAAGCATCAATGAATGTCAGTGGGTGCCATCTTTTCTGCACGGAGGAATTCAGTGCTACACCTTTGCTTCATCTGCACTTTCATGTCAGACACCGTTCTGTCAGACTGCCCCTCTGCTGCCGTCTGCCACACGTCAACAACATGTAATGGGATATTGGTAGGAGCATTCAACCCTGCCATATCCTCAACATCTGCCTCCGACATCATGGACCAACATAATGAAATAGGAGGCTTTACTTTTGGAGCAGCCCCTGTAGTTTCCAGATAGGATGCATATGCTTGGATCAAAAATAATTGAAAGTAAGGCAAAAAGGAATTTTTCCTCTTTAGAACAGGCATAGTTCCAGAACAGGACATTTAGTATGAGAAAAAGTTTGCCTTTTTGGCTGAAGCAGCAGAATTTGTTTGGATGGGACTTTCTTACTGTCGTGTGACACAGTAATTCCTGTGACAGTGATACAGTATTATACTCGTGGGCATTTTACACTATACCAAGAAAACTTGATATTCCTCTGGATTAAAGAAATTAGTGTTGTGCATGTGCCTTTGAACTACCTTGTTTCTGGGTCTGTACATTTTTTTCCACTCGTGTCTAAGTGCACTTCTGAGCCTGTAGTTGCAAAGCTTTGTGTGATGCCCAGCAAGTAGAAGTTCCAAAGCAGACTCCCTGGGGTGTGACAGGTGTGAATTTCTTCGTTTAGGTGAAAAAATGGAGCGTATTTCTTAAATGTGAGTAATACAGTCATTCACTTTGCTTTTAGAAGAATATATGCTGAATTCACTTTTTAAGTTCTGGACGACTTGCAGATCTTTCTAATTCCCAAACAGTGAATGTATTGTTACATTACAGAGGGCTAGCCTGCATCTGGTGGGGTTAGCATACAGCCCCTGTATTTGGGTCTGTCTGGTCTGACATGACATGCACAGTGCAAATAACAGCACTTCCTTTCTTCACAGTAGCATTGCCAGCATAAACACATAAATAAGGTGAACTATATCAATGTCTAAGAAGAAAGGGAAGGTAGAAGTTGAGGTCAGGTTTGGATTAATGAGGAGGAGGAGGATTAATGAAGTTGCAGAATAGATAGATTGGTTGGATATTTCTGCTAAGGTGGTCAGCAGTGAGGTAGTTAAGTGCCTCGGACTTTCAGTGGGGCATGCTGGAATCGTGAGATTACTTGATTGCCTAAGCACCTTTGAAAATCCTATCTGATGTTGACATTTGAACAATTACCATGTTCCAAAGTTAATATGCCGTTGACATAGGCAACCCTACGTATCTCAGAATGGCTGTGTATAAAGTCAGGGAGGTTACCACTGAAAGTGGTTCTTAACAGGATGGCTTTAAAAACATAAGAAATGTAAAAACAAGTGAACAACTATAACCACTTTAGATTCTTGAAAAAAGCTTATTTTGTAGCTGACTAGTAGATGCACGATAGGTTGTAATTGTAGAACATTTTCAAGAAGAGTAATAATTTTACTTATGTTTGCTTTTTGAAATGCAGCATCATTCTCAGTCAGCATCAATGACAAATCTTTCTTTTCCTTGCCGTTAACCCATCTTTTCTATGTATTTTTCCTGGTTAGCTCTTAGTTTTCTACCTTGATGAATGTAAAGCTCTTTTATTTCGTTTATGATCATACTTAATGAATATCTGTCATGCATGCTTATCTGTAGTTTGCTTTTACTTTTCCTTTGGCTAGCAGAAGAAAAAAAAATAGAATGTAGTTTACAAATATGGAATGTCTCATTAGGACTGGGAAAATAAATGTTTCAAAAGGACCTCGTGGATATGGTGCTGACAGAAACCCTAATGATTTGTGCATTGGATAGTGATAGGACAAGGGGGAATGGTCTTAAACTGAGACAGGGGAGGTTTAAGTTTGATATTAGGAGGAAGTTTTTCACACAGAGAGTGGTGACACACTGGAACAGGTTGCCCAAGGAGGCTGTGGATGCCCCATCCCTGGAGGCATTCAGGGCCAGGCTGGATGTGGCTCTGGGCAGCCTGGTCTGGTGGTTGGTGACCCTGCACATAGCAGGGGGTTGAAACTCGATAATCATTGTGGTCCTTTTCAACCCAGGCCATTCTATGATTCTATGATGATTCATTGGTTTAAGCTGCAACTGAGAATGGAGTAATGTGAAAAGAAATAGGTAGCACAACATAAACAAGAGATGCGCAGACATTACCGTAATAATGAGTGAAGGGGGAAATGAAGTTTCAATATGCTACTCCGAAGGATGTTTCTAAAATTCTGGATTGCTTGTTTTTTTCCCCTGTCTTTGTATTTTAATACAACTCTAAATATACCTGCCTTTAGCATCAGTGTTCAGCGTTACCAAAATAGTATGATTCTTTCCCAAAACATAATGCTTGAAAAGTGGATCAGATGAAACTTATCAACAAATGTTTCTCTGATCTTAGTTGGAAATTGGAAGGGTGATGACAAGTCATTAGAAACAATAATTAATAAAATCTCTAAGTCTACATTTTGAATTCAGAACATTAGAAGCAGGCACAAGAAACCACATGAATTGAATGTATTTTAAAGTAAGATTTTAACAGATGACCATTACATTACAAAGGTCTGGATATAAAGAAACCCATCTTCTGGTTGTGGTGGCCTGAGAAGTGCAGATTTAGGCCTCCTCCAGGTGCATACAATCTGCATCATGTACCGCTGTATCTTTTCTCACTACAGTGGTGCCACTGCATGAAAGAGCTTCCTCAGCTGTTCAGAATTCCATGCGTGTCTTTAGGAAGTGGAAAGATGATATTTTTTAGGGTTCTGAATGAAAATATAATGGAAAAATACTACATTGGGTACTGGCAAATCTTTGATTTACTACCTTCTGTACCTTCAGCTCATTCCAAGCCATCTGTGTCTCTGTTATTTTTATTGTAGTCTTACCTGTTCCCTGGAAGTGGCTTTGACAATTTGGACTAATTTCTGTCTCACTTCTCTTGGGATTCAGAGCCTCCTGCCCCGCCTTTGCTTGGGATTTGGCAGTGTTTTTTTTCTTTCTTTCCTGTCTTTTGTGACCATAAATCTTAAGATAAGGCCTTAGCACTGGAAGTAATTCAACATATGAGTCTATAATTCCTTTAAATCATCTTAGCAAGAAAGGATGAATGAAAGATATCAACAGTGTTTCTGTGAAGAGGTATTTCACTTGAAATGGTACTGTTCTCGGGGTATTTCTATTCTACAAAAATGGAGTGAGTAGCTCCTAGATACCCTGATAGCTGTAGCAAAACTCTTTTTGCCTGTCTTCATATGATAGTGAAATGGTCTCCATCTTAAATCTAGAATTGTCTATTTTCATCTTTGATTTTTGTTGTTGTTGTTGTTTGTTTTTTATTCAGATTACATAGTTCTTGTATCTGTGTTTGAGTTCCTGTTTCTCACAAAGACAATTGTAAGCCAACTTCTGTGTGATGAACACAAAGGAGAAACAGTGGTTTATGGAAAATGTACCTTGCAAAGTTTCTTCACGTTGCTGTTCTAGAAGGTAGACTACTGGGGGCACGTAGTTGCTGCATGCCTACGGTGGGAGTTGCAATTGGTAAGTGACATTTTTTTAGGCCCACGTGAAAGGTGCAGGTCCTATAGCCTGCACCTGTAGTTCAACACATGGTCCCCTCTGCAATCTGCGTTTATCCCAGAGTCCTGATCCTTTAAAACCTTATATAGCTTGGGATCTAAATTTTCACTGATTATTTCACGCTGTAACTTAGAATCGTAGTTTTCTTAAATAGGGAAATACTCTTGGTTGATTGGTTTGTTGTGGCTGAAATTCTTTGGGGTGGAATATTCTTTATGGAAGGGCTTGGATTCTGCAACAGATAGGAGTGCTTCTCCAGTCTATGCAATTTTATTAAAAATACAGCTTTTCAGAGATAAGTATTAGGAAGGAAAAATCTTTTAATTCTGTAATTGCAATTAGATTCAGTCCCTTCTGATTGAGCTTTTAATCTCGTGGCATCTCTTACTGAGAATTTTGAAGTGCATGGAACTCCTTAGTGATTTTTTATAAAGGCAGTTCTTGACAAGAAAACCCCGTGTACTGGTTACTTTGATCAAGTGCTTGGAGCAGAAATGCTTCCAACATTATTAGTTTAAAGCAATAGGAAAATTTGAAAACTTTCTCAACATGTTAACGTTGGTTTACAAATAAAGCCAGGCATCCTTAACAACTTGATGTAAGATCAGAAGTGAGGCTTTTCAGAAAAGAAAAAGTAAAATTTAATTTACTGGTTTGGCAGTAATTTGGCAAGTTTAGTTTTTATAGACATTTAATGAAGATATTTACTCTGCTCTGGAATCCTAATGCAGTGGCTTCTTCAGGGAAACGCTTTTCCTCGAACAGTTAGCTGCATATCAACTAAAATGTTAAACTAGTGGTTCTTGTATTTGCAAAGATTTCATGGAGCTGTAGTATGAAGTTTTAAAATGTCAAGCCAAGTCAAAATATTGAATACATACCTTCAGCGTATTGTCAGATTTTCTTCCTAGAATAGAACTGAAACTGCACAAAGTCCCAACTCAACGTCAGGAGGTTTTAGGGGCTTTGATAGCCTGAGTATACCTTTAAAAGGTACAGATTTAAAATAATAATAACAATAAAAGCAAGCTGACTTTGGTTACCTGTATTGCTTGAACTAAAGGTAAAGAAGCAACCAGAAGTCTGATTTCAGTAGAACAGAAAATTACTGTAAGCTTTCTATTGTTAACTTCATTTCATTATTTCTTTACAACTGTTTGGTTAAAATGGCTGTTAACAGCAAGCATGGTAAACACCTTTCAGATAGAAAGCAGCGTCTGTATATGTTGTGTTTATTATTTGTTTCAGATTGGGTTGGTGATTATTTATTGACATTTTTATCTGCTCCAGTGAGTTTTAATTAAAATATACTCTCTTCCAAAGCAGTAAATGGAGAGATGGAAAACTGTTTTCACTTTTCAGTAACTTACATGAAATAGGTGAAAACATTTAAAACATTTTGAGCTGTCCTGAAGGAAATCGGTGTTAGCTTTGTACAAAGGCATTTGGTAGATATAAAATTTCTTTGATTGTGCATTCAGCTTTTGTCCAGCCACCTGTGCTGGAAATACAGGGATTTGTTGAGTGGCAGATCTGCTCATTTAACAAAAAAAAAAAAAAAAAAAAAAAAAGTCATCTCATTGATGAAATTGATTTGTCAGTTTGTTCCATTCTAATGGTGTGATAGCCCAGCAGCTTTCAGTATGTTGAATAGTTAAAACCTGCTTTTGAGGTCAGTGTCAGCCACTCTGACCCCTGTGAACTGTCACCTGAGTCAGGATTGCTGGGATTAATCCTTTGATATTGTGATGGCTTCGCCTATCAATTGACTTTTTCATTACTGAAGATGTTAGGCCTTTTGTTTCCCTTCTTAGTATGTAACCAAGCAAACTCCTAAGTAGAAGGAGCATTTGTTCTTGTTCTCTCTCTCTCAGCGAGTAATAGAAGCATTCATCTTTTGTGAAGTGTACCTAATTAAACATGTAAAAATAGAAAATATAGCATGATTGCACGTATTTCTGTGCTGAATGTCAGTGTCATTTACGGGTAATTTGTGTGACAAATTTGTGAGACCGAACTGAAAAAATGTTGTATTTAGAAAGCAAGGTGTGTCGAATTAGAGGTTATCAGCCCTTTCTGCATATAGTCTGTTTTAAATTTAAACTCAAGTATTACTTGAATTCTGTAGCTTAAAGCACTTCTGCTTTTTATAAAGTACCTATTGCCTTGGTGCGTTCTCCCATTACTAAGCAGCTGTTTGTTTACTTTCCGTGACCGTCTTATAGACACATGCCTGGACTTGCTCCTAGATGGCTTATTTAGATGCAGACCAAAACTTTATCTGAGGATAAAATATTTCCTGTTGCAGCTCCACGTGGGGCCCTCCTCCTCCTTATTTCCTTTATTTGTTATTTCCCAAATCCTTGCTTGGTTTGTTTGCTCTTCGAATAAAATGAGTAAACCGAAGCATATCGTAGATATGGAATCACTGATTCCTGCTGTATCAGGGTAAATTAGTCTAATTACACGTGGCAGTTTTATTTGCTTGTGATGTAATGTGAAATGAGGTCCTGCCTCCCCCTCAAAAGCCCGAGCCAATTAATAAAGCTTTTAAGCTCTTTGTCACAGGCCACCGCGGAGGTCTGCAGAGAAGAACTTTAATCCAATAAACATTTCATTTAGATCATGAAAAGAAAGCATGAGGAGAAGCTCCTACAAGAGGGTGTTACCAGCGATTCTAGCCACGAAGAGATGTGAGGAATTTGCCAAATTAACCGAGAGGCCTTCATATTTAACACATAAATGTGTCAAAACTAATAATAGAATAATTTAATTTGAGTCGAACCTTATATTGTTAAAATTCTAAGAAGCCACGACTGTTTTCTTCAAAGACTTTACTGTTGAGCTGGATGGACAGGGCAAGGGGAGGTTGTGAGAAACCCAGATAGCAAATAACACTGGCCGAAGCTGGTGGAAAGGAAAAAAAAAAAAGGAATAGATAATTAGGTGTAATTAGCGTGTATGAATTGTTGTCTCCCTGCCCTCGGCTTGAATAAATTTCGGAGAAAAAAAACCCTAGTGGTGAAAATGCTTTGATGTAAGAAGAGTCATTGTGGTTTGGCAGCATAAAGGCAGTGTTTTATACTTCTCGCATAATGGTCGTGATACAGAAAGAGTGAATGGACTCTGCACCCCCCAGTCTGCTTTACAGCAAGGACTTTTGGATTCTCTTGAAACAAAATGCATCAGAAGTTTTCAGTTGTTGGTAATGAGGTAGTGGACCTCATCAGAGCTAAGCGTAAGCCATCTTTAGCCTTTGTTTAGATCTTAATCGCATTTTTTTTCCTTATTCTGAGAAATCCAGTTTCGCAAATCAATACTTTTTTTTCCCCCTGCCTGCCAACAGCTCTGGCAGGAGCAAAGGCTAAGACTGGGAAAAGAAATACGAATCAAACGTTAACAAGAAAAACAACAGCAAAAAAAAAGAAATGGAGACAAATAACTTCGGGGCGTCATTCAAGTGAAATACATGTAGTAGGGGTGAATTTGACCCTCAGCTCATGAAACATTGTGCTAGAAATTCGGAGTGAGCTCTTGGCAATTTGCTTGTCACAGAACAGCACGGCTCAATTATTAGGAGATTGAAAGTTACAGTCATTGTGGCTTTTTAGCAGAACTCCATTTTATACAATCTTTTTTTTTTTTTTTTTGTTAAATTTACACTTAGTCTGCAAGGGCACTTTTCTTTTTTCCTAAGCAACGTGAAATGAGGAAAGCTGTTCAGTGCAACACAGCGCTGAAAGTTTGCTGTTTGCCATTATTCTGTTCCTTGCCTGGAAAAAGGAGAGACTACTTGTCTCCTACTCAGAACTGCCACATCTGTAGCGCCTGAATTCTTTCACTTTTGTCTGAATATCTGAAATACTATTCACGTAACAGTACATTTTAAGAGTCTCTGTCTTTATTCATGCACCATTATTTTACAAGTTAATTGTCTATTTTTCCTCTTCTTAGGGGGTGGCTGATTTATAGATAGATGTTAAAATAAGTTATTGAAAAGTCCTACAATGGATCTTATGTTCCTTGAGGTAGCAAGAATAGTGGGCTTTCTTCATTGCTAAAAGTTTTGAGGACTGTAATGTAAACTTGCACAACTTCCACTGAATTAATTTTAACTCTAAATATTATCTATGCCGAACTCTTCAGTTTAATGCGTTCTTGTCACAGATATAAGACAAAGATTCATTAAAAAAAATTCTATTAGTCGGTATTTGACTTCCCAGACCTTTGTGCTTTAAGTCCATTTAAAAACAGTTCACAAGTAGAATGTTCTAAAATCATCCAAAGTATTAGTTTTATTGACGTCGTGCAGTATACTTAGTTGTGTTTTGAAATGATTCCTCTTTTTTTTCCTCAAAGTTTAAAATTGGATCAAGCACCGCTGTCCAAGGCTATTGCAGCAATTCCCTGTATTTCCTTATTACAGGTAATGAAGAACATGGGGAAAAGGAGTAAAAAAATCAGTTAACTCCTTACAGCATTGCACTATTTTTATAGATCAGGTAGGTTTTTGTACTTGAAGTTGATTTGATCTGTGAAAGGCAACACCTGAATATCATGCTAAGTAATTATGTCTGATTGTAGGATTAATTTTTTTTCAGGTGTAGGTCACAGCAAATTCAGTTAGGGTAGAGTATGTACAAAGCTAAGAAATATGCAGATTTTCTGTTGTAAGATTGTGTAAAAATTATTTACAGTTAATACTTGCATAAAGGTTAGAAAGGTTGATGAAGTGATATTTAGTTTTGCTTTACTATTCACTGCATGTCAGAATGTAATTATGACTGATTCATGAAACTGTCTTAGCAATGAACCATCTTTATTAAAATGCTGATCAAGACAAGAGCTGACAGTAATAAAGAATAGAACATTTTAGTGTTGTTGCTTTTGAATGATTGCTAATTACCCTAGAGGTCACATATAGTGCTTATGAGGATTCATTGACATTTTCTTTAAAGTCTACTGTTTCAGCAACATGTGAACAGAAAGACCAAAAACTGTATGCATACCCAGCAATGCTTGGACCAAGTTTTTATCCATCACAAAATACCTGATGATTCTTTCTCCTTCCCCCTCCCCACAAGTACATCTATAGTCTCATGAATCTGTGTTGGAGAAAGTTAGGTAGGTTACAAACTCTAACTTAACAGGGCCAATTTTAAGTATGAATAAAGTGAGCAGCTCTTTGAAGGTCCTGCATCCGTGCCATGCTTGCCTGCAACTGTCAGGGTGGTTTCCTAGCGGAGCCGAGGAAACACTGCATGTATTTCCCATGCTTCTCTCAGCACAAGTCCCAGTCAGACCAGTTTCATGTTGTGAAGCATGCTAGTGATTGCTGCTTGCTGATAAATTGGAGACTAGGCTAAAGGTAAAGCCTGCGGTATGCCTTGCAGGTGAGAAAACACGTTTTTAATGGCATGCTGCAATTGACTTGAGAGGATTCTTGTTCTACCAGAGTTGTGAAGCACTTGGGAAAACACCCGTTGTAATGATATCCTTTGGATGAAGAAACCTTTTCTTGAAATCAGTTAGGAAAAAAAATAAGAACAAATAAATACATTTCCAGTGGATAATGTGAGGCTAAGTGAGTCATTCTGGTGAGCTTTGTTTACCTGAGGAGCTCTTTCTCTGTTGCAGGCCGAGGCTCTCATGGTGTATTTATGCGTTGTGTATTCTGGTGTAATGTTTCTGTCTTTGGGTGGATGTACGCGTATGAGGAGAAGCATTGCTAATCAACAGTCTCACTGCTTTCTGATTTGATAGATGGAAGAAATATCAGAGTGCTTAGAAGTTACACTTCTCACTTAGCTGTGACCTGAGTGTGACAGGCTGAGGAAGCTTATCAACTGTGGAAATTAGGGTAATCATCATCCTGAGATGAATCTCTTCTGTCTCTGTCACTTTACACCTTCTCTGGGGTCCTCAGATAGTGTTTGTCTGCTCCTGTGGGCCAGCAGGACGTACTGTATGCTTTTATATGTCTTTTTTTTTTTTTTTTTAATGCCATTAAGGTTTGGAGCAGAGAATGACAATTGAGTTGACCTACAGTGGTCTTGGATAAAATCAAGGAGTAGTTGCTCATGAGCATTATCAAGGGTCGTGAGTTGATCACAGTATTTGAGTTAACAGGGACATACTGTACTTAGTACTGTGTCCTTCGTGGACTCCAAGGCCATTGGCGTTTCCAATATCCTTTTGTGATACATGGGAAACAAACATGGTGAGAAATTGCAGGTTATCCAATTCACTTGGACCATCTTGAAATTTTCTAAAACCTTTGTTCCTCTACTTAAGAAACTACCACATCATGTATTTTAAGTAGCTCAAGCATTTTAATAGCTACCATTCAGGAATGCAGCAGCAAAGGAAAATTAGAGGTGCTTACAAGAGGAAAAATATATTAGTCTATGTTTAATAACTTTCTACTCAGAGTCTTATTTTAACTATTCTATTTGAAGATTGTCATTTTAGGTGTTCTGTCTTGAGCTGAGCCTTGAGGCTTTGTTTCTTTTCCTTCTGGAATAGGAAGCTTTTCTGCCACTTCACTGGAAGTGACTGCATGATCGAGCTGTATTTTTGACTTACTAATTGCGTTTTAATATTGCAGTTGTATTTGTTCTTTGTATACATAAATACATAAATGACTTCAAAATAAACTGTATGACTCATTAATTTTGTGCATTTAAATTGAATAGGGTAAGTCAGACTTGAAATATCTCAGTAGAATAGAAAATCTCTTGGAAACTGAAAGCAGTTCTGCAGGAAGAGACCAGGTGAGCTGTAGCTTCAATTTTACACGTTTACATCAAAAGGGAGATAGAAATGTAGCCCAAGCAGGAGGAATATGTAATTGTAATTTGTAATTGTAAATCTCCATCTTAAAATAAAAATAGTTCATATATATATATGTATATAAGCTATGTAAACCAGTAGTTACAAGTGCGTCTTTGACAATTAAGTACTAACAGTCTGGAGCCACTGGTTAGTTCTTTGACTGTTGATTAGAATTCCGTGGTGGTGATTAGTGACTGTGAGGACGCAATCACATCTGCAGGATTTAATCAGTTCGGTGGTGAAGAAGTTAGTCTGAAGACGGAGGGAGAAACTAGAACTTCTGTATGTAATTTTGTTAGGTTTTTGAGTGCTTTTTTTTTTTCCCCCATGCTATAGAAAAAATAAGGGTAAGAAGTAGAGGCGTGCCATTCTTTTTTTGGATTTTTTTTGTTTGTTTGTTTTTTAATTAGGAGTTTGTGGAATTTGTGAATGATAACATTGTTTTTTTCTGGTTCTGCAATAAGAGGAGTGTAATGTTGCTGACAGCTCTGAAGAAGTGAGAAAATGCATTGTGGCACTCAACGTACATGACTTCTATGACATTCGGCATTTAATTCTGCATTCTGCAACCATGGATCCACTTTTGTTTTTGTAATTCTAATATTTTAAGTTTTTAGCCTGGAAATGCATGTTTTAGTGTCCTTTATTTTCTTCTCTTATATGTTTAGATTGCGTGCTGTCTTTTTCACCATTTAAAGCATTTACAAATATGAACGTTTTGCCCCATGTGCTCCTGTGAAGCAGATAAGTGAATGTTTACATGTATAGACACAAAGAGCCTGGGTGGCTACCCTTGCCTACAAAGGAAACCCCAAAAGGAAAATCCTTCAGATCTCTGCTCTGTGCGTAGCTTCCTTGTGACCTTTTTGACTCTGGCTTTGAATGAAGGTGACCGAGTGCCGGGCCCCCCTCCCCTTTAGAACAATCTCCATCAGCACATTCTCAACGTGGATGAGAAATGCTGTTGTTACTGCCTATTGGGGCAGGCAGTCCTCCCACAGCAGCCCTGAGTTCACTGCTGTCAGATCCTTCCTCCTCAGTGTGGAATCTGAGCTGAGTTTGTGGAAATAGCAGTGCCTGCAACAGTGCTTGGTTATGTGATGTTTTGTTGGCAGCCACTTCTTCCACCACATCATTTGATGATTGCTTGTTTTACTTACGCTTCTGTTTTACTTTTGTTGTTGTTGCTGTTTTCCAGTAGTACCTACAGATCTGTGCTGTACATTCACATAAGGAGAAAGCTGTTCCTGCCTTCCAAGCTTACAATCTAACAACAGCAATTGTGTTGGAGAGGAACGGTTTCTGGAATCACATTGCTCTGCAGATTATAACATTTTCTTTTAATGGCAGGGGTCATCTATTCTATATATATTTATACAATGCCTAACACTAATTGTGAGTGTGCTTTCAAACATCTCAGTAAAAATAATTATTGGCAAGCAGTTGCAAATATTTATTCACAAACCCTTAGAAGGGTTAGGAAAGTTTTGTGGCTGTTCTTGTTTAGAACGTGGGTTGGTGGGCAGTGGTTGCAGTGCGTTGCCGGACAGAGCAAAAAAAAAATCAAGATGATCCAAAGAGAAAGACAGTAAAATCCTGAATGTTTGCCATTTTTCAGAATTTCCAGTTAGTTGTCCCCTGTGTTTATATCATGTGTTACAGAAAACAGCTGTGTATCAGAATTGTGTTTTTCCATCTTGTGTGTGTTGTGTTTAGTCGACCTTGGCTTCCTAAGGAAGCAAAAAATAATGGGACTGTAAGAACTGCATTTGATATATTTCTGAACTGGCTGCTGCTCTTACTTTTCTGTATGAAAGGCACTATAGTCCATGATATCTAACAGGTATTTCCCAAGTAAGCTATGTAATGTTACAAGACTTTGGATTCTAACATGGTGTGATGCACGTCTACGATTATACACTAAAAGGCTTATAGGAAAAAGTAGTATCTTTCCCTCGGGCAACTGTTCATAGCTGTAAAAGGGCCCCAAGCCATAAATTAGCTTTTTGTAAACAAGTTCTTCTTAACTGGAGTTGTTAATGGTAGTGATTTATCCTGAATATCGATAACACTAATTATTTTGAAGAATGAGAAAAGGGAGGGAAGTTGGAAGAAATGCACCCACTTCATATCCATGTCAATAATATTTGCATCTCCAGTTCTTGTCTCCAAAACTCATTTGCTGTAATCTTGTATCGCGAGTCAGAACAGGCTGTGATTGCGTTTAAGGAGCACTAAGTTTGGAAGCAGAATGCAAACAGACTGAAGAGTTACATCCCCAAGTGCTGATACGTATTTCTGCACGCCTCACTGACCTGTGTTGTTTTCCCCACTGCTGGTCTGTATTTGAGCATGCACAGTGCCTGCTTTTCACAGCAGTCATTAGCAGCCTAGCTGCTAGCACTGCTGTAAATATCAGCTCAGTGGATTTACACCAGCTACAGTGTTTCAGGTGCATTTCTTTTTCTTTCAGTAATACAAAAAAACATGCCACGCTCCTAAATATGTGTAGTTCTGTGTTTGCTGTTCTCTCTGTCTTGCAGCACGGCACCCTGCAAAAGTAGTATGGTTTGGCATCCTGTCTTGAAGGCCGAAGAGATGAGGCTGAGCTCATGCTTAATTTTCCATCTGTTGTTTCCAGGGGAAAAAAAAAAAAGCAAAACCAACAAAAACCGTGTTAAACAGTATTGCTAAATATCAGAGTATCTAAAATCTAAACAAACTTTAACATCCGCGCATCCTCCATCCTCATAGCAGGATTTTATTCCTGCTAACATGAAGAAAATAGTACTTGAGCTAATCTACTACTTTGGAAAAATACAGCTTTAGGCAGAAAGATGCCCAGCATTGCTGCATGTCAAGGAACAGCCAAGTGCACAGCTTTGCAGTGAGACTTCAGCAGCCTCCCTTCCAGCCCTGCCTGCCTGCCTGATGCTGAAGAAAACACACACACCCTCCATTCCTTCTGCGTGTTATCACACGCCTCTGCAACTTTTTTCTTCTGCTCCATTACTCTTGTCCTTTGTCAGCTTTCACCAAGAGAAAGGGAGTAGATTGTAATAATATTGTAGCACCAATGCTATTGTGTTTGCAGTAGCCTTAGCCCGGCATAATGATTTGATTAGCGTGGCTTTCTCACTGCAATTAAAAATACATGCGTTTCCCCAGGATTCTGTGCTCTCAGAATCATTTCTTCATCATCTTTCTTTCGCTGTGCATCTCTGCAGAGAAGTTGGAGGTCTAAAATGAGTATAGAACCTCCAGTAATTGTCAGGGGCAAAAATGAGTGCCATGAATCGTCGCAGTCGCTCTGGCAGATATTTGTATTCACTGAGTCCTGTGCAACGTGGCTTTTTCAGAAGGGCCATTGTCCCTTAAATCACTGATAGTTCTTCAGAGATGTAAGGATGTTTTTTTTCTGTAACGTAGCTGCTGTAAGTGAGATCTGACATTTCCAATTTCGATATCTCACACGGGCTTCAAAAAAAAATTGATAGAGAATATGAAATGCTAAGTGAGAATATTAAAGGTAAACTAGGAGTTACAGCACAGAGACAGTGCAGAATCGTTTATTGGATTCTACCAACCCAAAGAACTCTAATAGGGCTGAGTTACCTACAAAAATAAATTGAGTTGCTTTGATTAAATTGCTAATAGAGGTATATTTTCTAAAACATTAAAACTTTTCCTCTTTTTCTTTACAGCTTCTCTTGCTTGGGGTTGTGTAACAGCCAGCAGTTGTGTATGTTGGCAACAGTACTGATAGATAAACAGAGATATTCCCTTTGCTAGAGGCTGTAAAATCTTAATCCCACCGGGGTTAGAGAGAACATTGCTCTCAACCATAAGGCCTTGGATAAATAATAATAATAATAATAAAGCACTGTTTAGTACAGCTGGTATGAATGCTCAGGAACACCCATATCATACTCAGAAGCTTATTTTTTTTTCTTTTAAAGTTCCTTGTCTGAATGGATGGTACATTATCAGAAAAGGTTTGGTTTTTCTAGCTTCATCTACTCCCCTTTATGCTTCAGCGCATTTTGTAGCATGACTTTGTAGTAAGACTTTGTAAGACGGCTTACATATATGATGTTTGACTTACAGCACTATCTTAGTAGAAAGAAAAAAAAACCCAACTATTTTTAGCTGGGTGAGTAGTAGTTTTAGTCGTCTCTGTTGCTAGAAGTTGGTTGTGATCTGTTAAACATTTATGGCTCCCCATTTCCTATTTTTAAATCTATATTCTTGAATGTCAAAATAATTATTTCTAACCCCTACCACCACCAAACAAAGCCCTACCAGAGTTAATAAGTAATGCCCACTTTGTTCATTGCTCTTCCAATCTGCGCAAATTTTCTAACTGATGCATTTTTTGAGAACAGTCACTTTTTTGTTTGTTTGTTTTGAATGTGTGTATAATTTTCAGCTTATTTCTTTACTTCACTGGTGATAAAGGAGACTTCAATTTTATGTCTTAAATCTGGGTTGTAGGTGATATTCACGCTGATAGTTTGCCACAGCAGCGTGTCTTCTATCTAATGCAGGCAGTGATAACTACAGCTTTGCCTTGAAGAAAGCTTCTTTCTTTTTTCCCTCTCTGTAGAAATACTGCAGCACAGTCCAGCTTGATTCTGGAATAGACTACAGGAAACGAGTGCTTCCTGCTGCTGGAAAACTGTACTACCTGTAAGTTGATCTACAGTACGGTATTTGCCCTCTTTTTCCTTATTAACCAATAATTTCCTTGTGAATGGGAGATGAAAAATGTGTAGTAGAATTAGCAGGGTGTGACTTTTCCTTTCTTTGCTTTCTGGTCCATTTTGTTCAGCAAACCGCCTTCCATTATGCCTCGATATTAACTTCATTAAACTACATTTTCAGTACCCACACTAGCATCGTTCATAATGTGTCACTGAATAAAAACTAATTAGATTTTTTGGGGAGGTGTGGTGTTTGGAGAACTGAAGTGACAGATGGTTTGAAAGTAATGAATATCCTCTTGTAAGAGATTGCACAATTCTCTTATAATAGAAGAACATCCTTATTGTATTTAAGTAATTAAGTATTTGTAGAAATCTAATGACAAGGATTCATTTAGTGTTGGGTGTTTCCAATGACAAGGATTCATCTCGTGTTGGGTGTTTCCAGTGCTGTGGATTGGAAAAAAACCAGCAAACTCATATTTTGACATTTTTTGTTTATTGTGACAAAATTTCTTCAGCACTTTATTCTGTGTTTGCAAATAAATGTCTTTAAATAACACATTCACAGTTGCAGCATTATCTGCCTACTAGAAATGTCCTTTCTTTTTTTAAAAACTGCTTTGAAACCTTTGCAGGCATTTTTCTGTCTCTTATTTGCTCTTAAGTTACAGTATTATTCAATGGGTGACAACATGAGTAAGGCAGACAATAGCTTAAAATGAGATTTTTAACCACGGTATCTTTCAAGTCGGCGTACAATACTGATTTAAAATCATGTTTGCCTTAAGAAGGGTGCAGTATTTTCCCCTCTGTCATGGATATTTGAAATCAAACATGCCCCTGTTGCTTCACTATAAAATTAGAAGTTTTACTTTTTTGTCTGAAAGAAGTACTGATCAGCAGAATGGCAGCAGGTAAATTGTTTCTGGAAAATATGTTTTATAAAACAATGTTAATGAAATGCCACGTTTCTTCCTTCACTTTATTCCAAACCTATGTTTGAATGTTTTCCTTCATTGCTTCCTTCATTCCAAGATGGTTGGAGCCTGGCCCCGCTGTTACTTGTTCACACTTAACAAGGAACCAACTCAGCTCTAGCTAATTCTGGGAGGAAATTATGACATCCTATGTATGGAAAATACAGCTTAAATGCAGATTCTGCATCTGCAAACAAGCTCAAGAAAAAATCTGTATTCTTGTGTGGCTCCATTTTTATCTTTATTTATTTTTTTTTTTTTAAGCTTCATGTTGTCTTCTTGGAGGTACTGCTGGACATAGGCACTGTTATCTCAGAGTTGGTCCCTGTGGCTCTTGCTCTGGTCCCTACACAGCTGTCCTTGCTTCAAGCTGTGCTTAGTGTGCCTGGTGCACTCTGTGACCTTCTGTTTGATAGCTGTGGAAAGCCCTTATCGTGTTCTTTTCTTCACTGTCCATACTCTAAATAAATGAAGGCTACGAATGTGGTTTCTCATAGGTAAAAGGTTAAGTGACATCTCTTCTCAGTGGGGAGGGGACGTGTGAATAAGGCCCAGGAGCAGTGGCCTGTCCATGCATTTCATGGTGTTCTGCTGAGAAACTTGAGAGCAAGCGAATGGCAGACGTTGGTGATAAGTCTTTTCCATGTCCTGACATTGGAAGGGTGTTGACTACCTCCAGAGCTTACGTAATTCACTTGGAAGCAGTGAAAAAACAGAAGTCCTGTAGCTGCCATTGGAAATAAGATGCTTAGCCTCATTGTCCGCTCTTTCTCTGAGGGAATTGCATTCCCTCTTCTATTCAGACTTGTTCATTGGAACTTTCAGCCCTACAGAACTAACTTAGTGGGGTTTTTTTTGGTGGTTTTTTTCCTTAATTATTAGATACTGTACAGTATTTTGCTTCAGATTTTTGAAATTCATTTAGTCTTGTCCCCCAAAGGAAATGGTTTTGTTCAACATATGTACATTCCACTACTCATGGTTATAATACCATCATTTTTCTTTAACTCCTCACATTGCTTCATGATCTGTGTAGTCTTTTCTTCATTTCAAATAAGGGTTGCATCTACGAGTTGCTCTAAGTTGCTTTTACTTATCTGAAAGCAATCACTGTAACATAATTACAAGATGACTGATCAAAGCAACTTCCTTGATCTCAGTCTCAGGTGTCTATTTTCAAGACAAACTTTCTTGGTAATTAGGTACAAATACCACCTTGGTGTCATGTCTGTGTATTTCTCGTAGTCTTTACATCACACTCTGTGATGTGTACATGCGTGCCCAGGTGCATGCTCTCTGATACGTAAGCGCTCTCCTCCCTGTTTTATGGCTTTGTTCTGGGTTTGTCTGTTCCTTTTCATTTGTCACTTTTTTTTTTTTTGAAATCTAATTCTTTTGGGAGGCATTTTATCTGATGTAACCTCCTACTTAGAAGAGTTTTATTCTGAGGGTTTCAAATAGAACTTGCAGAAATCATTTTCCCCCAGATTCTCTCTGTCTACAAGGTTTGGTATCACTAATTTTGAACTACTAAAGTAGCAATTTCAGTTTTGCTTTTAACATTTTTAAGATGCTCAAGGCTTATTGAAGGGGAAAATATTTGTGTAATGTGCTGATGGTCACTTGTCGCTTTACGGACGTCTGTGTGAAGCAACACAACTTAAGTGCATCTCCTATCTATAAGGGTAGACTTTTTGCACCAAATATTATACACGTTTCAACAAAGCATTATATATTTGAGCACAGGTTTGTTGTGTGCTGTAGCCTTAATTTACTGTTCTCTGCTTTTGAACTCAGCTAGACATATTATCTGTCTTCATTAAGGAGGACGGACACAAAGAGTTTGGCCTTGTAAACCATTGTGGAAAAAAAAATTTCTCTGATTGGACTGATTAATCATTCTCGTGGTACCAGAAGTAGAACATAAACTTCAGCTGTGTGCACAGATATTGTACATTTTCCTTACCTGTGGTTGACCTTTTCCGAAACAGTGTTTTATGAGGTGGCGGAAAAAATGAAATGGATACAATCACTAATGCTGGCATTATGAATCTCACTTTAATTTTACAAGCTGTGTACAATTCATTCAATACAATCGGTTGACTTGATTTTTTTTTTCCTCCATAAAGCTGCTCGAATATTTAATTTCAAGAAGTCCCTTCAGACATTTCAAAGGATACTTCTTTAGGTGCTTGACTGCCTTGCCTTGTCTATTTGCTCTTATTTTGCATGCTAGATAGAGCCAGAAGCCTTTTTTCTCATTGTGTACACATAGTGTTAATGGATCTGCTCTGCCTGTATTGCCTCATTACTGGAAACGGCTCAAAACACAGAAGTCTTTCAGTGTATGCAAATAAGGCAGAATCATCTACCTGAGAGTTAATATTCTCTACTTTTAAGTGTATTCTAAATCTAATGTTTGTATTTAGAGCATAACATCCTGTTCTCTTTTTTATGGGCAAAAAGCTAAGCAGGCTCAGGCAGCTGTTTGATGTTGGCTTCAAGTGTTATTAATTTCATATTCTATTATTCTTTTCACTGTAGCACAAGTGAAGCTGATGTGGAGGCTGTCATGGATAAGTTGTTTGATGAGCTGGCTCAGAAACAAAATGATTGTACGTAAGTTAATTTCTCTTGAAAGAGAATACATTTAGAACACAATGCCCAATCTCCACTGACCAATTAATAAGTTCCATTGCTGTATATGGGTTGATGCCACACTCAAGTGGCAGTCATTGTATCAGCATTTTGTCTAATTTATGTGTTGAATCATGTGCTATTATTCATCAAGCTATGCATTTCCTATCTGTAAGAGATGAATTTTATAGTAATTATCCAGAGAAGATTGAGTCTTTGTTCATGTTCCCATAGTAACTAGACCAAGGATTCTAAAAGTGCAAGGCAGAGAGCTGAGGCTGAATAAAGCGTGTGGAACCATTGCAGACTTCACATTTGAAGAGCTGTGTGACAGAGTGAGTACCCAGTCAAATCTAGATCAGTTAACGCTCAGACTTTTCACAGTTTAAAAAAACAGCGCAATACAAACTTAATATTTTCCCAAGTCTTACTGAATTAAAAGCTTTTTTCACCTGCAGAATGATTTTGAATTTAAAAGAAAAAAAAAAAAAAAACAAACCAAAAACTTCCCAAAAGAACAGTAATCATTTTCTTTTTAATGATACACTAAATTCACTTTTAATTACATTGCCTTCAAAAATCCTACTGCAGTCTGTGCCTGGGCTAGGATCACTGTTGGAATATTAGTAGACAAAACATATTCGTATATAAAAAGCATCCAAATACTGTTTTTAAAATGTGGGTTTTAAGTTGGTACTTGAGCAAAAGACAAGTAATCCTGCTGCTATGAGACTAATGCTTTGCTGCTGTTCTCATCTGTTGTTGCATTCCTTAGTTGTGACTAGCCGTACAAGGCCGATTAGTCCCAGGCTTTCTTAAAAACTTGCTATATTTCTTTAAATACTGCCAAATTCTGTTAGGCGTGTTTTGTGATTGTATGTGGGTGCGATTCCTGAGATGCTGTCTATGCATGACCTCACGGGGTGTGAAGACGGTCCCCCAGGAGTCTGGCACCTGAAGTTACTGTGATGTGATCACAAGCCTTAACTGGGCTGATAGCACCTTTATTCTTTCCTCCCAGTATGTTCACCAATCCTTTGCTTATAGCATTGTTTCCACTTCCTTGTAGGCATTGTTTTCACTTCCTTGTAGCTACTGAGGTGATAACCAGCAGAAGTTCTTTTCAAACAATTACATTGCAGACTGTAGGTTTTGGACTTCATGGGTTTTCAGTTTCAAACAAAACCAGTTTTTGTTAAGTAGGACAGGGATTTTGGTACGGTTTATATTACCTGAACGTTACTGGCTTCTTCTCAGAGGAAGTGGCTGAACCTTTAATAACGATCTGGAAAAAGGAAAAAGGTTCTTCAAGGAAAGCTTAGCTCTAGGTGAAGCAGGGTAAAATATGTATTTCACTAAAGAGTAGTAAAATAACTTTCAATCTGTTAATAATTTGAGAATATGTTATAAATAGCCTGCAAATGCATTTCAGATCATTAGAGTGCTGGAAAACTGGGCTGAGATCTTTGACAAGGTTTTTATTTAAAGTGGATGTTCGGACTGCAAGTGAAATTCCAGAGCACGAAGGAGTGCTACTGTGTGCCAGTGGTAGCAAACAGGCAAAAACCACGAGCAGGACCTGTATGACTTCAGTCTATCAGTCAGCTTTTAGTCCAGAAATAGTCTTGGAAAAGCTGGTTCTGGTTTCATGCTGTAGAGAATTGAAGAATGGAACTGGAATGAATTCCAGCCTCCCTGATTTTGCGGAGAAGGTTGACTTTTGTACGTGGTGTTCTTACTAAGAAATTGGCATTATCTGTTAAATGGATTGAAAAGTTAGTTAACTAACGTGTAAAAATATTTCTTGCAGAAGGGTTGTTACCAAATGGAGTGCTGGAGTACTGAGACCTCATTTCTCCTGGGCTGGCGGCATAGACAGGAGGGTAGAAAGCCTATTTTAGCTTTTGGAAGCAGCACCGTGAGATTGATGGCAGAACGTTAGCTGTGGTTTTGACATCAGAATTTTCCAGAAGGTACCGATAATTCTGAAGAGGCTGTTGAAAAAGGCACAAATTGTTGGAGCTGGAGAATTTGTGCCCTCACATGACAGATTTACAGTTCGTTTTGTTCAGTTTGTCAAAAAGAGGACTGGAAGATAGTTTTGTAACACACAGCTGTCTTAGTTGGAAAAAATAGAGGTATTAATGGGCTCCTAAATCTAGCAGAAGAAACGTGATGAAAGCCAGAGAATGCAGAGAGATTCAGATTAGAGGGGAAAAAAAAACCCAACAAAAAGCAGCAGCATACTTTCCCCAAATACTGAAGGAAATGACAGAGCCTACTTGGGCTATGTTTTGTGTCCAAACTGCATATCATTTTAGGAAGAGGTGTTTGAGCTAAAATAGTTGTTCTTAGGCTGACTGTCTCTAAAATTTAGGGAAGTGGGTGATCTCAAGATCCCTTCTGGTCTTAAAATGTCTGCAGCCAGAGATGTGAGGGTGTTGGGATCACTGCTGTCCCTACCCCTGTGCATGCACTGAGTTCAGCAGCTCACAGGGGATCGTCACAGGGTGGGGGGCGACTGCCTGTGCTCAACCCCCTTGTGCTTTTGGGAGATGGGCAGTACGTACTATACCATCAGTCTGTGTAGTGATTGCAGAGTGCATTTTGCCCAGGCCAGTCATTACCTGGGGTTTGAATGGTGTTGCCCTGATGGTGTATAAGGCATCTCCCTGACACCAATGCAACTTTCTTCCAAATTTGAACATTCTTGATGCATAACACCGAAACACAATTTCTCATCCGGTCACTAGTAAAGGAAAGTTTAACTCGAGAGCAAGTAATAGCCTTACTCTCAGAAATACAGTAAATACTTGAATTTTTTACAAATAAATATGTGTTTACACATACGGATGCATATTCACATGAAGTCAGTTTGAAGCATGCATCCGGAGTGGGAAGGTTATGCTTAAAGGAGAGTTTCATAATAGAATTTATCAACGCTGTTCAGTCTTCTATTTACAATGGCTGCTCTGAAAGTAATGCTTCCTATTTCATTATGTTAGTCCACAGCGGCAGTGGCAGATGGTGGCAGTATGGCAGTAGAGGTTGAATCTTCCCACCAGTACCCCATTGCACATTGCTGCCATGTGACAGATGGCAGCAGAGGGGCAGTCTGACAGAATGGTGTCTGACATGGAAGTATGAAGCAAAGGTGTGTCACTGAGTTCCTCCATGTGGAAAAACTGGCTGGCAGCCACTGACATTCATTGATGCTTGCTGAACACTGATGGAGACCGAGCAGTGGATGTGAGCACAGTGAGGTGGTGGGCGGTGCGTTTCAGCTGTGGTGACAGCAACAGTGGGTCAGCTCCACTGGTGCAGGGTATTACAAGTGTGGCATGCAGGCTCTTGTTCATCACTGGCAAAGATGCATAGCTGATGGTGGTGACAGTGTTGAAAAATAGTGTTTCATAGCTGAGAATTTGCTCTATCAAACATTGTTATTGTGCTCTCTGTGTCTGTTGTGGTTTCCATGGAAATAAATAGGAGGCATTACTTTCAGAGTGACCTACATAGCATTACATTTTTCTTGCTTCACATCTTACTATATATATTTTTTTCCATATCAACAATGTAAGTAGGTTTAAAATAACGCATCAGGTATTAATAACTAACAGTTGCCCATCAATCTGTATAGAAGTAAAACACAGAGATGTGTGACATGCAGTTGATTTGATAGCATTAATTTTTGCATCAGCTTTCCTCATTGAGGAAAGTTTGATGTTTTAGCTAATTCAGTTCAAATCAAATGTTTTGGGTTTTTTTCTTTATTTTACTGGATTATGTGAACATGTGGAAAACAGTGAAATGTGGGGTGATAGAATATTGATCTATTTCAGTTGCTTTGAAGCAAAATAAAAAGCCATTTTTCAGGTCTGTGCCACATCTTGAGCTTATGTGGCAGTATGGTGAGCGGTGGCATGAAAGTAGTTATCTGCTTATTAGAATGGCCTCCTTTAAATGTGCTTCTCTGGTGTAATCTTTCAGAACTGTGTTTTTGTTCCTTTTTTATCATACCCCATCAAAGCAAAGTTTCATTTCTATGTACACATATTAAGGTCAGTATTCATTAAGCCTTAGAAGAATCACCCTCTGCCAGTCCTCTTTCTTCACTTTCCTTTTAAATTTTTGTTTAAAACCCGGTTGTTGTGGCAGCTTGGCTTGACTCCTGATCTGGTATAAATAGAGACGACAGAGTACCTTGTATTTGATTCTCCAAAGTCCTAAGGGAATGAGTAGGTACTGTTCAGCTCCCAGTGTTCTCTTCCAGTCTTCCTCTCACTTGAGCGTAGCAACTGCTGCCCTCTGCTGGCTGTACCGACTTCTTAATGCAGTCGAGAACGTTTTAGCCTTTTTTTTTACGAGGGCTGAGTAATTGTTTCATGGATCCTGTAGGATTTTCTTTATTAAATATATCCTGTCATCCAACTGCCAAGTACTGATGAACGCAGTGTCTTGATAGGGTAGGAAAATATACCTATAAAACTGATTTTATGGATGGGTAATCTAAAGAACGGTGATGTTAAATGCCAAAATGCTGTTCCTCTAAGAAAACAAAACAAAAACAAAATACCCACCTTTTTACTGTTGGCAATCATAACCTTCATTTTTCTGGACTTTCTCGTGTCTCTGTAGCGTAACTTGCAATAGTCATGGCTGTAGCTGAAGTCAGCAGGAATTCTGCTTTGAATTGATGTCATCCATGAAACCTGGAAGACTGATTTTCAGAGGGCATTAGTCTAGTACCAAAAGCTTGCATATACTTGCAGCTCAAATTTCTCTGTCTTCTGTTTGTACAATAGAGAGAATATCACTTTCTTGATTCACAGCTGTAGTTGTGGAGATAAATTCATTACAAGTGAAGGACCTAGTTGTTGTGGTAACAAAAGCCAAAGAAGAAATGCACAATTTCTCTTCATCATGAGCATTTGAAAAGTCCATGAAAAATGAGACCTTGTGACACACCAGTGAAGAGGACAAAACTAGTACCGATGAATGTGCGTTATGTGGGAATCTCTGTTCTGTACCCTCGGTGGGCCAAGGGCCCTACAGGGTGGGAGGAAGCATTGGGTAATACCATTCAAGACTTTATCAGATATCATATATTCAAGAGATTTAAGTTAAGGTTGCACAGATTAACACCTGTCTGAACTGTCGGTTTTTTTCAGTGTACCTTTTGTTAACAGTGAACGTTGTTTTGGGGTTGGGTTTTTTTTGGTGTTCTTGTACTGAAGTAGCTAAAATATACTTCGAAGCATATTCAAAAGAAAGAATAACAGATCAATCAGTTTATATTTCAGCAAACAGGTTATATAGCCTCCTATCAAGCAATATTCAGGCAAGTTAAATGATTTAAAGTTGCAGTCTGACTCACTATGCTTAGTTAGGAAACACCAAATCAAAACTATTGTTTGGAACTTTCCTTGGTATGCCCTCTGATGTGAGCTTTAATCACACAGTGACATGCTCCCTTTTTCTTCTTTTCCCACAAGACCCCTCAAGTAAAACTTGCTAAGAAATTGCCTTCTTCATTAAATTCCCAGGTTATTAATAGGGCTTCAGTGAACTCCTCTTTGCCTTTGACTAACCACATTTTCTAAAAGGTGCACACTGCCATAAGACTCTTTAAATTTCTTCACCAAGTTACCTGCACCCTAAATGATTTGTCTTTGCTTAGACTTGGATGTAGATGCATCACAGATCTGTTCTTCAGCGTTTGCTGTTCCTTACTTGAATCGTGGTCTTGGAATGTTACACTGGTGCTATATCTCATTGGCCGTAGTAGTGTCTCCTTAGGAAACAGCAGAAAGAGCTTTGTAACTTTTTGTTGTTGTCTAATATCTAAGTTGTAAATGTTATATGGTCTTAAACTGTATTTTGTTTTTAGGAAGTTTTGAAGTTTTGGAGTTTCTGCATTAAATTATAGTTACTGTCAACCACAACTCTTCAGTGTTTTATTGGAAGTAGCCCTGGAACATCTTCCAATGTCAACAAGCAAATTTTCTCCAAAGATGAAATATCTTTTCCTAACACATGTAAAGTGTTTTGTATTCTTCAGGCAACCTCTAAAAGATGAGCTGCTTTGTAATTGATGAGCCACCAAAGATGGGTGCTTTCTACTTTAATTAATGGGATATATAATAGAAACAGATGACGACTAACTCTTAAAACAGTCCACAGAGAGCTCCAAATAATAAACATCGTACTCGAATGGAGATGATGATAGCTGAAAATGCATTAAGTAGACAGAAAAACAAAAACAAATGAAGGCGAGAACTCAGTCTCCAGCTGGCTGAAGTGGGGTAAGCACTTTGTAAGGAGGCTAGCCCATGCTAGTGCTAATGCGTTTTGCATTAGTACAATGCCTAGAAAATAGTGACTCTTGGCATCAGAGTTAATGACAAAAATGTACAGCAGTTTTACATATGCATCCAGGAAGAGCAATACCATAAGAAAAATTCATATCTATTAATGTTTTGTGCAAGACAACAAAAATCTCATCAGGTGAAAGAGAGGGTAACAAATGGTTGTTGACAGTTATTACATTATGTTGCTATGGTTCTGAAGCTCAGTTTTGGTCAATATCCGGTAAAACAGAAGGAAGATCAGACAGTACCAGAAACACATACAAAATTAAGTGGTTATTTGTAGGATGCTGTTCAGAGGACCAGATTAACCAGGCTTAACTTTTAGTAAGAAGATTACATATCTGTGTTAATATTAGGAGGAATTTTAGCTTCATTAGCAACTTCAGAGAAAGTAATACCTTTGTGTACTATTTTGAATAAAAAACAGGAGACTTTCTGTCACTGAGTAAAGTTCATAAAATAAACTTCAGCACTGCAGACTTACACAGTTTCCCACTAATCTCGTCCTCTTATCCAAGCCTAAGTCAGAACGCAGTCACTACTGAGGATCTTGCTGCACCAGAAGCAGAAGGCCTGTAGGCACTACAGGCAATTTGGGTGGCAGGCTGTTGGCTGCTCTAACAGTGGAAATCCTTTCTTAGGTGGAGCCTGTTTGTGTAGAGTATACAGTCTGCGACTCTAGCAGTGGTGTCAGCTGGCCTTGAACCCATGAGTCTGGCTTTGTTTCCTTTGCTGCATGAGTTAGTTGGTTTGGGCGGTGTAAAGAGGGCTTTAAACTGTCCCCAGAGCATTAGTGAGTTTGGTGGTTGTTCCTTCTTTTTACAGAAGTAGAATAGGGCAGAAGGGAATGTGAAGGACTTGTCCAAAGTGAGAGCAAGTTATGCTGAGATCAAAATCAAAAGCTTTGTCTCCACCTGCAGGGCCATGTATCTCTCAGCTCCAGAATTAGAGGGTTGGAGAACTTTTCTGTGTGGAGAGCTACACAGCTAAACTGTGTAGAACAGCTGGCCGCTTCAGGGGTTTTGTTGTGTCTCACCAGACTCGAGTCTTGGCAGGGAGGTACAATCTTGTTCTGCTAAAACAGTCATGGCTGCTTGGCTCAGATCTTTCTGATGACATCCGGGAGTCTCCAAAAGCACATTTCCATCCATACTTACAGAATATCACCACTGAGTGCTGCTGTAGGTGTTTCAGAATCTCTTGTTAAAATACTCAGAACGATCTGCCTTCTGTGTCTTTAATTAGAGGAGTTTCGAACTGCCTGTTTCTTGTGCTGCTGAACTAGGTTGAATTCTTGTTTGGCTGTGACAAGGATGCCTATTGTAACCATATGTAAACAGTGTTTTTATGGCAGTAGAAAGAAGCAAAAGTAGCATAATGTCTTCCTTTCTTCATAAGGCATGTCGTGCTTTTACTGTTTGCCTTGTTTTCTTTTGCACTCAATCTGATTGTTTTCCAGCTAGTCTTGACCTTTATCCAGTGGTGAGATGCTAAGTGTGCTGGCTCTGCAGTGTTTGTCCACTGGTTCCTTTCTTGAATTGAATTTCTTGACTTTCTTGAATGTTTTCACACCATAATAATGGCGGGGGGACTGAAACCAGAGAGAAAGTAAGCAGTTTGTACAGCTTTGAGTTGAAGATATGATACGTATTGCTCATTAACACTGCTAAAAGTACTTGAAAGTGTAGTAATTCTTTCCCACAGGTGTCGCAAGGAAGTTGCATTGTTGTGGATAGGGAAGCAGGTGATTCACCAAATTGCACGTGGGGAACTGGCTTAGAGTCAGGATCTTCGATCCCTGCCTGTGAGGTTTGTTGGTGAGAAGCTCTCCTTGTTCCTACTTGTCACCAGAAGGATTTCTGAAATGCCATCAAAGCTTCGCTGTCCTCTGCTTGTGTGGTGACGGTTCCTGTGGGGTTTCCATTCTCAAAATAAAACCCAAAGTCCTCTTCATGGATAGTCATTAATAATTGCCCATAATTTCTTGAGGAAAGGTTCTAGTGAAGCAGCTATGCTTGGCCTACAGAAAATTTGTTTAGTAATTTGTTAGGTACAATATTTCTGTTTTCCTGTTTTTAAGTTATTAGCAATATTGCCATGCTTTATCACCATACTGGCCTGCTGGGACAGTGCATTTCATTAGGAAGGGAGTTGTAACGTTGTTCAGGATGCTGCTGATCTTACTCTCTGGAATGGTTGCATCAATATACTCAAGTACCCACACAAGTAAAACTAACGAGATGGATTTCAGATGCATGATGCTTTTTTTTCCCGAATACAGTGACTTAAAAGCTCAAGATAAAATACTGCCTGCAGTACAAATAGGGTAGACCTCGCAGGAAAAAAAATGACCTTCCATGTAATGAAAGTCATTTTAAATGAATACGTTTGAATGTGTACTTGAATGAGGTACCACTTCTTGTCTGTATCTTCTGTTGATGGTTGAGGTGCACAAACAGAAACAAAAGTTCTTATTAAAGCGTTTTATTTTGTCATTACAAGTGAAACTGCAAACAAAAGAACTGCTACAAATTGTCTCTTTGTCTGCTTCCTCTTGCTTTTGGTACTTAGAACAGAAGAGTTTTTTGTCTGAGTTATTAATAGGCAAACCACATGCGGGGGTACTTATGATTTAGTAACTAGCGTATGCTTTCAGAGGTCTTGCTGCTGGATAGCATCCCATTCAATGCTCAATTTATTTATGCTTTAGGTTGTTGTTGTCGCTTAACTGTTTTTATTCTCTTCTTCTCCGTATTACTGTTTACAGTTTGTGTTTCATTTCTGTTCGAAGTTGTCAAGACATGAGGTGGTCAGGGTACAGAAGAGCCAAGTTGGTAACAAACTTTGGGTAAAGCCATCGGTATGAGTGAGCACACGTTTACCTGTGTCAGTAAGGGCAAACTGAACTGAAAAATAAGAACATGATGAGGACTTTTCACCCTTCCTTCTGTAAGCATAGTAGTTCAGGGTACGGTGTTGTGGATCTTTCTCTCATGGGTTTCCATTTCCTGTGGTTTGTTTTGTTTCAGCCTCTTGGGGCCAGTGACTACTTGGAAATATCAAAGCATTTTGACACAGTCTTTGTTCGCGACATCCCACCTCTTACCATGGCAAAAAGGACTCAAGCTCGGCGTTTCATTACTCTGATTGATACCTTTTATGAGCATAAGGTGAGAACTGAGCCTTTCAGACTTGAGTAGGAATAACAGCGAGAGCCCCCAAACCTGCCTGTTACCTTCAGCCAATTAAATATCAGTACTCTGGAAAACATAACCAGCAAAGGCTGCAAGGAAACATCTTTCTAGTTTCACAGATTGCCCCATTGTGAATAAGGCAAATGAGTAGGTATTGTGTTTCTGTGAGTAATAAGCATGACCACATTTTAATAATGAAAAACTGAGCTGAAGCCAACCTGAGAGTAAATGGTTTCAGGATGTAGGGGCGCTGGTCAGGAATCCTTCCTGCAGTGAGCACTGAGGAGTTAATAGCGTCGTTACATTATTAATTTTAAAGGAAACAATCGCTTTGGGCTTTACATTAGGTTGTGGAGCTGCTAATGAAATAGTAATGATAAATACAGCACTTCACTTGGATTTACAGAGGTTTCAATCATGGAAGCAAAATCAGCGCTATTAAAGCAACCAAAAAAGAGAAGTTCGTGTTTTAGATTTCTTTCTAAAGTAATGAAAGAAAGGATTTTACGTGTTATGTTTGATTATATATGCATACACTTCAGTATTTATGCAATCAGGAGATATAAACTGAGATTTTTTTTCAAGTCTGTCCTGGCAAGATGAGAGAGGTCCTGACCCAGCAAGGCACTGAGCTAAGCGTGCCTGCAGTCACATCACAGCTGGTTCCTGGTGCTCGCTGGCTGCCTGCATGCGGTGTGCAGGCCGGGCCGCAGTGCTGGGACCGCAAGGCTGCAGTCAGCCTGTGTCCCACTGCACCTGGCATCACCTCCCAGCAGGCACAGACCAGCCTTGGTCATGTTATCAGCAAACAGTGTGCATCTGAGTGTCTTAGGTACGAGTGGAGCGGCACGGCTCAGCCTGCTGGGACATCTCAAGTGTAGGCATTCTTCAGGTAGAAATATGTGGGCAGTGCACCAAGTGTTTTAATAGCACAGTTGTTCTGTTCTCTGAGTAAAAGTTACAGTTTGAGGTGCTATTAAGGAAGAGTTCCCGTGAGGTCAATGTTATAAATGAAGAAGTAAGGTTAATCTGTCAGCCGTGTTAGAGAAAGGAGAAACACATGGAAAAAGAACCCACACGATCCTCCTTGAGGTTTGCTTCTCGTAAAAGATGCACATTATCCCTTTTCCACACAGCACAGGTGCTGAATATCATTGCCTGGTTCCTTTCAGGTGCGCATTATCTGCTCTGCAGCGACTCCTCTCCAAAGCTTGTTTGTGGTGGAAGCCGGCAGCATTGAGCTGGAGGACAGCAGAGTGTTGATGGATGATTTGGACTTGAGCCAGGTACGTGATACTAACATCCACTCCCTTTTGTGACAAAATTGGTTGTGGTCTCGTAATTACAGCAGCAGTTTTAAGAAGAGGAATCGAGTAAACGTTTAACCAGTCATCTGCTGTTTTTTCTGCGGCGTATCAGTCGCTCTCCTAATTGTATGCTTTGGTATTCATAGTCAAAGAAAATATCACAATATATAGAACCATTTTGCATAAGTTTTCAGGTAATTTTGATTGTTAGTCATTAGATGCGTTCAATGATGTATGAAAATAAGTTCAGCTCCAACATTTAAAATCCAGAAATTACAAATGATCACTTCTGCCTCCTTCTAGGCTGCCCAGGGCTGCCTCACACATCTTCACAGGCAGTTCTCTGTGTTCATAGAATCATAGCATCACCAAGGTTGGAAAAGACCCCCAGGATCACCCAGTCCAACCATGCACCCATCATGAATGGTTCTCACTAAACCATGTCCCTCAACACAACATCCAAACGTTCCTTGAACACCTCCAGGGTTGGTGACTCCACCACCTCTCTGGGCAGCCCATTCCAGTGCCTGACCACCCTTTCAGAGTAGTAGTATTTCCTAACGTCCAGCCTGAATCTTCCCTGGCGCAGCTTGAAGCCATTCCCTCTAGTCCTGTCACTAGTCACACGAGAGAAGAGGCTGACCCCCAGCTCACCACAGCCTCCCTTCAGGTAGTTATAGAGAGCAATAAGGTCTCCCCTGAGCCTCCTCTTCTCTAGACTGAACAATCCCAGCTCCTTCAGCCGCTTCTCATAAGGCCTGTGCTCCAGACCCCTCACCAGCTTTGTTGCCCTTCTCTGAACCCGCTCCAGGGCCTCGATGTGTTGCCCATTCTGTTCTTCCTTTTTCTTAGACGTATTGTTAATGATTTTTACATTTGTTTCAGTCAGCGTACAACTAGCCAGCAGAGAAGTGGAAGTCGATGGCTAGTGTGTTAGCATCCAAATTATTACTTTGCTGTGCTCTGTCGGAGGACTGCTTAGCTGAAATAGGTGGTTTTGTTCAATTCTAGGAGCTTAACTTCATTTTCTCTTGGTGCCCTGCTGCTGTTTTTGTTGTCCAAGCCTGTAAGGCACTCAGCATATAAAGGCTGAGGTCGGATGCCCTTCGGTACGGCTCTGTTTCTCACTTATTCTGGTACTGTTTTTGTGTACTGATACAGGATTCTGCCAAAGGTCTCTCCATGTTCACGGGAGAAGAGGAAATCTTTGCATTTCAGCGTACTATCTCACGGCTTACAGAAATGCAGACTGAACAATACTGGAAAGATGGGGACAGAAACAAAGAGCAGTTGTAATTACAAGTTGAATAAAGGCACCTGAAAGTATGCAAAGAAGTGAAACTACGGAATTAGAAGGCCTTTTAGCACAACTGAAATAATAATGGCACTTTATCATCTGGACTGTGTTTCTTTCATCGTATGGTTTTCATGCTTAGGACATGAAGACTTATTCTTCTGTACCCTCAGTGTGTGGGCATGTGAAATTTGACCTTCATTTTATTTTCTATGAAACATAATTTGATGTTGAGGAAGTGTGACTGGATTAGAATTAGTCTGGAGACAGTGGGCTGCAGGATTCACAGTGGGTCGGGAATGCTGTCACCCAAAGAGGGCACTTTGTGGTTCACGCACTGCGTCTGTCCCCTGTTGCACAATTTGCACAAAAGAGAGATGGAAGGCTTTCCTGATGGAACCCCTGACGTTCTGTAGCTCTCTGCTGGAATCCCATAGCTCCTCTGTAATGTATTCTCGTTTGGTTTTTTTCCCCCTCTGTTTTCTGTGTGTAACCATCTGCTGACTTTCAGACTCCATGAGTTTCATGTAATCAGCTCGTTGCTCAGTTTAGTTAATAGGAAACTAACAGGTTGATCCCAGAGCGGCCGGAGGAGCAGCTAGAGGGTACATGGAAACCTCAGCAGACTAAATCCAAGTGATCACATAAGGTAAAAGAAACTACAAGGCAGTGTATACCATAACTTCTAAATGCAACTTAATACTTCCCCTATATTTTCCATTTCTTGCAAGCTGGGTGTGCTCCTTTCACACTAGTAATGTATTCCTGAACTTTCATGTCTGCAGCACCTTCCATCACTAGTGACACATCTGCCCTGAGCTCTGGGGATGGCAGGACAGTGCTGCTGAGGCAGTTCCACCATCTTGCAATACAAGTGTGTTTTACCAAAAAAGTACTTTTTTGGGAAAATATCATTACAAAAAATATTCATCTCTGCCTTTATGATGCTTGTTTGAGCCCTAACCCCCATCACAATTACAGCAAGCTTTTAAAAGGGACTTTGTGCTAGGAGGAAGTGGAGAGATCCTGTGCACTTGGAGTTGTTACAGCAATACAGATGCTTTGGGAGTCACGTGCTCAAGTCTGGATTCCTGTTCTGATCACTTCTTTGGCCTGGGAGTTGCTGGTACAGGCTACGCCTGTTCTCCAAATAATTTTTAGAGCCTATGCTTATAGTTTACAATTGGTGCCACTGTGTTATGCCCACAAGAGCGACTACACCTGAGGATTTTAATGTATATTTATGAAAAATCCATATAACATTTACTTAGGGATTGCTGAAGAATGGATGTACGCTTTCAGAGATTTTTTGTTTTTAGGTTTTTCAAAAGAGAGACTGCTGAGATTCATGCACATCTATGTGTATACACAGATAGATAGATGTATACTTCATTTATACATACCTAAATGTAGGTAAAGCTAATATATATAATTTAAGTGTGTGGTCATATATTTGTACATAGCAGTCTCTGCTCATCAGCCTGGCCTAAGCTAACGGCTGTCCTGAAGTTTCAGCTTGGACTCAACTTTTCTTTTCTTCTAATTGCATGTCCAGGCCAGAACTTACTGTTGTAGATATTTTTCTGCATTATTTAAAAAACAGTGCATATGTTTAGCTCATATGTCCTCCCCTATCTATGGTAGAGAGGAAATGCAGAATCTTGCAGAAATACAGGTGAGATGGGGCATGTGAGAGAGGAGCTCTGGCGGGCTGTGTTCCCACAGAACTTGAGCTGTTGAAGCAGAGTGCTTTCTCCCAGTCTCTGTGGGCCAACCTCATTAAACCAGAGCTTCCCAGAAGCCCTGGGGCTGATGTGCTTGTGCCCCAATGGGCACGGCTTTACCTGGTGGTATTTGAGGCTTTCCTGCATTCTGTGCGCTGGCCCCAAGTTAGTATTCTCCAAGTTTCATGGAATCATAGACTCATTAAGGTTGGAAAAGACCACTAAGATAATTGAGTCCAACTGTCAGCCCATTGCCACCGTGCCCTAAGCCACGTCCCTCAGTGCCACATCTACCCTTTTCTTGAAAATCTCCAGAATTTTCTGGAAGCACAGCCCCTAAATGCAACGGGCCTGCAGAGTCATCGAAAGCCTCCTGGGATGCAGGTTAGCTCTGCTGAACTGTGGGGGGGAAGCCATGTTTCCAAAAGCTTTCAGAGTCAGCACTGCTCCCAAAGCACATTCCTCAATAAAGCCATAGTACAGCCTTAACTTGGCCAGCTAGGAAGCCTTCTGCTGGGATACTTTAGTAGCTGCTGCCAGCAATCAGGCAGAGGAAATGGTGAATATTTCAGCATCATTTTGGGGCTGAAAAGGGGCTGAAAAAACAGGAAAAGCTGCTATAATCTTTGCAACATTTGTGGTTGCACTGACGGCGTGGATTGCTGCACTGAGGTCAGGACCACGAGGAGAAGTTGCTGGGACCAATCTACCTGCCAGCCTGGATGCCAGAGCAGAGATCACTGTGGTACCTGCAGAAGAAACATATTTACGTGTATCCACTTCCTTAAAGAATGTAAAGCCCTATGTGCTTCTTGAAGGGTGCCATTTACAATTGTGTGGCATGCATAAATTCTCTTTCCAATGGCAAGTTTGGGGTGGGAGGGACCTGAGGCCAAATAGCTTCCAGGCAATTGAGCAGTGACTGAGATGTGTCCCTGAGGCGTGAATTAATTAAAACATTAAGATGTTTTAGTTGGCAAAATGCAAACAATGAAATGCCTGTGAATAAATTGTCCCTTAATAGCCTTGCAATTGCTGGATTTATGCTATCCCAAGTTCCAGTACGGGCTTGTTGGGCTTTTCTTATCTTGCAAACTCATGTCATCTCAGATCCGCAACGTGTTTTTATTTAACTTTTAGTGAGTGAGCATTAATGTGATTTTTGAAACATTTACAGTAACCTTATTTAGTGAGGTATGATATTTTGCTGTCATAAAAAGTAAAATCCAAGTGATTATGGACCACGTAAAGTGTTTCATGTTGGTTTGTAAAGGCCACGTCCTGGCTGAGAGCCTCTTGGCCAACGTGTTGCAAATATCTGACTGACAAAGGAATCATAGAATTACCAAGGCTGGAAAAGACCTCAGAGATGAACTATTTCCCAATGTCCAGCAATTCAAGATACAATCTCTGTGAGTGTTGCTACTTTGTCCGTGTAGACAGCCTATCTTTAAAGCTTTAT
Organism: Gallus gallus; assembly: GCF_016699485.2. NCBI lineage: Eukaryota > Metazoa > Chordata > Aves > Galliformes > Phasianidae > Gallus > Gallus gallus. Next base: position 67,087,560 of record NC_052534.1, on the reverse strand, counting down.
TTGCCTTTCATGTTCTTGTGCAGTAGCTCTTTTTTTTTCTTTTCTTTAAACAAATAACACAATTCTGTCGTTCTAAGCTACTGATTTTCATTGTTTGCACAAACTGAGGGAACAATTGCAGTATTGTAGGCATAGCGAGCGCAGCCTACCTGAAGTCTTCTTAGGAATTGGAGGTGTGCTTCTTATGGTGTTATTTTGATCTACAAAGGAAAACCACGAGTGGTTTTTCGTGAGTAAATGTGTCCATAGTGGCACTGCAGCTGGGTGGATGTCACCTGTTTTGCAGCAGTTCAACCATGAACAAAATGATCAGGTTTCAAGCAGTGCTCAGCACGGCCACCAGGCATCTTCCAAGGAGGAAGAAGAGTTTCTCCATCAAGACCTGTCCCAGAGGATGCAGATCCAGGAGGTTGCTTTCTGCAGCTGCCTGGATCCAAACTACCCTGCCTCAGTTTCCTTGTTGATCAAATGAGAATGTTATTGTCCTATTCACTAGCACTGGAGTGCTGCTGGGCTTAGTTCATAATTATTTGGATATACCAAGGCTGTGGGTTGAAAGTGTGTAAACAGTGCAAAATAAAATTAGCTACTCCACGAGGAGTTTGGGATTTGGGTCACAGAATGAATGCCTTCAACTGAACACCACGTGCCTCTTTGCAGAGTAATTTTCTTTTTGTACAACACAACTATTTTAAAGTAAAAAGAGCGAGGTGAGGAAAACCTTAATTAACTCAGGCTGTTTGTCTTCTACCTGTAATGACAGATTGTCTTTACGTTTCATTACAGCATTAGCTCCTGTACTTGTGAACTACAGCAGCTTTGTAAATTTTGCTGGGATTTTCATTTTAATGGATACTGAGAATTCTTAAAAAATATGTATGTAATTTTGAGTCTAATATATAAATGAGCCCTGTTAAACACTTCTGTTATTTGAAAATAAGTTATGTTGTAATACAGAAAGAAGTAATACATCCAGATTTTATAAGCTTATTGTTATTCACTTATTGTTCCCACTATTTCTTGGTACGTGTTCTGAACAGATTCGGGTTTGTCCTCCTCTGTTACTGCTGCCGGCAGCCCAGCACTGGTGGGCTCTCATTTCTGTCTTGGAAACCATTTTTCCACATCTCTCTTCTCCGGCAGCCTGAGGGTTGGGTGCTCCATCTCAGCGCAAACCACAGTTAAAATGCTCTCCTTCTGCTTGTATGGGGTTCTTATTGCTTAAGAGCTTCTTTCACTATCAGCCAATTAGTTCTGCGGTTGGCAATGGGTTTTGCACAGCTTGGAACATCTGATGAAGGAGGAAGAGCATAATCCTGATGTGTCTATTGACATAGGTATGGGAAATATCCTTCACCTTTAAAATCACAACTTGTGCAAAACGGTTGATCTCTAATTTTTAAACTATTAAGATGGATTTGCAAATCATCCTGCTTGGGCGAGCAATGGGACCAGCTCAGAGCAAAACTGCTCTGCTGTGGTTCTGCTCTGAGCCAGACTGGGGATCCTGTACGAGCCAGGCTGGAAAGCAGAATATTTTAATCAAGCAGCGGTCATGGCTTCCCCTTACACCTCCCTGTCTTCATGCACTCTGCGACACATGAGGGGCTGGCAGGACTCTATTGATACCCGGTGATAAAGATCATCTGGAAATTTCTCCATGGCATGTTAGAGATTCACCAAGGTGTGTGAAGCAGGAGGCTGCATCCTCCCCATGTTTCATCTCATGTAGCGTCACATCCTTTGGAGGTTCTGCTGTGAAGCACAGCACTGCTCCTCTCAGTGCAGGGAGCGAAGCAGCGGAACAGCGGGAGCATCCGTGGCCCTGCAAAGTGGGAGATGTTTCTGACCCTTTGGCTACAACAGCGCCTGTGTTTTCCCTCCTATTTGCTAAGAAGCAGGACTTGCGGTGGCAGCTCGGCGTGTGAGAGCAGAGGGAGGACAGAGCAGATGGGGGATGCAGGCCACTCACTCCCTCTCCAGCCTTCTGCATTCTCCTCATATTTGTAAAACAACTTTTGTTTCAAATTGAATTGAATTCTAAGAGCGTCATTAAAACACAGAAATGCTTCTCACTGACCTATTACTCCGCATTCATGTTGGTAAAATTTTGGATGAGTTTCTATAGTTCTCCCGCCAGTTCTTTGTCAGGGTGAAGGGTTTAGTTGGCTCCGTTAATCCACTCTCTAGCTGAAATTGTTCATTTAAATGGTTATAAAAATCCACTCTTTTCCAATGCGAATCCTATATTCCCGGATTCGAGTGCCGCTGCCAGTGCAAAGATTTCAAATTCTTTGAGTGCAATCACACTGTGTTAGTCCAAAGCCAAATTACAAACACTTATCCGCAATTCCCCTTACTCAGCTTTACGCTCATTTTTCCAGTGGGCAACAATAGCCATAAGAGTGTAAGAAAAGATTATTAGAAGAGCTTAGGAAACGGTCGGTCGGTTCCTTCAGAAGCCGTGGTACAATTCTGGCACATCCTCCCGGGGCAGAAAGCAGGCGCTTCAGTTCTGTTGCTTAATATATTTTTAGTGCACGGTTCGTGAACGTCACAGTAATTAAGAGAGATCACAGCCGCTGGAAGATGAAGCGCGCAACAAAAGATCAAGCGATTGTTTAAGCTGAAGTTAAATGAACCAGGGAAAGTAAGCTCGCTGACACGAAGAGAAAGCTCCCTTTGTATCCTCTGTTCTTTTACAATTAGCAAAGCCAAACGCACTTGTGTAACTTGTTTGTTCTACCTCCAGTGATGGATGACGTTCAGGTCACACGATGACGTGTCGGCGGGTTGTTTCTTTCCTGCCGCCTTGTTAAGAACATCGCTCACGTAAGGCCTGTCCTGGAGCAGAGGGAGCAGGCATCCGCCCCAGGTCCTGCTGGCCGACGTTCAGGCACTGCACACAGCTGACGCAGTCAGTCAGGGTGCGGGGGGACAAAGCTCGTTGCAGACACGGGCTGAAGACCGGACTCCTCCAGTTGTGATAGCTCACAAAAAGCGAAATTTCAGAGGCCGCTGGAGAGAGGAGCAACTACTGTCCAGCCAAATTACAATCTGAATGGTTCACCATTTTCAGTCCTCCACTACGACGGCAGTGATTGCTATAGAAACTTCTGAGAGTGAGACGGAGAGGTTTTCCAGCGCTGCAAATAGCGAACAGAGAAGGTTAGACTGGGTGCAAAGCCCATTCAGTGAAGCAGCTGCCAGTTGAGCTTCTTTGCCAAGTAAATTGTAGGAAATGCTGATTAGAACGTCCCCTGAACACACCAGGCAAATTAAATTTCAGTCAGAGCCGCCTGGCCGCTTCGGGTGGGAGATGGTTCCAGCACACAGTGCACCTGTGCTCGCTCAGCCCCTGCTCGTGGCACACGGCGCTGTGCGGCCCTGAGGGCACAGGTGAGGGGTGTCTGTGGGGAAAAACAACAGCCAGCTGTGTACCCAGGTGCCCAACTGGGATGCTGGACGGTGCCTTGGCCCAGCTTTGCCACCTCTCCCCAGACACAAAGTTGCCACATTCGCCTCCCTCTGCCTGGTGCAGCACTACTGGGGGATGGCGTCCCCTTTCTGTCCCATCCCTGATTCCTGTGCAGACATAAAGATGGGCACGTTGCCTGCCAGCTCCTTCCCCTCCAAAAAACCCTGCATCAGATCTCTAAAGCTGTTCCCTCAGGGCAGAACAACTGGCTGAACCTGAGGACAGGACTGAACCGGGGGACACGGCCAAGCCTGCTTGAGGGCTCGGGGCTCCCCGCCTGTCACCTCCCCAAAAGCTCAGGCTTTTGAGATTTCCCTGAGGTTTCCCCCATAGCCCATCAGTCTGTATACATCCAGCTGCATCTGCAGCTCTAGCAATGTCTCTCCTTTTGAGGCTGCTCCCACCTCCTTTCTGCACCCTGTGACTCTCATCTGTGCTGGAGGAGGGTTCGATATGTTTTCATGTCCACCACCAGCCTTGGAAAAACAGCCTGGCACCATTCTGGCAGGGACTGGCAGGGCCCTTTCCAGGACCTTGCTCCCCACTGATGTCCTGAAGGCCTGATGGTGTCACTAGGCCTTATCGCTGCCATCATTCATTTCCTCCTTTCTCCTGTCTCTTCAGCTTCCTTCAGTTTAACTCCCGGCAGTCAGCCCGGAGAGCACCAGGCAGGTACACTGAGACACACACAGTACTCTTCTGCCTCATGAGTTGCATGTGCCAGCTCAGGCAGCACAGCCTTCAGCCCTGCAGCCCTCATGACAGCTGCTTTTCCAGTCACGCTTGGCTTCCACACGAAACAATGGGATCTCCTATCTTTCTATCTTGCAGTTTCTCAATACGATGGTTCTTCACAGACTGCTTGCATTAAAGTACAAACAACTATGTGGCATGTATTCACAGGAGCAGTGGGATTTGTCCTGCAGAGTAAGGGTGAGAAATGCAGCAAGTCATAGCTTATCCAATCCATAAACTGTTTATTGTAGATAATTTCCGCAGAAACAAATAGTACACTACTAGCATTAAGTTTGGGGCCCCTCGCTACATGAAATACATTGAGGCCCTGGAGTGTGTCCAGAGAAGGGCAGTGAAGCTGGTGAGAGGTCTGGAACACAAATCTTATGAGGAGCAGCTGAGGGAGCTGGGATTGTTCAGTCTAGTGATGAGGAGGCTCAGGGGAAACCTCATCACCCTCTACAGCTCCCTGAAGGGAGCTTTTGGTGAGGTGGAGGCTGGCATCTCCCAGGTAACACTGATAGGACAAGAGGGAATGGCCTCGAGTTGCACCAGAGGAGCTTCAGGTTGGATATTCCAAAAAGCTCAGAACAAATGGTGAGGCACTGGAACGGACTGCCAGGGAGATGGTAGAGTCACTGTCCCTGGAGATGTCCAAGAAGTGTGTGGATGTGGCACTGATTTCCTTGGTTAGTGGGCATGGTGGGGATGGGCTGACAGTCAGACTAGGTGAGCTTGGAGGTCTTTTCCAACCTTAATGATTCTACACTTTTATGTTTCTAAGCACTTTGGTCTGACTCTATTCAATTACGATTTCTAAATACGCAGTTCTTTAGATAACAGACAGACATCCCTCTCTGTTATCTGAGCATCTGAAGGCTGTACTTGCTCTGCTTAAGCCAGTGTCTGTCATTGCCTACTCGGGCTTTTTATGGGCATTATTTGCTTTACTAACGGCTGTGACATAGCGTGCATATATGCACACACACATATATATGTACTCGAGGACATATCAATGGGTTTTGCAGTCCTTGTGGACTGTAACTGCTCCCACTGCCATGAGTTAAGGCTTGGTTAATGGACTCTAATCTGTAAATTCTTAAACAATTTAGGAAATTAGTTATTGACATAATGGACAAATTATCTGAGTGTATCACAGCAACCCGTACTTGAGGACTCCTCCATCTGCTAAGGTTGACCCCAATAATTAACAGCCTTACCCAGTGCCCCAGAGGTGCTTTATAAGGCACAAGGCTGAAGGTTAAATAGCTCCTGTGCATCAGATGTGCTCATTACACCAGCATGTCTGTAATCGCCTTCCTGAAGCCACGGCAGTTTGCTCATTGGTTGCTCTCATTTTACCCTCCATCCGTAGCAGATCATTACAAAGCTTTGCCTCGTCCTTGCTCAATTGCCTTCTGCCTCTCAGACTAAGTCTCAGTGTGCCAGACAGGACTGCCTGCTCCCAGACACTCCTTGGCATGCCCATGCCCATGCACAGTTCTACGGTGCCGCTGAGTTGAAACTACTACAGCTGCTAATGCCATGCTCCTGCCTATGTCCCAAGTTGAGAAATGAGATGTAAAAGCCTCAGCCCTTGGGTCAAAATGTTCCGATGTACTGGGATACATCAATGGAGTAAAATGCATTCCTGCATAAGAGCTGGATGCAGCACCTCCTGTCTTGTAAGCACAAAGATGACTGAGCTCATGTGCCTTGCATATAGCAGTTCAAACAGATGTTTAAAACCAGAGCTTGCAGCAGAGCTTCCCAGCTCTTGGCTGTAAAACAGACAGGAGCTCCCCTCTTTCCATCACCTTTGCTCCATACCACTTCTCATGCTCATACAGGGGGGATACGCAAAGACCTCCTGAGCTCTTTGGAAGCTTTCGCTGTTTCCTGAGAGCTGAGACACTCCCGATTCACCTTGGACAACAAGCCAGGAGTTGGGTCTACCTCTCTATTATTAGCTTTGGTATAGTTATAATCAGTAGCAATAGATAAGGTCACTGCTGTATTTAAGATGATGTTAGGCACCTTAACTTAAGCAAAAGTGTTCTATAACTCAGGCAAGAATGTAGAATACAACAAGATAAGCAGTAAATGAGAACAGAAACCGAGTACCTAACCCTGTAGGAGTACCTTTGCACTAAGGAGTCTGCCTATGGAGGCCGGACACCTCATACGCCATCATCGAGCTCCACCATGCGTCGGGATGTCGGGATCTCTCCTCTTCCCATGCCAACTTGCAAGCGACAGAAACGTTCTCCCTTAAACGCTGTGTTTCAACGATAACACGCTGGGAGGTTCATATGAATCACACATTTTTTTCCTGAGGTTCAGTACCTCTTCCTACTGAAACGCGTTCCCTAAATAATAAACAGCTGCATGAGCACGTGGAACGACGCCGGGAGCCCTGAGAGCTCGGCGGGCGTCTGCCTGCAAGGAAAAAGAGGACCACGAGATGGCAGCGTTGCACCACGGCATGGGGGCATCCATCGGCTGCGGGCCGGGAACCGCCCGGAGAGCGGGGAGGGACCCCCGCTGCTGCTGCCCCGCTGCTGGGCGAGGTGACCCGGCAGCCTCCGCGCAGTTCAGTGCCGTTCCTGTAAAGAACTTCACTTTATCCTCTTTCTTCCTACAGATTGGATAAAGTATGCTGAAGGCTTTCACACTGCTGTCATACAGAGAGTGAAGTGAAATAAATATACAATCCTACTTTGGATGGAGATTGTTTTTGCAAAGTGCTGAAAAAAAAAGTAAGCTCCCAAGCCCTCTGCTCCTGGCACAGAACAAAACGGCAGGCTCCTCTGCAGGGCCGTGTGGCAGCAGATCCCCCTTCTGTTGCAGCCTCCAAGACACGGCTTGGCGATTTGCCCTGAGCTGCAGGTGGAATACCAGCCTCAAACAGCACGGCAAGGCTGCAAAGAGGCTGGTAGGAAAGAGGTGAGTAAGCAACTACTACTCTTTCAAAGAGAGAGACCTGTGTCTACCTGGAGGTGTGCATAGAATCCTAGAGTTATGTAAACATGAAGATCTGTAAGACCAACTAGCCCAACCATTGGTGGTGGAATGCCCTGCAGGGGGGTTCTGCAGCACTGAAGCCCACAGCTGGCTGCAGGCAGAAACAATGAGTATAATCACACCAGGGGATTAATAGCACCCTGCATCCACTGCTGGATGAGATGAAAGCAGGTGATCACAAAAAAAAAAGAGGCAGAGGAATCCCACGGGGTGACAGGGAGGCCGTTGTATGGGGCAGCATGGGGCAGGTGGGCAGCGGAGCCTTGTGTACAATAAGGATGACATGATACAGAACAGTTCTTTTGAGTACGTACGCAGTCAATTATCATTCAGACTTGCGAGCACCTGGGGCTGCTCCAGCATGCCCAAAGCACAAGGGTAGGACTTTGTCCACCTGTGCTGTTGGGCTTCTGAAACAGAGAATCTAGAACCTGTAAGGGGAGTAAGAAGGAAGCATTAGTGATGGGTTTGCTCACCTGTGCAGAGTAAGCGATGTGCTCCATGATCACATCAATTCAACTTTTCAGACTCATCTTGGTGGTTTCATTTTGGAGTCCAGTCAGTAAAGGCAACAGAAAGAACAAGGAGATGAGCGGACAGAGATCTTCAAGCAACGAAGCAGATGCAGACCAGGTCTAGAGAGTGTGGAAGAAAAGTATTATCAGAGAAAGCAGAGCACATACTGTTCATACTGATGTAAGGAAAATGACCATGAAAAACTGCCAGGTGTCATCTTTGCATAACGACATCAGTAGGCTTGTAGATCCCTGTGCTGTAATCAGCCTTTGCTGAGAGGAACAGCCTGGGAGGGGAGCCAGGGCTTGATTTAAAGTGGAGAGAAGCGGAGAAGGTGATAAGCAAAGAGTTGGACCTAGAGTGGTGATCGTGGTGACCATTTCTCTGGCTGGGGAGCCAAGCTCATGAGGTCCTTCATCCCCCACAGCCCCCTGGCTTCCCTGAAGGACTGGTGCATCCCTGTCTGGTCTGCATCTCCAAGCTGTTCCCCCAGTGACTGAGCTCAATGGTGCTGGGGGGCCTTCTCCTCCCCCCAGCACGGAAGCTGTTTGGAGAGGGTCATTGCTGCCCCTGCATGTGGGGGCTTTTTTGGCAAGTGGGTGGTGACTGGTGTCATCCATGGCTAGGATTTTATTTAATTCAAAGATATTCAGTGCATACACAAGTAGCCTCGGGACAAAGGGAGAATTACTCAATTTCAGGTGTAACTGTGAATTACCCAATGTCAAGTGCAGCTGTGATGACAAGATATTCTGCATCTCAGTGAGGAAATCTCCTTAGAGCAATGTATTCTTCCTCTGCTGGGATCCTGACACTGTTCTGGAAAAATCACAACACCTGGAACAGATTTGGAGTTGATACAACCTCATTTCTTCCCTAATAGCAAGAGCTAGTGCCTTTCTAGCCTGGAGAAGCTTAAAACTGCTGCTCTGAGATCCAGAGCATTCTTACTATTTGTTTTACAGTAGAATCCTCTTACAGAAAAACCCATGATTATTCCTGTACAAAAAGAGATGGTTCTTCATAGAATCAGAGAATCATAGAATGGCCTGGGTTGAAAAGGACTGCAGTGATCATCGAGTTTCAACCCCCCTGCTATGTGCAGGGTCGCCAACCAGCAGACCAGGCTGCCCAGAGCCACATCCAGCCTGGACTTGAATGCCACCAGGGATGGGGCATCCACAGCCTCCTTGGGCAACCTGTTCCAGTGCGTCACCACCCTCTGTGTGAAAAATTTCCTCCTAATGTCTAACCTAAACCTCCCCGTCTCAGTTTAAAACCATTCCCCCTTGTCCTATCGTCCTTGCTCTGATAAGAGCTTCTGGAAGGTCCCCAGTCCTGTTCTGCCACCAATTTGTCATCAGTCTCTTAACTCCTCCCACATGGTTCAGCTTGCAACAATCCTGTCCACTGCCTGTATTCCAAGAATGAACAACAGGCTGCACCCTCCCCAAAACAAGGGCAAAGAAGGTACAAAAGGAGATGGGTCAATCTCCGTTCAACATTTCATTTATTCTCATTGCGTTTTTTCTTTAATGGTCACAGTTCTTATCTGCTGCAGGTTACCTGTGCAACTCCCTTTTCCAGGCTCATAGTCTCTGCTGGCTGGTTCAACAATGTCCCTGTGCAGTCGGGTTTCACTCTTTTGAGGCTCCTCACTCTCCATACATACTGTGCAGCTACCCCACGTGACATTCAGTGAGCCAGTCATTCGAATCTCCATGTTGTGGCATATTTAAGTAACTTTTTGGCTGTGTATCTTAATCCCCAAGCTCTAAAAATGCTAAATCCAGGAGGAAAAACAACACAGACAAACATATTATTCATTGGTGTTCCGTGGCTTGCCTAGTCAAACGACTGCACTTTGAAAGGCGGCACACAGGAAGAGACTTTTACTGTAGCAGGTCATCTAACTTTGATGGAACAGACTTTTCTGGGAAATTAGCTGGATTGCCAGGGTAACTAAATCACAAAAGCATACAGGACACAACACACAAAGGGATACAGGCATTTGCTGAAAAGTTCTATGGGCATGACAAAATTAAATGAAACTGGATGCCCTAGAAAACAGTTTTCACTTTCATCATGTCTCTTGGCTGGATTCCATGGCATCGCAGAAACATTTCTACAAGAATTGATTACTTCTCTCCTTCTGTGCCCTGGAGAGCTTCCTACGCCACTCAGAATAGGTAGGCCTTTTTGAGCTTAGAGGTGAGATCTCAGCCAGCTGGGCAAAGCTGCCATCCTTCCATTGCACACTACTCTGTGTATGGCTGAATCCTGTGATCAACAAGCCAAAATAAAACAGAGTAACAGGGCTACCCACTTATTTCACCCACATGTAACAGCAGGATGTACATTTAAAAACAGACGAACCACAAAAAACACGGAGACAGGACAGTGAACTAAATCTGAGCCAGAGAGCAAAGGTGGATAATCTTCACATTGCTAGTGATTAAGCAAATGGAGCCAAGCTGTGGAGTAAGGTCAAGAGCAACATCTCCCCTGAGTTTTGAGAAAGTTTTGTATTCATGGGTTCAGTTCAGCCTAAAACGTGGGTTATTTGACCCCAGTATTCCCCTAGAAGTTGGGAATATTCTGGATCAGCTTTTGCCTTGGTCTGCTTTCAGCTGCAGCCTTTGCAGATAAGACCAGCCATTGCAGGACTCCACATGGTGCCCTGACTAAGCTATTATCACCTCTCAAGCCACAGCCTGATTCTTTCCATGTCTTCTGTCTTTTCCCAGGTTAGAGCTCTTTGCTCATGCAGATACTCCTGCTATTTTCCTAAGGCATGTGGGCCTCTGGCATTTTGACAGCTGCATGGAACGCTACTTGTATTTCCTCCAAAATAATAATAATAACAATAATGATTTCTTATCCTTAAAAAGATTTTTCCATGCTAAAATAAACTCAGGACTCTCACTTAATATTTGGAGATCTTAATTCAAATTCCTTCTCTACCTCTTATTTTCCGTGTTTCAAACATAAACTCCACACATCAGATTAATGGCTCGTGGGTATTGATGATGACTGGATCTCTCCCCATCCCTCTGCTTGCCTCATTTCAGCTCTGACTTTGTACAAAATTGCCCTCTGGCGCAGGGAAAAGCCAGCAGACTTTACTTCGGGCTTGAGAGAACAGCAAATTCTTACATCATTCTGAGCAGATGGGGAGAAAGTGGGAGAGCACTGGGACCCTGGAAAAGGCAACACAGAATGAGAAAATCTTGCTTTTCACAACCAACTGGTTTTCCAGGAAAGAAGTCTCGTTTTTAAAATTAGATTAGAGCACTTTTCTAGATACAGATTGCAGGGGGAGTTATTTTGCAGGGACACCTTAGAGCATCAGTAGCTACAGTAGCTACAAATTTATACTTCTGAATGAAGGGCGCTATATCACAAATTTCTCTTATCTAAGCAGCACATAGTCCTCCCATGCAAAATCTGTGCAACAGAGGGTTCGCTTTGTTACATTTATCCCCGAATGAGTTAAAAGAAGCCTCCAAGATGCGCTGCACCAGAGACTATTGATGCTGTACAGAACCTGGTGGCGAAGGAAATAAAAGGAAATGGGTGGTAAGGAAACTAGGAGGTATGGAGGACAGGTGACCATGAAGTTCGAGTAGATGAAGTAACAACAAACAAAAAAGGAAACTACTTTTCCAAGCTATCATATGAGCAGCTGGGCATCACGGTTTTTTACTCACACTCCAGTAAGGTGAAAGACACTGACAACAATCAGCACAGAGGGCTGGCGGCGGACTGGAGAAAAAGTAGTGTCGAAATTAGTGTTGAAAATATATTAATGAAGACCTGAGAAGGCAAAGGGTACAATCCTCCTAGATACAGAGGGTACATTAGTGTGCCAGTGACAGGGCTGTCATTTCGATTCTTCCCTTCCGCTCTCTGCTAAGTGCTATTTTCTCAGTCTCTGAGAGGTTAAGGACAGATGGGAACCATTAGATCTCTGTGGATCCTCTGGGAACTGTTAGTCAGACCTCTTGTATATCACAGCCCTTCAAACCTTGCCTGCTTACCTTGACTACAGCGTCACTCATGCTTTTAAATGCAGTTAGAGCACATCCATGAGAAACACGCCTGTCTTGGCTTGGGCACATCTGTAAAATGTACCAACTGCCCTGACAGCTTGTTACAGTGATTAATCACCTTCATTCTAATAAATTTGCTCTCAGTTTTTCATACCAATTTATCTGGTTTCAGCTTCCTGATACATATTCTCATAATTTACTAGATTAAAGAGCCTTTCAGTACCTGATATATTTCTCCCAGTGAAGTTCCTTTAGCCATCGTAATCAATTCCCTGCTCAGTCTTTTTTTGATAAGCTAGAGCGAGTGAGTGCTGCAAGTCTCTAATTGCAAAGCATTTTCTTCAGGCTCTGAATCATTTTGTGTGGCTCTAATGTTCCACTGCCAATTTTTCGACATCAATTTAAAAACACAAGCCATCCCAGTGCTGGTCTCGCTAATACAGTATGTGCTCGTACCCAGTTGCTTCTCCCTTAGGACTCTTAAAATCTATTCAAAATCTCATGCAGATGCAAGTGATCTTCCTTCTGCCTGGCATTTGGAGCAATTGAAAAGCAGCCATCAGTTACCCTCACTGACGCTGCCATCTCAGCAGGTACAGAGAAAGTATGACAAGGCTGTCTCCCTGCTTGTTCACTGAGATGTGATTTGATACGGGAAACCGATGCTGTCGCTACAAAGGGTACCACCCTGAGCACACATCACCCGAGGCATGCCAAGACCGCATCTGCAGGAGCAAATTATCTAACTGGCACAGAGCAGCCACTGAACCTTCTTCTCCTTCAAAGCATGAGTGGCTGCGTCCATACTTATGCATCCTTTTCCTCGCACAAAGGTGGTCTGAGGGCTCACACTGGCTCCAGAGGCAAGATGTCTGCAGAGTCCCCAGCAGGAGTGTCTGGCCCCTTGGTGCAGCCTCATGCATCTCAGCAAGAAAACAGACTAAGAAAGAAGTTGGTGGAAAAATCCTCACATTTAAAGGAGAGCTTACAGGAAGAGGAGACATTTTGCAACACAGCCTCAGAAGTAGAAGGTTGTGAAGCCAGGGCTTCTCTTACAAAACTGCCATTGACTGCAAAGGCATTTTTGCAAAAGCTCTGAGAGGAGGGCTTGTGTCTGAGATTGCACATTATCATCACACAGTAGAGACTGAAGCTAGAGGTTGTACCAGGCTAGCAGCCTCACAAGGCTGGTACTCTAACCCAGGGCTTCCCCAGGCCAGCCATCCTGAATAGGATGTTTGCTCAGCACCAGTACCTCAACGGAGCTGGCCTGTCACACTGTCATTAAGCTCAAAGGATCATTTGTCAGAGCCAAAATAGCAGCTGCCTGGTCATCTAACTCCAACAAACCCACGGCATTTCACTTTCATTATCAGTAGCTGAGCAGTTCAGTACCCAGGCCGTGCCTAAATGCTACTTTTCCTACATTTATTTCCAGGGTTCTCAGATCATGAGATTGAGGGAAGAATGATTTGGGGAAAAGATAATCCCCTCCACACTTCTATAAAACGGAACAAAAATACTTGATGGCAAACACTAGAACAACAGAAATGGAGGTGCGTGGTGATAGGACAAGGGGAAATGGCCACAAACTGAAGCATAGGAAGTTCTGCACAAATGTGCATAGGAATTTCTTCACAGTGAGGATAACGGAGCACTGGAGCAGGCTGTCCAGAGAGGCTATGGAGTCTCCTTCTCTGGAGACATTCAATATCTGCCTGGATGCCTACCTGTGCAGCCTGCTGTAGGGAGCATGCTTTGGCAGGGGGTTGGACTCGATGATCTCCAGATGTCCCTTCCAGCCCTTCCAGTTCTGTGATTCTGTGAAACTTTTTCTGCAGAGTTTTCCCCCTTCATATTCTGGCAGTGGCAGAAAATGCTGAATCACAAACCTGGAGTTAAAAAAAAAAAAAAAAAAAAAAAAAAGGACTTCATAAGCAGAAGAAACACGTTACATCATTTCATGCTTCCTGCTCTGCTCTCTGGCACCACGTTCCTCATTTTCAGGGTGTCGTTAAGGGTCAGTTTTACAGAACAAATCCTGACATCAAGCACAGGAAATATGCTGCCTCATCACCTCGGGATCTCTTCCCACACGGTGAGTTCCTGCAAGTAGAACAGTTCCCAACACCACTGTCACAGTGAGTGAAAAAAAAGCAGGTATTTTTTTCTTCTCATTGCCACCATAGCCTCAATTCCTAGGCTGGGGGCTTCTTCAGCAGTGTAACGCCAGTGCCATCTATGGGCAAACAGCAGTGCTACCACCCATACTGAACACAGTAAAGTAGGAACGTATACCGACATGGAGAACCGCTCTCAGGAAAGTTTGAAAGAACTTTCGAGAAGATTTCCTAAGATTTTCCAACAGCGGTGATGTAGGATCCGAATAAAAGCTATTCACGAGTAGTAATTACTTCTTCTGGTATCTGTCTTAACCAAATTGTGCATTCATTCCACCGGATTCGTTTTGCCTGAGGAATTTTGATGCTAAAATGTGAGCAGGAGGGAGAGGTCACAGTGTCAAGCCAGAAGTATGCATACTCTATTTATTTAAAAAAGAAAAAAAAAGAGTTATTTGAAATGACTACTATCAGTTATCAAATGTGTAAAGAATGATGAACAAGCTTTGGTGCTGCAGGAAAGTTGCAGATTAAGCAGATTACTTGCTGGTTATAAATTGCAAATACATACTGCCGGCCAGTTATGCTGCTCCCAGCTGCACGATCGAGGCATAGAGATCTCCTCCTGTGCCTGCAGAGCGCTGCACCTGCTGGCAGGAGCACACAACTCATCAGGCTCAACCCCTTGGTGTCAGTCCCTACAGAACTGCAGAAAGGATAATGCCCAGACCCTGAGAGCAAACGCTGCCCCATGGCTGGCCGCTCAGCAACTCAGCAACAAGCACATGGCTGACTCTTCAGCCTTCGCTCAGCCCCCTGAAGGAGGAAGATCTATGAGACTGAGACTGTGAGGCTGAACCTCGAGAGAAGAGCTGCAGTAGTTGCATGAAAAGAACTAAGGCCAAAAGTCCTCGGCTAATGGGGTCACAACAAAAGTGTTTGGATAGGATTTCTGCAAGAAAGCGGCAGAAGTGTTTGCGAATAAGCTCAAGAATAGGCACTTCCAGTTACCGCAGCACTGTAAACAAAAGTACTTTTGTGTGCTCCCGGATTACTTTTATTTTCTCTTGCAGTCACATGCCTATGTGGGCCTGTACTACGTGAAAACACAATCTGTTAGGATTTCGTAAGCTGCAACCAGGTATTGTGCTATTAATATGACTTTAATTTTTATGTTACTTAGTTTAATTTTCTCCCTAACTGTATCTCCTACATGCCCAAATCCCCAGTGGTTTTTAGAAAGTTTTGTTTGATGAGTGCAGTATATTGCCAAAGTGTTTCAGATTTATGGGCTTCCCTCCAACTGCCCTTTCATTGTTCCACTGGTTCAGGGACATCCCCTTCTTTTCAACAGATTGAAACATCCAGTAATGCAAAACAGATTTGGTGACCCCATGGCATTAAATCACGCTTTGTGGTACTTTATTCTTGCTCCAAAAGATTTTATGCATTAGCGGGTACATAAAATTGCACCAGAGACTGAATACATATTGAAAAGTAATAAATGATTCCATATGGTCTTAATTTTTCAAAGCGGTGCACCACTGTTTTAAAGCAACAGTGTTTAATTTTCCAATTAGGAAGAATTTTAAATAGCTCTTCCAACCCACAGATGTGGGGACACTCTCACTTCAGAAATTCTCCCCAGCTGAGAAATTTGGGTGCACCAACAACTTTCACAGCCAAATGGTGTCCTAGCGAGGGTGCCATTAGCCAAGGCAGTTAATTCCTTCCTTATTTTAAAAAACAAACAAACAAAAAAAAAGCTTGTGTCATCATTCCTACAAGGACACAGGTCGCAAAGCCTCTGTGAGCAAACTGAACAGACTGCGTTCCTCTTTAGGCTTCTTGTGTTTGAACATGTCAGACTTCAGCTACAGTTTCTCCCCAGCTTTCCACGTTAGTTCCAAGGGGGGAAAAAAATCCATTTTGGT
Source organism: Gallus gallus (assembly GCF_016699485.2). Lineage (NCBI taxonomy): Eukaryota > Metazoa > Chordata > Aves > Galliformes > Phasianidae > Gallus > Gallus gallus. The sequence continues at coordinate 67,071,701 of NC_052534.1, read as the reverse complement.
AAAACAAGGCTTATAATAGCTCTACCTTGATACATTTTATGTTTAATATGCTTATTATGAAGAGTAGCTACTGCATTTAGAAACAGCAGGCTCTTCAGCAGATCATTTCTCAGTGTGTATTCAATTACGTGTGCTCACAAAAATGGTACACGAAAAGAAAAGGGAAAAAAAATCAAACAGGTTTCACTCAATGTCATCAGCTCTCCAAGGTACAATGGCAGTGGGTGATTTAAGCCATGCGTCTCTCACGCAGAGGTTTGCCAGACTGAAGGAGAGGATCCTGCAGGGCAGGGGAGGGTACATGTGGACAAGAGAATTCAATTTTTCAGATGCCGGGAAGAGTTTGCAGGGCAGTTAGCTGTAATTGCATGCCCCAAGTGCACTTAAGTGACACTCACATGAACCACAAGGAACATGAGGCTTTTCATACTCGGAGCAGGACACTTGGGCTCAGCTGAGGCATTCAAGCCCAGACCTACCACCCCAAAAGTTCCTACTGCTGCTGACCAATCCTGAGGTCCCCTATTTTTAGTCTGTCTGCACGTGAAGATGCGGGACATTCTGCTTTGGGCATACCCAGAGCCACCCCGTGCTTGGCAGCTCCACACCTCTCCTCCCCCGCATCCCTGCTCAGAACTGAGCTCTCAAACATGTTCCTGTGCAAGATGAGCTCCTCTGAGCACACCCAACACATGCCAGTAGGCTACAGTGGCACATTCCTGCTGCCACTGCTCTTCCCAGGTGGGTTAGTGGGCAGGAGGTGCCCACCACCCACTTCAGCACAGCCGGAACGCTTGGAAAATGTCACTCCCCACCCCCAACTGGAGGCAACTCCTGAGTAAGCAGCCTCCGAGTTCCTTTGACGGGTGAAGAGAGGGCCAGCTGCAAGCTTATCAGCCACTTCCCTCACCACATGCAGAATGATGGCTGCTTTTGCTTAGCACTTCACCATCTCTTTCGAAGCCTTCCTCTGCCCCCTGGTGATCTTCTTCCCTCCACACCATGCATCAGGAGATGTGGGGGAGATGGTGGAGTCACAGTCCCTGGGGGTGTTCAAGAAAAGGGTAGATGCGGCACTGAGAGGTGTGGCCTAGCGGGCATGGTGGTGATGGGCTGATGGACTAGATACTAGAGGTCTTTTCCAACCTTAATGCTTCTATGAGCTCTGGCCCAGTGGGGTTCAGATGCATCTCCCTGGCCTGCCAAAGGAGCATCTCACTGGGCAGGAGGTGGCTTGCCCAACCACTGCCAGCCAGCCCGCTGAACTCATACTGCTGCCTGGGGGACAGGGTGGGTGACTGGGGCTTCTGCCAGCCAATGGGGAGGCTGTGACCTAGCAGCAGTAACATTGCCGTGGGGAGGGGAGGGACCCCTGGCACTAGGCCCCCTTTTGCTTATCTACGTGCCTTGCATTGAACACGTGTCAGGGAGCACAGATACGAAGATCTGGGAGAAGGACCAACACGCACTGCTGGAGAGGTATAGTGCAAGGAGGTGGGTGCTTGGACTCCTTCCTCCAGCAGTCTCTTACAGGAGGAAATCATTAATTCTCCAGAAGAGCTGAAGCAACCTGCAGACAGGTTTTGCTCTCCTCAGAGGCGGCCAGACAGTGACCCTCAGCCAGGCAGCGAGCCCTCGGGCAGCACGCAGCCCCCTCAGCCATCCCTGACCAACGCCACTGTGGTAGAAGCAGAGGAGATGGCAGTTACTTAGCGCTGCTCAGTGAACGGGGACCCAGGTGGTACCCGCTCTGCGGCAGCGCTTGGAGACAGCCGCCTCAGGGGCACCTGTCAGCCCCCAGCCGTCGCCCGTTTAACGGCCGTCCAGCTGAGGCACGAACCCAGCAACAGCCTCGCTCCCGCGCAAACCCCCCCGCTCTGCTGCTTACTCGATTGTTTATTATTTTCCAGGAGGCGGTGGCGGGGCGGAGGCGCCAGCCAATGGCGAGCGCCGTTGTCCTGACGGCCGAACGGCGCAGACCAATGGGCGACGAGGGCGGGCCCCGGCGGTCACGCGCGGCTCTAGAGCATGACATCATCTGTTTGCACGCCGCAGCCTAGCTTGGTGCGGGCGGGCCGCGGCGAGAGGCGGGGCTATAATGAGGGGGCGGGGCTATAATGAGGGGGCGGGGCTATAATGAGGGGGCGTGCCCTGGGCGGGAGCGGCAGCGGGCTGTGGGCCTGCAGTGTGGCGGCCGCTGAGGTAACCTCGCTGCAGGCTCCTCGGGCGGGGCCAGCGGCCGTGCTCCGCTGTGTGGGCAAAGGGTGACGTTAAATTATAGGGACGGGATAATTAAGGAATAAGTGGGTGTAATTAAGTCCGTATGGGGTAAGAGGCGGTGTGCCTGGCTTGCACAAGGGGTCGGCTGCGGGGCAGTCCCATTGGCAGTATGGAGGTGTCCTGGCCGTGTGTTTGTGTGAGGGTGTCCTGGAGGGGGGGAGGGCGAAGTGGTTGAGAGCTGTTTTCTGTCGTGAGCTGGAAGTGCTGCTGCTGAGACTAAAGCCTTTCATACCGCCAAAGCTGAATGTTTAAAAAAGAAGGAAAAAAAAACCCAAGGAAGCCGGACCTCAGCACTTTGATTTGTCTCACCACACCAATATGAACTTCAGTCATTGCTCCCACTCTCAAGTGTTCAAAAATTACGTTGTGAGTTTTTGAGTAGCATAGGATCAGCTTTAAATCAGGTTTAAAAGGTTTGCAAAACGACACTTTTTTTCCTGCTTTCTTCTTGGCCCTGAAAGCATACTTAGGCTGTATCCACAGAGCGTTAGGAACTTGGCTGTGGGTTTAAAATGGCAGCCAAGACGCTCCTTTAATGGGGCTTTTAGGAAGGCACCAGTGTTGCAGGACCTGAACGTAACACTGTGGGAGCTGGCAAGGCAACTGTGTGTGCTTACGCTGTTACTGAAGGTATGGCACCCAGTTAGAAGTCCTCCATGAGAAGCTGGGAGCCTGCTGGCATACAAGGCACTGCTCTTTGGTGGGCCCTGGCAATGCAGCAGGCGTGAGGCTGCTTTAATAACAATGTGAAATGATTGGATTGAGCTTTTGCACTTTTTCTTTGGAAGTTTAAGTCATAAACCTCGCTTCTTCCAAAAGATGATCGTGTTTTTTAATGTGGACAACTGTATGCGCTGTACGCATGCAGAAATGGATCAAGAATTCCTTAGCAATGGGTGTGCAAGTTTTGGTGCCAAACCGGTCTTAGGTCTGATTCCCCAACTCATCAAGATCACTTGAGGAAAGAGCACTGATGTCACCGTTTCCTTCTTCTACTGCATTTCTCTTCCTTCCCCTCCCTTCTCACTGGTCAGCAAGTTCACAGGCTGAAGTCCAACCTCAACCGATCCTTAAATTGCTGTTCATCCATTTGAGGAAAAATTTATAGTTGGAACTCTGCAACTGTCTTTTGCAAGCCCCCTGTGTCTCCACGGCATGATATAGACCCTTGCTCTGCCTCTCTGTGCCAGTCAGCCAATCTCCCCTTAATAACTTTGGAAGCCAATGGTCAGTTTTAGCCAAATTGGGCAGAAAGGCTAAAGTCTCGAAGTAGGATGTTGGCTGGCTTCTAGGTGACATTTCTTTCTAATCAGCACACACGTTGCTCTCAGTCGGGCACAAAACCTGCTGCCCTTTGCCCAGCTTGTGTTTAAAGGACATTAGGGAACTGAGGGAAGCAAAAAGAATAGGGCAGATGGGAGGGGCAGGCAGGGTTATTGCAGTGGGCACAAACCCTTTGGAGACCTAGCTTCAAAGCCGGGTAGCTTACAAAGGAACCTGCTATACACTTGCTTGTGTGAAGTCAGTGTAGACAATGCGGCCATTGTTTTAAGGTAACTGCAACAACATTGTCCTACTGAACAGCAGTTACGCTTTACAGTAGATGTTGATAACGATAAGTTCCAGGACCAACCCCCTCTTCAATGCACCTTTAGCTCTACCTCCAACTGTACACCTGTGCTACCGCATTAGCAAGCCTTTGTAAAGAGGTAAAGCCAGAAAAGTGACCTGCACTTCTCTAGCTACCAGCCCAGGGAGAATGTAGGTTATGGCAGAAGGAAGGAGTGATCAGATCTGGGTTACTGCTAGAAACTGGTACACTGTCACCTTAGAAGGTAGCTTTCTGTGTCAACAACATGGAAGACTCAAAAGAAAAACCGAGCTGATGTAGCAGGATGTAAAAGCTTAAAAGAGTTAATCTCAACAAAATAATCACTTGTAAGGATTCCCCTCCAGAGCGCTGTCATATGACTGCTACATTCCCCTAGGCAGTATGCCACAGGCCCCACGTCTCATGGGTGGTGAATGTGTGTGACCGAGATAACCCACAGAAATGACTCAGCTGCAATGGAACCATGACCCCACTGGATCCGTATCAGGTACTGCCTATGGCACGGAGAAGAACAGCTTTTAAAGGAATTCAGGAATACATAATTTAAAAATGTGTAGAAAAGTTTGCCCACATGTACATTTTTATGTAGATCCTCTGAATCAGATCATCCCTTGGAGTACAAGCGCTTAATATTCATAAAATATTTGAGTTTTTCTTTCTTTCATCTACACCATTCCTCTACTTTTTTCCCACCCTTTTATGAACCCTGAAGAACACCCGACTTCAGTTTCACCTGTGACAGTGGCCTCTCTGTAGCAGTTCTGCACTTGGTGGGGGAAAAATTAACCCGGCCATACCAGTTCATCTGCAAGTCCTGCTGTGGTCCAAGGGAAGGAGATGGCTGTGCAGAAGTCACCAAACTGCATCTTCTGTCCAAGGAAGCAAACGGCATGCGGCCCTCTCAGTAAGAAGGTGGCTGCCTCATCCACCATGCAAGATACGTGTATGTCTACTGCCCTTACTCAAGGTTTTGAAAGGTGCTGCGGAGGAAGACACAGTACTCTCAGCCTAAGTAGGCACGGTAAGCGAGTGAGACTGTCAGATGGCCTCAGGGCTGGCCTAACTTTATTCCTGTTGAAGTCAGCGATAAAACTCCCATAAACCGAGCTTTTTGAAAATCCCACCCTCGGGGCACTAAGGTACTTAAAGGAAGAGGCTGGAAATCGTGCAGGCTTTAGATTCAATTTGGATCACTTTTTATATACTTCTTGCAGTGTTCCGAGCCACAGAACAGCGATGATAACGGGTTCCTCGTTCTATTTCACTGTGTGGAAGCATGGAGGACGGATACTGTAACTCATGCAGTAAAATGCTGTCTGGCTGAAAGCACCGGTGCATTTTGAAGAGGAAAGAGAATCTTGCAGCAAAGGGCCAGGGCCGGCACCCAGGAGATCTGGTTTTATTTCTCAGTTCTGACACGGGCTTCCTGTATGACCTCAGCAGAGTCATGTAATTGCTTGGTGCCTCAGTCCATCATCTCCTTAATAGGGTTACTACTTACTTATTTCCTTTCTCCCGCCCTGGCCTGTCTTACTTAGGCTGCAATTCTGGCAGGGAGTAGAGCATTTCTGACCACGTGCGGGGCCTTCACCTAGCACAGTGAGGCATAATGGCAGTGCCTGTGCAGCAATGCAGTGTCAATTAAATAAATAAATGAAGATGATAATATCATTTCGGACTAGAACTTCAGCTTGTAACCCAGCCCAAGGTCAAAGCATGGTATGGAACCGTGCGACGTGGAACCTTGGGACCTGAGGAAATGCTGCCCCCGAGCATGGACAGGTTTGGGGAAGGCTTTGGTGTTGGTGACAGCCAGCAGCTGGCCTGCTTGGGCTCCTCGTGGTGGTTGAGGAAGCCTCATCACTCACAGCCTTGCGTGGTCTTTGGTCGTAACTTTGATCTAGAGAATAATTCTGTGTGGAAACGCTTCAGAAGCACACCTGCTTTAACCCGAGTCAACACGTTTTGTACTGAATCCAGGCCGTGGCTGAGGTTGACATAGAGCTGGGCAAGAGCTGATAGGCGCACACTGCTACACGGTGCTTTGTAAGGACATTCGTGTTGAGAGTGCTGTGTTCCCTGTTTGTGGGTCACCCCTTTACCCAACCTGTCATTAGCGACATCCTCAAGCCTCAGAGGCCCTTCTGTCAGGGGCGGAGAACACAGTGGGGTGATGGCCTTCACGTGGGCATTGGCTGAGTGCTCTCCACCCTGCTGGCTGAGCGCAGTGCCAAAAGCAGGCCAGGTAAACTGGACTCCGGAGGTAATACTGGCAAGAATAACTTGCACGCACGTTTACAGCCCAGTTAGGAGGTGCGCTGTTGCTCCACTGCGACAAGCAGAGCTATCTGCAGGTGGGATTAGGCAGCAAGTCGGGCGAACGCGACAAAAACTTAATGTATGGAGTCGTGAAATCACTCGCGTTGCTTAAATCCAAGAGAACGCGCGAGAGAACGGGCAACAGCCCCGTGCCACCGTCCCCGCTCCCCCCGGCGGCCGAGACGTGCGGCGGAGGGGCGCTGGGGCCCGGCCGCGCTCCTCTCCCCTCTCCCCGCCCTGTGTGGGAGGCCCCGCTCGGCCCCGCCCGACCCCGCCCGTGGGCGGGCTGCGCGGCGCGGCGGGTTAGGTTGCGGCTCTCTGCGCGCGGCTATAACTTTGTGTTGTGGCGAGGAGGAGGAGGGATGTGCGAGCTGGCGGCCGGCAGGGCCACGGGCAGCTGGGGCGGGCTGCGGCAGCCGGGCCGCTCGCCTCGCCGCCTCCCCCCGCGTCGCCTTTAAAGGGAAGGCTCCGCCGAGCCCCAGGCGCAGAGCGGGCGGAGCGGAGCCGCGCAGCAGCATCATCACCAACACCAGTACCGCCGCCGCCGCTGCTGCTACTGCCGGGCGCTGGGCTCTGCCTTTCCGTTGGCGTGGGGGCGGCCGTCGGCTCTGTCCCCACCGGCCCCCGCCCGCGGTTTTTCGGTGACTCGAGCGGAGGGAACTGTCAAGATGGCAGCGGCAGGAGCACGGAGGTTATGAGCGCGGAGGTTACGAGCGCGGCGGTGCTGCTGGAACAAAACCCATTCGCTTCGGCAGCCCGAGGGAGGGCTTAAAGCTCCCGGACCTGTTGGAGGAGCGCCGATCCGATCCGTCCCTCTCGTGCTCGCTTTTTCTCTGCGAGAGGAAGGATTTTTATCGTTATTATTACATTTTTTTTTTCTTCTGGCGAGGAGGTGCCGCGGGGCTCGGGGGCACCGCGAAGTGACGGCGAACAGCGCGCAGGGATCCGCGCTCCCCTCGGGGCGTCCCGAAGAAGGAGGGACTCCTCGGCGTCGCCCAGGGACGAGCGCAGGACCGCCCGAGGAAGGGAAGGTACTCGCCGGCCCCCACGGCCGGGTACGGCGCGGACGCAGCCGGAGCGCCCGCATGGAGTGAAGAAACATAAACAAACGCACACTCGCACCGCCGAGCGCACCCCGGCACCGCGCTCCGGCGCTCCGCCCGATTTAATCGCGTTTTTTCGCTCTCCGTTTGTTATTTTCGCCGGCTTCGCCTCCTCGCTCCGTGCCCGCGGGGAGCGGCATGCCCGCCCGCTAGGCTCCCGGCGGCACCGAGCAGGCGGCGGCGGAGGAGGAGCGGGGCCGGCAGCCGCCCGCCCCGTCGCAGCGCCCCGCCGCCGCCGCAGCCGCCCCCGAGGGAGGCCAAGATGGCAGAGGCGTCGCCCCCCGGGCCGCTCTCGCCCCTGGACGTGGAGCTGGACCCCGAGTTCGAGCCGCAGAGCCGCCCCCGCTCCTGCACCTGGCCGCTGCAGAGGCCCGAGCTGCAGGCCAGCCCCGCCAAGCCCGCCGGCGAGCCGCCCGCCGACGCCGCCTCCATGATCCCCGAGGAGGAGGACGACGACGAGGAGGGGGGCGGCGCGGCCATGGCCGTCGGCGGCGCGGCCCCCGCGGGCGGCGAAGCGGCGGCCGCCGGCGGCCCCGAGGAGGCGGCGCGGCCGCCGGTCCCGCTGCCCGGAGGCGGCCCGGAGGGGCCCGGGCCGGCGCCGGGAGGAGCGGCGGCGGCGGCGGGCGGCGGGGGGTTGAGCGGCGGCGGCCCCGCGGCGGCGGCGCCGAGGAAGTGCTCGTCGCGGCGCAACGCGTGGGGCAACCTCTCGTACGCCGACCTCATCACCCGCGCCATCGAGAGCTCCCCCGAGAAGCGGCTCACCCTCTCGCAGATCTACGACTGGATGGTGCGGTGCGTGCCCTACTTCAAGGACAAGGGCGACAACAACAGCTCGGCCGGATGGAAGGTGAGGGGACGGGGTGCCGTCTGACCGCGGCGTAGGGGAAGAGGGTGGGAACGGAGGGAACTTTCGTCGCTCGGCCGCCGTCTGTTGCAGGGGGATAAGCAGGGAAGGAAAAGGCAGAACGCAGTGTTCTTAAAGGCTTTTTATTTTTTACAAGTTGTAGGGACCATGTAACTCGTGATAGAAATAAGCAGAGTTGCTCTCGTGCAGTGCCAGCCCGAAGCTCACATGCAGATTGACTTGCGTTTTCCTCCAAAAAAGCCCCGGTGCTCTCCCGTTCCTAAAGGTGGTGGAGGGAAGCCCAAGGCTTGGTCTTCGTATGGAGCTGGCAAGACTGTGGGAGTGATGGCTTGGTGCTGCCTGCCCGTCTGCCCCCCATGCATCCCCATCCCATCGAGCCCATTGGGGTGATACCAGCCCGCAGCGTGGCAGGCTGCGCTGAGGTTGCTGCTGTGCTGCTGACTGACCCTGTGTGGCAGAGCGAGGCCCTGCTCCCATGCAGCCCGGCAAAGCCTACCTGCTGTGAATGGGGTGTGAGGTGGGCATTCCCTGACCCGCTGCTTTGGGCCTGTTCCCATGGCCGTCTGTCGGCCCCGTTGAGCTGACATACAGCCACACAGTTACATGGGTGCTGCAGAACGTTGCTGGGGTGTGTGGGGCATCGCAGCTGCCGCTGAGGGATGGGACTGTTGAGGGTGAGTGTGCAGGAAGTCTCCTTGTGCTGCAGGGAGGTTCGTTTTCTACTTTGAATTGCTCTGTCTTGCATCGGGAGAGGGGGTAACTTCTGCATGAACCAGTCAGGAATACCGCAGGTTGAAGCAGCTCTGGCTGCAATGTTGGCGGCTCTGCCTCACCCCGTAGTTCTGGAGTAGGACTGAGTTGCTGCTAGGCTCCAAGCGGAGTGCAGCGGGGGAAGCATTGAGATGCCATACCTCAGGCTCAGGAAAACAGGAGCCCAAAGTTTATTGGGGCATAGCTAATGCGGGGCAGGGCTCTGAAACCCACGGATTCTGCATTGTTGGGGCCGAGCTAGGTACCGGGTGTTGTGTGACGGTGAGCACGGAGCGTGGCAAAGGGTTAAACCTCACGGTGCCAGCGTGGCCTTCCCCGGTTGGTATCGCACACTGAACCGAGGCTCTCTCTGCCAGCTGCTGTGGCAAATGCTGCTCCTTTATGAGCTGTGTTGAATTTTCAGTGAACTCTGTATCGCTGCTCCGAAGGGCAGACAGCGGGGCTGTGCTGCTTGGGCTGAATGCGGTGGCAGAGCTCCCGTTGCCTCAGCAGCAGCAGCAGCAGGACCCGGCCCAAGTACTCACATTGATCAACGTGCTTAATACAGTCACAATTTTTTTTTTCTTTTCTGACAACTTATCCTGTTAATTTGATATTGATTCGTTCCCTGAGCAGCATTAGCTGGTACTTGGAGCTAATTACAGTGTTAAAAACTTGGATCCCTTGGGATTTCTCTCATATGATTTAGCTCAGAAGTCCCTCTGCAGCCTTTAGGGTGACCTTTATCAGCACAGAGGCACGTCGGTGCGGGACATCCCTCCTCCTTCAGGGGCCGTCTGTGGAGCTGGGCTGTGCTCAGACAGGGAGATGGGGTGAAGGGAGGCCAGGAGCTGACCATGGGCTGCCGAGCAGGGCAGGAGCCGCTTCAGTCCCTGCATTTGTGTTGAGAAGAGGGATATTTCAGCCGTCTGGAAAGTAAATGAGTTTGTGCAGAGGCACTGCTCTTAAATACAGACTCCATCTTAGCCTCCCGATGCTCAAACACATTATATGTTATTATCATCTCTGTTTCCCTCTCAGGTAATGAACGCAACGATTTGAGAGTTAATGTCAGCATCTCACACCAGACTTTTTCTTTCTTTTCAGATTTTAACCTGAGATTTTAAGTGAACAGAAAATAACTCTGCATCAGAAGGATTTTATCTTAATTTCACACAACCAGGTTTATCTTGGAAGGCTGCAAGCACACTTAACGATATTCTTTTCCAGCCTTGAGAAGGAAAAGTGTCATTTTTAAACAAAGAGAAGAGGATACCTTGTCTTGTTATCCTAGGTATTATTATACATGAAATTTTAATGCTGTTCCCGGTGAGATGTGGCGAAGACCATAATCCGTACACATAGCTGGGATTAAACTCCTCCAAACAATTATTCTAAGAGCTATAAATTAAAGTTGCGACTATCGTTCGACTACACGTTATTATTATTATTATTATTTTGCCTGGGGCATTAAAGCAGAAGCGAATGTTTCAGATGTGGTTAGGAAGGCATACATTATGCTTCCGCTAACTCCGATAAGGCTCGCCCCGTGCACACAGCTCCAGCCTGCCCCGGTGCCAGCAGGATGCCAGCCTTCAGCCATTGCCCCGCGCTGCTGTCAGCCCGGTCCGGCGGATGGCCGGGAGGGAGGGAGGGGTTAGGTGCGTGATCCCTTATCTGCTGACTGCCTGGGATTGCTGTGGCAAGTCAGCGTTTAAATTTCTTATCGCTGGAGCTGGGGGAAAGGTGTCGGCTGGCTGCACGGTGTAGGATGAGTATTGCACGCGCCTACCACGCAGTTCCTCGATGGCTCGTCTGTCTGTGCTCCTGAATTCAGGCATCTGTTAGCCTATCTGCAGCCTGCAATTGCAGAACTTCTGTGCTGACTTGCTGCTTGCTAAGTGCTTGGAAAACCAATGTTTCAACTTGCTTTCCTCAATAATCCCGAAACTGAAAACCAAAGCAGCGCTCTCTGTTCGTGCGCATAGAGGAGGTGCCTGGTTTCAATGCAGCGTGTTGAAGTGCTCCCGTATCGTTTCCTATAACACTGTTTTGTAATTTCTTGCAGCACTCTCTTGTGAAACACAGCCTTTTCTGCAGGAAGAGTACACTAGGGGGACTGCTCTCCTCTCTACTGAGCTGTATTGCAGGGCTGTGAATGGGTCCCTCATATGCGGGTACTGGTAACTCCCAAATCTTGGTACGGCCAACTTGAGTAGGTTTGGTGTTCTACCAGAAGCCTGTTTGTTTGACACCTGTTGCACTTGTTTTTACACTGTTGCATCTTCCTCATGAAGGATAAATACTAACTGCTGGCTTATTTACTTTGGAGGGTAGATTTTTGGAGACTTTGTATGCAAACACTGCCTCTTTCATTACCTTGTTTTATTGACCGATGTGTGCTGAAGCACTGCAATTCCTCCAGCGTAGCAAACGTACAGGTATTTTCTCTGCTTATTGAGAAACTTACCAGTGATGCAGGCACGTGCCTAAATCTGTTAACCAGATGCTGACTTGATGTGTGGGACGTTCTTTATCATCTTTTTGCAAAGGATGTGGGAAGGAAGCAACGCTGCTCTCTGTTCTTCTTACTTCTCCCTCCTCAGAATAGCAAATTGCTTCTGTATCAGGAGCAGCAGTGTAAAACTGGAATTTGCATCACCTTTGTTTTTCTGGTGCTTTTTTGTTAAAAACAAAACCACATTTCCCAGTAAATTGCTAGCATGAGTATTTTTTTCATCCTTCTATTATATTTTTACTTTTTTTTCCATAATTTTGAGCTGCCGTATTTGTCCACACAGAAAGGCTTAGGTTGCAAACTGTAGTCTTACTATTTCAAGTTTTGATCTAGTGAAGCAGCCATGGGTTTAAGCACGTGGAGAGTTCCTTGGGACTTCGCTGGGATTACTCATGTCCTTAAACTTACTGCTTAAGCACCTTACCTGATCAAAGCCTTACGCTTGTACAAAATGCTCAGTAATGTTTGTTTGTAAGTGAATTTCATGCTGAGCTAAACAGATGCAGAATTCCAGCCCCAAATTCTGAAATGCTAGATAACAAGCTGCTTGCATGGAAGAGGAGTGTAGTTTAGCATCAAAGTAATAAATGACTTTTTGAACTTTACTGTATAAGTCATGTGTAGGTACTAGCGTACATTATTATTTTATATTGGAAGCATACATCAAAGATCTCATTTTTTTCCCCTGCTTGTGCAGGTAGGGAACAGCTGTGAGAGGAGAAGGATGTGCTGGGCAGCCCCTGAGAGGTGCTGATGTTCCCCCCCAGCAGTGCCTCAGTGAGGAGCACTTCTGCTTAAGGACTTGAAAAATGCAGATATGAGCACATTGCCTTGGTGAGCGTCATCAGCTGTAGGTAGAGTCACGAGTTCTGATAAACTTGGACTAGGGAGTCTCCAGTGAATGCTTCAGGATAGCATCGCAGCCAGGTAGGCTTGCTTAGGAAGTGCTGGAATCAGTGCTCCTCAGCTCTTTAAAAACAACAGGCTACCTGAAACTGTCGTGCAGGAAGGGACTACCGGGAACAAGGGGTATCTCAGGATAAGCAGCCAGGTGATTTCTGTAGGTGGCAGCCTCCTAAAGGTGCCCTGCAAGGTTTGAGCAGCCAGCTGCTTCTGTGGCAGCGTTGAAAGTATTTGTGAGGTTTGCTTTGTGCTTGCAGTGCAATTACAGTGGGTTGTTGTGTGGTGGCATATTGCCAGGGGAGAAACCAAAAGTGCTCCCAAATGCAAGTTGCTGCTCAGACTAAAACCCTGCACGTTCTCTTTTCTCTCCCACTTTTGGAAAAGCTTTCCTGCTATCTCTGTCACAGGAAAAAGTGCCCCAGGGCAAGGCTGTAAAATAGCAGCTGTACATTACCTTTAAAGGCGTACAGCCCTCAAGGTTTCAAGGCTTGATCTCTCTGTAGGACGGTGATCTGTGAGCACCCAAATGTTGCCATTCCCAAGCTCACATGGGAAAGGAGCCCCAGCCCCTGCAGCACTTCTTGGGGTCATGTCCTGCAGAGAGTGTGGAGCCTGCTGGTAGCACGGCGCTGAAGGAGCTGCTGCTTTTTTGATGTGGCTTTTCTTGGGGATGACAACATGTGCACAGTGCAGTGGTTCGGTTGCAAAAAATAAAATGGTGAAGCAATGTGCACCATCATTCAGTTTTCAGTAGTGCTGACTCAGCACATGGTGAGTTAAGTGAGGATTAAGCTTAACCTTCTATTCACTCTTTTTTTTTAATATACTTCTGCAAACTTGGACTGTTCTTTACTACAATTTCCTGAGCATTGCCACACACTAAGCTTGGAAAATGAGGTACATTTAACCAATTTATGGCCTGACATATGTTAATTAACATTAATTACCTGCTTGAATAGTCCATTTAGCACTTATTATTAAAAAGTGGCTTGTCTACAGAAGGGGGATTTTCCTTCAGAGTGAGATGTTTTGTTCTGACTTGCTTCAGACAAAGCCAGGATGGGTTATCCCATGCTGCTTTGTGTGGCTGTGCCAGCTTGCTTGTGCTTTAGTGATGGGATACCATTGCAATGCTGACAGCCCCCAACTCCTTAGCCATGTGCATGTGGCATTTATTTGACATTGGCTTAGCTTTCCAAGCAAGTCAGCATGTTTCGAAGTATTTTTTGCTAGCAGTAGGTACAGCTCTTGCTTCTCTGGTTGAGGGAGATGAAGAGGGAGCTCTGTTTCTCAGCGTGCTAAAACCCAACTATGCATGCTGCTGTAGACCTGATAGTCCATCAGAGCCTCAACACTGAGGAGTATCACTGGACAAGAGCTTACCTGGAGAAGCAGGAGGAACTTGCTGCAGTGCTGCATCTGTGAGCCCCAGGGAGGACCCATTGACTCTTCAGAAGCTCTGCCAGGTGTGGGTAATTTTCTGGAGGTCTGGATCACAAGAAGGGAAAGTGTAGATAAGACCAAGTCTTTAGGAGAGCGTGTGAGAGGCTTGAGGCAGGGAGCGGTTAAATGGCTGCTGACAGGGATTCAGAAATCCTGGAGGTGGCCCTTACGTGACAGTTGCAGCAAGTGCCTTAACAAGGATGCCTTGAGTGTTGACTTGGAGCGAAGAACATTGTGTTCTGGGGACGGACTCTTTCTAAGCACTTAAACACCAGACCAAGAGCGCAAACTGTAGGAAGTTAAACAACAGGATGAGAGAGGCTTCATTTTGTTCCACAGAACTTGGGATTTTTCTTTCTGTGGCCATGCAGAACCCTGGAGGACTGCAGTGATGCGGGCCCAGCCCCATGTTTGGGAAGAGCTCAGCTCTGTGAGGCTGTAGTGGGAGTTGGGGATGCCCTGCAGGGAGGGCTCCTTCAGCTTTGTATGAAGGGCCTACCTCTAGCTTCCTGCAGCCAGTGAGAGCTGGCCACCACTGGAGTGGAGCATGGCCTTCAGTTACTGTCTCAATCAGCTACCTTGTCTCATGGGTAATGCCTTGGGCAGAACTTATCACAGGATGGGGTTGGAGGTGATGGGGCTGCGGGATGGCTGTTTCAGGGCACTGTCAGGAGTTGGGAGGAAGCAAAGAAACGAGTGATTGTGTTAGTGCTCTGCCCTAACTGTGTGAGGATGTGTGAGGGAGCTGCCTGGAGGAGAAAATTGTCATGGTGCTGTTGTATTTGCCACAACGGTGCCCCTGATGCTTGGCCTTCCTGTGAGGTTTGGGAGGAGCTGGTCTTGCCTTGCAAAGCCAGAGTTCTTTCTCTGGGCTACGCCCTAGCATGTTTCCCTAGGGCTGACATGCTTGTAGCACTGCTTTGCAGACTTAGAGGCAGGTCAGGAGTTAACAGTGCTCGTGTCTTGCTGGTAATACTGCATGTGGGTCCTACCTGGACTTTGCTAATTGGTGCAATTTTCTTAATCTGTTCACTAGGGCTGATTTAAAAATAAAGGCTCTTTATTTTTAAATAAAGATTTCTGCTGAAGTAAGATGCCTTTGTACAGTTTCACTGGTAGAAAAAATGCCTTTCTGGAGATTTGTACTGATAGATGTGAAGATGGGTTCCTATAACAGACTTGCAGTAACGAATGGAATTAATTACTTGCTTGATCAAAACATGTAATGTACTTGCGAGCTGAATTATGAAATGCAGTGTTCTCACTTGAACACATTCATTTGCCAAGCTATTCTTTTCTTTTTTTCCCCCCCACTTGTGTTTCATTTAATTTCTCCCTTGCTGGTGTGGTTGCTGCTTGGTGTGTGTGATGGGAGTGTGAGGGAGGCACGGGAGGAATGCTGGGGGCAATGAAGGTGAGGTGGATGGCAGGCAGCACCTAAGGCTTATGTCGATGGCTCTGCAGTCCATGCCATCCTGGACAGCACTAAATTGGAAGCAGGAAGCTGCTGGTGAGGGCGTGGAGCTCTTATCTGTGCCATCATCCCTGGCTGTGACGCACCCTGGGGCCGGTGGGCATGTTTCAGCGGGGTGAATCACCGAGTCATGCCACTATGTGTCCCTGTAGCCCTTGCCCAGGTGGAGGATGGGTCTGTGCTGAGATCTGCTGACAAAACCCCGCTGGGAGCTGTGGAATCAGGAGGGGAGGGAGCAGAGTTGCCGAAGGTGTGGGTTTTGTCTGCTGGCACCACTGAGGCTACCGTCATGCTTTGTGTTTCGCTTGCTCACACCCCAGCCTTGTGGCACTTCAGACAGCCCTACATCCTGGGGTTTTTTCAGGCCTCCAGCTCTGTCCGAGTCCATGGAG
This sequence comes from Gallus gallus, assembly GCF_016699485.2. Classification (NCBI taxonomy): domain Eukaryota; kingdom Metazoa; phylum Chordata; class Aves; order Galliformes; family Phasianidae; genus Gallus; species Gallus gallus. The sequence goes on along the minus strand of NC_052534.1, from coordinate 67,056,042 downwards.
ACATCTGGGGTTGTGACCAACAGATGCATGCAGCACAGTCTGAGGGGGGAAAAAAAGTTCTTGGTTGGTTTGCTGGTTCCCCAGCCACGTGATGAGCCAAAGAGCAGAACTGGGATGGGTGCCAGTGTGTCGGCAGGGAGGTGGCATCTGCTTATCGTGGCCCCAGAGGGGTGGGAGGCCGGCAGATAAACAGAGAGGCTGGGAGGACAGGATTCTGCCTGCTGTGGGGGAGCAGGTAGAGGCGCACCACAACACATAGGCACGCACGTGTCTCACCTTAGGGTGCTGCAGAGTAGTTGTAGAGGGGATGTAAATCATTTTGCACGGGTGCAGCCTGGTTTGTGACAGTGCAGCAGGGGCAGATGAGAGCAGGGCCTGACTCCTGTCCCTGCATAAGGCCACGTCAGAGCGGCATGATGGGGCTTTCCAAGCAGGGCTCCCCTGCAGTGCCAGCATGTATTTCATCAGTGTCAGAAAGAATGGAGCCAGCAGTGCTTATAGCCCTGGCTGCAGTAGGACCTGGGCTCCTCCTGAGGACTGTGCAAGGCCAGGCAGTGTTAGTAACAGTGTTGCTTGCACTTAAGTAAACAAAGTTCTATTTATAAGCCTAGTCATTACCTGGTAATATTCTAATACAGAACACTTTCCTAGTCTAAAGAGCCAGCAATGAAATGGGTAAGATTATTTGTCAGTATAAATTAGTGCTTTCTCAATTTTTTTTCTGAAACAGGTTGAAGAAGGATTAAAAAACCATTATTTTAAATAAATAATTTTAAGACATGCCCTCCAGCGTCATATTTACTTTATCAAGTCTAGAGTATGGACTAAGTCTAGAATATGGGGATTGGAAGTACTTTGAAGTCCTTTCCAACTGAAGCTATTCTATGACCAAGTTATCTTGGTATCTCTTCCAGTTGTATGTTGGCACTTTTAAAACCTTCTGTATTTGTTTCTTACTCTCCATGCTGGCTCTTCGGACAGATATTTCAGCTTTCCAAAGATGGGTTACAACCAAAGGTAGCCCCACCTTCTCCCATAAAATCTGCAATGTAGATGTTCCTTAAAATGTAGGACTGAATCCAAATAAAAACTGTGTGACTTTGTGGGTATTGGTGAAGTTGGGTAATGAACCCTATCTTGGGCAAATATATTTGCTTGTGCTTCACGGAGGATTTATTGGTTTCGTATATAAAGTTCTAGATATGCTTAGTACATAAAATTGGCTCCTGATAAGCGAGAACACTGCTAAACAAAGAGTGTCTTTGTGTGAAGCTTTCACAGGCTCTCATGTTATCACCTTTTTTTGCTGATTGGTTTTGCTCTGAGAACAGCGATGTGGTTTCCTGAAAGCCTATAACTTATTTGCTCTTCAAAACCCTGTGCCTTAGCAAAAGTTCAGATAATGTTTTTTCCAGGAATTTGTAGGAGTTGGTGATGCCAGTTCAAGTCATGTCCTGAGACGCAGTGTAAGCTGAGACTCCTGAAGCTGGCGTCCTTGTTTTGTGCAACGTGATCTGTTAGGTTTAAAAGCTTCACTGTATGGGAGAACTCAAAACCACTTGTCTGCCATGTCAGGTTTCAGGGTGAATGGTGGTTCTTTAAGTATTCATCGTGTCCTGTGGAAGGAGGCGGTTGTTCATGCAATGCCTTTGGAAGAGAATAGCCTTGACACCAAGAGTGATGCTGCCACCAAGAACCTGTAAAAGATTTGGAGTGTTTTGGGAATGTTGTGCAAGCAGCTTCTACTTTTGCACAGCCTGAACCATGTATGTGACCCAGATAAGTAGGCCACATCTAAAATCTTAGATTTGAAAATGGAAACGGTGTCAGAGCTCTGAATGGCTTGGGCCAGAGGTATCCAGCCTCATTTGTCTAGCAGCTGAAACCTCCAAACCCAGTGCTTTTATTTCCATCATTATGGTGACTGTGTGATTCTCAGCTTCCCCAAGCTGATTTATTTCTTGCCCCGCTGCTCCTACAACCTAGTTCCTGCATGGTGAAAATATTTCTGATTAGAAGGTTTGCACACTTGAGGTAGGGAAAAATCTCTTACAAAGAGCTGTTTTTCAGAAGGCTTCTGGAAAGGGAGCTGCATGCTTACAAAGATATTTGGAAATGAATAGCAAGGCCACTTTACATTGAAAAAGGGAAGGAAAGCATTTGGGCCATAAGGTAGTGGCACAGGGGGCTGGGAGGAGGAAGGGCACTGAGAACTAGCAGTGGGAAGTAAATCAACCTGACGTGTGTTTGTCGGCATCTGATGTGTACCGGGCCTGGTGGGGTAGCTTGGAGCAGGTGGAGGAAGCATACTGTTTACCTAATTAGAAACATAAATAAAATCTTTCCAACGTTTTTCTAAATTAAAATGCACTGGAAACATATGTCAGACTTCTCACATCCGGGAAAGCTCTCTCGCACCCACCGTTCCCTCGGGAGATCCTTGCAGCCCACCTTCCTGAGGCTCCTCTGGGCAGCAGCCCTCCTGTCCGAAGGCTGACAGCAGCAGCCCTCAGGGAGAGGTGGCTGTGGTCTGGGGTGATAGGGAAGAAGCTGGGAAGCCATGGGTCAGGGTGGTGGTTGGGGTCGATGAGGGCAGGATTTCAGCCTGGCGTGTTTGCTGAGAAGTAATGATGGTGGGGATCGTGGTAAGGGCGGCTCCGTGAGGCCAGCGTGTTTTGGGCACTGAGGAGGCAAAGGTGATGCTAATTGCAAGAGAGACTACTTAACCGCTTTGCATTATGTTTGAAAGGAAGGGGGAATAATGCTGTTTGAATGGCCTATTTTGACTTTCTCAGTGTAATACGGTTAACGTTGTTGACTTTTCTGGACAGTGAATTACCATTTTATCAAACCCTGCTGGAAATGACTGTGTTGGTGGGTGAGGTATTTCAGCCACGCGGTCTGAACTGAGGAGTTACCTCCTGCTGCTTCACTCAGTGGCAGGAGTTTTTTTCCTCTTTCGTCTGGAAAGGTCTTCTGCTATGCAGCACGATGACAGCAGGTTTTTTTAATACAAAATAGGGACCTGTCAGGAAGAATATAAAATGGGGCACTGAAGAAGTCTAATTTAGAAGCAGAAAGGGCATAAATCTCCACCTCTTTCTGGAGACAGAAGACCAAAGTACAGAAGTGTTTGCTTGCTTGTAAAATTCAGTCCTGATCGCAGGAAGGAGTCGTGTTGAAGACGTGACTCTACCTAACCTCGTTGCAAGTTTTTCCACATCATTTTCAGCATGGAGCTGGATGTTACGTAAGGGGATTCTTGGATGACGAAGTGCCTCTGTTAGGATATGCTCTGCTTATTGTGTAGTTACTGAAATTGTTTGCTGTTTTGGACCGGTGTCAGGCAGAATAATACTGAATAAGTCCCAGATGAATGTGGGTGGTGAAAGGAGAAAAATAACTTAAAATAAAGAGGGGTATTATCAACTGAACAGCTAGTGTTGATCCTGTGGTGCTGAAAAATGGAAGCAGGAAAAAGTAGTTGATTTTTCTTTTTTTCCCTTTTCTTTCCATCTTCTTTTTCTTCTTTTTTTTTTTTTTCCCCTTCCTTTAAAAAGGAAAATCTTAGCTGAAGGATTTGTTCTGACAAGAGTTTGGCACACTTCTTAAACTCGCAGCAATTTGGGATTGGCACAGCAGTGCTGCAGAGCATTCAGAGAAGTGCAGACAAGCCTCCAAAACGCGCGTGTGTGTCGTCAGATTCTTTGTCCGTTTCGGACAACATGAGCTGTAGTGTCCCTTGCAGCTGCTGGATCCAAGAGTATACGTAGTGAAAAGAACACTGTTTTGGCCAGCAGAAATGTTCACTTTGGGTTTTTCCAACAGCTGGGTCAGGATTTAACCATGGCGAGATCTACTCACATGTCATTTTTTTCTATTGAGACTCACATTTAAGCTTGTAATATGACAGTGCTCTCTAGTTAAAGGAAAGAGGGAAAAAAAAAGCAGCAAATTGAGAAATGATGTGGATTTGGTGTACTCTATGCCTGAAGGAAGAATGGTTTACTTGAGCACTATGATAACAATTGCTGGAGAAATTAAGTGTGGGTTTCCTTCTATTGTAGTTGAATCATGACCTCTTACTAAATTTATCCAGTCTCGAGTGCTTGGTTTCTGGCTTGACATTTTCATTTGGATGACAGTTGCTTTCTTAGAGCTCTGCATGGGCTGAGAGATGATGGCTTCTTTATTTTCTGTGGGAAACGCTCACAAGTCACCAAGCACCAATTCCCCTTGTAGAGACGGACGTGCTCGAGGGCACAGCTTTCTCCCTAGAAGCAACATGATACAGCAGGTGGGTGCCAGCAGCGGCAGTCACACGCCTTCCCCATTTTCCAGGAGCACAGAGGGAACAGGAAAGTCAGATTTCACGTCGCTTGAATAGCTGGAGTATTTCTGTGGATACTCCAAGATTGCACGACTACCCCCGTGGCTTGTTCTGGCCACTCGGTGAAGTGCTCCACAGAAGTACTAAATGACAGTATACCCCATTTATGCCAAAGTCTGCACCAAAAAATGTTTAAATATAAAAGCCAGTGCTCAGAAGTTGAAAATGTTGGAGTTGCTTCTCTCGCTTGGGATTTCCTCTCTTGTTCACTGTGACACCATCATTAGCAACATGCTGTCTTCCCCCAGCTTCAAGATGGGCTGCATGCTTCAGGGGATATCAGGGTTACAGTTCATCCCCAATGCTCTCCGCGTGGGCCCTGCTCCATGCTTGTTGCTCAGCTCTCAGTAAGGAAATACGCCCTTCCCTGCCTGCTGCTCTGTACCATTGCCTCCCCAGCATCCCCTGTGCTCCTAGATAGCGCCAGCCCTGCAGCCTCCTCTCTCTTTCTCAGCCTCCTGTCCCAGTCTCCTTCCTTGCTCTTCCCAGCCTTGCTCTGTACATCCCTCTTTTCCTTGTCATCTCTTGCCTCCCTGCCTTCCAGATCAGCTCTCTTTGTTCAGCTGGCCAAGTTTTTTGTCCAGTTCCTGGTTCCATGTTTCTCCCTGTCCCAGGACTTCCTGCTTTCAGTGTCTTACCTATCCCAGGCTGCTTGCCCTATTTCCAGTCGTACTTTCTGTTCAGGTTTGCAAGGCTATTAGTAACTGGGAACAGAGTTTTATAATAGGAAGTGTTGGACAATGCGAGGTGTAGGTGGGGCTCGCAGCACCACCTGTAATTTACAACTTTGTTTATTTTTTTAAACTAATCCAGTGTTGGGTAAGCAGTGCTGGTGCTGTCAGTGTGCAAATCCTTAGTCATTCAGGTAGTGTTATTCACTCTGCTGATACTGTGTAAATAGGGATTGCTCGTTGGTGTACGTGATGATCCAGCCTTAGGGAGATTTGCATCTCCACTGTGGCGTGGCCTGAATGAGACAGCTAGCAGTGTCTGAGATGGTGCATTTCAGGGCTCTGCTGAGCAGTCCTTAAAATGCTTGCTGTTTTGGGCAGAAAATTGTGAGATTTTATTGCGAAAGACTTGAAGGTTGCTTTCCACCCGTATGACTGGGTTGTGACTGTGGGCTGAGAGCACTCTCTGGCTCCTCTCTCACCTTCCTGCACTAGGACAGGCAGCCACAAGGTCAGAATAAGCTCATCACCCATTTTATCAGCTACCCAGCGGTCCCCACCTGGTTGACTGTTTTTGCTCATGCCTGCTAGCTCAGTGATCTGAGCTGTTGGTTAATTGCCTTTGGTTTTCCACCAAAGCTGAGGGAGAAGTTAAGCATCAGCTCCTGAAGAGCTTTTGTTGTACTTAGTGGAACGTGGAGTAATTGTGATTTCTTATTCCTTCCCTTCTGATAATGTTACAAGTTCCTCACTGATAATGTATATCACATAATCTGTGATGCGTCATAGATTATATGATGTGAAAGTATACAGTCCATAGTACCGTGTACATATCCTGCATCCTCTATTGAGTGCCCTCTGACTCAGCATACTTGGTTTAGGAAATGTTATAACCTTTTCTGATGTAGCTCCTTCTATCTTCTGCCTCTGCTGCAAACTTTGTGCTTTGTCTTTGATTCTGGTAGGCATCACCTGGCTTCTCTCATAGTCAGGAGACAGCTTAGTATGTAGCTGGTGCTAGACCAGCTCCTGTAATGGTAGGAATAACCCCGTATTGACTTTTCAAAGAACTTAAGCGCAGAGTGCACAGTTTATGAGCCCCTAGTTTTGAACTTTATTATGATGGAACTTTAATCAGGTAACAGGCTGGCCTTTTTCCATGGCAGTAAAGTGCACACAAACAGGCATTGCAACAAATACTGCAAAAGCAAATCTGGCAAATCTCCCGCAAGAGAAGCCTACAGTTTATTCTCTACCACTCCTCTGCAGGCTGTTGCAGAGGCTAGGGAGGCTGAGGGGTTCACAGCAGCTGATAGGTTTCAGACACTGTGCTTGGGTTTCCCGGGCTATTGATAACAGCTGTTTAGTCACAGATCTCTGGGTCACGATGTACTGGGATTTTCTGGTGGTTGTGACCTTGGGAGGGAATTAGACTGGATGTAATGTTTCCAAGAATTGGAGATGCCTGTGCCATTGACCTGGTACGCGTTGCTGGATCAATTACCAGCACTGGCACGATTTCACTTTAGGGGATTCTTGCAGCTACATCACAGTCTTGTTATTAGTAGATTATTGTTAATTGGCTGTAATACAGAGCCAGATATTTGCAGGGAGAAAGGACCTTACATAGCTGCTTTCTGTGATGTGGGTTCCCTGTGTGCAGTGCCGCTGTGATACGTACCCTGGTGCTGTATCTCACTTCTGTCTTCAGAAAACTGTTAGCAGCTTGAATGGAGTCCCTGTGCACACAAGGGATTGCTGTGTGGCACTGCATGGTGCTCCTGAGCACCCAGCGGCAATGGGAACTATGTGCGCAGAGATGCCGTAGCTCCTCTTTGTAATGTGGATGTGAATTGTGGTGTGGGGACTCAGTGCTTCTGAAGTGTGAGCTGCTGCAGCCTAGGCCTACCCCAAACATTTGTGGGCAAGGGGGGTTGGGATTTGCAGGCAGGGTTTCCCGGTGACCCGGGCAGCCCCAGGGCTAGATCCAGGCTGTGGTCAGATGATGGGGGCAGTCATTACGCGATGTGCTGAGGCACTTTTAACCTGTGACCTCATGGCTTTTGAATGTGCTCCTTTGCAGGGGATGAGAGATAGGCCGTGACCCTGCTCCATCAACCACGTGTTTTGGCCCGAAAGATCAGAGCCCGCTTTGGGTGTGATCTTTCAGCTTTGGGGTCGCTTCTCTCATTTTCTTTTCAGCCCGTGTCACAGCACAGCATGGTGTTTTTCGCAGGACGATTGAGCTGAGGCCCAGTTTGCGTTTGCTCTTGCTTGCGTGGTGGTCACCAGAAAACTTTCCTGTGTGGAAATGCAGCCCCCCCCCCCAATCTAGGCTGTCTGCTATTTACTTCCTTTGTAATTGACTGTCAAAGCGCTGCGTTTAATTCAAGTGCTCATAGGGTTTTCCTCAAAATGCCTATGCGGTATTAAGCCAGTCAGGAGTTACAAATGTAAACATGTTTACACAAAAACGGGGAATGCATAAAAGCTGGCAGCGCTTAAGCAGCCAAAAGCAGCGTGATTATATGCTGGAGGGACACTGAGAATGCGAGTTGCCGGCGTGTGAGTCCAGAAGTAAATCCTGACAAGAAGCGCTCGCAGCCTCTGCCTGCCCGTGTGTGTGGGGGGCTGCTGTCACTGCACGGCAGGAGAGAGGATCTGGGGGCCTCTGGGAATGCCAGGAGGGCCCTGAGGGAAAACGTGGAAGTCCAAGGAAGAACGCAGACTCTCTCTGCTGGGTCTTTGTTTTAGATTTTCCCGGGCAGCGGCGGTACGGGCAGCAATTGGGAGAGCTGCGAAGGTGCTGTTTCATAACTGAAAGCTTGGACTGGACGTCCTGCCTGAGCTGGCGTATTTGGGGCTGCGAGCGCCGGCACATTGTTTACTTCCTCCGTACGTTCTGGGACATTCAGTCCTAAGGAGCATGATACGCTTGCATAAACACTGCAGCCAGATTTATCTCTCAATCCTATCTTTCCTTTCCAGTCTTGGAAAGTGATTAATCTGCAGCACGCATTTTGTTCTTTGATTGCAGGGCGTTATTCTGTAATCATTTACAGTTTTGCAGAGCCGTAGTGCTGACTTGCTGGAGTATTCCTGCCGTGCCCCAGCTGCTGCTGGCTGCAGCTTTGGCTTTTGGAGCGGGGAGTTCTGCCGTGTGACTCTGCGCAGTGTGGAAGTCATTTTCTTTTACATTGTGTGCTTTCTGCACACTTAAATAATTCAAATGCACGTATCTGAAGTGCAGATAAGTGTCTCTGCAGCAGGACACGCTGCGGGTTGGTTTGTAGGTTGGAAAACCATGTATCCGAGTGCTGGCTGCTAGCTGAGGTTTCTCTATGCGTTTGTGGAGGATGGAGGAGTTTAAATGACTTAATTTCCCATGCTGCATGTCACATACTGAAGCTTACTCCAGGTAAAAGCTGTCAGCCTGTGTGGTTATAAGGAGCCGTATGTACTGCCTAGCGTCTGATGGAACAAGAACAGTGAAGAGGTGGAACAGTGAACCGGGAAATCTGTCCTATCTCCACTGCATCGAGGCTTTCCTGTGCGCTCTTTGCAGTTTTTGTTTGCTATCCGTGTTTTCTGGTGTGTGGTATATAATAAGGTAGGAAGGAGGTAGGAGAGGTAATAAGAGTGAGCCTTCCCCGTTAGTCTGATCTTGCAGGGCAGAGGAGGGGGATTTGCTCTGGCTACAGATTTAGCAGTTATTTCATACGGACAGATGCCAAAGGGCCCTTCACAGCCCAACCTCTCCAGCAGCCTGATGCAGAGAGAGGAGCAGTAGCACTGTGTTGTTCCTATCACCCCCCCCCAACCCTGATTTACTGACATACAGAGGTGTCTAGAGTATCCAATCACAAATTCCCCTTCTGTCTCCAGCATTTCCCCTGTTCAGTTACATTGCTTCTTCCACAAAGTTAACAAGGGAGGTCCTAGCAGGGGCATGAGGCTGTGGGGCTGCGTCTAGAAGGCAGCAATATTCTGAGGGTTAGGAGGCATAGTCCTTGTCCCACCAGAGGTATCATAGCTAATGCTGTGATCAAGTTATGGATCGTGCATAAACAGTGGGAAGAAAATAAGTTTGGGGCTTGAATACAATTACAGAAAGATGCATGTGCTGACAGCAAGATCTTTTTGAGTGGAATGGGTACCTCGGAGGGAGGGTTTGGATGAGGACCAGAGACCAGGAATGTCTGTCTGAACATCCTGCTTGGCTGAGGGCAACAGAAAGTTGCTTCTTGGAGCTGATTTGAAAGCTTGGTGTGACTGAGGTAGGGGTGTGTCTCTTCCTTTGGATGGGTCAGGTCTCCAGAACAGACAAGGTCAGTGCAGGACCCTGTAAGTGAGGCAATAAATCCAGCAGAGACTGGAACCAACACAAGTGAGTGAGAGGTGCCCCCCTCCACCACCTTACCCCACTGCTGACTTTCGCTCTTGTTTTCCCTAAACCATGAAAGGGCAAAGGTGATTTCCTGATTGAAACTGTAACTCACAAGCAAAACTAGACTTAACATTTTAGATTTCTAACTAGGCAAAAAATTAATTTCTTTATTTCGTGCTAAAAATTGGTTCTGGGTATGTTTTTGAGAGTGTCTCCTCTGCAGTGTAGAATGGGGCCAGAGGAAAGGAAATGAAATCAGAAATGGAGAAAAGTTATGTTAATCATAAATAGCCGCGGTAGGAAGGTACATGTTTATATGTGCAATAGTACAGTACCTACTGTGTGTATTTTGGGAGAACCTGAGAATAGCAGCTGCGTTGAAATACTTGACAGCAAAGTCAAATATAGTCTAAGTTAAAAAAGTCGGTGCTGAGGGTGGAATGGCAGCCTGGAGCCTGTGGGTGTTGTCTGCCCAGCAGGGCACGGGGCAGGCTGCAATGGTGGCATTGGTTTGCAAACAAAACGGCCCACCTCAGCTTTCCCTGGGATGTGCACAAGGCTGACAGCTCCGTTTTTCTGCTGTCTTCTCCAAAGGCTGTGTTTTCTGAGGTGATGCTGGTTTTGGTCTGATGGACCTGTTGGGTTGCAGATCTGTGGGATTAGGAAGCAGCAAAGCCACAGGCACCAAACCCAAGGCACTTGTGTACGCTCTGAGGTCAGAAAGATCAAAACCCAAATTAGTCTCGGCCCTGAAATTTGGGTCTGAATCACAAATTCAGGAAGTTGTACATGAACATTGGTCTGGGCACTGTTTCCTTCCGAAGAGTTCTTTAGCTAAAATAATGTATTGCACCATAGTTATAAATAATACGTGGGTTTTTTTTTTTTTCCTCCATGTAATTAAATTATTACCCTTGCCATGGTGAAGAGGAAGGGAAAAGATAACAACACGAATCTGGCCGAACAAGTATGTAGTTTGTAGGTTTCAGCTGGAGTCTTCGCAAGGGCAGCCAATGCTGATGGTCTTATGCTAAAGCATTTAGTTGTCAAAATTAAGTGAAGGTGCTCTGGAGAGATCTGCAGGGGGTTTTGCGTGCCTGTCATTTGGGTAACCTTGTTGTTCCTGAAACCTCACCCCAAGTGGGCTTTTCCCATGCTTCCAAAATAGAGAAGAAAGGGGTTTTTATCTTTGGAATCTTTTGAAAGTAGCTGAAGTGTTTTTTTTCTAAATTTTGGTAGGATTCATGCTCCCTGTTGCCCTTGGCCTAGGTTTTGGAGCAGTATGCAACGGGTGTGGGTAGCTCTGACTTTTTTCCCTGCCTTCCTCAAGAGTATCACCTGACAGGTTTGCTGCAGATAAATAATGGGCAAAGCTGGAAGAGGAAAATTCTGGATTTGATCTCTGCGTGGCAGTGTTCTTTGAAAGCAGCATAGGCAACCCAGGTGTGGTGGCAGATGTAGGCCTACTTCTCAGCAGCCTAGTGAGCGCATATTGATCCCACCTAATTCAATGTCTGTATCAATATTGAGAAAAGCTGCCCATGATTTGCTGCTGGGATTTGCCAACTGCCTTTTAGCAGAATCCAGTGTTTGCTGGGGATCGCAGGGGCCACTCGAGAGCCCATTTGCAGTGGTGCTGCAGATCTTGTCAGAGCGCCGGTAATGGCCGGGGAAAGCAGTAATCCTGGAGGCCTAAGGGGATAACAACAGTCAATAACATGGCTGCCGATCTTTAAGCTTGATCGTGGCATCTCTGAGGTGGGGGGAGGGTTATTTCTCCAAACGCATCCATGAGAGGGAACAAGAAGTGTCCTAAAAATTAGGATACGGCGGTGAAGTTGGTGATAAATGGGTTCTGCGTGGGTGATGAGTGGTATGTACTGCAACTGCCCAGCGCTCGGCACACGCTCAAATATTTGCTGTGCTGAAATTTGCTATCACGCAGACAAAAAACAAGACAGCAAGGCAGCTGTGTGGTTTCTCAGGCAGTGATGCAATGCTGCTGACACACCGGGACAGGACAGAGCAGCACGTTCTGTGACAGCATGGTGTGTACTCGATGCCGCCGCAGCCATGCTGCATGGGCTGAAGGCTTCGGCACTTTTGATGAGTGCTTAATTTTCAAGCCAGGTCCTATGTGCTGTATTTTAAGAGATTTAAGAGGCTTTGGGTTGTTTAAATTGCAACTCAGAATGTGTTTTCTGATTTCTCATTCACTTGTCAACTGCTCTGCAAAAGTGCAGGAAAGAAAAACATACTCGAGCCTATTTGCAAACTGCAGACGGAACTCCCAGTACTTTTTAATGCGTCGTCTTGACGTTGTGTGCTGCCCTCCCTAAGCTGCCTATGGCACGGGCAGAAAGGATTCTGTAGTACTGAAAGGAAAGACCTGAAAAGAAAAAAAAAAAAAACAACCTAAGCAAACACGGGGGGAAAATAAATAAATAAATGAAAAGAGGGTCAGAGAGAAAACTGGTGAATAAGTGTGCGTGTTTGTTTAAGGAATTGAATGGGTAGCAAATACTTTTCCGTGCATGTGGAAAATGTGAGTTGGCTTTTGCAACAGCATTTTATGGGAAGAAAGATCAAGGGTTCGTGAGCAGAAATACTTATTCATAAAACATAGCTACAAAGACAAGCTACTTGTTGTGCTTCTGCCCGTTTGCTTTAAGTCCGGTCTGGCTGAATCATTTCTAGGAATGGAGTGGGTAACTGGATTTCCTGCCTCCTCTCCGTCCCTGGCTTTTCTCCTGTATGGCTGCTGATTAGTGCTGGTTGTACTGAGTTTTACGTTAAGGGCATGCGCCTGTCTACTTGATTGCTAAAGCTTTTACCACCTTGGGATCTAAGCACAATCCACTTGAAACTGGATTAAAACAGCCAGCTCATTTCACAGGGGCCTTTTAACAGCTATCAGACAGCAAGCAGCAGCTGACCTGGGTGGGATTTTGATCTGATGCTCAGAAAATGAAAGGCTCTTTCCTATCACCAGTTCTGTTGCCACACTCTGTGTGGTTTTTGACAAAAGCAAACCTAACCCAAGCGTTTCCCTCAGCATCTGAGGTCTTTTAAAAGGCCAAAGACGTGACCTGTAGTATGAAGCCAGGCTATGCAGTAGGTGTAACATCTGTTAGTTTGGTCAATGCGATCTTTTATTTGTTTCTGTGCAGTTTTTTGCTTTTCTTAAGGCACAGTCCCACGGAGGTCCTTCTTCAGTTCCTGAAGTGGCTCATTTACAGCTCGAAAAGCTTGTCACCTTTTTCCTGCTATTCTTCCCGACTGCTGGGGCTGCGTTGCCTCTGTTCTTCAAGCGTACTGAAGTTTTGGTTTTTATTCCTTTGGTGGCAGGGAAGCAGAAAGCTCAGAGTGTGCTTTCCAGAGGGCCTGGTGCCTTCTGGAGGTTGCAGGAGTGGTTGGTGCCATACCTGAGGACTCACTTGGCACTTCTGTTGAAAGACAAGGTCAGAAAATCCTCATTTGTCTCATGGACAAATACAGACCGCTTTGTCTGTTGGCTAGCAAGCTTTACTATTTATACTATTTAGAGTTTTGAAAATTGATTCTGAAAGGGTCACAGGTTGGAACTTACGTTCTTCTGATAGAGCGAAGCTGTTCTTCTGAGGCAGTCTCGGTACAAAGCGCAAGCTGGGTTTTTTTTAGCAGCAAGTGACAAAGCTCTCTAGAGGAAAAAAGTTCTCAGTAAGACTGTCACTTCTGTGTTCTGCAGTTAGCTTGTATTTAACAAATGGCTTGAGAGGTCTAACAAAGTTTATTAAAAGCAATTTATTTACCTAAACAAAGGCGGTGTGAAAATGCCATGACTGAATGGACTCAAAACCCTCTAATGATTTTCTGAGGATGAAAGAAGTTTTTGTTTTGTCTTTTAATCCTTTAATGTGATCTTTTCCCCCTTCGCTCCTGGCTTTTCTACCTCTGTGCCCATTTGTTTCACGAGTGTTTGTGTGACGCTCTGTCATTATCAGTCCAAAATAGATTTCGGGTTCCTTAGGGCAGCAGCCTTGCCTCGCCTCGCCTTATGGCTTCAAAAGGGCTCCATGCAGCCAAAAAGACCCTGGCTATTTACAGTTACCACCCTGTTTTTTATTGCGTGCCTCTCTTGAGCTCCTCTGCAGAGGTGACGCTGCTTCAGATAAGAAACTCTCCTCCTGTTTTGGAGCAACGATTGCACCTTTGGGTGGATGGCTGGTTGCTGCTGGCAGCTGTGCGGTGGGACACCAGGCAGAGCAGCAGGGGTTGGGTAGGCTTAGCTTCAGCAAGGTTACACAGCACCTGGTAGGAGTGAGGGTCTGGCAGTCATTAGGTGGGGTGGTGCATTTAGGGGAGGTGATGGCCAGGCTTTGGGCAGTGAGAATGCAGGTGTCTTCTTGCGTTCACCCAGAGATCTCTGGGGTGATGTACTCCTGAAGCAGCTTTTGTATGGGGCTAGGCTTCCTCTCCAGATGTTGGCTCTACAAGCTACCAGCCAAAGAAATATTTCACTCTGCCATTACCACTCACCTTAGTGAACTTAAGTCCTTCTGTATTTAAAATGAACAACATATACATTAGCGTGAAATTCAGTCAGTGCCAGAAGGTTTATGATAGCAAAACAATAATTAGCTCCTATCTCTCTTCTTCTCATGGGCTGCCAGGGCAGCTTCTTCTGTCTGTCCTGTTTCCAGGGCCAGGAGAATCTGGGTTGACAGGCAGCTTGTACCTCAGTCCCACTGCCATTTTGTCCTTGGGGCATGTTTTGACCCCGGAGCTGGGGACCGCCAACCCTGGTGTGAGACCCAGCAACATTGGGACACCAGAGTCAAGGCTATTTTAAGAATTCTCTTCCTCTTTTTTTTCCCAACCACCTGGAGAAAGCAAATCTCATCGTTTTAGAAGTAAATATTTCTTTTGTTATTATCTCTAATACATGAAGCAATTAGGATTGTTCATTATTCTGCAAGACAAGCAAAAATGGAGGTGTTCCTCTCTTCCCCCAGCCCCTTCCACATTATGCAGGTGATTTCTCTTGGAGACCGCCTATTTCTGGAGGTTTCCTGACTTCTTGCATGTCAGGCCAGCAAAATTTAAATCCAGAGGTTTAGAGGCAACTGCGTACGTGATCTTGCAAGCGTTACCTCATATGGGGTGATCCAACCAGGCCATTTGAAAATGGAGGATGTTTATGTCCTCATGGCACGTGGTTTGTGAAAATCTTCCCTCGGGTGACAGGGCATGAATGGCTTCCATGGCATGGAGCACGGGGCTCAGTGAAGGCTCGGTGCTTGGCCTTGGTGTCTCCATCAGCCTCAGTGATTCACAGAAAAAAACACCGCTCCTCATTTATTTATATTTTTTAAGTTCTATTATGGAATGGAGGTATGTAGAAGTGGACCCAGACAGCCTGTGCAGGAGGCTGTGGAGGCTGCAGCTCTGCCCACACCTGCAGGGATATGGCCAAGTGCTGTTGATGTCATGGCCCTGCTACCTGGCTTTTCCCTGTCAGACCCCTAACAGGGTTAAGGCTCCCTGCTGGAAATGGTCCCCAAAGGCCACTTTGAACTGGGGGTTGTTTGGGGAGTTGTAAGAGCAGTGAGCTATGCTGTGGTCTCTGGCTTCAGGGGCAGAGAAGTCCCTGGTATCTTACATTAACTGCTGTAGGTATAGCCTGAGGGTTGCGTTTTAGCCTTTGGTGCTTACCACTCCTTCCTGTGCTGTTTACTGGCATTTGGCTAATTCTACTCCCTTCATTAGCTGTGTTTTCTGGTCACAGACCAGCCAAGTAACTCAAGGCCTAGGACAACTGAGCTGGATGCAGGCTGGACTATGGTATTTTTACCCTTGAATCTACTGTTCGATATGCCTGGTCATGGAGAGATGCAGACTTCCATGAAGCCTGTTACCCACCATGTGGATCCTAATTTCTGCTGCTTGGGATGCTTAGTGTCCATCCTGTTCACTGCAGAGCTCTCCCTCAAGGCAGCCTTTTCCTTTCTTCTCAGTACAGTCATTTGACCTCTTGGAGACATATTTTCATTCTCAGGAAAGAACTGCTAGACGTGGGCATTTTAGCATGAAGAGAATGCTCCTGCTTGGCAAGTTCCACGGACCAGGAGCACTTTCCTGCCAAAGCTACCTTACCAACAGGCTGTTTGTCCCCTAACATAACTCAAATCCAAATGTTTCCTTTGCAGCAGTTCAAAAAATTAGTTCTGTTGTAAACGTGCAGTGCCTTCTGTGCATCACCGCTCTGTAGCTTATATGAGTGGGCTGCTGTTATCATTAGATCATTCTTTTGGTGAGGAGCTACCTCTTCATACCAGAATGAAGATGCACTACTAATTACATCACTGCATAATACTATTGGTGAAATGGCTCCTCCGAAGTAGAAATCATCTCAGGATTCAGATTTAATTGTTTCAACTTGGGAACAAGTTTTTAAATCCCTTGCTTATCTTAGATTGTTCCCAGTGGTTAAGTTTGTGTGCCCTCCAGTAACCTCTCCCGTTTCTTTGTCGCTAGTGATTATTTTTGTTTGGTTGTTTCATTAGCCCTGCGTGCACAGCGGTCAGAGTTTGCTGTCTGACACGAACCACCTGGATTCTAAGCAAGAAAAAGAGAGAATTAATTTGTAGTTGCATAGTAATTGTCGTTCTGATTTTATCCAAACACAGAGGCAGGATTAAGCCAGACAGTTCATACGTATACCTAACATTCCATAACTCTTGGATTTAATGCAGGATATTCATCTGAATCATTTGATTCAGAGAAGAGAGAATGAAAATTGAGTTAATGACATAATTATGACATTAAATTTAGACTACGACTTTGTTTTTCCACAGGTCTTAAGGAACAACGTGAACTTTTCTTAAACAGTATAAGAACTTATTGGTATGTTCCCCTGTTCAGGCATGGTTTTAAAATCTCTTCTCTTAGCGTGACAGTTGTTTCATCAAAGGCAGTATGGCTTGATAAGGGGAGAGGTTTTAGGCTGTGCTTCAACAATACCATCAACAAGTTGCTCTTTCCAGTAGCATCCTCTTCTCCAGATGGGAACGTAGGGAGCATTCCCACAACGCACAGTAGTAGCTCCTCAGCATCTCGGGGGCCAAAGGACATCTCTATAACTCAGAGCAGTTCTGCAGCCGTGCAGGATACTTCTGTGTAAGGACAGAAGTCACATTAAGGCAGCACGAAAGCTAGCTCATTGAGTGTAGAAAGGCTCAGCAGTCTGCTTGTCTGTGTTGGTAGCCTCTCTGCTCATGAAGAAAGTCATTTGGGAGTCTGACTCTTATTATTGTTTCCAGTCTGTGTTGTTGGAATGTAGCTCAGTTAGTGTGTTACGACAAACTGACAAAAATTAGTACCATATTTTACATTGTTTTAGAGAGTGACCTCCTCTCACTTGGGAAACATAAAGAAGCTCATCATATTTATTTCCCTAGCATCTCTTTTATAAATAAGTTTCCTTAGCTTGGACTGAATTTAGAGCACTGTAAATAAAGTCAGATTCAGAAGATTTATAAGAGCTGTTTCTTTCACTTTAAAAGTTCCTTTTAGTAGTCCAGACATTTCTTAATGCCTTTTTTTCTTTCTTTCTTTCTTTTCTGTGTTGTTTTTTTCCCTCCTTCCTCTCCCCTGTTCTTCTTTTCCTTTCTGTAATTCCTGAACCAGACAAAGGAGATTTCCAGTATTACTGATAAGGAAACTTATCCGTGCTTTCCATGATTCTTTAAGTAAAAAGATCACCAAATAACCCCCAAACGCAAAGCTGTGTTTCTTTCTTTTTCCATTGTTAATCTGATTATTTAAACACAATCTTAAGACAACTCATAATCAGATAGAGTATACAAATTCTCTTTGTTGAATATTTTGAATTGCATTGCATTTCTCAATTGCAAATCTGGCACATGAATGAAGGAGCACAGGGTTCGCTCCACAGCCTTCCCTATTCCTCTTCTTGTGTTTGTAACCCTGTACTCAATGTTCTTCTTAAATCACTTGCATTTTTTTTCTTTATTTTCTGTGTTTTAGCAATTACAAGCAGCAAAGTAGAACTTTAGACTAAGAACTGGTGTATTTCATCAGAGGGATCGCCTGTGGGTTTGAATGTGTTTAACAGCAGTGAGTGAGGTGCTTGTGTTCGCTGCTCAGTTGCTTCACTCAGAGCTTTGGTCAGAAGCATTTGGAAGCAAGTCAGTTCATTTTTGCTTACCAAAACCACATTTTTTTTTTTTTTTAATTCATTTATTTCTAAAGCTCAAGGGCTGGGCATTTTCTCTACTCAGTGACCTGAACAGCTTTCTCAGTTAAAGAGAAAAATGCTTGCAATGTACTCTTCAGATAATTGCAGTTTTCTTTAACAGTTGAGATGAGAGCTGCTTGGAGGCTTTTCTAAGAGTATTCAGAGCCGATGGACCCAAATCGTCTTGGTGCTGATGTACTTTCCAGTATAAAAAAGTGGAAGTAGTGCAGGGCTTTCAGGATTCCTAAGGGCTGCTGGAGACTTCAGCTGTCTTTTTGATGTCCATCCTTCTGTCAGGGGCTGTGTTCACGTTTATGGGTTTCTAAGCACCCTGAGTCATTAGTCTGATGGCCAGAAAGGGTGGGCTCTTGTATTTAAGTCAGCCAGCTGTAGCTGTGGTCTTCATGCAAAGTGTTCAGTGGAGGACTGACATCTCCATGTAGCTGGATTAGCAACTTCTTGAACCTAGACGACCTTTGCCTTTATTAGCAGATTGGTGATTACTGCCTTAAGGTGCCTTCTGCATTTCATATTGTAATTTATTTTTGGTGGGAGAACCCCATCCATTCTAGCTCCAGGGCTTCTCCGAGTACCTCAGGTGGCTGGACTTCTTAGTGTTAATCTTTTTCCCATGTTCTCAAAATAAAACTTCCCAGCTTTCAGGGGGCATAATTTTTCCATTTAGAGACGAGTGAGAAGCGGTGGTTGGTAGGCCATGGACTCAGTCCCAGATGACACTTGAGCAGTAATCTTGTTTTGTCAAATGAAAACAAAGGCTGTGCTCTCCCCAGCAGGCAGCAGAATGGCTGACCTGAGCAAATCTGCTCATTAGGTCTGTAACTTGCTTCATCTCCTTCCCATGCAATTATTCACAGAGAGAAAAACTCCCATTGCGTATTTTCATCCACACCATCCAAGCCTGAAGACTTAGTCCAGAAAGATTAAACTTGTGTTCTGTGTTTCTTGCCAAGACACTTTTCTTTGCTAGAGAAAAAATTCCCTTTTGCCGAGTAAGAATTTAGAAGTATTTGTTAACAAGGAAAAGAAGGTTCCAGATCTTCCATCCTGTACGTGTGGGCTCGTGAATGGTGTCCATCCTGCTTTTGACTCTGTCCCTTTTTTTTTTTCCTGGGAATGTTTAGTATGCATCAGCATGACATTAGCAGAGGTTTCTGAAACCAGGTGTGATAGAAATGGCTTGAAATTAAACAGTCATGCATGCTTCGTGGTGTTTCCTTTGGGGCAGTAAATGAGGGGCCTCAGGTGTGCTGAAGGACTTGGTCTCGTAGCTCCCGTGGTTTTTTGGTGGGGAATGAGCAAAAAGCTGCTTCTGCTGTCCTTGAAAAATCCCTAAGTAGATGCCACCTGTTTTGTGATGAGCTGGTGTTTCTCCAGGAGTCTTTGAAGCTAGTATTTTCCTGAGCTTCTTACCAGCATTGCCAACCAAAGCTTTATATTCAAGTATTCAAAAGATTGTAATTGCTTTAATTAAAAAAAGACATGCACACACCTGTATTTGATTTATATTACAAATACCTGTATTATCAGGTTGTATTTGCCAGGGTAAATACCTGAAAGGTTTTAAGAAACTCATTACACTGAAGCTCATGGACTGAGCTGGCCTGTTCCTCAGGTTTCACAAGGTTTTGTCCTATCTTTGTATGTGTATGCATGACTATAAGGGTGTCTGTGTCCTTGCACTTACCAATAAGCAACTCGTGGGAAGAGCTGTAATCACCTCGGTCAGGACAAATACGCACTGTCTTATTTTCTATAACTGATGCAAACTGTTAAAATTGCCTTGATTCACAAGTTTGCTCACCCATGGGTGGTCTGAGTCTCTCTTCCAGGCAAACTAAAGCAAAGTGAACAGGCTTTCCTGCAGGTGAGAGCTGAGTCTGGAGTGATCATCCCCTCATGCCCGGGAGCACACCTTCACCTATATAATGTCAGACACAGCCATGTTAGAATCGCTGTCACAAAAAGGGGGCCCAGATTATCTTTTGCTACCTTGAAATCTTCTTGTTTGTTTGTTTGTTTTTGCTTTTTTTCCCCTGTGTGGATTTACACTGTTTGCTTCTGCCCCAGATTTGTGCTGGAAGGAAGTGCTAGGAAAGGAGTGGCTTTTTTTTTAACCTGTTTTGTAAGGGATTTAACACCAGCATTATTGAAAATTAATTCATTACCCATCTTATTTAGTATATATTTCTACAGCTGCTTGTAACGCTATACCAAAACACATGGTGTGAGCACAGTCAGCTGGGAACTGGTCTGGGCAAAATGACCTGTGGTCCTTGGGAGAGCCAAAGGCAAGGCAGGAATTCCTGTGCTAAACTGAGTTTCAGGAATTCAGAAGTTAAATTTCACTGAGAACTAAGAAATGTAAATCAATTAAAGGACAAATATTGTATACAGAGCAGTACTGTAGTCCCACTGTACGTGCCCTGAGCATGAAAGTGGCCCTGAGAGGTGAGGGAAGGAAGTGAGAAGGTCTTTCTTCTCACCTTTGCCAAAGATTTGGAGCTGCTTCAGCATTCCCAACCGGAGTAACGGGGGTGCCACTGGCCTGGTGGTAGGGCAGGAAGACACACGTGCAAAATCTGGAAGGAGCTTTTGGTTTTCAATGCAAAAAGCGATCTTTGTTTGAAAGTGGTCTTCTGACAGAGTCGAGCAAACAATGCTATCATAATGCATCTTCTCTTTCTTTGCGTGCAGTTGTCACTAGAGATTTGTAACCCTTTTCTTGGTTCATTGTTCCCTGGGTAGTGTGTACTCTCCATTCAGTAGTGCCAGAATTAAGATGAAGCCTGCCTGTTTCAATAAGGCTGCTTTGTTGTCAAAATGGCAGTACTTGTATAGAAATTGGATTGACTCCAGCAGAGCTTGCACGATATGCTGCAAAACTATTGTCATATGATCCTTTTTATTACTAAGAAAAAGCCTGTTCTCAAAAAAAAAAAAAAACCAAAAAACAGGATAGTCCTTTTTTTTTTTTTTTTCAGTTTTGTTTGGGGGGAAAAAAAATCACCCGAAAATTCTTTCTAGGAATAATTAGCTGCAAATTTGAAAACCTTGCCTGGTGATTGAGTATAATAAAGAGGTCGGATTAAGTGAAGTGACATTAATGTAGAAATATGATGGAGCCATCTCTACTTCATTTTGTGTAGTAGCAGCCCTGATTGATTGAGTCATGAGTGTAAGTAGGCACTTCCCATGCAGCCTTGGCAAGAAGGGATGGGAGCTGATTGCCTTCGTGAAGGGGAGAGATGTCAAAAGGTGCGAAGTGCCATGGTGGCTCCTGAAAAATTCTCCTCACCTCTACCCACCTTCCTCCAAGATGTGGAGAAGAGACAGCTTGGTCCAGATGGGCTGGGTGAGAGGGTGAACGTTGCCTACTACTCTGCTCATACAGCAGTAGGCACTCCAAAGTCCTTGTCCAGGCCAGTCAGAGTGCTGGATGAGTCCTTACCAGAAAGAAATTGGCTGCTAACGTCTGTGGATACTAATAATGGAAATTGCTGCTTTAACTCAGTGTTTTATTCTCTAAGAATTTTTTTCCTCCATGCTGGAACAAAGCATGTATTAAGAGAGGATCTCTTATCAACGAAGGTCCAGGTGTTGGCTTTGAAAAGAGAATTTTCCACCCTTTATTATTTTTTCTTCTATTCACGTGCAGAAAATAGACAAACACATTTTATGATAGTCATTGATACTAAGCATTAATGAAGAAATGCTGCTAAAAGAATTGTGTTACCTTTGGAGTAATATGAGGAGAAATTGCTGTAGGTCTAGGTGAATTTTGTAAAGTACCTTTTTTTTATTTTTTGTTTAGTTTTAAATTACTGAGCCTTTTTCTTAGCATGCAAGTAGTAGTCTTTTGTGATGCTTTTTGACATTTAAACTCTTTCTTCTTTGGCCTATGGTTTGTAGTAATGTGATAATATTTCTATAGGTTTTGCTAGCTGTAAATGTAATAGCGTTCCTGGCACATACAGGCTGGAATTAATAGATTTTAAAGCTGGAGGGACCTATTATGCTCATTATCTCATGTCTTTGTGACATATACAACATCAAGTTGAATCTAACAATTCCTGCATCAAGCACATAAATTCTGGCTGAGCTTGGGGGTCCTTTAAAGGCATCCAGTCCTGATTTAAAGACTTCAGATTGTAAAGCTCTTAGGAGTTGGCAGTAGTTAATTACTTTTTTTTGGGGTTGGGGAGGAAGTTTGGTATTGTATTTCCACCCTGAATTTATCAATACTTTGTTGGGTTTTTTTTAATTCCCTTTTCATATGCTAACTTCAGTTGATGCCTGCTATTAGAAATCTCCACTTAGTGAAGGTAGATATGGCTAGGTCATCTGTCTTTTCTTAGATAACCTTAATAAATTGTACTCCTGTGTTTCCTGAGAGGTGTGTCTTATCATAGAGTTATAGAATATCCTGAGTTGGAAGGGACCTATAAAGACCATTTGAGTCATTCAGGGTTTATTCTAGTTGCCCTTCACTGTTCTTAATATCACTCACTGAAGTATTGCTCATGGGGTTTTTTTGTTTGTTTGTTTGTTTTCTTCCTATTATGGACAGTAAGCTTTTTGAAATAATGGAATTCTCTGCAGTCCTATTTATTGCTCTGTCCTTGTGCCCAGCTTGCTGCCAGCTGAGGCAGATGTGACCCCCAGCTCTGTGCAGACATGCAGCTTTCAGGTGGCTAAAGAGGACGGTGTGAGGGGGCCTTTCCACATGCAGATGTGAAGTTGTGTGTGCATTTGTGTGCAAATGCTCACCTCAAGCCGCTGTTTTCCTGGCCAGAAGGTTGGTATCTAGTGGTGGTTAGCGTAGGTAAATACAGCAGCTGTGACCCTTCTGAAGGAAGAGGAGCAGAGGATGTAGGTTTGCACTATGCATTTGTTTCCTCAGCACTGGAGGACTGCTGTTGGGTCATTTCTGGCTGCTGGGTCTTGGAAGTTAACCATGGGCAGGAGGGTGCTCGTATCCACGAGTGGTGACATTGTTGTCTGTCATGTCCCCTCAGAGGGGAAGGCGTACTTGGCTTCTCTCGTTGGCAGGCCACTGGCAGCTTTGCAACCACTTTGGGTCTTTTCTGCTTTATCCCAAAGGCATTGCTTTCTAAGCACATGGTGCCAGGGAGGTCACTATGGGCTGCTTGGAAGCAGGCAATCTTGATGAGGCTGCCCTTAGGAAGGGCTGGGAGTGCAGCAGGTAAGCTGAGTAAATGGATTAGCTGTAAGCAGGCCTATTGTTGGCACCGCCTGAAGATGGATTGAGAATCAAGCAGTCGTGTCTTGCAAACGGTATTCTTTCATCCTCTGGTTACGGAAGACTGTCATAAATAGAGTGGCCTACATTGAAAGCATTCCTGGAGGAGAGAGGCGTTTAAAGTCATGCTACTTGGGGCAGTGTCCCAACGTCATGCCATTTCTGAGAAAGGGGAGGGGAAGAGGGGAAGGAGCATTAAAGCCAGACATGTCTGCCCATCTCTGTCTTGAGTACTTGAGATGCTGTGGACAAATGATTCCTTCCAGGCATGCGGCGCTGCTGTCTTCCTTAGGACCTTCGTGGAGCAGCTTTTACCTTTAACTATTTTTAGTGGCTGCCTGCTGTTGGCTGGAGGGGAAGATACCCGAGGAAGGTCGCTTAAGAGGGCGCCTTTGCATTTTGTTAACAAGACTGGCTGGGAGGGGCAGCCACTATTAAAAGAACCATTGTGTTCTCCCTACAGCACGTGCTAGCGTTCATAGAGAAAGCACCAGCCTGTTCATAAAAGCCATAGCTTGTGCCTGTACTCCCAGTCCAGGATGGTGCCTGTCCACAGACTTGAGCCCAGCTCTACTGTGAGTACGTGGATCCCTTTACATTCTCCAGCCCCACAGCTCCTCCTGATGCTGCTGCATCCTGCAGGCACCCAGCTGGAGGGCAGGTGCATGCCCCCCAGGCAAGGGGAGGGAGAGAGAATCATAGAACCTATGGTTGGATTGGAAATGACCTTAAAGACCTTCGAGTTTCAATCCCCTACTGTGGGCAGGGTTTGTCACCCACTAGACCAGGTTGCCCAGAGCTCCATCCCACCTGGAGGGTCCTCCAGGACTCGGTTTAGATCTTTGCTGGCTTGAGTCGTGCTTTTGAGGAAACTGCGCTACCACTTGTTCCCATTCTGGCATTTCAGTACACTGTGTGGTGTCTTTAAGTAAGAAAAAGATGCTTTCCCAAAACCAGCATTAATCTGGGCTTTCCACCTGGATATAGACAACCTAGGACTGCAAATACACATTGCATTTGGGCATTTCTTGACCCCAGCCCCACCCCCCCTCTCTTTTTTTTTCTTTTCCTTTTTTTTTTCTCTTTTCATTTTATTAAGCTAACGGCTTTTTGAGCGGATAGCAGGTCTTTAATGAAGATAAAGACATTTTCTATTACGTTCATTAAAGCTTGCCTGTCAGGTAAGAGACTTCCATGAAAACCAGGTAATTTAAGTGTCCTGCTGTTTCTGTGAGGTGGAGTTGCGTGAATTAACACTGTTGTGTCACCTAGAAACAAACTTTTCCCAATCCTCAAGCAAAAGGATTCTGGGAAATAAAATAAGATCTGTGCACTCTGTATGTGAAAGCTACAACCATTGGAGGGCACGCTGAGCGCTGAAGGATGCAAGGGACAGCTCCCATCTGGATCTGTCCTCTCCCCACTGCTGCCTGAGTCCTGCGGGGCTGCAGAATTCAGTGGGTCAGCTACAGGAGGTGGTGCAAGGCATGCACCCTGAAAATGTGCATGTTCAGGGTCAGCTCTTCCTCTCCGTCTCACCCACGTTTTATGTCCATTGCTAGAGACTCCAGAGCCGTCTGGGGTTGTGTCAGATTTGTTTTCATGCGTAAGTGGAACAAATTCTGTAACTTCTTTAAGCGTGCATCTATCTTTTGATGTTCCCCCCAATGAGTAATAGAATTGAAAGGCACAGTGGTGGTGCAAGCCAGTTAGGAGCCGATCGTGTTTCTGACACCTCTGCAGGACCTGGGGCCAAGGGCTGTGCCCACAGCATTGCCTGGATGATGCAGAGCATGGGGATGTTCTGCTGGAGACTGTGCCCAATGCATGGATTGCACAGGAACACTTATATAAATGTTCTCTGTCTGAAGGAGCTCACTGGCAACATGTGAAAGGAAAAGGTTGTCCTTTCCTTTGGCAGAGGCAACGAGGCTTTGATTTGTATGAAGCTGCATATGCACAAAAGTACTGGTATGAGCTGGCAGCAGATGCTGCTAATGTTTTCAAGCCCAGCAAAGGCTTGAAGGTTCACTTTCCCAGCCTGCAGAAGGCCCCAGCCCATCAGTGCTCAGGCTCAATTGGAATGTCTAACTATTCTAATTCGCACAAACAAAACCTGACACAGAAGGCCTCCACATTTTTACATGTCAAGTATTATTAAAAATATATTGTCAGTAGGTTAATGCTTCCATACACGTGCATTGGGAGCAGATTAACTGTGTAAACTGCTGAGGTAAATAAGATGCACTTGCAGGTAACAATCTCCTTCAGCATCTACATGTTCCTGAATCTCCATCAGAAAGCCTTCTGTTGTTGAAAGGGAGGTTGAAACATACTGGGTCTTCTCTAATCTGGCCATTCAGACAGTCACATTTTAGGGTGGCAGCCTGGGGTAGTTGTGCGCTGTGTAACCATTTATGCAGAACCACACGTGTCAGCCTGTACTCTGTTGGAAGGGTGGCTTTTTTTTATGAAAGAAACTGACTTTAAACAATAGATCTGGTAAAATGACTCGTTTTCTGATTCATTGGATTTTAACTCTTTGTATATCTCCACGTGGCTCATTTTCCCCCTCAAATTTGCATTTTTTTTCCATATGAAATATTGCACACGCTGAACAGAATTTGGATGAATTTAGCATGGAAGGAATGTAATTTGAGTAGGCCCGATTTTTGCTTCGTTATTTTTTTTTTTTAAGAATTTGAATTATTGAAGATCTTAGAAGGCCATACAACGTGGTCTGCAGATGGAGACATTAAATTACTGTGATGCTTACCTGCCTGCAATCCTGCAGCCAGGCTGAAGAGCTTTCTTGATGTGTTGCAGTAGGTCAAAGGAACTACTTCAGCTGCATTCCTCCACTGCCATTTGTGTGATTGCACGTTGCTGCTACCATAGGAATGATGAAGTGGTATTTCGCACAAATTTGCTCCTTTGGCAGTTCTTCAGAGAGAACTTTGTGAAGCTGCAATGATCCATTTGAACTCCACTTCAGGGCATTTAACGTGTCAAAGAGTGGGTATGTGCCATCAGTTTTGGCCTCATTTAATGTGAAGAATTGATGAGTTTCGTTTCAGGAATGTTAATCAGCCCATTTGAGCTCAGGTATGAACTCCTTACATAACTGCCTTTTATAGAGGGTATGAATTCACATGACCCACGTCTATCCCTCCTCACTTCTGTAATTTCTTTCTCCCTGCAGCCCTACTTGTCGTGAAGAGGATTCCATAATCTAGATTATGGCCCAAGGCAAGACCTACATAAGCATATGGCGCACGTTGCACGTTGTATTATCTGAAGTCATGCAAGTGTGATTAATGGGCTTAGGGTTTTAATTTGGCCTTCCTTACTCTTATGTCTCTCATAAGTGAGGTTGTAAAGCTAAATGAGTGACTTCACACACAAGTGGTGAGGTGACACTCGCTGCCTTCAAGTGCTGGGCAGCTGACGGAGGTAAACCTCAGGTGAGAAGAGGAGGGGCTGTTTGCTTCAAACTGGCCAGCGTGCTTCAGATCCTGTGGTTTTTCAGATCCTAATGTCTCAATGCAGCTTGGTATCTGCAGGAGGGAACTGCACCTAGCATACTTTCTATGATGGAAGTGCAACTACTGTCAAACAAGAGCAGATAAGAGCTGGACCAGAGAATAAAACCCACCCTGTACTGTCAACACTACTAACCCAGAAGTCTGACCTGCCTTGCTAGTTCATCATTTGGGAGCTGAAATTTGTGCTGCCTTTGTGAAATTTAGTGCATAAAGTGATTTGTTAACGTAATACGTGGCTGTCCAAAAAAAATAGGGTGGAAGGCTGTCCTGTGCAAATAGAGATGCAGGGGCTGGGCAGAAGGCTTTGTGCCAGGGAGATGGGGCTGCCTGCATTGCCATGCTGTCTGTGTGCTGGGAGAGGACAGTGGGTGAAAGCAGCTGCTGTGGAGGCTCCTGTATTGACACTAGGCAGGGTGATCACAGCCACAGATTTAGGATGTGTGGGTTGCCTCTGCATCTCTAGAAGTGATGGGAGCTGCAAGGCTGGCTGCATCTCCTGCTGCAGTGGTTTGAGCTCTCCAGGTGAAAACTCATCTATTGCAGCTGAACACCCTCATCGTGTTCCCCAACTACTGTGATTCTTGTAAACACTGCACGTGTGTTACAGTGGGAGATGGGGACCCCACAGAGCATTCATATTTCGCATTGTCATCTTTGCTGCTTTCACAACAAACAGCGTGTTTCATTCTTAAAGTAATTTTGTGTGGCTGTCCTCAAGTGTTGGACATGCTTGTTAAGAGGTCAGCTTGGTGGCCATGTTATCTGGATATTTCAGCTGCAATACAAATAGTTCCAAGTAATTGTAGTCATCCATTATGGATGGGGAAAAAAGTTTTCTGAACATCGAAGGTAGTGGAATTAGTGTTAATGATACAGACACAAAAATGACTTGGGTTGCTCCAAAAGTAATGCCTTTTATTTATTTCCATGGAAACTGCAACAGATTCAAATAGCATAATAACAAATTCTCAGCTACAAAACGCTGTTTTTCAACACAGTTACCACCATTAGCTATGTATTTTCACTAGCAACGAAGAAGAGCCTGCATGCCATGCTTGTGAAAACCTGCACCAGAGAAAATAGCCTGCTGTTGCAACTGCTAAAGAGCATCACCCACTGCCTCACTGTGCTCACATCCACCGGTTGGTCTCCATCAATGTTCAGCAAGTGTCAATGAATGAGCTGTTTCTGCGTGGAGGAACTCAGTGACACGCTTTTGCTTCATACGCACGTCCATGTCAGGTGCCATTTTGGTAGCGTTTCCCCCTGCTGCACAGCAGTGAAATATAGTGGAATATTGTCAGGAGGGTTCAACCTTTACTGCCATACCAGCAACATCCACCTCTGATGCAGTAGGCCAACAAAATAAAATAGGAGGTATTACTTTCAGAGCAGCCCTTGTACATCTGTTTCATCTATGGTGCGATGTTCAAACAAGCTAAATTAGAAGTATTGTTTATGAACTGATAGTCAGAATTCTAAGTTTTTATTTATCCTGGAAAGATCTAATGGTTTGTTTTCAGTAATAACAATTCTGCTAATTTTTATGTTAGGGAGCCAAATGTTGTTGGCTTAGACATCGGTGTCCTCAGAACTGCTGGTTTTAATTTTTGGGTTTGGAACAAAACCAGTATCCTATGTTAAAAGCAAAACTTTTCTCAGCAGGTTGAGATGAAAAGCAAAGCAGTCATATCCTGGAATATATATACTCAGCAGCTGAGTTTTTTGATTCCATGGTTACAATAACAAAAGCAGAAAAAAAAAAATCATGCGTATAGCCAATTTGTGATTTTATTGTTGAAGTCAGATGGCCTTTCTTAAAATGAATTTTAATGGACAAGCAAGAAAGAATGTATTTCTCTACTTGTGCAGCTGAAGTGTATGAAATATGATCAGAAAAATACACAGAATAATTGGGCACATCCTGTTCTCAGTGAATCACTGAGCTAGTGCAGTAAACATTGCTGCATTCAGGAATTTAGATCTATACCCCTCTCGTGCCCAGAACATGAGGAATTGCTTGGGATCATGGGTGATCTATGATATGGGCTACCTGAGCTGTGCGCTGTACAAGGAGTTTCTTTTCTGCAGGTTTTGGGTTCTGACACAATTTCTGGTTTCATGACACAGGCATTAGTCCACGTCTGTGACACCGTGTCTGCATAGCCTCGGAAACACACCAGGAGCCGAGGCTGGACCTGTGTGTACATTGCTGTGATAGAAGAGAAAGAATCTTAAGCACCAAAGTACATGTCCTGAACAACAGATGTCTTCAGAGAAACAGCCTTTTGTCTCAAAAGTAAAAACAAAATCTACGAGCATTTGGTAGCTTCAAGATTGTTTGCCAGGTAACAGGGATAAATTTGTGAACGTGTTTAAGAAACTACTGGGTTTCCAGAAAACAGGCTTTATTTAAGGGCCATGAAAGCCATCGTGAAGCCAGAAACAAACACAGTGTCAAAGTCTGCTCCAAAGACGCACATGGCTCTGGCAAAATCTGAGTGTGCTGCAGATGCACAGACTTAATGGGATCTTGATGGAAGCCATCCAGTGCTGGAGGCTGTCTTCTGGTGAGACGAGGACTGCTGTCTGGCTGGGGCTGAAATTCAGGTCTCAGGCAAACTGGCGGAGGTGTTTTCTTCCTTCCAGGGAAATCTACGTGCAGTAGTTAGTCAGAAGGATGGGGCTTCTACACCATTGGTTTGTGCTGGCTCTGAGCTTCCTCCGTTGTCTACTTCCCTAGATCATGATAGCTGGATTAGATGGGGCCCTGAGCAGCTTCATCTAGTGGGTAGCAGCCCTGCCCATAGCAAGGCAGTTGGAATTAAATGACCTTTAAGGTCCCTGCTAATACAAGTCATTCTGTGATCTCTTGAAGGGTGGTAAACTTTTTCCCAATAGCAGAGTGAGAACTGGGTGGACACTAAAGGCTGTGCTCCTGTTCTTTCATCCTGCAAGTCAGACTGTAACTGAGGAGATGCAGGTACTGCTGAACTGAATGGCAGAATTTCAGTTTTCTATCATAGCAAACAGTAGTTTGCTCGAGCATTTGTGAAGATGGAATCACAGGAGCTTTTAAAGTTCTCTGCCATCTAGGGAACAAGAGCCAAGAAAGCTGGAATAGGTTGGAAAAGTCTTAGTAGCCCTTTGCTGGGAAACATGGAAAACTTTAAGGTAGGAGGATGGAGGGAAAGATACAGCATCACTGATATTTCCATCTTTGTAGAATTTCTGGAGGTTAACCTTCCAAAGTGTTGCCTCTTGTTGAAGAGGTCACCTCTCCTGGGAGAAGAGGGAAATGGACTCAACTAGCAGAAGGTGCAAGTGGGTCTCGTTGCTCTCCCAGATAAAAGCAGTCGTAGCTCAGAATGTTCTAGGGGAGGTGGAATCAATTTGCTGCACTTCAACACAAATGCAGCAGCATTGGCCATGCAGAGAGTGGCTCAATCTGTGGTGATCTTTTTAATGATGAAACTATTATGTGCTACATCTCCCATTCAGTTTTGTTTTCTAACTCTCCATCCCTGTTTCCCAGAAACATGACTAATTAAGCTTTTAGCAGAGAGGTGGAAACGCTCTCCGAGACACGCCACCAGGACAGGACGTGCGGTTGGTCAATGCTGTCGGTAGTAGCAGTAGGGATATGGGGGCTAAATTGGTTTGAACTTTTGCTCACCCCTAAAATTAAATCCAGAGCGTTTTTATCAAGTTCAGATAAGGTCCCTCCCTCTGCGTGACACCCAATAGAGCTTGCTTCTGTGTAAGTCCTGGTGTTACCTCCGCTCCTGCTCAGGGTTTCAGGTGGGAATGGCAATGCGTTGTGGGTAGAATGGATAAACCCTCACCTATGAGATGCGACAGGCAGCATGTTACCGAGAGTTGCCTTTCCCACATCAAGTATGTTTGCATCAAGTAATTGCATGAATCAGATCTTGATCTTCATTATCCTGAGGTACAGTAAGGAAAATCCCCTTTCAGTGTGTCTCACTACTGTATATGGATCCAGATATAAAGCACTGCTCTGTGCGCAGCAAATGGGGCTCATATGTATTTTATTAATGTAAGTGTAATGTAATTATTCTCTTGTCCATCTGGCAGGTGGTGCTTTCATTAAGAAGTGAATAATCTAAGCTATAGGCTCTGTAGAGGGGGATGAGTATGGAGGAGATTCAGGTCATCTGCTGTGGGACCATAAATAGAAGCTAACAGGGGAGTCCTTTCTGTCCTTGTCTACAAAACCCGAAAATCTGTTGCTTTTATTTTTCCTTCAGCAGACTGCTCACAAGCTAAGAAGCTCGTCTGTTAATGAAATCTTTTCACCATCGTGCAGTTTAACTCCTTGTTTATGGTAGTGGCTGGAGGCACAGTGTGGAAAAAATAGGTGTTATATAAGAGAAGGAAAATTAAGCCCTTATATAAACCACTGTGCATAGGAAGATGAGATTAAAATCTCATTTCCAGAGGTGCCTGTCACATTTTGGGGTGTAAAGTACTGTTTGAAAACAAAATCTGGAATACTTAAGGGTTTTTTGTTTTTTTTTTAATTCACGTAGAAGGTCTCAGCTTAAAAAAGAGAATACAAAAATGCACAGAAAGATGGCAGTAAGCCTGAACTGTCCTGCAGAAAGTTGTGAGCAGTGCGGTGTGAGACGCCCATGCTTTCCAAATAGAAATCTGATTTCTCCCTGACCTTCTGTGTGGCATCCTCTGTTTTTGGACAAAGTTTTCTGATGTCCACATGGAAACGAGAGCAATTTCCTCCTTCCGTGTCCTAGCAAGACTTTTCTTGGCACAAGTGATAGCATGAGGCCTAGTTTGAGTTCTGCCCTGGAAAGATATAAATATCCTGGCACCGTCCCAGGAACGTTCAGGCGAGGATTAGGTTTTATTTTTTATCTGGTAGCATTGAGGGAAACCTGTCAGGGTGACCAGGCTGAGAGGGGTGTTCTTTTAGTAAAGCCTCTAAGTCAAGTAAAAGACTGAGCTTTTTTTTTTTTATTTGTCTTTTTTTCTTCTTTCATTCTATCATTTTAGTTTGAAGAGGAGTGCTGAAATGACAGTAGGCATCATTTCTTCATGTATACTGGGGGTATTGACAGGCAGAAGGTCAGAGATTGCTTTGCCACCTTGTAAAGGAGCAGATCGCCATTCCAACAGCCTTGTTAGTTCCCAGAGGAGCCTGCTTATTTTCCTTCCTGATAGGGATCATGCCGATGGATGTCCAGGTTCAGCACTGTTCAGGTGTGCTGGAGTGTGGAGGATGCTGCCCCACGCCTCGCCTTCCTGACTTCAGTGAAATGCTGGCGGGGTTGCTTGCCATGCTGCAGGTGTGGAAACTGCAATCAGACCTGAGCTGCAGCCCTTTCAAAGCAGCTTTGGAGACCGGGTGCCAACAGCATAGCAACATCTGGAGGGGCTGGTGTAATTCCTTTTTGATAAAGATGCTGCTGAGCCTCTTTCCTTTGTAGGTGCTGAGAACATTTGAAAGGAGGTATTTAACTATTACATGAGTTGCTCAGTGCAAGCAGCAATGGGAGCTGGAATAGTACATGGAGCATCCCAGGGAGATGATGAGCCAGAGCTTAGCGATGTTGTAAAAAAAAGCATGGGTGACCCTCTGTCAGATGTGCTCTTTTCTCTGTATGTAGAGGTGTTATTTATTCCCCTAGACTTCCCTGGGTGTTACCTGACTGTGCCTTTGCTATGCTTTGCTTAGGAGCATTCTCCACTTTTCGCTCGCTTTGGTGATCTGAATGCTTTAACTGTTTTATTGTTTCGAACGAGAATCAGCTTCTCTGGCTGTATCAGGCCTCAGTCATTTGTATGTATGTGTGAAGGTCAGTGGGCTTGTCAGATATACTATCGTAAATTCTGTCACTAAATCAATTTCTTTTAATTAAAAAAAAAATGGACTGCTCTTCAGAAGAAGTGCACTCTTTCATGTAGACAAAACCCATTATATCCCAGAGAGAACGCAATGCCTCTGAGCTCTCTGCTCCTCTCACGTTGGCTGTTTGTTGCAGCAGGTCAGTTTGTGTTTTTAAAGGCTTGGTGCTCAGAGGAGCTGAGCTCTGAAGGAAGTGGGCCCTGTGATGACAGCACCATACAGAAAAAGTGAAGAGCAGAAAGCAGGTAGGCAAGCCCCCAGCCCACTGCTCTTGCATCAGCAGCACTCAGAAGTCTGACACAATGGCTAAGAGCGAGGCAGGATTTCTCATTCATTTAGTAATTCCCTTGGGTTTATGCTCTTAGATGACTTAATGACTTAGTGTATGCCCTGTCTGGAAGATAAGCAGGCATAATTCATTGCAGGCGGGTCATTCATCCTTTGAGATAACCGGCAACTATGTGCCATGGGGAGCAGGGAGATAAAGATACTATACATCAGCAGCAGTAGTTCAAGGTTTCAACCTCTCTGCCTGCTTCTGTGACCCAGAAGTCATTTGCAGTTGATTATTCAGCCATTTGCTTTCTTTAGAGAGAAATACACTGGCAGCACTTGGTGGAAGTGAATGCATTTTCCATTCTGCCCGTGCCTTTCAGCACAGCAGTAGGATATCTGTACCTGGAAGTATGCATCCTCGTGTAGCTTGGAGGCTTTTTGACTGCATTTAATGCTGGTTGTGAAAAGTTACTGTAAATGGAATCTAGTTTTTCTGGTGTTATTTAAATGGTGACAGTTTTCCATCTACTGTTTGCAGAGTTGCATGGGGGAGGTGTGTCACTGGCGAGTGTGCAGTCTGTGTTTGTAGCACCGTGCAGCTGTGCCCATAGTGCTGTGCAGTGGTGCACGTGCTTGCATGTGGTTCATTTTCAGTTTCTGTCCAAGAGAGGCTTTTAGGAGTCCTATTCCTGTGTTAGCAGCACTTACGTTCCAAATGAAGGTACAAAGAAAGAGTGTATGTGTTACGTAGTAT
Source organism: Gallus gallus (assembly GCF_016699485.2). Lineage (NCBI taxonomy): Eukaryota > Metazoa > Chordata > Aves > Galliformes > Phasianidae > Gallus > Gallus gallus. Next base: position 67,022,612 of record NC_052534.1, on the reverse strand, counting down.
GTTGTATTACTCGGTCGTCCTGTAAAAATAAAACTACTTTCAGTATCAGCATTCACATTTTAAAACTGAACAAGTGGCACAAAAACATGCTGCTCCTAAGTCAGCAAACATTAGGACCAAGCATACAGTGTGACCGCTCTCTAGTTAATGCTTCCTCCTCCAAAAATCTGCAGTTCATAATCAGAAATCAACATCTTGAGACACCCTGCATCACTAAGATAAATGATTGACTCAGCAGATATTTTGTGATAACTAACGTGGTGAAAGATTCTTCTCTTCTTCACATGCACAGCTGAAGAAATAGCAAGTACAGGGTTTCTGATACGGACATACAATGGCTGTGGTGTGATTCACAGCGTGTGCTGTTGCTTGATTTGAGGAGGAGGGGAGAGAGAGAAAGAGTCTATTTTTGTTTGTTTGTTTTCTAATTACTCGAGCTGTTTTTTCTTTGACTCAGCAGCTCTGAACAGTACGTACTGTACTACTGTAACTGGCAGTCGGAGGGGGAGGTCAGAGGATGATGGTAAAAGTAGTAAGTATCCTGCCTTCATTCTCAGAAGGGATTAGGAGGAGATGGAAGGATTAGTCTCATTATGGCTTTGTGTGGTGTCACGGTCCCTTTCTGCATTAGTGCTATTGTCTATGAATCTTGTATTTCTCAAGTGAAATAACACAAACAAGAAATCAAAACAGGTTTTTTTTGTTTTTTTGTTTTTTTTGGTTTTTTTTTTTTTGATGTGTTTTTCATTTATGAAACCAATCTGTTTACATGAAGAAGACACCTTGCAGAAGGAACCATGGTGCAAAGAAAATGAGAGAGTCTTGTTTTCTTCAGTAGCGTTTATCACTTCTTTGGAGAGTGTCTTAAGAAAGCAGTGAAGGGTGAAATGCCATTTGATTGACATGAAATACCCCATACCTTCCATTGCTTGCCTTTCAGTTTGCATGCTACACATCAGGAGTTCCACTGCTCATTGTGGCACTACTTTGCTTGGTTGTCTCATTCAAAATGGTGTGATCTTAGCTTCCAAGGTGAACCTGTACTATTTCCAAAGGGACTAAGGACTAAGTTGCATTTGTGTTTTCACAAGAGTCAAACTTGCAAGGGGTTCTCTTTGTAGGACCCCGGGAAGAATTTGCAGCCTATTGGCTGCTTTGTGCAAGGAGGGATGCCCTCTACTGCACTTGGCGTTTTCGCATGCTTTGCCAATCTGCTTCATTAATGCAAGACATCCACATGTCGGAATATCTTCAATACAAGCCTTACTGGCTTTGTGGGGAAGAGGCTACTTTTTGAATGGCAGTTTTTGAATGCTTTATTCTGTGCTCTTGCTTCAAATCATAGAGTCATAGAATCTATGGCATGGATTGGGAGGGACCTTTAAGCCCATCCAGTTCCAACCCACTGCCATGGGCTGCCCGTCCAACCTGACCTTGAATGCCTCTAGGGATGGGGTATCCACAGCTTCTCAGGGCAGTAAAGAATTTCCTCCTAATGTCTAATATAAACGTTCATCAAAGTACTAGAAAACTTAATGCATCCTCTTGCAGCCTCTTATTACATGATAAAAGCCAGGTTTACTTTAAAGCCTATTCCTTATGCAGAAGGCAGGACCTGTGTATAGCCTTCTCTTGTGAAGGAATAGAACATAACATTCACATTATGTCTTTTCCCTCCTCTCTGTTTCTTACCGTACTTCTTTTTTTCTTCAATTTAAAGTGTTTTTCTGTGATTGTAGTTGCAGTTAAGTACATTTGATAACACAGAGGTGACCTATTTTGAGCACAGTTTAGCTAGTTCAGCTGATCCTGCAGTTGCCCGTAGAATTTGCTAGTCATGTACTTAAATTGCTCTTGGCTTACAGAAGTCCAGTAAGCTGAGCATGGCCAGCACCACATGCAGGAGGCAAGGCAGGTTCATGGTGATGGAGGAGGATGGTCCATACAAGTATGAATGGGCTGAATTGAGTGCTGTAAGGCAGCGTATAAATGCAGTAAGGCCTTTGGAACAGATTGGGAGGACCAAAGGAGGCCTCATAAATAACTGCTGGGCAAAATGGTTGATCCCCCTGTGACACAGCCAGGCATTGTCCCCAGTATTGGCTCAGCAGCGCGTGTGTGATACCGCTGGCCTCTGAAGAACATGCTCTGGGGTAAAAAGTGAGATGGCCTGGGACCTGTTACCATCAGCACTGCCGGCAGCAGGCCTCGTGCTTCCCACTCTTTGTCAGGAGGCACCTGAACACCTATCTTTCATCTCTGCATTGCTTAGAATGCGAGAGTTAGCATTACTGACTTCAATTGAGATGAATCCAGGTATGTCTATCTTAACGCCGATCTTTAAACGTTACTGCTCTTTGAGCGCAGCTTCTGGGAAGATTACCAAGTCAAATTCAGTCGGACAAAACACGCAGAGAAGCCGAGTTCATGCCTCGGTTTAGAGACAGATTATTAAAGATTGCCACTAAAGGCTTCAGAAGATCAGCATATTACACGGTGATACGGCATATCCAGCAATTAGTGCTAATCATAGACTGCTTAAATTTGTGGCGAAGCTGGGCATGTGCAAATGGTTTCCTTCAGACGAAAATTAAAACGTTAAAAATAAGTTAGTATAATCTGTACTCACACATCGCAGTCTGAGTATTACAGGGAGCTAAAAATAACTTGAGTTTATAAACTCTGTAGTGAGAAGTTAACATTTAAAAAGGGAAAGAAAGAATCACAAGGAAGAAAAGATGCAAGAAGTGTAAAGGGCTCCGTTTAGAAAAACACGTAGATGTGTAATTAAGTTCATCTTTCTTCAGAAAAGCAGGCAAGCACCTGCTTCAATCTAAATATGCTTAAGTTGTGTTTACTTCAAGAAATACTTAAGCATGTTTGAAGTTAATCATACCCACAAAAGATGCTCCTGAATAAAGACTCGCATAAAGACAAAAGCAGAAAGGCATTTTAAAACTTAAGTATTATTATAGGTGTACATGATGGGTCTGATTTTAGAGCCTGAAGAAAGTAAGCCCACAGAGTTAATTGAAATTCAGTGGGTCTGGAGCATCTAATTGTCTGAGGTCCCTCTGAAAGCCTCGACCTCTTTTAAATGCTAACATAGGAGCAAGGTGCTGGCTGGCTCTTACTGACTGGTGTAGCAGCACAACAGCACCTCGCTGCTTGTTTCTCCCTAGTGTGAGAACGACTTTCTCCAGTATTGCCCAATGCTGGTGCTGCTTCAAAGATTCTTATGAAGTGAAAAAGAAAAACTCACATCAAATCCCAGCATGTTTGCGAACTTTAATATTTATCATCCGTGGAGAACTGGGGAAGTTGAACAGGGGGGGAAAGATAAATTCAGCTGCAGTGCTCCTGAAGTTAGTTGTGATCAAAAGAGCCCTTTGGAAACCAGCAACGTCAGGATGAGGTTTTGTCAGTTGATAGATGCCTGACCTGCCCCAGCAGCCTACACAGGAGAATTCCGATTTGGATCCAAGTTCTGTATTTTGTTCTTTTGTCTCTTTAGAGAGATGAACCCAAACTTTAAAAATTCCTGAAATCAGAGGTGCTTGGTTGCATTGATTCCCCATGAAGAGGTTCCACGAACTCCCCAGGGGATGCAGTTCCTGCTCTCCCAACCTGCAGGCTGCTCCCACCAAGGAGCCTTGTGTAATGGGGCCTGTGAGATTGCTGAGGTGGCTTTTATTTGTGTTACTGAAAATGACTGGCAGCAATATGCCCTTCTAAAGTTTGCATACTTCTCCGTTCACTCTTCCACTTGCACGTAGACAAACAGAGCCCGGCTCGCGCAGCAGCCTGTCACATGCAATTTGTATTCTTTGTTTGAGAAGCAGCCCATAGACAAAACCCGTTTGCTTCTCCCTTTTGTTGCATTAAGCTATTACCGAGGGGATTTCAGAGGCACAAATGAGCTAGGCACCTGATTTCTGCTGACTTGAGTAGGAATCAAGGCACCTGCCACTGCCTCTGGGGACTGAAAATCTCCCCACGGGTTTTGGCTCGCTGAAAGCTTCTCCTTTTCATTTGGAAAAAGATGAATAAGCAGTGTGTGCTCTTTGGGGGTGATGGCCTTGTCTTGTCTGAGCTCTTAGCATGCACACTCAATGAAATAAAGCCAGAAGTGCTGGGGGGCTTTGCCAGGGCTGCTCTGCAGTCCTGTGTCTACATTGCAGCAAGACACCATGGCTTTCCGCTGGCTGCCTGGTGCTTCCTCCCTTCAAACATGGGCTGCACACAGGGTTGTGCAGGTGGGGATGCCTAGAGCTGGGCTGTCCCTGTGCCCTGCGCCCACTGGCTGTTCCTTCTGACCACTCTCTAAACCTCAGAGCTTTCCCAGTTTGTCTCTTAGAACACTGTGTGATTTCACAGTGAAACTGAAACTGTTTCGTGTAGTGCTGTCTGCATGTCCCCTCTCAGACGTGTACCTGTCTTTACACTAGCCAATCCTTACTGGAGTATAAGCACCATAAAACCTTAATTTTCCCTAGGGACTGTAATATTTCAATTGTGGCAAGTTGAAACATTCGATCATTTAGAATTGTTCATGCAACTAAGTGAGTTTCTGTTCCCCTCTCTGTAGCTGGGCTTCCAGCAGCCCCGCTCACACACGGATCCTGGACAGAACCCAGGGTCTGTTGTGCTATTTATTTATTTTTCCATAGCTGTTTGTTTCTCGAGGTGCAGACCCCCCAGAGGTGAATCAGTGAGGCATCGATCGGTGCGGCTGCTCCCCACCTCCCTTCCTGGGGTGCCCCGCTGCCTTGGCATGACACCCACAGCACTCAGCTGGCATGCGGCCTGCTCACACGCACTTCTAGAACAATGTGTGCTGTGTGCATTGTTCATTTTTCAGGCTTTTGCTCAAGCAGAAAGCCAACTTTTTGCGCTTTATGCCAAAAGCGATAGAAGTATTTTCTCCCTCTTCATAATGAGACTCAGTAATGAGTTTGCCCATTTAATACCTCTTGAAAATAAACTCAGTGGAAAGGGAAGGGTTGAAAAATTGTTGTAGCTTAGGCATGCACCGAAATCTCTGTACTTCTGCTTTGCCCAGTGGCACACAGAAATCCAGGGGAACTGGCAGTGAAACCTCGTACAGTCATTAGTATTGATGATTTTGATTCGTAGATTAATGTGCAACAAATAATGCATGTTTTGGTTTTTGAGCCAGAGCTGTCATTTGGCTAAGAGGCTTGTACAAAGTACAACTGAAGGGAGGATCAAAATTGGCTCCCTTCTCCTTTATTCCTATGGCTCTTCCTAACCTTTCCTCTAGCCCTTTACTGGGCTCTCTAAGAACACCCGTGGAAGCATGTGGAAAGCATAGCCTATAATTTCATATCATTCTGCCTGTTTATAGAGGACTTCTTTTCACCGCTTCTGTATGTCTTCAGTGGAAAGCAGCGCTACCAGCTTCCAGTCTGCAGCAGGATCAAGGTCTCCACTGGGACCTCGACTGACAGGTGGTGGGGTGAGGCTCACACTGTGCCCACTGCTGGGGGCTCAGGGAGGCCGTGGTCCTGCAGCCCTGCTGGGATGGACTGCTCCATTCTGTGAGTAAGGCAGGAGACAGAGCTCGGTCTGGAAATGTGGCATTGGGTGCCCATGTTGCAGCTCGCCCTTGGCTCTGGCCTCTAATCCTGGCTTGAAATTGTAAATATTGACTGAGTTAATTCTTGACTGCTTAAAACTGCAGAAACCGGACTCTGATAAGGCTGTGTTTAATGAGGATATTGGTGGTAAAGAGCTTTGTTGGCTAGACAGAGCTTTGCCTTGTCGTGCTCTACTGTGGCAGGCGAGGAAGAGGAGCTCCTCCTGCTTGGGCAGCACAGCAGCAGGTAGGGGCCGGGGGATGAAGCCTCCCTCTTCCCCTCAAGATTTAGCCCTCAAGGCCCCTTCACACAGGAACTGAATGAGAAGCCAGAGTAAATGCCCTGTTGCGGGAGCCTTAACTCTTCTACAAATGTCAAAAATAAAAGCAGTCTGCCTTACTTTTTCCACCTTACATAGCAGTTTCCAACCACATCAAGTAAAAAGTCAGGGGTGGGCGTATAATGTTTATCGTCACTGAGTAATACACATTACATTTGCTGGGATGTTTGTTTTGGTCCTGACTACTGGTTTTAAAATGATTTTAGTGAGGGCAGGAAAAGTGATTTAAGCTAGATTGTCACCTCCTAGATAAAAGGTGTTCCTGTTCTGGGGAGGAAAACTGGGAAAGTCAGTAATACACTAATTTTTTAAAATCCTTCCACTGCAGCTGTAAGTGGACTGAAAGGGAGACACTGGAAGTGCAGAACCCTGTGATGCAGGAGCACATCTGCTGAGGTGGCACCAGGACAGGGACCAGGGCTCTGAAGACCAGTACAGGAGCAGCTAAAATTGAGCTTCTGCAACAGCAGTGCTTTGCAAACGGAGAGTGGGATTTTGCTTTTATGGAGCAGATAAGACGAAGCCTACCCATTTTGTATCAGTTCTGAATGTCAGGAGCATCGGGGATGCAGACCCAGAAGGATAGGCAGGAGCTAGAGTGAGAGGTGGAGCATCTGGAGATGTCAGACAAAGAAAGCCTTATTACCTCACGGCGCTTTACCCTTTGATGCATTCATTTCAGTCACAAGATGTTCAAGTTTAACCAGGAGCTGGCAGGCAGGCGGACTGTGGGGCAGTTCACAGGGTGAGTCAGTTGGCGAGACTGGGGAGTCATCCACATGAAGGTAACCCATTAAAACATTTTCACAGAAAGTTGGTTGGGTTTTTTTTTCACAAGTTTTTCTGATTTTGTGGTAAAATGTTGGCTTTTTGTTCCCGTTAGTCTTCTACTTGGTGCACGGCTTCCTGCCTGCTTTACCTCCTCCTCAGAAGAGAAATGGGGTATTCTGTTTGCTCAATCCATAGCCTGGCCTTCCCGATGGCCAGAGAGTGTTGCCTTCTGAAAGAGGTGCTGAGCAGGAGCACAGTCAGCACAAAAACTGCAGCAGTGTCTGTGTACTTCTTCACCACTTCTCCCCTTGCCATGTCCCTGAAACCCCCCTGCTGCTCGGAGGAGCAGAAGGCAGCTGTGGCTGTAGGGAGGGTGGTGGGCTGCCCGAGGCTTGGTGTGTCCCCTTCTTGCAAGTCAGCCTCCTCGGGAACAACCATTCTACTTGGCCTTTCCTTCTAGAAAGCTGTGGCCTTGAGGCTGCGTCACATGCTGCTGATTTTCTTCCTAAATGAAGAGGGAAGAAAGGTCTATCTATTTCTGCTGGATTTTTCTTGGAGCTGAATAGGAAAGTTTCTGCTTTAAACTAGGCTAGAGACACTTCTTGGTTGAATTGAGGTTTATCAGCTTGTTATCTTGTCATCTGGTGCCTGCTTAATTACTGTAGCAGGACCACAGTGAGGAGCTAGTGATTGTTTTTCTTCAGAAGTAAAAAAAAAATAAAATTAAAAAAAGAGGATTAAATTCTTTATTCACTAAGGCTAAAAACTGTAGCTATTATGCTCCTTGTCTTTTATTGGTGGAGAAACCTTTATTCTTTGGGGCAAGTCCTTTGCTTGAAAAAGGTGAGAAAGAAGTCTGCAGCACTTTTCTGTGGGTTCGGGTGAATTATGCGGTGCCTCTTCCCCTGCCTGCATTCACCTCATTTGGGGCAGAAGTGTTGTGCCTCCAGTCACTTTAATAAAAACATCATGGAATTGAGAGAAATTCCCCCCTTTCTCTACGCTGTTATTATTTGGTCTATTTCTGTGGGGCTGTACAAAGGTGAGAACAGCTTGCCACGGTGCTTACGGTCTCAGCTACAGAGAGGGAGAAGCCAAAGCAAAATAAATAATTGGAAAGAAGAGGAGAAAATCTTCCCAATCCGACTTCAGATACCTCTGATGCCAAAGAGCAGCGGGGTGAATTGTATTCGGGGGTGCTCTGGAGCAAGTCTCACACTTAGGATGACAAGGGGGTATGGAGAGCCTCGACCACCAGCTTTGGCATCCAGGGTGCCCAGTGTTGGGCAGCACGGCTCTTCTCATTCTCTGTCCTTTTTAAACTCATCCTCTCTCCCAGCATGGAGCCCCTCTCCTATAGGGCATGGGTAGGCATCCACCCTATTTCTGGGCTGCGTGCTGTGAGGCTCTGTGGAGTTGGTCTAAATGACTCTGGGAAGATGCCTCAGGGGGGATTAAGATACAATGCTGAAGCTATTAACTGGGAAGATCCTACCTCCTCAGCTCCAGTTTGTTTTGCTAGTGCTGAGAAGGAGCAGATCAAAGGAACTGTAAACAGTTAAAGAAAACCTCTCCAGGCAGAAAGGAGGCAGTTGTCTGGGAGCTGCTCACTGGGAGCAGACACCTGCTTGCCAGTCTGCAGGAATCTCCACTTCCCAACAGCTCCCAAACCGTGTGGTGGTGTGGGATGGGGTGAGCGGAGTCATACATCCCTTCCTGCATCGGGTTTGGAAAACACCACGCTGCTTCCCTTCTGTTAGCCATGAATTGTAGGAAAGTTGTTCTGTGGTGCTGTGGGCAGGCCCCGGGGACCCTGAGTGTTGTCCCATGATGTCCTCACAGGCATTTTCAGAGAGGGCCAAGGGATGGAGCACCTTTGGCACAAAGTGTCTATGGCCGTGGGGGGTGATGCAGCCCTCAGCTGAAGATCCGATGTTCTGTGAGGCCAGGGCATGCTGAGCACTCTCCTGTGCAGTCTGTTGTGCATTCCAGGGTTTCAGGAATCTGCTTTTCCAGTAAACAAAAGCTCGGTCTTTCCCCTTGCGCTTCCTTGCCTTTCCTGCTCCAGAAAAAGGAGCTGCTCAGCCCCAGTGGCAGCCAGCCTCCAATAAATCTCCAGATGGTTTGTGATTTATTGCCCACCTATCTCACCACGTATTTTCAGATACTCATGTTACTTGCTGGCCTGCCTTTTGCCTTCCATTTTCTCCTTCCTTTCATTTTACCAAAGTATTTATCCTGGGCCTCTCACACATAAACCCCCTTGGTGCAGATGCATCAAGGAAGCCTATCTTCACACTGACTATGGTTGTTCCCTCGTGACTGACTTTTCCGCAGCTGACCAGGTCATGGTGTCATGGGGAACCTGTGGCTGCTGGCTCGCCTCCCGGATCTGCGGTACACGGGGCAGCAGCCTCTGAATTTCAGATGCTTAAGCTGTGTCTCTTCCTGGATCTCTCTGGCCACATGTCACTTCTTGTCTGCCAAGCTGTTTGGTTGGTTGCACGGGGGCTTCCTCTGGCTTTTGCTATCTCTCGTGGACGCATGTGGTCCCGCTGATAGCGTGTTGCTGTGGAGCTGGGGCAGATGAAACTGGGTGGAGTTGGCCGAGGCTCTACAAAAGCCTACTAGCGGGAGCTGCGGGCCGGCTTTTAGTGGTCATGTCATGACGTGGTGAGTTGTGGAAGTCAAATCAGCAGGCAAGGTTATCCGCCAATGTCAGCATGGAGCTGCACGCTCGGAATGGTGTGTTAATCCCAGGTCTTCATTTCGATTGTGAGGTTTGCAGCAAAAATGGAAACCTGATGGTGCAGTTCTGTTCCTGTCTTGCTTCCCATCCCTCCCCCCCACACATACACTTCTTTCTTGCTCAAAACATTTCTTTTTTTTTTTTTTTTTTTTTTTTTTACTGTCATTTGGGGCAGGTGGAGCACGGAATCCGTCCTTGCTATGGAAGTAGATAAAGCTGTGCCCTGTTATTTTACAGAACGCGTTGTTGTGACATACCACCCAGCTCTTCACATCACTCACTACTTCATTAGTCTGTCACCGTAGAAGCATATTAAATGACAAGCTAAAAAACCACGAGACGGTACAACGGTCCATTAAAATTCATAGGGGATATCAAATATTCAAAGTCAGGGATGTAAAAAGCAGCAGTTTTTTGTAAATGCCAGTACCTGTGGCTGCACAAGCACTGAGGCACTGCTGCATGCCTGGGAGGCTTGGTGGAGGGCTGCCACAAGCATGGGTGCCGTCCTACCCCAGGCCTGCTTCACAGCCTCCGGCCCGGCCTGTAGCCCTCAGTAAATCCAAGAAAGCACCACAGCATGCCTGATATTGGAGGCCAGAGCAGTTAGCTGAGAGCTCTTGATGACACGGGGCAGCAGCCTCATGCAGAAACTAAGGACTGGACTTCAGAGTGAGAGCTTTGGAGCTCCCAGCAGCTCTTTCCACAGCAAATTCCAAATTCAGCGTCAGCTGCACCCCACCATTCAGAAGAGTATCTGGTCTTAAAGGTAGAAACTTAAGGCAGTGAGGAATCTGCTGTGCCTTTAAGCACATTTTTCAGACTGTTGGTTACCCTCGTTGATAATACATACATGTTACTTCTGCTGGGGTTTCTGCTTCCAAATATTTGGGCCTTGTTAAGCCTCTGTCTGCTAGAAACGCAGCCCCTGGCCTCCTCCACCCCAGTCTGTAATATATACGTTTTCAAGGCTTTTGTCTGTAGCAATTCTAAAAATAATTCCTTATTGGAGTTCAATTGAATATGAAGAAAGCGAGGTGATAATCAGATGATGTCATAGCGATGTCTTGCACTGCATCCCGCCGTCTGCCGATGCTAGCAACTGTTGCTATGTACCGAGTGGAAGGCGATACTCCCTGCTGTTCCCGAGGCTGGGAAGCTCTCCTTACTACTGCCTGTCAGGCATCTGATACCTGCTGACGTGTGTCCCAGGCCTTTCTTTGCTGTCTTACTTGTTGGGACAGCTGTGAGAGCCAGTGGATTATGTCCCACAGGGCTCCGAGCTTCTCTGTTCCTGAGGCCATCTCCCAGAACCATTCTGGAGGAACAGTGTGATTTCGGCCTCACAGCTGTTACCACCTCTGCTCCTGCAGAAGGCTCCACGAGGGCCTTTCCTGCTGATCCTTCTTGGTCTGTCTTGGGGACTTGCAGACAGCCCAGCCCCATTGGGAGCTGCCAGCCCTGCCCTGTGAGGACAGAGCTGCAGGAGTGAGGCTGCCGCTTGCTGTTGGTCCTGAGCTGACCTCCATCCCATGCCTGGTGCCGGAGGCCCAACAGCAGGACAAACTCAGTGTCCCCAATGCACCGGGCCATGGCGGAGCACCTTGGCAGCCGTCCCTGGGCCGTGTGCCCATAGGACGGATTACTGGCAGGTTTTGTCTTTGTTGTGCTCATCAGAACGAGCCAGCTCCGACTTGGTGCTCTGGGGCGTTGGATCGCCGGCAGCCTGAGATACGATCCTGTTTCTGTACAATGCTTCCTTTTGTTTTTTAAAGGCGTGTTGGTGGCAAACAGCATTGTATCAGGTTCTGGCCGTCATCCTGGAAGGGGAGCGGGAAAGAAGGGCACGACAGAAGAAAGCGCGCTCTGTTTGCTGCCTGGCACGCCGAAGCCCTGCCGTGATCTGTGGCACTGAGGTGCTCTGGGGCTCTGGAGCTCCCGGGGACTCGTGCAGTGTGCAATACATAGTGACCACCCAGAGCTAAGTGACGTGTAAGTGCTTGTAAATAGTGGAGTAAATAGGTTTTGCTTTTCACTGGGTGCCAAAAGGAGAGAAGGAGGAAAAAAAAAAGGCAGAGCACCAAACTGCAGCTCATTCAGAGCAGCTTGGGAAAGTGTCTTGAGGTAGCCTTTCCTGAGAGCCTTTGAAATTCAAATGACAAGACTCCAGCCTCCTGGCACACAGACCGATTCCTGTTCCTGGGGGCTGTGACAAACAGTTGCCCTTTTTTCCCTCTTTTCAATCCCCTTGAATCTCAGAGCTTGCAGTTCTGCTCCCCCCTGGGCACCTGAAGCCCAAATGCTTGTTAGGGCAGCAAAGAGGACAGCGTCTGATGAGTGCAGGGCTGGGCAAAGAGGATCAACCCTATCTTCAGTCTCTCCTACCAGAGATATTTTCCTCTGTGAAGCCCTGAAGAAGGTGGTCTTCCAAGAGTTCCCTGCTATCTTTTGGTATGTGCCTGTGTGAAACCACCCTGCTAAAACACAGCTTGTGAGCAGCGGGCTGTTGAGGGGCTGAAAAGCATTAGGTGCCTTGCGCTTCTGCAGCATTGGAGGGAGTGTGCCCTGTTGCACGCAACTCAAAGGTTTCATGGCCTCCTGCCTTAATTGCTTCTGACATTCTTATGTGAGGGTGTTGGGATGTGGGGGGGCTGCTCCTCACTGTTCGTTAAAGAGGAGAAACCCAACCGCTGCGGCCCGTGCCGGCAGAGTGCCACCAGGACAGCAGCTGGTGGTGAGGGCAAGCTTCTGCAGGTGCAGGGAAACACAAGTCCCCCATCTGTTCCTCCCGCTTCCTGCCCCTGCTGCTGGCAGCGTGGCTGTTTGTCCTGCTGCAGCTTTCTGTGGCTGTGGCTGAGCGTCCTCAAGCAGGCTGAGAGGCTGGGCTGCCACCCAGTCACTGTGTGTTACTGGAGGGAATAGTCTCGACAGAGATGGGTTGCGCAGGGTCATCCTATTGTACTTGTGATGATGGCAATTCATAGTTGAAGCACCTGATTTGTTAACCTTATAAAAAGGTGCCATTAAATACTGTATTTAGCTTCTCAGGGGAAGCAGCCTAGTTTCTTTCTCATTTTCCTTTTCTCATTCCTGTTTTAACGTTAGTGACTCAGCTGTCACTCCACTTCCGAAGGACCACTGGGGTTACAACTGTGGTTGGATGGCACTGAGAACCCATTTCTGCTGAAAATAATTAATGTGGTCTATTTTCACCTCAAATGAAGCCTGATACAAAACTACTGGAAGGTTTTCATTAACTTTTGCAAGCTTTGAAACTTGCCTGTTGAAGAGATTGAAAGCCTTCGTGTGTCTGTCTGTCTGTCTCATTTTCCCATTTCAGTAAGGCAAAGTCCAGCAAAGATGTGCACACATCTAACCCGACATGTTGAGGGTGTTCTGGTTCAGGCCAGTAAAGCAGCTTACAGAGTATATGTTTACATACCTGCCAAAGGCTTTGTAGGTGAGAATCTCTTTGCAACAGGGTGCAGGGTTAGATCCTACGAGCAAAATGAGTTTCCACCAGCTCTGATAAAGGTGTCATTCCCCAGTGAGTAAACACTGTTAGTCCTAACCAAAAAGCAGCTGGGCTCAATTTGTGTGTTTCTTGATACTCCGTCTCTGCTAAGCTCTAGTCTGTGTATGAAAAAGGGGAAAAAGGCAGAATTTTGTGCTAGCTTGCTCTGTACTTTGTATATCAGCTCATATTATAAGTATTACTAGAGCTGTCATCATATGTGCACATGCACTCTGCTCAGGTGCCTGGTAGAAGATTATCTCCCTTTTCTGGAAAGAGGTTCAGATTGGATATCAGGAAAAGGTTCTTCACCAGAGGGTGGTCGGGCCCTTCACAGGCTGCCCAGGGCAGTGGGCACAGCCCCAAGCTGCCACAGTTCAAGGTGCATTTGGGCAACGATCTCAGACATAGGGTTTGAATTTTGGGTGGTCTGTGTGGAGCCAAGAGTTGGACTCGGTGGTCCTTGTGGGTACCTTCCCACTTGGGTTATTGTGTGATTCCAAGTATCCCTCATAAGCATTTGCCAATGCGCCTTTCTTCCTGTCCTCATCTGCTCGGCTGGTACTGGTTTCTTAGGTACCTTTATTATGAAAATGATACCTGGCATGCTTTGGAGGCCTGGCATTCTTGAGCTGTGAATAGCGTGAGTAGTGTCATAGAGCAAACACCAATGAACAACAGCACCATCATTCTTAGCATTGTCCTTTAAAATCCACCCATGCCTTGGCCATGTAGATGTTAAAAAAGAATTTATTTTCAGGGAAGGCAGCTCCACTAATCTAACTCACCATTTTCCCCCAAAGGCTGGCTGTGGCGCGTGTGCCCAACCAAGGCTGAGACCAGTTTTTTGGGGAAGTAGACACTGGCCTTCCCGCCTGGTGCTGTAAGGATCTGCAAGGTGATCTCAGAATGCATGCAGTTACCGCAACCCCAAGAAGCATGGAATTTGATTCAACAAGTCAGTACGTAAAATTTTCCAGCCCAACAGAAGTTTGTGAAGTGACACTGTCTTAGGGTGCTGAGAGGTTACTGTAGTAGGCGGTTGTTGCAGAAAGGCAACAGGTTACCTTGATGCTCATCCTGAAGGAGATGCAGGGCTGGTTTGTGCTAGCAAATAACCCCAAACCACTTGACTTTATATTCCATAGCATTTGTATTGAATTTAGACTTCTAGTCTGCCTGCAAAGTTTCAGATGCAGTTATCTTCTTCTTGTGGCAGCCCTTCCCACTCCAGGAGCTCAATCAGACTGCAAACTGTAGGGTGGGCGATTCTTGTCCTGGTACATCCTGAAAACATCAACTTGGCAAAAGAGGTCTCAAAACCCATTGCCCTCATGGCTCCACAGCTGTCTCTGAAGAATGGCCACACTTGCCTCCTAAATGATACAGTGCAGACGCCCTGACATTGACTTCAGGAGACATGACTCATGGGTGCAGGTTCAAATTGGGAACATGAAAGGCTGCACTCACCCTTCTGCTGTTAGGGCTCTGGTGTTGGGTGGGGAGCTCAGAAAGCATGGGGAAGTGCTGGAAAGTGTGGACGCTGCCTATTGTTAGGCTCAATATGTAGCACTGATGACTGGGGTTGTAGCAATGGCAGCAGTGGAGGTTTCTCAGAATAGGTAAATGTATTTAAAAAAGAAGAAGAAGAAGAAGAAGAGGCTATTATGTCTTTGCATTTACCTTGATTTTTAGGTTGATGGGATGGTGCTCTTGCCAGTTACGTGTGAAACAGGAATGTCCTGCTTGCTGTAGCAAAGGGCTGATTCACTGGCAGCATAATAGGTGTCATCTTCCCTTTTGTCAGCTCCTGAGGTGTATTTTGCCCCTGCCGTGAACAGAAAATAAATTAAAGAAATCCAGTAAAACCAGTAACGTGCAAGTCATCCAAGCGAGCTGTGGTTTGGTTCACGCTGTTCTTAAATAGAGCGAGATGAGGCTGAGATGCATCTGAGGGGTGGAAGGAGAGCTGAGAGTTAGCAAGGGCAGGCTCTGAGCAGCTCCCAAGATGCTGCCATACCCAAAGCAGGCACAGAGCCATGCCCAAGGTGGGTGAGGTGAATTAAATTTTTAAGATTCTCAAAAGATTTTCTCCATAGGGAAAAAATAAAAATGCTATCATCTGGAAGAATGCAGGCAGGGCACTGCGGTGTGGAAGCTGGAACCCTGTCCTGCTGCTCGAGTTTGTGGGCATGGCTGTTTTGAGGCTGGGTATCCCTGTCCCGATGCCATGCCTCCCCACTGGAAGTGAAGTGATAGAACAGGCTGAAGAGGAAGTGATGAAGTGAACCCATGTTGCTTTATGTATCTGAACTGGTGAGAAGATGGATGTTTTTGTCCACTCAGTTAATCTTAGGCGTGAGCTTAGTTTGTATCCGCAGAAGGTGAGTTTGTGGGATTTTTCAAATACAGAATCATAGAATTATACAATGGTTTGGGTTGGAAGGGGCCTTAGAGCCTACCCAACCCCCTGCCATGGGCAGGGCTGTCACCCACCAGCTCGGAAAATGAAAAGGTAAGGGGGACCGATGTGTTCTGCAGCTTATAGTTGGGATGAAATGAGAACCCGTGTCAGAATGCCTCAATAGGGAGACCGATGACTTGCTACTTTCAAAAGATACTAGGGTTTAATAGCTTCCACTATGCTCTGAGGAGCACTCGGGTCATATGTTTACTTGTAGCACCATGGCTGCCCAGTGCTGTGTTTGGGAAGAGAATACACCTTTTTTTTCCCCCTGCTCTGTTCCCGTGACTTAATTTGCACTCAGCCCAGCATTGTGGCAGGGAACTGCCCCCGGATCTGGGGACTGCAGCTCTGTGAGCCTGGCATCCCCATGGCTCACAAGGGCTTGTGCCCCACAGGGCAGGGTCAGACCCTTAGGTGGTCACCCACAGGAGCATCCCCAACCTGCTTGGTGCCTAGGGCTGTGGAGTGGGAGCCTTGGTCCCTTGCCATGCCGGCTGGAGTGCGTCGTATTTTAAAATGCACTTATTTGTTTTTTAATCTGATAATATCTTCTGGTTCAATAATAAACGAATTGCATACTTAAAATAGCGCAGGAGAGGGGTCCTGTTTCAGATTAGTCACATAACAGAGATGCCCAGGGCTGCTTTGGAGATAGTTTGAAGGCTTGTTTTTACGAGAAGGTCCTGTGTGCCTGTGCCAGCTATGGAAGGGCTTACTCGGGCCTGATCAAACTCGGGTCAGTCAGTGTATCAGATACATTCCTCTGTCAGTCGCATGTTAGCCATAACTGTCACCAGATTTGCAATAAAATAGCTGCAGCTCAGCACTTAGAATTAACACAGCCCATGCACGTAGTGATCCATCATTTCAGAGTCAGGCCACCTCAGAGCTGGCACTTTGTGGAGCCGCGTGCAGGGCGGTTAATGCACTTGAGTAAGGCAGGAGCCCTTGGAGGCTTTGCAACACAAATGTTGACCTTGCTCCTCTGCCACTGTGCAGTGGGATTTACTGGGAGTCCAATTGCATTTCCCAGGCCTAGAAAGTGTTAAAAAAAGCACATAGCCACAAAAAACTTCTCAAAACTTCACAGAAGGGTTGAAGTTGGCAGGGACCTCTGGGTCCATCTGGTCCAACCCCTGCCCAAGCAGAGGCACCCAAAGCAGGGTGTCCAGGCCCATGGCCAGGTGGCTTTTGGCACCACTACGTTTGTATAAATACAGACTTAGAATAGGTGAATCAGCATTGACAAGCTTTTGTCATCTTCCATGGGAAGCTACTATTTTTAGTGTATTTAGTGTATTATAAGCAGTAGCATCACTCACGTGTATGTATAAAGGCATGAAAGAATGCCCGTACATGTTTCTAAATAGTCAATGTATAGTAACGGCCATATGCTGCGAGTGAGCAAAAATAAAGCTTCAACACTCTGGCTTCCAAAACACTATATGAAGCTTTTGGTGGGATCTTTGCATCTAAGAAATGCAAAGCGGAGGGAAAATTTCTTCTTCTAGTCAAGAAAAACAAACCCAAAGACTTCAGGGTGCCAGCCTTGCAGTGAAATTGCATCGTTTCCATTGAGGTCTAACACAGTGACCGGTCAGGTTTGTGAAAGCTCTGCCACTAGCTTCAGGGCTGCTGGGTTGGGTGTGCAGTGAAAGCAGCAGCTATTTTTGTGAGAGTTTCCGCGTGGACGGTTTGGGTTGATGGGGTTTGAGTGCCAGCACATCTCTTGGGGCTCCTGGAGGAAAGGAGGAGAAACACCATGATTCCCCATCAGAGGTACTCTACAAATGCAGAGTGGTGCCCTTTCCAGAGTCACTACAGTGGGAATGTTTGAAGTTCTGGGGTCTGCCATTAAAGAAAAAGAGAGAAGAAAGATGTTACCAGCTGGCGCCACTGCTCCTGAGCAGAGATGGTAACTGTTTTGATCTGGCTCTGCGAAGATCCGGCTGTATGTGTTTATCCTGGCTTTTTTGTATGCAACTCCTTGAGTTAAAAGTCACTTAAAAAACAGTAAGTGGCAATGTTTTTTAGTTTTACTGGCTGTATTCGTGTCACAGTCAAGCCTGCACTGATGTGCCTTGGGATTTTCACAAATTCAGCACCTTGCACGATAATGCCTGAAAGTAAATTCCTGCTCTTAATTAAGTTCAGCCCTTTGATTGAGATTAATTGAGCTCCTGAATTTTGTGCAGACATGGTACAAAAGCAGGTGAAGAGGATGAGCAAGAAGGCTCTTGACAAGGTGCCTTCAGCCACTCCCGATGCTGCTGCGTGATGCTGGGTCCCTAAATTCCATAATGTGGAGAAGCATCCGCTTTGTGTATGGAGACAAATACTTATATATCAGCTTTGTATATGGAGTCAAATGCTTATGTATCAGCTTACATGGGTTGGGCTGCAGGAAGGGAATGTTCTGCCCAGCACTCCCAGAGAAAAAACAGCTGGGCAGGAGGTTGCTCAGGCAGCTTCAAATTTATAAAAATACACTTAAAAATATACAAACACATGCTGCATGGCCATTGCCGTTGCTCTTTATGAAGTTGGTTACACTTTTCATCCTCAGACCTTGCTCTTTCTTGGCAGCTACCAGCATTTTCCTCACTCCCTTGTTTCCCTCATCCCAGTGCCCAGTGGAAAAAAATAAACTGCCACCAGTGTGCTCAGCTCAAAGCAAAACAAATGTTATTTATTAGAGTTCTCCTGTGGTCTATAGACGTCTGACTATAAAATAACTGGAGATTTTTCTGCTAACTGGAAGTGTGATGCTCTGAGACAATTTCCAGGCAGAAGATATTTTCAGCTGAGCTTTATTTACGTCAGCATAGTGATTTGCAATATTAGTGTTTGCAAAGAGTGAGGCAGCAGTTGTTTTAATTAGACTTCTTTTTTTTTCTTTTTCTTTTAGCAAAAGCATTTAATGATGCTGTGACTAAGTTCCCTCAGCTCCACGTGTCGAGATGCCTTTTCCTTTGTAAGGGAAGGCTCCCACCTCCTTTGGGGGCATGCTGCCTGCCCTCAAGCAAGGGAACAGCCCCAGGTACGAGGCATGCATCCTCAGGGTTTGTTTTCCCTCCTATGATTGAGTTC
This sequence comes from Gallus gallus, assembly GCF_016699485.2. NCBI lineage: Eukaryota > Metazoa > Chordata > Aves > Galliformes > Phasianidae > Gallus > Gallus gallus. Next base: position 67,004,081 of record NC_052534.1, on the reverse strand, counting down.
TTCTCATATCATAATTTAGCACAGCGCAGAGTCCTTAGTTTGGATAAGGGGGAGATGTATGCATGCCTGCTTATCTGAGCATAGCACCTTTCAGAGTATAACTCTCCACTGGGCTTAGTGCTCTCCCAAGAAGCTCTGATGTCCCTCACTACCTCCAGATCTACTAGGAGGTGGGAGTGGGTACAGAGGATTCATTAGAGCAAGAGTCTCTTGTAGCAGTTCCCCTGCCATCGAGATCAAATACTCCTTTAAAGAGACAATGAGGAAGGGAATACCACAAAGCCACCCTTCGGATATCAGACTGATGTTTTGGGGGGGTCCTAAACCTGTGGGTTTGAGGTTTTTTCCCCTTCTCCAGCAGGAGGATATGCTTGATGACTCAGCTTCCTGGAAGTGCCCACTGAAGTTGTAGAGACTCCTTCATGAAGATCTTCAGAAGCCATCTGGATATGGGCCTGGGCAACCTGCTGTGGGTGTCCCTGCTGGAGTAGGGGTTGGGCCGGATGGGCACAGAGGTCCCCGCCAACATCTGATGCTGTGCAGTGTCAGGGCTGAGTTGGTGTCATCCCCACTTTCTCTCAGCACTCTCCATGCAGTGACCTCTGTGAGCCAGACAGAGGGCTGTGGGATGTCCTCTGTGTGACCCTGCTTCTGCCCAACATCAGCAGTGTGTGCAGGGTTGCCATGAAAACTCATAGGTGATACCAGATAGCAAGCATTGACAATGTTTGGGTGTCAGAAGTGATGCCACTTCTCGAGTGTAGTTTGCTTAATGCTATTTTTCCCTAGAACTTTCATAATTTAGGGAAAATACAACAAACCAAAATACACATTTGGTTTGTTTCATATTTGGCTTTGTATGGAAAACCAGACGATTAAAAGTTGTACATTGGTGCAACATGGCTGGGTGGATACTGTGGACAGACTTTCCTTATGTTTGAATTCTCAATTTCTCTGCATTTACGGAGCACTTTCACTACTTTATTATGTTGCATATTTATTTTTCTGGTTTGCAAAAACATATAGAAAAGGCAAGAAGTTCGGAGACGTCTTTGGGCTGGGGATGTTTAAGCACCTTGAGAAGAGCGTGCTGAGCCTTACAGGGCAATGTAGCAAAGGACTGTGTAGAACCAATAGAGGAGTACTGGCTGAAAGTCTCCTTGTCCAGACTCACAGATGCCTTTTGCCAAAAATTTCTATATAAATGCATACAGCAGCCAGTTTTAACTATTCATCATTTTGAAGTCTCTGTATCTGTTTTCTTCTTTACCCACAGCTGAAACTAATGGAGGGTTTTAAAGCAAGCAAAATGAAGCAAATGTTGAGTTACTTCATGGGAAGGCACAAGCGCTGGTCTGGTTGGATGGGCAAAATGTATTGATTAATCACAACCTTATATTTTAGTGACCACTGAATACGAAGAATGTAGTTTGGTTCATTTTGCTTTTCTTAAATAAATTTTTCTCAAATAGAAAATAACTAATTTTTGGTGAGGGTCCTCTGGAGGGTTATTTATCCCCAGAACAGATTTGTGCTACAGAGTTCTGAGGTTGGTGCTGAAGGCTGGAAACCAAAGTTAAAGGAGCAAGCGGGGCCATTGGAAAGCTTGCATTAAGCTGGAGTTGTTATTTCCATGGCTTCTCCCCAGTGGCGTTAGATTTGAGCCTTGCCCTACTGTGTGGTCACCAGACAACTTCATATGGTGAAGTCAGAGTGTTAAATATGTTTATAAAGTGTAAAATAAAGTATAGTTCTCCCAAGTGAGCATTAGCAGTGGTTACGGGTCCACAGATAGTGTTTGTTTTTCTCTCATCATTTCGCAGTATCCCAATTGTTAAAATAAACCACTGCTCTTGATTTGTAGAAGCGATCTTACAGTTTAGGAGCCTGTATCTGAAATAACAAATTAACTGCTCACTGCAGAACACCAAAATGAAAACAGCAGTGTGTAACTTGGACCCAGCAGCCACCAGCTGCACCTCATCTTGCTAATCTTCAGCAGGGGCTTTTAAGAGTTAAGTTACACAACTCTCTTTTTATTTTTAAAGTGAGTGGATTCCTTGTGGCGTTGTTGAGAATGATAAATTGATACCACATGTTGCTCCCAGACAAAAAAGACTCTGTGTTGCAGTGGAAGCACTTGCAGCTGGTGTCTGAGTTAATGGCCGGGCTCCACAAGGTAAACACAGTTTGGAAGAGGCTGAAGCAGACATGGGCAAGAGGAGCCGGGGGGGGATTTTCTCTGTTTTGAAGGCTTGAGCATTTGCTCTTTTGGCTTGGCCACAGTTGCGTGCTGAAATAACGCATGGCCTAAGCTTTTCCAAGAGACTCATTTATAAGTTTGCACCAAACCGGGTATTTGGCGCCTTGGAAATGTTTGAATGTCCTCTCAGGGAGCTTGTATGTTCATACTTGTACCAAAATGCCAAGAGAGATGTGTAATTAGGACATGGTAACTGATTTCATTTATTTTCATGAGCAGAAACATTGCTGATACCTTCAAGGAGTATTCACAAAATTGAGAGCAGCAGAGCTCAGTGTTGACCTTGGTCAACACTGCTGCCCCATGTGGCACAGGCTTTGGGAGAAGTAGCATCACCCCACATGTTGCTGCTCTGGCTCCTCAGCTGTGATGTGTTGCTAGTGAGACCCAGTGTGCTGGCTGGCCACCTCCTGGCCTGCCGTTTCACATCAGCACACAGGTTAGTGAGCACCATGAGGTGCACGGTGGAGAAAAGAGCTCAGTGAAGGGTGCAATGGAGAGGTGGTGGGCACGTCAGCACCCCTTCTCATAATGACTTCCTCTCAGGGCTTGGTGGCTTGGTTTCCTCACCCCAGAAGCTGTCTGGGGGAAGTCTCACCCCATGATCTCTCAGTGCCCATGGCAGAGAGGCCGAGGAGGGGCCCTGCCATCCTGCCCTCCTGCAGGCCTTACTGCCAACCCTTTCACCACCACCCACCCCAGTGGCACCATCACTCAGCTTTGTAATGCCTTTCCCTGACACTTTCCCCTTCTGCTGTGCCTGGATGTGCTCCACTCCACCCCACTGCCATCCCCTTCTCTAAACGTCCTGGTCCTCTCCCTTCCCCTTTCTGCTTGCTCTTCCCCCTCCATGTTCAGCTTCCTTCCTCCCCAGCAGGGACACTCCTGCCTGTCCATCTTCTCTTAGCCTTGCACACCACCTGACATCTGTCAGTGGCATGTAATACTCTGCACAGATGTATGGTTTTTTTTTAAATGGGAATTTGCAGTAACCTCTCAGCAGCTGGCAGCTGAGCATAGCCACATTGCCTTTGTGCAGCATCCTCTGCTCGCACCACATCTGCCCCATCTCATGTGTTCCTCTGTTCTGGGTCTTCCTCATCTTCAGGAACAATAACTCCTTTCTGCAGGACGCCTTCAAGAGGGGCTGGGACCCAGCTGGGCACCGTATGGTATGCTCTTGATCTTATCTGCAAGAATCACAGTCTTGGTAGGGCATGCAGCTTACTTCAAGTCGAGTATGAATAGTAACGCTAATAAAGGGAGGAGCTCATCATATTTCTTTTTTGCTCTGCTCTTGTACTGTCCTCATGTTGTAGCCATCATTGGTATCTGAGCTCTTTCCAAGGTGTCTGTGGCCTGGCTAGCATCTGTCCCATGTACATATGGTCTCCAGGACAGATTCATGGGCGTTCCTCTATAGATCTTTTAAAATTTGTTGTTGTATTTTGGCATGGAAAGACGTGTTTTGTTTCAGACATGGTGGCCTAATCTTTCTTCCAAATAATCTGGTGACAAATCCCCATTAATTTGAGCAGCAGCGGGTCCAAATCACAAACTGTACTTTCTCTGCTTCCAGAGTTCCTCTGTGGCTTGTCACAAGGTCACATTCCTAATGCACATCCCTGTGAGAAAAAGTCCCACAGCATTATCCTATATTTTAAGCAGTCATGAACACTCTCCGATGGTTCAGAAACAGGTAGAAAGCCCAATTATTTCCTTCCAGATCGCAGCCCGGTAGCCCAGCACAACAGCCTTCACTCCTGTGAGTTCTAAGTCTCAGTGGTTTCTCTATCAAAGTTCACATGTGGAAGGATAACAGGATCCAGCCGTAATTTGATTTGGCAGGGCACCCAACACATGGAGAAACCAAAAACTGTTGAGGTACTGTTGCTGAAGAGGTCAGCATGGGAGGCCGTACGAAAGAAGTGGGTTTTAAGGCAGTGTTTGAACAGAGGGTGGAGATGAGGTACACAGAAATAAATTGGCCCGTAATTATGCTTAAGCAAACAGTCTTCCTACAGGAGAAAAGTAAAGAAAAACAGAAGCTGGAGCATAAATGGCATATTGCATAATGTAAAGGAAAACAAGCTGCTTGGATTTTTCATAACCACCAATTTTCAGTGCAAAAGTATTATTACTCTTCTATTATTTTTTGTAATACCAACAGTGAGCGAAAAGATATTGTAATAAGAAAATTACACACGTGCATACATATGCACGCATAGAAGAGCCCTCATCCTGAAATGCTCTTCAGTTTCACGGTTTTACTAACTGACCACTTAGGATTTTGCCTGGTTTTAGGCCAGATGTTATAATGGTACAGCAGAAATTCATGTCATGAGAAGACCAGAGGTTGCACACTGTTAGCTGATGGCACTTGGCTGAGTGTTTTTATGTTTGAAGGTATGTGGGAGGCTGCACGTCCCACCTCAGGTGTTTCTTTTCTGTTTTCTGATATATATATATATATATATGTATGTATGTATGTATGTATTTTCATTTGTAGCTATCACTGTGCCTTTTATTCTTATATCCAGCATTTTTAGGTTGTGTGCATTACAGTGTTTGGTGAGGTGTTCTAGCTCTGGTTGTCGTAATCCTGCCACTGGGAGAGAGATCCCCATATTTTCACATACAGTTGCCACAATGGATGAATATAAAAGCTGCCTGCATTGAAGCAGTACAAACTGGAATATCGGGTAAGACTTAAAAACAACAGAAGAAAACAAAGTCAGCAGTCTCCAGGCGCTTGGGAAGAACCTGAGGAAATTAGCAGTGGTGCCTGGTTATTTGAAATTAGAAGCAGACTTCTGCGAGGCTCAAAATATCGTTTAAAATGTCAACAGCTAAACAATAAAAGGCTTTTTCTCTCCGTAGACTGAAGAACTATCATGCTGCACCCCAATCCAGCGTACTATAATGGCATTGTAGTCTCTTGGAAGTAGACGAGTTTACAGCTGAAACGCTAACCCAAACTTGTCTCGAGTACGTCTGCAAAGCCCAGTCTGCTGTTCTGTGCAAATGGTTTAAAACAAAGCAGTTGCTATTTTGAACTGTAGTCAATATGATTTCTCTTTTCATTAAGTGATAATCACAAATGCGTCTGCTGTCTGCGTGTGAGAAGAATTTCAGGCGTGTTTTCCATTTCACAATCTGACAAAAGCCACAACACTTAGCAGGGAAAAAGGCATCTTATACCGAGAAGAATGCTTTAAAAAAAAAGCTGGGCTGTTTTTCTTTATGCATCCAGTGTGTCTCCAGTTCACTTATGTCAAACATCCCTTTATCCCAGCGCTACAAGCATTGAGATGCTTGCGAATGATTTGTTGATTGACACATTCTTTGTCCATTTAAACCTGGAATTTCTTCAGTGCTTTGTAAATGAAGGATTCTTATGCCAGATGGATTGGCAGTGCTACGGTCCTGTTGACTTTATGCTTTTAAAGCATGCTGGTAGAACAAATGTAATTTTATCCTCTGTAGCTGGTATTTGCCAAAATTAAAAAAGAAAACAACCCAAGCTCGTGCATCTTTTTAAACTTGATCGTCTTTAACATACAGGAATAGCGTAACGCTTATGTCAGAAGGGTATGGCATCACTCCAAAAATCTTTGCCTTGCACATGGGGAAAAAAGTCCAATCCTCTGGAAGCATTCTCAGTAGCCAGTACTACTTGCGTGTCCTTTTCTGAGCTGTATTTTAAGCCCAATAGCAGTAGGATGAACAGAGCGAGATTTTCATTTCAGTTATTCTCTATAAATCTGGTGTAGTTTCATCAGGGTTACTGTGGGCTGGTTTTCTCTGCCACTTGTTTTGGGGTGGTTATCGCTGGTTTGAGCTGGTGTGGTTTTCAGACTGGGGATGTTGCTGACTTGAGCAAGGCTGCGAATGCACCTCCCCGTGTGCAACGTGGGGCGTACAACTGCGTGCAGCCTCATACAGCAGCTTACAGGGACAAGTGTATCGCTGTGTGCTGTGTCACATCACGTTTTGAAGACTCTGAGGATACCATAGTGGGGGGACAGCTGGCTGGCTGCTGTGGTACAGGCGTAATTCTGGTGCGTCTCATCGAGAGAGAAAGCACAGCTTATGCACAGTGTGCCCGTGGGAGAGGAGCAGCGGCACACGCAGTTTGCTCAAGAATTAGAATAAATACACAAACACACATGCTAATGAAGAATTAAAAAGACTTTTGCCAAGGCTGCAGTGAGTGTGACTACCGCTCCAGTCAGACTTCGGCAGTGAGTTTGCACGTTTTGTTTCACGGAGCTGATGGCAAGATTGCTGTTAACGTAGAGGTTTGTCCTGAGTTGAAAGGGGAGAAGTGCAGCTCCCTCAAGTCAGGTACTGTTGAGTGATTTAAGGGCACGAGCAGTGGCCTCTGGTTTCATCCATATCCCAGGAGAGGGGAGTTCTTGGCAAAGAGGAGCTAGACATTCTGTTCCCTTGTTGTGATGTTCCCAGCTGTCTCTTCCAGCTCCTTGCTAGCTCTCTTCCTTAGGAAGCAGCTCCTGGGGCCTAAGGGTAAGTAGCAGGAATGCCCAGCTAGTGCAGGCATGGCACTTGCTGAATAGCAGCATTCTGGAAAGGTGTTCTCATGCTCCAGCCTTCCCATTTCCATCACCCAAGAACCCACAGTGATGTCCAGGAGGGCCCAGCATTTTGATTCATGTCATTTTCTTGTGATGTTGGTGTCGTGATTGAGATTTGGGGTAGCAAAAGGAATGCTGGTCTTGACATGTTGTTTTCTTCCTTTCCTGCAGAATTCAATCCGGCACAACTTGTCGCTCCACAGCCGATTCATCAGGGTGCAGAACGAAGGCACTGGGAAGAGCTCCTGGTGGATGATCAATCCGGACGGTGGAAAAGTTGGCAAGGCGCCCCGGAGACGCGCCGTGTCCATGGACAACAGCAACAAGTACACAAAGAGCAGGGGGCGGGCGGCGAAGAAAAAGGCAGCCCTGCAGACTGCCCAGGAGGCGAGCGAGGACAGCCCTTCGCAGCTCTCCAAGTGGCCGGGGAGCCCGACTTCCCGCAGCAGTGACGAGCTGGATGCCTGGACAGATTTTCGCTCCCGGACAAATTCGAACGCCAGTACAATAAGTGGCCGCTTGTCACCGATTTTGGCGAGCACCGAGCTGGATGATGTTCAAGATGACGACGCTCCACTTTCTCCCATGCTGTACAGTAGTCCTTCGAGCTTGTCCCCCTCGGTAAACAAACCGTGCACTGTGGAGTTGCCTAGGTTGACTGATATGGCTGGGACAATGAATTTGAACGATGGACTGACAGATAACCTCATGGATGACCTCTTGGACAATATAACACTCCCTTCCTCCCAGCAGTCGCCCACGGGAGGGATGATGCAGAGAAGCTCCAGTTTTCCGTATGGTTCCAAAGGTTCAGGGCTGGGCTCCCCCTCGAGTAGTTTCAACAACGCTGTGTTTGGGCCATCGTCCCTGAATTCCCTCCGCCAGTCGCCCATGCAGACTATTCAGGAGAACAAGCAGGCTACCTTCTCTTCCATTTCTCATTACAACAACCAGACGCTGCAGGATCTGCTCGCCTCGGATGCACTTAGTCACAGCGATGTCATGATGACACAGTCTGACCCGCTTATGTCCCAGGCCAGCACAGCTGTGTCCGCCCAGAACTCCCGCAGGAATATAATGCTCCGCAATGACCCCATGATGTCGTTTGCTGCACAGTCCAGTCAGGGCGGCCTGGTCAACCAGAGCCTGCCCCATCACCAGCACCAGTCTCACAGCTCTCCTCTTAGCGGCAGCCGTGCCTTGTCCAATTCCATCAGTAACATAGGCTTGAATGACTCCAACAGCTTGGGATCCAAACATCAGCAGTCTCCTGTCAATCAGTCTATGCAAACACTTTCTGACCCTCTCTCAGGCTCCTCTTTGTATTCCTCTAGCATGAACCTTCCGGTCATGGGACACGAGAAATTCCCAAGTGACTTAGACCTGGATATTTTCAATGGGAGCTTGGAGTGTGACATGGAGTCCATCATCCGCAGTGAACTCATGGATGCAGATGGGCTGGATTTTAACTTTGATTCCCTCATCTCAGCACAGAACGTTGTCAGTCTGAATGTGGGGAACTTCACTGGTGCTAAACAGGCTTCATCACAGAGTTGGGTACCAGGCTGAAGGATCTTTGAGGACAGGGAAAATGGGCAAACAGGTCAGTGCCCTGTAGATGTGGTAAAATGCTTGGTTTTATTGGAGTTTGCACCAACCACTTAATTGTTAGCGCACACTAATAATACTAATTTGGCTTGCAATGGCTTGCTATGTTTTGGTATGCAACAGGCACAACCAAGAAAAGCTGGGAGGCGTGGAGGGAAATGAGGCTAAGCTATAAAAGCTGCTCAGCTGCAGCACGGTCAGCACGCATCTGATGCTGTGTCCCTCTTAATTTAGACATAAGAAATGTTAATGACAAATCAGGAAAACAAAGGTGGAATATTTGTGGCTTTTAGGAATCAGAGAGCTCCAGTTTGTCTTCTTTGAAGTCGCAACAGACGGATTCCTCACTGCAGCCAATGCCACACGTAGCCAAGCTGTGTTACATAGGGATGAGGCAGGGGCTCTGTGGTCAATGGAGAAATACTACTGCTGGGGAGAAGGAAGAGTTTGCAAGACGAGTGCTTGCACCAAGGATTAAGTGTATGTCACAGATCTGGGCTGAAATAGTTTGCTGCTGTGGTATAGTAACACAAGTGCAATTGCTTGACTTTATTTATTTATTGTATGTAATTCTTGCTTAAAAAAAAAAGTAGCAAATCAAGGAATTATATTTTGGAATAACAAAAGTAGGATCCTGGTCACAGGAACATCCTGTTTCAAGTGCTGGAACCATGCAAAAATGGTTGGTACCCCACAAGACCAGAGTAGGTATCATTTCCTTTTGGACTTCGCCAAGAGCATATCTCTAGGTTTGGGTTCTGACATAGGTGCTTTTCAAATGTTAGCTTCCTCACATTGTTTTCCTCCAGATTGCTGTGGTTTTTTTTCAGTACTTATCTGCAAGTGGGGGCATCTGAGCCTGTAAACATTGTTTCTGCCATCCTTTGTGATTCTGCGGGTTCCCACCCATACATCTCTGCCTGCTTAGGCACACATCCACTGACTCGCAGAATAGGTTCCATACAAAGTGCCCTTTCTCCTTTGTTTGTTTATTAGTATAAGGGAGTAGATTTCAAAATATAGTAGGCTAAAAGGTTGGCTATAAAGTATTGAAAGTATTCTGCAAACTTCAGAACAGGGTGCAGAGTATCATTCATTCAGGCATTCATTCATTTTGCAGCTTACTTCCAACTTTCTTATTTTCTGGGGGAGGGATGGAAAGAAGGAATCCATGTCTTTTGACTTTGCTAGTGGGTGACCCTTTAATCTTTAATTTAGAGTTTTCATCCTTTGCTTCGCAGTTAAATGTTCCGGGGGAAGCTTTGCAGTATGTGAATAGCAGCGGTGAGCCTCCTGAATATCTCCCTATGTTTATAAAGGACCCCCAGAATGTGTGCTGATCTGCTGGCTGTAAGGGAGAACAAAACTGCTCAGGACTCCTTGCTGTAGCCAGTCTGCAAAGCTTCCTTGCTCCAGTGGAGCCAGTGGTTTGTTCAGTACTTTCTCTTCCAGGCAAATGATTTCCTCTGATTCTTTCACATCACTCTGGAAAGGAGAGCGTTGCAGGGTGACATTGAGAGATGGGCTGCAGCGATGGGCTGCAGAGGATGCTACATTCCACTGACCATGCATTGTGGCAAGGATAGGGTGCCAGCTGAGTTCTGCTGTTTTTTCACTTCCAGTGCTTGACCATTTAAGAAAGAAAAGGGGAAAAAAAGAAAAGTGATTCGTGAACCATGAAGCAGAACTTCGCGTCAGGTCACCTTTGTTGTCTCCTCCTCCAAGTGCATGAGCGGTGGGAATTTAGAAACCCATTTTCGTCCGAGGTTAAGCATCCAGCAGTAAAATATGCTTAAAAAAGAGACGTTATTGATAGCTTTGTGTGACACACAATAAGGCAGCCTCCTGTTTCAGTACAATCATGCGCTGTGTGTAGATAGAAGGTGGTGGGGAGACCCAGAAGCAGGAGGGAGGTGCAGTATCGGCTACCTCCTCGCAGCAGCTCCCCACTGCCTCTTGACTCTGTCCTGTGCCACGCAGGGAGAGCATGGCCAACCCAGTCCTTCCCAGGGTGTGCCTTAGAGGAGAGGAACCCATACATCCATCTGTGGGTGAGAAGCCTCATTTTGGGGGATGAAGTTATTAAGGAGATGGCTCTCCTCTATGAATTATTGACCAGTCATCTGTGGAAGCCTCTTTCTCTCTCTTTAAAAGAAAATCAACTACATTCTGTTCACTGGGGAAGGCAAAGGCCTATGCAGACTATGCCACCGTGATGAGTTAGGTGTCTGTAGCCATTGGCTGCACATAAGCCTTGGCATGTTCACCAGCTCCCACTGTGGGAGTCCACTCCCACTGGCTCTTTGCCTGCAAGGCTCACCATTTCCAGCCTTTCAGCAGGCCCTCATTGGTGCTCATAACTGAATTTGGTTGGTTGGTTTTTCCTCTTGCACGAAAGAAAAGAGAAATCAATATACTTTTGTTTGTACCTTATTCACGCAGCAATAATTCCCCCCGGTTAAGCTAGTTGAGACCTCTGTTCCCCCACCTGCACTTACTTCCCAAGAGCACTGCATCTGCCCTCCACCCACACAGATAATCATTGGGTTGTTCTTTCTGCTTGCTTGTCAACACACGAATCACAGAATCATAGGGGCTTGGAAGGGACCGCTGGAGGTCATCTAGTCGCTATTCCCTAATACCTCGTGTTTTTACATCCCGTTCTGCTAGTGTTACCATCACGTGGTGCTTAGCTCCACGTCCCTCTCAGCCAGTGGAGCTGAAGGGACTTGGTGTTTGCTAAGAGCAACCTCAAGCAAACTGATGGGGAGGGCAAAGGGGGAGTTTCACAGCAGCCTGGAATGTCATGAGCTAGTGATCAGCGATCCCTTTAGCAGCATCTCCTGTGGCGTCAGAACTCCCCAAAGAAGCTGTATTTACCTCCATTCCTTCAGTGATCCAGCTTACAAGAGAGCCCCACAGCCAGCAGTGCTGCCAGGGCTTGGAAGGAGTGCAGGGCGGCTCCATGCAAGTAGGGCAGGAACTTCTTGAGCTGGTTTTGCTGCCTGCAAAACTCATCGAGCTGCATCTTCTGGGAGAGGTTTTAATGTGCCATTTAGCTGGATCCCTCTGGGCACTGCAGCAGAGTTGTGCTGAAGCCACGCTGACTTGTTTGGAAATAGAAGCAAAATACAGCACACAGCATTTAGAGGCACTTGTTCAACCCAAGCATCACTGAAGTCCCAAGCCATCTTACTCTGGCAGTACAACACGCAAGCCACTTAATAGAAATGTCCTGAATTTGTTCGCAGAATTTGGTGGTTAACATCTCGGATAAAGCAAATTCTCAGGAAACATAGGGAAGTGCCTGTTTGTTATTTCACTAGTCCATATCTGTTTGGACTGCTTGCTGTTGTATTAATTTCCATTCAGCCTGTTTCTGGATGAAATTCATACCAAAGGCAAATCCGTAGGTCTGAGGATAACAACGTTGACTAAAAGTACACCTTAAAAGGTAATTCCACATGAAGAGATCTCTGTTGGGGTGCAGTCTGTGCCAGTGGAATCAGAGCACTCTGAGTAGACAACATACCACGAGGAAGATGGCTTTTATTCTTTCCCAGAAAACGTTTCTACCTGTTAGAGCTGACCTGTGCAGACTGGAGCCGGTGAGCCTGCTGCCTGAGAGCCCCCACGGCCTCAGGGCCACGGCCCTGCTTCCTCCTCTCTTAGCTTCAGTAAATGAGGTCTTGGGCAGGGCTGGCAGGTTTCCTGTGCGGAGCCAAGACGGGGCTTTAACCTTCAAGGAAGGAAATTCAAGAGGAGCAAATTCTTCTGCTCCGTTTCTAACAGGTTAGCGGTTAAAGCGGCGGCACGCTTTTAGTATTTCAGTGTTGTTTCAGCCAGCCTAGGTTTTGAAAGGTGGTTTTGTGACTCGACAAACATCACTCACACCAAGCTCAGCCTTCGAACAAAAACATCTGTGTGGAAAACGCTGTGTTGCACTGGGAACAGGGGTCCCATTATCTCCAAGGAGGACTTGCCCCAGGCAGGCTCCTCGCTCCCTGAGGGCCGATCCCACGCTTGCAGGGGTGCTTCAGCTTTCCCTTGCACAGAAAGCTGCCTCTGCTGCTGCCAGCTCATGCACAGCTGGGCTTCAGTCCCTACGGCTCCCAGCTTGGCTTCAGAAGCTCTGTGTCACCTGTGGCAGCCCTGTGTAGTAGGGTTCCCAGGCCTGACAGGTGAGCCGGGAGGATGCCTACTGAGCCTTTGCTCAGCTGGAGTGAAGGCAGTGGGAGCCAGTGTATGGATGCTGTGAGTCCGTTGCTCCTTCTGGAAGCGCTGTGCTAAGCTCTTGGCTTAGGGTTTTATTAGCTGAGGGAAAAGGTCTATAAAAGAACAGAATTCTGTCCACAGACTTGGGCTGTAAGCGAAGGATGGCTGAAGCCAAGATATTGGTCTGGTCGCGTGGTTTGGGTGTTCTTCTGTTTTTGTGACAGATATATATATATTTCAGTGCCTCATGCTTTGTCATGTGATTCAGCAGCAATAATTAGGCAGAAACTTGCTGTCCCTGCAGATGCCAAGATTACAGGATGACATACTCTCACCAGATGACAGCACAAACTGATATTTTTAGAACAGCCCGCATCGACTGGTCTCCCCAGTGCTTTCCTCCCTGCATCAGCAGCACTCGGGTTTTATTACAGGACGAGTCTTTGCAAATTGTCTTTTTCACGTGAATGAGCTGTTGTGATTGTTCAGAGCTGCGGATCAGCGTTGGTCCCACATGGTGCTGTTCCCTGATAGCTGGAATGCTTACAGGTGGTTTGTTTTTTCCCGTCCGTCTTTTGAGCCAGGCTTTTAAACAGCCCCCTAAAAAGCATATTTTCTTGAAGAAGCGCGTGCTAAGAGGTTCTTTTTAGAAGCATAGCGTCATGCAGCTGGGGAAAGGTCAGGATCTTTTTTTCATAGCAGTTCGGTGCTCAGCCGCAGTGATGAACTGACAGCCAGAGAGCCTTGAGTCTTATGTTCCTGACAGGCAGAGAGCGCAGGTACGATGTGGGCAGCAGGAAAGCGTGTAGCTGCGTGGTGCTGTGGGTTAATAGCCAGCCTTTCTTGCCTGGCCCACAGAAGGAGGTTGGATGCTCACAGCCTCCCTGAAGCTTTGTGCTGGTGGTGAAGAGCACATCTCCAGCAGGACGGTCACATCAAAGTTGCCCCGATCGAGCCTCTGTGAGGCACATGGGGACACTGGCCCCATTAAATCAGGTACCAGCAGTTGGGTGGTGGGACCGCTCTGCCTTAGTCTGGTTTGTGGGGCCATTTAATCAGCTTTTCCGCTCAGATTACCACACGGGGCAGCCGTTGCTGGAGCCTGGCAGAGCAGACATCTGTTGAGCAGTAAGAGGACGGAGATGTGGCTCAGCTAAAGGAGGCTGCTATAGCCGTGGTTGCCTGTGATTGCTGTGGGGGAAAAAAGGACAGTTTCCTGGTGGATGCTGTGGAGAACAGCATGTGATCATGCACTTTTTCAGCTGGTTTGAGATCTTGCCTCTTGTTTTTCCTTGTGCCAGTTCCTTTTGCAAACAGCTCCTTCCAGCTTCCATGGATAACTATTTTGTACAAAGATAGAGATCTGGTTTTAAGGAAATGCCTTCCCTCTCTTGCCTTATTCTGACACTCCTTTGTCATGATAGAGGAGGTTCTTTCTTATGTCAACTTGGTGAAAATCCTTATGAATGATCAATATGAGCATTATTGGCCTGTACTTGGCAGAGAAAAATAAACACTCTATGAGGACACTCAGAAAAAGAGTACATGGCAGGATCCCACAGTGCTGTAAACATGTAATTCAGGATGTTTCCTGTCAGGTAGGTATCCTTTACTCTGCAGTTCAGAGACCGGCATTTGTTCTTCAGATTCAAAAGCATGAACAAATACCTCCCCCATTTTTGTGTTGTGCACTCCTGTGTGCAGCAGTTACCCATCTTTTTCTGTGCACAGTAGAGGTATCCTTACCAGTGCTCTCAAGTACCCATAGAAAGCATTGTTATTCAGGTAATTCAGCAAGCATTTTTTGCCTTCTTCCTCCATGCAGTTAGTTTCCACTAGTCCTACAGCATCTTGCTTAAATGTGCTGCATTGAGCACAGCGTTGTCTCTCAATCAGTAGTAGTGCTATCTGTACCACTGAGGCGCACGAGGAGGCCCTTCAGGAGTTCTCCTCAGACCCGTGAAGGGAAGACAGGATAAAATTTACGACCAAATGTTAGTAGGAAGCATGGAGACACTTTAGGAGACAATGCCTTGCGTCTAATCTCTTCTTCATTGGCCAGGGCAGAGGTTTGGATCCAGCCTGATGCAATGGTTCTCAAAGGCAATTGGATATCAGCAGTGCTCGTGCTGGAACACACACTGCACAGTGACATATCTGGAGGTGTAAAAACAAGTGTCGCAGCATATGGTCTTTTTGTATGGGCAACAACACAGTGACATATGTGGTGTCGTCTGTACGAGCCTGCTCCTCTTGCAAGCAAGTGCAGAATTTCCTGTGAATTAGGTTGTTTAGTATCAGGTCCCAGTACATAAGGAAAACCCCAATCTGTTTTTCTTTCCAAGTGTGTGAATATGGGTGGGCCAGTTTCTCTCTGGATGTCTCTTTTTGTACCCATCTGTAAAATGATTAGGAGGGACCTTGCCCACCCACAAGGTGAAGTGAACTGACCAGAGGAGCAGTGGACTCTCTTACTGGCAATAGCCCAGGCTTGCCTTGACAGGGTCCTGAGTAACCTAACCTGAGGTTCAGCAGAAGATTGGTCCAAATGATATTCAGAAGCTCCCTTCACAGCCTAGGTTTTTCTGTGTTTCTGCGAGTAGTTCTTCAAAAGCTTCATCAACAGTTGTGAAAATTTAGCTTTTTTTTTTTTTTTAACCTGTTTACATGCATAAAAAGATGATAATCTAGTAATGGTTTGATTACATTTGATCTGCGTTCTACAGAAAAAAAATAGAATAAGAAAAGAGTAAAAATTCTTCCATTTCTTCTGGTTTATCTCATTGTCAAACAGACAAATTGTAAAGTGCATGGCAAGGTAAATGTAGATTTAGATGACCTAAGTGGTGACTTATATAGAGATAAAGTCGTTTATGCTATGCGGTTTGGTTTAAATCTTCACAGAGGCTTACTCTGCACGAAATGCAAAGACGGGCTTTGGCATTTGGCAGTTGTGAATTTCTGTGGTGCTGCAAGTTGCTTATTGTTCAGGAGCTATCAGCAGTGGCAGTACAGACATGGCAAATAGCATTGGCCTCTGCAAAGGGAGAGGAGGCAGAGGAAGGTCCATCAGGGTAGCACGTGTCATTAGTCATAGAATCACGGGATCGTTAAGGTTGAGAAGGACCACTAAGACCATCCAATCCAACCACCAGCCCATCCCCACCATGCCCACTAACCATATCCCTCAGTGCCATATGTCCATATATCTTGAACACCTCCAGGGACGGTGACTCCACCACCTACCTCCCTGGGCAGCCTGTGCCAATGCCTCACCACTCTTTCTGAGAAGAAATTTTTCCTAATATCTAACCTGAGTTGTGGCACCTCACTGCAGTCCTTGGCAGGCCTTTTATTGCAGAGCTGACACGGGGAGAGCGAACCATCTGACATCTTTAGTTACATTTACTTTGAAAATATTTGGTTGTCTGCTATGGTTTGCAATGTGTTCTGGAGTGAAAAGGCAGCAACAGAAGGAAAAGATACACTTTTGTGCTTTACATGCCTGTGCAATACCAGCGCAGCAAATTTTTAGTTCCCATATGCCCTAGTTCTGTGCTGCTTTCTTAGTCTTTCTATTCTTCCCCTCTTGCTCCCTGCCCACCAGTCTGAACCAGGATTTTTTTTTTCCCCAAGTACAATTCAAAGAGAAACAGTGAAGTTGCAGCATGCTTGGAAGTTCAGTCCCTCAAAAGAAATTGCATGAAGTTGCCAGCTCTTTTCTTTTCCTTGGCCTTCACACCCTGACTTCAGCATTGCATTTTGGCACCGTGCCACTCCTGTGCAGCATCTGCTAAGCCTGAAAGGTACCACCACAGCGTCAGCATTTCTATTTTTCATTCTTCTCTTGTCCAGTGAGGTTGTGGAGGTCTCCTCACTGGAAGTATTTGAGGCCGGGCTGGATGGGGCACGGTGCAGCCTGGTCCAGTGGGTGGCAACTCTGCCCATGGCATGGGTGCTGGAACTGAATGATCTTTAAGGTCCCTTCCAACCTAAGCCATTCTGTGATTTATGAAAAGTGTCACGCTGCAACTTTGTCATTATAGGAAGCCACAACAGTTATTTTCTTTGTTCAATTCTAACAAATATTTTGTATTCTTCATTGTTGAGCTGTGAAAACCTATGGGTGAATATTAACTTAAGGAAAAAGCTATTATCATTCCTAGTCAAGTGTTCCTTTTTGAGCCTACTCCATTTTAGTGGAGTAGGCTCTTCCATTTAGAAGCTGTACTGCTGGGGCTGATGACAGAAGCAGGGGTCAGAGGCACCAAATCAAATGCACATTTGTCACTGAAGGACACGCATTTCCTTCAAAACATTTCCATCCTGAGTCTCTGGCCTGCTACTCGTAAAGGGCATAATTAGGATTTCCTGTTCCTGCTGATTGGTACCCAGGGAAAATGCTTGTTTTACGGGCCTTGAGTGGTAGTATTTTTCAAGATGCAATCCACTCATCAAGCCTTCCAGCCAAATGAGGAGGTACTCAGTAGGCTTCTTTACAGAGGAGCTGTGTGTTGATGGTGCAGTTCCTAGTACTATGATAATGTGAAGGAGTACATCACTTTTCTTCTTGCAAATCAGTGTTACGTGCTGATAGTGATGTTGGGTTACTGATAAACATATGAGCAGCGCACTTCATCTGTGCCTTGCCCTTGAGGAGCATCACTGCATCCATCACCTTTGCAACCTGAAGAAATTTCTAATGCTGTGTAAATGGCACGGGTGAAAATCAAAGGGAGAAAAGAAAATGGAGCAAATGGTCCTTCAGAGCTGCTGTAACGGTCCACTAACTGGTATAGGGCTTGGGAGACCACTTTCACCTTAGGTGGTGAAGATGTGACGTGAGACAGAGCTGTGGTGTGATGGTGGGGAGGGAAACCACAACCAACAGCTGGTCCAGACTAAAGCAAGGGTAGCATTTGTAGCAGGTTGATAGCAAAGTAGAGAATAGGAGGGTGTAGGAAAGGAGAGAATGTGAGCGTATTATCTCCCAGATAACTGCTTACAAACTGAAGAACTGAGAAATACAGAAATCTTTGGGTTTTGTTTTATGCTCTTCCACAGAAAAAGCAGATTTAGCATTTAAAGCTCAGAATGTCTGTGGGAAGTGATAAAGCAAGAGTTCATCTTGAACTACCTCTAATTTAATGCTTTTTCTGTTTCTCTTTTAAAGCGTTCATTTTCTCCAACCACATGCATGTGTGGTTCCATAAGCTGTAGTTTCATAAAGTCCTTTGGCTTCATGTGATGTCCAGCAGATGTGCTTCTTGTGATCTCCAATGTTCTGTACCCAAGGGGTCAAAACAGAGTGGAATTGTCCCTACTTCCAGTGCATGCCTGTGAGCCGCAGGGTCCAAATATCAGCCTCCAGCTGTTGCCATCACGCTGCTTTTGAGAGCTGCTTTCTGCAGACTGGGGGTGACGTTGTGGACACTGAGCTATTCCAGCAGCCATTGGGAGCATGAGAAATCCTAGTGGTGGCTCAAGGATGCAGCTGGAGATGCTGGAGCTGGGGTGGAGGAGAGCTGGGTGGTTGTGGTGGAGGACCACCCATGCATGGAGGTGTAGCTGGAATTTTCACTTTCCCTGCCTGGTATGGCTTTCATTGCTGCGTAATTGTGGGCAACTAACTCAAGGTTGACAGAGGCTTTTTGTGGTGAGACAGAAGGTGAGAGTGTGTGGGTCTGTTATGGGCTGTAATGGGGTAATTTAAAGGTACAGTGGTTAAGACTTTGATCTGCTTCTTTCCATTTTTTAATCCATTTGTAAAGTCTGTGTAAACAGAACAGTGAGAACTGAACGTGTTTTGGTTCTGCTATGAGCGAGTTCCACCTCTGCTGTGCATTTCCCTTGGTTAAGCCTCAGTCTCCTGGAGGTTTTTGCAATCTGAGGGACTGGTGTTCTCAGAAGGTAACATCAGGCAGTGCCACTTACGCAGGTTATGCTTGTGAGCATCTGTCCTTCAGTTTTATCTTCTGTCACACAGGAATATTTCATCACGTGTTTCATAGGGTAATATTCTATGTACATTTTTAATCCCAATGTTAAACGCTACTGTGGTACTTAGGATTTCCTGTACTCCTTTCCTTTTAATTATAAACTCCATCTGAAGTCAGCAGGACTCAAGTTCAGTTCAGCCCATGCTTAGCTTATCTGGCTGCCCTGTAGGACCTGCCCAGCTCTCCGCTGTAGTGCACGGTGCTGAACCCTTCCTTCTGATGAGCTCAGTTAGCTGGCACGTTGGGAAGCCACCAGCTTCCAGCCTCAGTGCCACAGCTGCAGTGAGCATGGCTTTGCAAAGGGCAACCATTCATTTGTTCCACAGAAAATCCACTGCTGGGTTACACTGGGAGTTACCAGGCCTGTCTGGTAACTGGGAATCTCCTGGTGACCTTGTTGTGGCCATGGAGACACACAAACCAAATGGAGTTGTTGCCAGGCAGTCACATTAGCAAAGGGCTAGCATTAATTTACTCTTTGGAAACGAAGAAATCAATATGTTGATCCAGTCGGAAATCCCTTTATTCGTAAAACAGTCTACCCCAAAACCCTGCACGTAATTAAGGCTAAAGCTAAATTTTGTTTGGGTGAAAGACACAATCTGTCTGTTCCCTAAGCCACTCTGAATGAAGTTCTCCCCTAATGGCGCAGGGAGCAGCTGTCACACTGTTGCTCTAATAACCATCAGACAAAATGATTAAATTTCCATCAATCATTTAGCATTATCAGAGTAGGTCATTTTAATAAAATGTTATCATAGGATCAGTGCCTGGAACCTTAAAAAGGAGAAGCCTCAGAATAGTCTGTGCAGTAATGGAGTCATCTCACAAGAGCCTTTCTGTAACTCTGGGAGATTTCCCTCGCAGGAGCTGCTCTCTCTCCCAGATTAATCCAGCAGTCCCCCTAAATCCATGGTTTTTCCTGAGGGTGGCTGATACCAGGCTTTCCAGAGAGAAAAAACATTCCTGTAATCGTCTCAGATTGCTTTGTGGTCTCAGCAAGGGTCCTCTTCTTGCACAGTAGAAAAAAAATGCCAGTCATTCATCACAGGGAAAGTCCTCAAAAGGCTTTAGGTGATGGGGACTGAGCCCCGAGTTCAGAAGCCGGGTCTTTGAAGAGTCACATGCTAAGCAATTCAGATGGCTGCCGAATGGGATTCCTGAAGATACAAAAGGATTTCATGGGAATGTTTAAATGTATATATTTTTCAAAAACCCTTTGAGGTGCCTACCTGTATCCTTAAGCCTCTGCCCATCTTTAAAAACCTGACCCTTTGGCGTGTTGAAATGTTCACGTTTCATGGAGAACAGTCCAACCCAACATTAATGGCTCCTCGGTGCTGCTTTTGAGCAGCATTCTTTGCCTGTCATTCAGGGCTGGCATTTAATGTCACATACTGACAGATTTGTCCAGCTTCTTGGTGATGGTGACACCTCTAGGTAATGAAGAGGGTGAACATGAACAGTCTCCAGAAGGTGAAGGATCCTTCCATGCTTCACCTGGAAATATGCATGGCAGGTAGACGATGTACTGGGCTTCTTTAATTAGACTTTGCCATTAGCCAGAAGAGAAACACACACAAACTGTGGCAAGAGATAAACATTTTCTTGAGGGATAATGGTGTAAACTTATCCTTTGCTATGTGTTTGAAGCTTCTGGATGAAAACAAATTAAAATTGCTTGTCAGTGTAATCTGTGGTTGGGTTTGGAGCTTTGCTTTGGCTTTTTGTTGTTGTTTCGTAGGTTTTTTTTTTTTCTACATGTAACAATCTCACTGTCTTTTCTTCTTTTTCTTCTTTCTTTCCAGGCCCTCAAACTGACACGAGATGTAGAGAGAGAACCCTTTGCCAAATCTGCTGTCAGCAAGTGGACAGTGATACTGTTTACAGCTTATGACGTTTGTGAACCCTGCATTATTTTCCTAACAAAGCAGACTGTTAAAAGGCCCCTTATCTGAGTGAAGATCCTCCCTTTTTTTTTCTTTTTTTTTTTTTTTCTTCTTTTTCTTTGGAATTGAACTCATTCTGAAGTATGCAAAATCTTCCTTTTCTGGGATGGCCAAGCACCTGCTGTGGAGACAATGTTCAGCACCATCCTGTTGAGAACACACTGTGTAGCCTTTACAGTAGTTACTTGTCAATGAGTATGTGGTGTTTCAATATATTAATGGTTTATGGGATGTTTTAAGTTGGCTTTCCTTTTTTGGAGGTTTTCCCTGTCTGCCCACCCTTCTTCCCGCAACCTCCAGTTTGATTTCTGTAGATTTTTGACCATTTTTGCTTTCTCTCACTGGGGAATCTGAAACAGTGCGTATGCGCAAGGAAATGATCATAACCCAACGTTGCTCAGATGTCAGGGCTCTCCAGATAGACACCATTCATGATACCAACCAACCGACCGAATTCCAGAGAGAGGCGATTTGTGTGGTCTTTGTGCTTGTTGGGTTGGTTCGTTTGTTTCTTTCTCATTCTTTCCTTAAACTTAATGGTACGGCCCCGTTTTCTGTAAGCATCAAGCCAAGGTTGATTGCAAAGCCAGGGAAACCAGCAAGGCAGACCTCCTGGCTGGTGCTGGTGAGGATGGACTGACCACAGGTGCTGCTGCCTTCGCTGCCATGAGGTCCTGCTTGCTGCCCACTGGAGCAGGCTCACCTTCTGCCTTACGTTAGCAGGGCTGCCACAGGTAGCACGGTGAGAACTTTTAGGCTGAGCTGCCCCTCTGCTGCCAGACATGTTGAGCGTATAACCACCTGTAAAGAGCTGTCTGGGAAGCAAAAATGAAGGGAAGCACTCTGCTTTGCAGGAAAGGTGAGCCAACAGGCTGTGTGCATCAGCAAGTTGATCGCAGTGGCAGCACTGGGTGTCCAGGCACAGGTCGTTGCAGTGTGTGTTATTGCATCAGTGATCCTTTTTCTTTTTTTCTTTCTTTTTTTTTTTTTTTTTGTCATATCCTTGATGATTTTTTTCCTTCTCATTGTATATAATCCATTGCAGAGGAAGCAGCAAGAGAGGGAATGGTAAGGTGACAGTATCGTGCAAATGGCTTCTCATATAAGCATAGAGTGTAACAGGATAAATGACACTGAAAGACAAGGCAGTTTTATATATTTTGCTTCTTAAGATTTTCTTTTGTAAAATGAATAATAATAATAATGAATAAAAGGTATGGTGCTGTATAGATCCTCTCTATAATCTGGAAAGTTTGATTAATTTTTATTAGTATCTTGGGGGGAGGGATACAAAAAAAAGAGGGGAAAACACCAATGGTACATAAGAACTTGGTATGAAGACGTTCTGAATAGGACAGTGTATACATAATTCTCCAAAGTGATATAGGAAGTTTTTTCCTTTGCATAAAGGCATTATGCATATAAATATATAAATATATTTTATTATGTACAGAAATGGATCATTATGCATGGATGTTAGGAAAACCAACTAGCATTTTAACCCAAAGTTTCAGTGCATGAGTTGCCACCGGTCCGTGTATCATGCAATGTGGAGTGACTCCCTCTCGCCACTGCCACCGCACACGCACAGTCATGCACGCCTACGCGAGCGCTCATGGGTTCTTCCTCGCTCCTCACTTTGCAGGTCCCCAAGGTGATATTGGTGAAATAACAGCTCCCCGTGTGATGGAAGTTCTGTTTTGTAGCGTAGCCCCCTCATGCTCACAGTGTTCTCGTAAAGATGCACCTCTTGGTTTCATCCCGCAGTTATGACTGTGTAAAGTCTGTGCAGTTGTGGTTGTTGTTGCCCTGTAGCATATCAACTTTTCCAAGCAGCCAAGGGTTTATCATTCTCGTTTCTAAAAAAAAAAAGGAGACTTTTATTTTCACACTCACTTGGTCTATTTGTCATCATGGGGACTAGGTGATTAAATCCACGGGAGGTAGCTGACACTCGCTGCCCATCTCCATATTCAAGAAGGTTGGTTGTTAGCAGACGCGAGCATGCCACAGGTCACCAGGCCTAGGCATCACTTTGCTTATCAGTCCAACTGCAGATGCTTCTTAACAAAGTCAGTCAAGGGCTTCCCCACAAGCCTGCTGGCACACCCCAAAATGTGAGTGCACACCTGTCCTCTGGTGCTCCTTCCCGAGGCAGCTCTGTGGTTGCTGCCCCAACCTGGGCTTGTCACCATACCCTGAGGATTTGGGTACTGGCAGAGCTCCATGAATGGGTGATGTCCACAGCGAGGCCCGGGGCCTTCCCAAAGGCCACCTGTCAGGTCTCTGGTGCATATAGGCAGCACCAGTGTTGATGTCATGGTGGATGGCTGAGGTGACAAAAACCCATTGTTCAGTTTTCTTCCTTTGTACAGATGCAGTTCTTGTCCAGTGCAAGGGAAGGCCCCTTAGTCTAAAACAGCCTGTAGCAGTTTGTGCTCTGCCAGAGCAGCCTTGCTACATTGAACTCAGAGCTAGCTCACACTGGCATAAATAGAGAGAAAAACATGGTCCTCTCTGTTCAGAAAATGGAGACAATTGATTCAGAGACAGCCAGTCAATGGCAGAGAAGGTTTTTTTGTTTTGTTTTGTTTTGTTTTGTTTTAAATTAAAAGCATTAGCAACTGAAAGGCTTAATCTACCTCCCAGCAATGTCAAGGAGAGCATTTCCATTGGCGTATCTAGGCCACGTTGGGCCCCTATGCTGGAGACTATCTCAGCACTAGCTGAAGAGGGATGGACTCGGACAACCTCTTCAGTTGGTTTGGTTTCCGTTGCTTGTTTTTGCGGCCAAAACTTTCAAACTGAAGTGCCTCACGTCAGGCATCGAAAGTCTGGGACATGGATGTGGTGTCATGGGGCTGGCACTTCGCAAATCACGCAGAGGTGCCTGCTGCCCCCCAGGGCCACCTCATCCACATGCTGAGGTGCCTAAAAATTGCCCTCGTGTCCAGAGGTGCCGAAAAATAACTGCGTCTTGCTGAACTCAAGGGTCACTTGTGTAGGTGTCAAAGGAAGGACTGAAATAATAGTTGATTTGGGGAAGCCACCTTTTGAAAACGTTGGCCTTTGAGTTTTTGAACATTCTTCTGTGTAGTTTTCCTTCTGAAAGCACATAAAACAGACGAAGGCCCAGAACAATTACACGGGTGTCATTTAAACCAACACTTTACAAAAGGTCTAAAAAGGTGGCATTAATGCAGTTCTTAGTCACAGTTTTGGGGGTTTATTTAATATTTTTATAGGCTTTTTTTCTCATGAGAATAATTGGATGGTTGGCCACCGCCTAACTCCAGAAATTTTTGTGCCACTGATTCAGAAATATAACCTTTTAGATCATGTATTTCTCTCAAATGACGTCATTGCTTGGCAATCAGTGTCCTGTAATTGTTTTTAGTACACAATATTCATTAGAAGTTGCCAACAGATGCGAAGGGGGACCAGATACATTTTGTTCCTATGGGTTGGAAAAATGGATTGTACATTTGGCTTCACATGTTTAACTTTTTTTAAAAAAAGTTGCATGATTGGAAAAAATATGTATACAGTATCTGTAAAACTGTTTTATCTGTTTTTGTTTCAAGCCATGTAAATTGGAAGAATATTAAATCCACAGCCTTAGCGCGCATGGCCGTCTTTACATACCGAAGAGCTGAACAGTTTATACTTTTCATTTGGGCTATCTTGTACTTTCATTTGAAAGCAGACACTCTCATGTTGCAGTCTTACTGAGGATTTTATAAAATAATTTTAAAAAAATTAAAAAAAAAAACCAACAACATAAGATGCTGCCCTGGATGAATATATTACCTTACTACACAGAGATTGGAAGGAAGTTTGTTTTGGAGCAAAACCTGCCCCTTTCCAAACGAAGTAGAGACGCAGTGCTTACTCCACTTGGTGTTAGTAGATATTGCCTTGTGTATTCCATTTTAAATTGTAATCTAGTTTGTAAAAGAGATGGTGACGCATGTAAATAAAGCATAATGGATCTCTACATTGCAGATTTGCCTTTGCTGTTTTGTTGTGTGATGGACATCCAAATGCAGGACCTGGAAAGGGGGCTGAGAGGGGACACTGGGGGTGCCATGGTTCTGTAAGGCATGCATGAGGTCCTGTGGCTCTGCAGAGACAGTTCCAGGAGGACTGCCAGTGACTTAGCATCCCTTCCACTGCAGACAGCATGCTACATGGAGTTGACAGAACCATCTATTCTACACCTGCTGCCGGGGCGGGGAATGCTGCACAATGGGACCTGGCCTGTGAGCAATGGGTGAGGGAGATAGGGGAGCAAGTGGGGATGGGGCCCTCTGTAAAGAGGTGAGTGTGGAGCAGCAGAGCAGCAAAGGTGCCTGGTGAGGAAGGTGACACTAAACCCTGCACACTCGCCTGATGGAGAAAGTCCTTCTGACATCTTGCCTGGGTCAGGCTGTCACTGGTGGGTGTCCCGTTGGGATGATATTGCATTTCCCTCTTGCGGCCCAGCTCACTCTTCCCAGGAGAAAACCAGCCCAGCTGCAAGACAGCCAGAAGAGTTGTGTCCCCCTGGGCTTGGCTGGGTTTCAAACTGTGTTTGAAATATGTCTGGAGTAGTTGAAACCATCCGTTTGGGATTTGGGATAAGAAAACCAGCAGCCTGACTCAGCAGAAAGCCGTATCGACAGTGCTGGCCAAGGCGCAGGAGAGCGTGATGAGAAACATGAGACACATCAGCAAGCACTGTTCTCCTGCCCTGATGGGAAGCCACAGATGTGTATGGTTTTGGAAGTCGTTTTTCAAAAGCAAATGATGATTCCAAGAAAGAGCAGCTTTTTTGTGCAGCGGGGAGGTACAGCCAGAAAATAGCCATTTACTGGGATGAATTGTGCTCTAGCTCCTGGAAAATGGACCTATTTTGCTGGCAGTGGAGGACCTGTGCTGTCCTCCTCCCTGGCATGACTCCCTTGGCATTTAGGACGCTTGATGAAAGCCTTCAGCCCAGTGAGCTGCCAACATGGGAGGGCCTCAGCTTTGATCCGAATTTAGGTCAGGGCAGCAGCGAGCAGATCAAATCCTGTGCAAGTTTTGTGCTAAGCCTCCTCGGTTGCGTTGCGCAACGCCTTGACGGTGACCTGCGGTTCACCCGGCCGTGGAATATTTCATCCTTATCTTACAGAATACTTTCAAAATAAGCTCCAACATTTTAAACTTCTCCAAGTCCCAGAAAACCAAAGGTCTTTTGAGCTGCTGCCGAGACTGATGAGGCAACCCGGAGCTATTTTGGGAACTCCCACCGCATGTGCTGAGTTGCTGGTTAAACCAGACCAGGGAACACAACGTTTTGCAGCTGGTGTTTGGCTACTGCTGCCAAGGAAGCGAGGGGTGCTTTCAAGAAGCTTGAGATAAGCACATCTGGGAGTCTGCCTCTTTCTGCTGGAGTCGTGGTGCCTGATGCCTTGCTTTCCAAAGGGAGGATGACTTGGGCGAAGCGGAGCCCAGGGCAGATGAAGCAGATAGAGCAGAGTCATCCCATGGCTACCTCATTGCTTCTGTGCTCAGCCCACCTAGCAGGGCCAGGGGGATTTCGCTTTTGCTATTATTATCATACAGAAATGAAGCACGGAAAATTCCATGTGAACAACAACAAAAAAAGATTGTTGTTTTTGTTGCTGCAGTTTTTTTAATCTTTAGAAAACGTTTCTACATTTTTTCTGATAAAATTCTGAAACTTCATTCTGGGTTTTTTTTTTTTTTCTTTTCATTTTATGCTTGGATTTTCTTTTCAGACTGACAACACTGCTAGCTTCGCGTGTGCCACAACATTTGCTTTTCAGAACAACGTGTCTTCCTGTTTGTAATAGTCGATGCTTTGATGACATATCAAGGAAAAGATTGAATCTGGAAACCGAGATAAAACATCTCAATTCAGCAATAGCAGTTGGCCTAAATGATGTGTGAGTTAAAAGAAACCTGCATCCCGTGCTTGACATGAAACTGGGGGAAAACAGTAAAAACAGAATTCATCCCTTAAAAATCTTTTCAAAACTCTCCTGTGCCCGAGGAGTTTGTGAACGACAGTGGCTTTCAGAGCCCAGCTGTCCTCCTGGGCAGGCAGCTACCTGCTCTGCTCTGCTGCCTCTGCATCTGGGGCTCTGGCTGGAGGAGTGGGGCAGCTGGGGAGAGCCAGGTGTGGGGGCACAGAGTGCTGTCACTGTGCAGTTTGGCCCACCCTCACCAATGCGTGGAGTGGGAGCTCACACCTGGCTGCCTCTGGACTGCACCTAAGAAGGGATTTTTCTGTGTGCGCAGTGAAATTGGAAGACATGTTTCAGTGTCTAAAGGAGAGCTTTAAGAAGAAAGGGGACAGGCTCTTTAGCAGAGTCTGTTGTGATAGGACAAAGGAAAATGGTTTCAAAAAAACCGAGGGGAGATTTAGATTATTTTTTACAATGAGGGTGGTGAGACACTGGAACAGGCTGCCCATAGATGTGGTGGATGCCCTGTCCCTGGAGACATTCAAGGTCAGGCTGGATGGGGCTCTGGGCACCCTCATGTAGCTGTGGATGACCCTGTTCATTGCAGGGCAGTTGGACTATATGGCCTTTAAGGGTCCCCTCCAGCTCAAATGACCCCACGATTCCATGATTCCACGCGAGCATACAGGAATGGTAAATATGGCAATGGATGAAAATGGTCTCCCTCACTTCTGATCTCCAGAAGTCTTTCCTTGAAAAAATTTAGTTTTTTAAAAACTCTCTGCCTTCATTACATTCCCTGCTTTTCTATTGCCAAATATTAAAATGTTTGTGGGGACAGTGATACCAGTTGTGGGTATGATTAATTTTAATGGTGTTTTTATAGAAGCGAGAATCCCAGTGCGGACACCGTTGTCTGGCAGGAGCTGCTTGCCAGCACAGTCCCTGCATTCCAGCTCTGCTGGCACGAAGCAGTCCTTTTTTCACTGCTACAAGCTGTGTCTCAGTCTGAAGGCAGAGTTTGCTGGTCCGGCTACATCAGTGACTTTTTTAATTTGGGGAAACCTTAAGTGCTATTTCACACAGTATGCTGAGGGTCTGCAGCCGGTGTAAACTTGGCTGTACTCAGGGGTCTGCTGAGGTTGGGAGATGTAGAGCTGAGTGTGAGCTGTGGCACTCTTAGCAGGTAGGGCTGCACAAAGTGACAGAGCACGGCATTCCAGAGCAAACCTTACAGCCAGAGGAATGGGAAAAAGGAGTGCCTCTCTCCTGCTAGAAGTGTCTTTTCTTTGTTGGTGCTCTGCTGAGCCTCTCTGTGAGAAATGGATGTTGAGAAGTAGCTCTGTGCAGACTCTATTCACAGCAACCATCCACATCTGGTCGTGGGCAACACTAGCGTGTGTGACCCCTGTTCCATAATAAATGAAATAAAATTGGCAACTTCCAGTTATCTTGATTTCAGTGAGTCAAAAATCTGATAACTTCTCTTGAAGGTTAAGAGAATTTGAACATTTTATCCTGATCAGCTCCTCTGGAAGCAAACAAAGCTCTTATCTATTTCTTTTCCACTATAATTGGCAGCCCTCTATAGATGCGTGTTCAGCATTCCAGGACTAACTTGGAGGTCAGATTTATCATGCAGGAAGGTTGGGTGAACTCGTGGTTGAGGAAAGACCAGGCAGAGGTGACTTGTCTAACACCTCTGTACAAACACACTTCTCTTTGGTCTGCCCTTGCCTTGGAGATCACCTGTGAGCCAGGAGTCTCAGCTGTTCAAGGAGTAAAAGTGGGTTGAATCCGGCACGTGGATGAAAGTCTGCACAAGGATTTATTTAGCAATGGGTAGAGCAGAGTTTCATTCTTCCGACTGCTCTTACCTGAAATCTCCATTATGATAAACTGCTGAAGTGCCTTGTTTGCATTTAAGCACTACACTCCCAAACTCAGTGTATGGAACTGTTGAATCACGGCCTGAACCTCTGATTGACCACCTGAGGCAAGCACCAAATCAGCCGCAGGAGCACAGGTGAAGGCAATTCAGCCGTGTGACCAGAAGGGGTGAAGCCAGGCTCCACCTCTCCTAGACCCCATTTAAGGGCTGACTGCCACTGAGGAAGGATCTCTTCTTGGAGATTGCTCCTTGTGGAGTTTTTGCAAGCCTACAACACCGGTGAGCACCTTTCATTTATATCTGATTATCTTTTTCAACATGGTAATCTTACCAGTCTAACTTCTCTGTATACTGTGGAACATCTGTATACTTATTTACTGTACACTTGGTGTGTCCAAGGGCTGTGCTGTGCTAGTCAGTAGAGTGTTGTAGGATGCCAGCTCTTGCATTGGAATCATCTAAAAGTCCCTATCCCATGGGGATTTCCCTGCTTTGTGTTACAGGGGTTTGGGTCATGTGTCACCTCTCAGCTGTTGCCCTCCTCCTGACAGAACCGCAGGAGAGAAACTTGGAACTGGGGACCAGATCTCTGTCAACCAAGACACATGAACAGCTATCAGCTCTCTCACATGCTTCCCATGCAGGGCCCCACGTGCTATCTCTGCTCCCACCTGTCCCATCCTCCTGTCCTCAACCTAATCTCCTGCCACATTCATCCCGTGGTCTCCATGCTGCCTGCCCAGCCCAGCACTGGCTGCATGCCCATGGTTGTAGGGCCAGGAGCTGTCAGCAGCTTCTGCCTGTGGCTGCCTCATGAGCCCAGCAGCTGTGAGACACACAGGGCCCTCAAGCAGAGGGAGAAGGCTTTCTTCCACAGTTTTGGAGAACCACAGAACAGTTTGAGTTGGAGGGGACCTCAAAGCCCACCCAGCTCCAACCCCTGCTATGGGCAGGGCTGCCACCCCCCGGTTCAGCTGCCCAGGGCCCATCCAGCCTGGCCCTGAGCACCTCCAGGGATGGGGCACCCACAGCTTCTCTTGGCAGTTGCGCCAGCGCCTCATTGCCCTCTGTGTAAAGAGTTTCTGCCTAACATCTAACCTAAATCTCTTTTGTAGTTAGAGAAGCAGGCACACACTCATTGCCCAAGAGTGCCTCCGAGGAGCCATGAGTGTTCCCCTCTGTGCATCACAAGCATCTCAGGGGACATTTGTCCAGGTCTTATTTCTATTCAGCGATTTTCAGTGGTGGCTTTGGCTGGTGGAATAGGAGACACACTCAAAGAGAGAATGGGGACCTACAGGAAAAGGCTAATCGTATGTCAGAACAGATTGAGAGGAGACACAAACTTCTCTTTATGTCATAGGCTACTAAATGTTGTCTTGGTGCACTGACACGGGAGCTGGGGTGTGCCCCACACTACAGAGAGGTACCAATGGGACCCAGCTGTCTGCCGAGCAGCTGGAGGAGTTCAGTTTCTTCCTGCCTTTCCCTTTGCCCCTGAGAAACTGCGTGCTGACCTCACTCATTCCCCAGGCACATCTGAAGCAGAAGTTACGTTCTCCTTTTTCTGGGTAGAGTGCAAGCTCTGAGGGGACCCCCTGCCCTGCAGGTTTATTCATGGTCAGAAGCAGAAACACAGAAGGTAAGGTCAGGGTTGTCCCAGAGCTGGCCAGCTTCTTCTGCTGAGGATGTGTCAGCCCCCCCGGCAGGAGGATGGGCTGGATCAGGAGATGCCGTGAGTGGAAACCCCATGGATTGGGCTGGGATGAGAAATCTTGATGGGGCGGCTTTGGGTGAGCAATTGCTTATCAGAAAACCCGAGGCTGGAGGAGGACACGGCGCAGCCAGCCAGTAACTGGGGCTGGACTTGGGCTCCCAGACAGAAAAAACAAACCAGCGCATTTTCCATGTTTACATTAGATGTTTATTTTACAGTTCGTTTCACAATCCGTTTCTCTGTTCGCTTTGCAGCGAATTGATTTATGGTGCTGCAGATCCTATCTGGCTGCTCTGCCCAGAGCACGTGCTTGGAAAAAGGACCTGGACAAGGAGCCTCACTGTCGTCGTTGCTGTTTTGTCTACAACTTTCCTTACTCACCCCTTAAGTTAGAGCAGTTTCTTCCAAACCGCGATAAATTGGTTTCTTACTCCCTTGTGCTCACATCAGTATTTTGAGTGGTTGTGTCCCAAATCTCGGGAGGAAAACAGAGCAAACAACAGGATCAGAGGCCGTGGGCACGGGCTGAAGCACAGGAAGCTCTCTCTGAGCACCAGGCAGCACTGCTGTGCTGTGCGGGTGACAGAGTGCTGGCACAGGCTGCCCAGAGGCTGTGAGGTCTCCTCCTCAGAGATCTTTGAAACCACCTGGATGTGGGCCTGTGCACCTGCAGTGGGTGTCCCTGCTGGGGCCTGTGCCAACCTCAGCCACCCTGTGATGATTCTGTGATTCCCTCAGGTCTGGTCTCAGTGGAGGCAGTGCGACTTCACCATTATGCACATACACTGCCTTCCCTTCATCACTGGAGCTATAAGAGAGATGTGTCATGTTTGATTGGGAAAATATCGATGTCGGTGGGAAATCCCTGAGCAAAACTTCGTCACACGCTTTAAAGGAGGAGAAAGATTCACTATTTCCTCGTACAGGGCAGAGTGCTCCCCGTGAATAACTGGACCCAACCTAAAAGCAGAAGGAAGTGTCTTTTTAAAGAACAGAGGTGTGGTGATGACACTGTCGTGCTTCATAGGCCTTGTGTAACCGGTGACGTGTGCGGCTTCTGAAGAGCCGGTTCCCCAGTCAGGCTGAGGTCACTCCCCAAGAAGAACAATAAAAGACCAATAAGTTGGCTGGCTGCAGGGATCTGCCCCTTTCCCCCAGTAAAAAGATATTCGCTGGATACAAACATGGGTTTCTGTGGACTGGCATGACTGCTGTGGTGGTTTGCGTAAATCCAAGCTGGAAGTTTTGAAAGGGGAGAATGCCAACCCAACAGACTGAGTCTACGGCCGCTAAGCGCCCTGAAGCCGCAAGGAACAGGCAGTTCCATGCTGAGGGCACGTGGTTACCTACAGTCGTATCTATGTAAATGTCTCCACACTGACTTGTTCAGCAATTTACAACTTTCAAATTACGGTTGTTTAAAGGGTGTGAAAAGGCTTTATGTCAAGAAATTGCTTTCATGTTCAACTGGATGCAAGCTAGAGTCTACAATAGGGGAACTGGTTCTCCAGTAAAGGTTGTTCAGCACACTGGCCCAAACCTGGCCTGCTCTTGCACTCATGGCAGAGCTCTTCAGGGCAATATGAAAATACATCTTTCCTGCTTTCCTACAAGAAGCGTATGTACGTTTATTTAACTGAGGGATGATCCTAATCTGCAGTAATTCTGCAGGCATTGGTGAATGACGTTGGAAATAGGGAAGTGAAATGGCCAGGTAAGCATTAACTGCTCTGCTTTTGTGCACATGGAGATTAAATATTTAAAGGGAAGATCTGCGAAGTTTCAGCATTGCATGTGTAGGTAATGCCTCTGAGCAGTACATTAAAGAATAGTAATGCATATATACATACTCTGAGCATAAAGATGGACTCCAGATTAGCTAAAATTGTATCTGATAAGCCCCAGTAAAACCTTAATAGTTTCTATCAATGCCATGAAGCTGGGGTTGGGTTTTGGGGTTTCTTTTTCTCTAACAGAAATTGTGCATTTTAGGAAAAGCATCCAGGATAATATGGCTTGAGAGTGGCCTGGAGAGATTTCTAAAAATGTCTAAGCAAGTCAAAGGCAGAAATGGGAATCTGTGCAGTGGCAGCACTGTGAGGGTGTGGGCTGTTCCTGTGGGATGATCAAGAGGTGCATTTCACAAGAGAGAAACCTTCTCTCTGGATAATTTTTCATAGCTAGCAAGGATGCCTTGCACAGTTTCTGTCTTGCAACAGAAGCTATACGCAGAGATTTCATCTCCCCGCCTGACCTCTCGGCCTTGCAATGCGGTGCCACCAAAGCCCAGCCCCTGGGGACTGCTGCAGGAACCTCCCTGCCTGCCCTGCATCTCCAGCAGCCACTGGGAAGGGCACTGAATGATGGGGCTGCTGAGGTGGGATGAGGACTGGGGTGCTGGAGGAATGACAGTGGGACTTGCCTGGGCTGGAGGCTCCTGGGTGTGGATGCCCTCTCTGCAGACAAGCTTCATTGTCCGTTCCTTGTCACGTCCCTGATGTGGCCTTGATAAAGCAACACCTGAACAAACCCCACAAGGGTTGTGATAAGCAGAACAGAAGCAGAAGAGCCTCCGGTTTCCACCAGTGCCCTGAAAACTGCTTGCAACCTCTCTCACCCAGTGTGAAGTCTGCCTGAGAGGCATTTGCACAACACAGCCTTCTTCCCCTGAGCAAGCCTGCCTTCATGTAGAGCAATGCACATGCCTGCCCTACCATCTGCCTAGCTCCTAAACCCAAAATCCCAAGGGGGAGGATTTCATCAGTGTTCTGCAATACTCTTCATCCATTTGTTTTTGCCGACGCTGTTTCTCTGTCCTTTGGCCATGACCAGGAGCAGCCAGTGAAGGACAGCCTGGTCCCATTTCTGCTCCTCAGAGGAGCGGGGGCAAAGGAAGATGCAAACAGTTTTGAAAACACTTGTTTACATTGTTTTGTAACTTCTTGGGAATCCTAGAGCAAGTACAGCAACCCGTGAACTCAAAACAACCCCATGAAAGCCGTTAGTAGAGGGATTGCCGATACGTGCAATGAGGACTGAAAGATGGCATGTGTAGCTGTGCTAACAACTGATGGGGATGTATCTGCTGGAGCCAGGGATCCTTTGTTCAGAAGTCAGATGGATGTCCATCTCCCAGCTCCTCAGCAGTCTGAATCCCAAAGCTTTCCCTTCTTGCAGCAGGCACCATGGGAGTGTCTCTCCAGGCTTTTTTTCCTACAGAAGTCCTGCAGCTGCCAAGGAATGCTTTACCAGTGTTTTATTCTATCATATCTCCCAACAATGCAGTATAGGATTAAGGCAAATCTACACCATCAATCTACTTCCCAGAGCAGTGTGTAGTTAGCAGCATAGTGTGTCATACATACACGGGTAGATCTTCCCTTGTGAGCACAGGAGCAAAAGCTGGGTTAAAAGATGTCGTTATGTTAAAGGAACCTACTTGAACTCGCTTGCCTTTAGTTTATATGAGAAACATGGGTAAATTGCTTCTGATAAAGAACTAAGTGCGTGAATGATGTTCACAGGTAGGAAAAGTGCCATTTTCTATCTCGGTTCTTGCCATGCAGCCTTTTGGGCTTCAGGTGTTTTTTTTATGACCCCCATAGGATTGTACTCAAGGCTTCTCCTAAATAATAGCATCAATTGTAGGAAAGTGCATGAGGATTCCACATTCCTGCCAACCCAGGAACAGGAATGCCAAGTGTGCTTTCATTTCAGACGATTTGATTAACCTTTTATTAAGTCTATGAAAAGCTATTGAACCAACTCAGACTCCTTGAGTTTCAAAGACCCTATCTTTTTTTTCTATGTGCAGGAAGCCTGCAATTCTGGGCAGCTTCCAAGGCTCACTGCTCTCATGAACATCCAGGTCTTGCCGGGGTGCAGATTGCAGAGCTGAGTTGCCCTTTGACGGGAACAAAAGCCATTTCAACTGGTGCCACTCAAGCCAGGGGATAAAGAAACTGATCCCAAAGCCAATGTGTGGACAAGCTGGGGCAAGGACCCCGGGTCTGGGTTGTGTGTCCTGGAAGGCCAAGATCTGGGCCTTTGAGCAGGTGTACTCATCATTCAGTCTGCAGCTGCCTGCCCCTCTGCCATGGGGAACAATCACCCAGGGAAGCATGTCCTCTGCTTGTATCCCTGACCCCTTCTGCTCCAGTGAAGCATGAAGCTTTTGGGCAGTGCTTGGTGCTGGAGCGTCTGTAAGGCCATTTTCTGCTCTCATTCATTCTCCTGCAGTCTAGTGAAAGAGCACATATGAAAGTCCTCTCTTCCCTATCCATGCAAGGGTAACATTTTCATGAAAACTCACAGGAATTTGACTATTGCAGAGATTCTCATTTCCTGTCATGCTTGACTGAAACCAGCCAGCAGTTTCAAGAGCTTCTGTATGGGCAGTACCTGACCTTGCACAATTTGCTTCCATAGAAAACCAAGGTTAAGCAAACCCCGAGTTGTCCTGAGTGCCTTTGCAGAAGATGACATTTCTTCACTTGTCCCTTTTTCCTGGAGCTCCTTAGAAGTGGCTGAGCTCTTATATAGCCTTTTCTTTCTGGTCTTCCCAAAAGTACTTATCTGAAGTATCTGAATATGCTTGCAAGCTGCTGTTTTTCTTCAGAAGGCTGTGGTAGCATCAGTGCCTGGCAACACAGGGACCATTTCCTCCAAAGAAAAAGCAAAAAGTTCTTCCAAGAAGGCCTGAAATATGTACAGCTTGAAATCTCCTTCAGGAATGTAATTTATGGTGCTTGTTTGGACAGGAGGGGAATATCAGATATGCATTTTTATCTACTCAACCTGCACATCTCTTTCTACAATCCTTCACCTAGAATTATATTTTAGTATCACAACTGAAAATGTGCATTTAATCTCTGTGGTGTCTATAAGACTCTTCAGGCTCCTCTGAGGTCCTCTGAAGCTGTGAAGTGTTTCACAATATATCAAGAGGTAATTTGCATTGACAATCAATATGCTAATTGTTGTGTCAACACTGTTTTGCTGTGTTTCTTGGCTCCTTGTCCTGAGGCACACAGCTATGAGTAGCCTCGGCTCGTCTGTGATGTGCAAGATGTGCCGTGGCCATGCGATACTCACAGAGCTTGTTGGAAGAGGTGCAACCTGAAGATGAGGGAGGCCTGTCCAGTTTGTGCTGTCTTATTCAGTCCAGCTTCATTTGGTCTGGAAACGTCTATTTAATCAGATGAAGAAATTAGAGAGCTTTTGTCTCGGTTGTAAATAAAATAAATATTGATTAAAATGAAACAATTGTCAAACAGACGAGTCAAAATAACAGCCATACCAATGCTTATGGTTTATGTAATGTTAAATGTTGTTGGAATACAAGTGTCAAATATGAGCCCAAAGATGTTCTAACTCCTTCATTTTATTTATCTCTAACACGGTTGTGCCCTGAGTCATGGACCAAAAATAGCTGTGCCAGGCACTGTGCTACCTCAGAACAAAAAGATGGATTTTTTTGGCTTCATCTGCAGGCTCACAGCTCTTTAGGACACTAAAGATATGCTTGGGAGGGGCATGAGTAATGGGCAGTGGCATGGCTTAGAACATCATGGCTCCCAGCTTTAAGAAACACAAACACAGGAAACACTCAACATGGAACTGCAGAGCAGTTGTCCACAGAGTTCCCACCATAGAATACTCTGTGACAGGGAGAGGCTAAAAGCCATCCAGGATTTCAGCCAAAATGGCCCTGGGAGCCTGGAGAAAGTAACCAGATGACGCTAGTTGTCTCTGATAGACTTGTTAGCTCTTAATTCCTCTGTGGTAGCTAATAACTAAGCTGCATAGGAAGGGATATAATGCTAACTTGGATTATGCTTCCAGACTTGCTTCAGGGGCTATGGATACGTGCGAGGCATGGGGAGGAAGTCTCAAGTGGAAGAGTGCTATGGATTGGGATAAGTAGTTGTATGGGATGAATGTGCCTCTTTACTTACCCTTGGTGTCACTTTCCAGGGATTTCCAAGACAAAGAAGAATGAGTTACAGATAAAGTTGCATCCTATTGATACACTCATCATCTGGGAAGAAGCCTGCTGGATCACTGCTTCCCCATCTCTCTGTAGCCTGCTGTCAACCCAGTAGTACACAACCCTACTGAACTCAAAGGTGCTTACCAAATTGCATTACTCATCGCCACAGCAACAAATGGCCCTTAAAAACTCATCCTGTTTATGTCTTCCCCGGGACATGTGTATCTGCTGTGGATCCCAAACACTGGGGAGCATGGGCTGGCTGTAGGTTGGGCAATGCTGGGGCAGTCGCAGACCTCCTCCAGGCTTAGTCCACATCTCCAGCATGAGGAAAACAGATCTTTACCACAGAGATGAAAAGCAAACATTAGGGAGAGTTTATGGTCTGTTTATATTACAAATAATATTCAGATATAATTTTTGTAAGTCTCCAAGATGAAGAGCTAGAAAAAAATTAATAGATGGTGCTACCCCATGCCCCAGGTGACTTCTTCACAGGAAGCGATGCTTTACCAAGGCTGCCAAGGCTGGAGGGTACCAAGCCCCCAGGAGCTGGTGGCAAACCTTTTCCTTTGAACAAGCACAACTTTGAGTGGGTTTTCTGCCAAGATGAATGCTGATACATGTGTAGAGAGAAGCTGTAGGTGAACTGCCCTGCCGCTGGCTCATCTCTCTCATTCTGTTTTCTTTTGCTTTTCTTTTACTGACAAATTTCTGGGCTATATTTGCCAGGGTTATGCTCTGACACCTTGTCCAATATTTTGACTTTACGTGTCAGCTTTTTGTTTTCAACTAACTATAATCAGATTACTGATTTTCCTGAGGTTTCTCTCTTTAGCTGCAAGATTCTCAGCCAAGGAAGAGTGCTTCACCGTGCTGTGGGTGTGCTTGACAAGTTCCACTAACAATGGGATGCTTTCACTCATTTACCTGCAGTGACTGACCTTGGCATGTGAGCAGCACTGGCAGCAGGACCCCTCCAGAGGCTGCTCTCCCAGGTGAGCACGGAGGATCACAAAGCAGAAACTCCTTCAGGCCCCATAGATATCAACGGGTCTGCTCGGCTCTGCCAGGTGTAGTCGTGCATTTCAAGTTTCTTCCTGACTCTGGGTTTTAATTCTTGTGAGTTTCACTGGAACAAAGATATCAGGCTATTTATGCACTGGCCTTCTTTGTGTGTATGCAGCTACCAATGTCTTTGATGCTCCATTTCCCAGTAGCTTTTTTCCCTCTGGGTCTCAGGTCCCAGCTAGTGTCCCCTATTGTAATCTTTGGCATTGCCCTACCACTGCTCCAGCAACCTCCATTAGTGCCTCCCTGACCTAGCGTACAGCTCAGGTTGGCTGCCTGGGAAGGCCATGCAACTTAATTTAGAGCTCATCAGAAGAGTCGATGAGCCATGGCCTTCCTATTTTGCAAAGAGACATACCTATGGCCCAGACGCTGCTGCAATGGGCACACTGGAAACACAGGAAGATAAAGTAGTTGGCAGACAAGCCCTGGTCCCGTCTGTTTGTTTTTGTCTTTCATCCAGACATGCAGTCAAGCAAAATCAGCATGACTTGATCCGACCAGAAGGCAACACCGACACTTGGTAGACCCACAGTATTTCACAATGTTGTTGTTTTACTCCAGCCGCCAAATGTAAAACAAGACACAAGCACCTGGGTCTGCTAAAGCTCATCTGCTGAGGCCTGGGTTTGGCACTACAAGCTCTCACACTTTTTTTTGCTGCCATCCTATAGCATCCCATAGGCCACACGGTATCGTGCACAGGCTGACTCCACAGCTCCTTCAGGTCTCAGGTGTTTTCAAGGTGCATCTGCAGCTCTTTTGGGCTGAAACTACTACATGGTCCTCTGACACATGGTTTGATATCAAAATTGCAGAACAGGGATTGATTCAGGAGAAGAAAAGCCAGCAGCCCTAAATGACAGGAAGCCAGGATGCTGGAACCTGCTTGGAAGGGACGGGGATGTTTGTCTCCAGCCCATTCTCCTGACACCCAGTCCTTGTGCACAACCACAGCAGCCATGGGCTGCCCAGCCTAAAAGCTTCTGGCACTATTTCATTGAGAAGCTTTTGCACTTCTTAAATTCAGCAGGAACAAAGCCGGGGAGTCAGAAGTGCGCTTTGATTCTGCTCCTTTCAATGGTCTTGGCTGAAATAAAAACCCTTTTGGAAAATATTTGTATCTTCATTCAATGCCTCGCCAATCTGGGCAGACTGCCTGTTTTGATGGTGCTTCATGGTAGGAATGGTGTTCATCAGTGAGCTGGTAGAAGATGGTTCTGAGGTGCAATGAAGTTGCTGTGGATCTAGTCACAGTCAAGAGCTGATCTTGACACAGTCAAGAACTGAATGCATCTCACTGTCTGAAGCAAACAGGGGAGTTAACAGAAGTGAGTATGCATCTGAGAGTTTTCCAGTAGGCGAACTGTTGGAGTGAGGTGATGGTGTTTGGCAAAGCTGGCTCAGGTGGAGAAGGTGAAAGCTTGAGCTTAGAGCAGGCAGGGAAGGATCATACATGCTCTGCCCTCTGCAAGGCACAGGAATGAGAGCCAAGCAGCAAAGAATTTGATCAACTGAAAGTCAAGAAATACAAGTATAGAGCGGGGACAATCAAAAGTAAACCTGAGCTGGAAATTATCAAGTGTTCCAAAGAAAACTGGGAAAACTTCAAACGTAAGTGTAAGAGAAAAGCAGAGTCAGACTGCTTGCCTACTACAACAGACTGCTGTGCAGTAAATGAGATGAAAGATAATCTAGGCATGGCCTAAAATCAAAGGAGTATTTTACCTCTGCTCTCATTTTAGGAAGACAATTCCTAGGGGCAAAAGCAGACTAGTTAATGTGAACAAGGATATGGAAATGGAATTGCTACCATGGGGGAAGCAGAGCTCCCAGCGTGGCTGCAAGTCTGCCGAGAAGGTTGGGGTTATGGGAAGTCCAGCATCAGAGTTGTTGTTGCCATTTGATGGCAACAATTTCTTTAAATCCATAGTGAGCCAATGAGGCACTGTGTGGTGGTGGGAAATTCGTAACAATGGGTTTGGTTGCACGGGGTTAAAAAATAATCCATCCAGCTGTAGTCCTTGTACCTCTGACCTCAGTGGTATGCGAGGCTTTGGAACAAGCCTGGCGGGTTAATTAAAAATGCAAAGGCACATCAAAAATGGGATAAATGCAACCAAAGGTACATCATGCCAGACTCACTCGATGGTTCTCTTTGATAAAACAATTATTTTTCCAGACAGGTGATATCTGCCAGATTTCCTTTATCTAGGCTACTTTAATGTATTTGCTATGATGTCAAGTGTGAAACAATTGATGTTGCTGGAGACAAAACAGACGAGCAGAGGGATTGCGTTCTTGGTTAGAGGAGACAACGCAAGCTGAGAGTGGAAATGCCAGGCTAGAAGTTACATGGCAGAGTTCTCCAAAGAGGAGGTCTGGGACCAATTTGGTTTAACATTTCCATCAGTGGCATGCTTCTGACCCACGTGAGCATCGTGCTGATGAATTGTGCCAGCACAGGGCTGTGATGTGTGGCGGGCACGGGGGCGGACTGGAGGCCAGGCAGGATGAACGGGGCACCTCGAGAGAAGCCGCAATAAAAGGAGGATGACATTCAAGTAAAAGACAAAGAGTCACACAGGTGAAAGCTGGTATCAGAGGCGGCTTTACTATTAACAGGGAGCAAATCAGTTGAGAAAATTACTGAGGAGAAGGAAAAATCAGCATTAAACGGTCACAAAAGAATTGTGTGTTGCCAGCTTGTTCCTTATGTTGTATCTATTCCCAGTTGAAGTGGGGAAGTGTTAGTGCCAACATACATCCTCACCCCTCCCTTCCCACCCCTCCTTGGGGAAAGATGCATCAGTAACGTGTGGCTGCAGAGTAGAGCTGCAGGGAAGAGCTGAGATCTCTCTGCAGGACGACATGGGAAGACACTGGCTGCTGCCATGCCAAAGTTTGTTTTGTTCTTCTGCATGTCTGTTGGAAAAGGGAATTTGCAGGAGGTCCTCAGCTTGAGCCTAAGCAAACAGGGAGGAGCAGAGCTAGACATGAGGCAACCACAACCTGGAGGCTATGGGGCTGTTTATTGAGAGGGGCTGTGGCTGAGGCCATCAGATAAGACCCAGAAAGTTGCTAAGAAATGGCTTTCAGCCCTGGCTGGCCACCCAAACACCCAGCTGTGCAAGGGGAGAAAAGGTGCTTGGGTCCACCTGAACTGGGCTGCAGAGACATCCCCTTTTATCTTTCTGAATTTCCTTGGCTTCCCTAGGAACTAGTGCTGTCTCTGTCACTGCTGCCTTTATAGTGAGAGAGGAGAGAGGGGAAGGAGAGCACGAGAAAGGAGCAAATAAGAAAGAGAAGAGCTGAATGCCCATGCTAAACCACAAGAATGAGAAGTGGAGGCTTAGGGAGATTGTGTAAGACCAGTACAGCATTTGCAGGTTTGGAAACAGAGCCAGGAGGGCTCCACGCCTCTCATGAGAGCAACCTGGGGCAGAGCAGGT
Source organism: Gallus gallus (assembly GCF_016699485.2). Taxonomy (NCBI): domain Eukaryota; kingdom Metazoa; phylum Chordata; class Aves; order Galliformes; family Phasianidae; genus Gallus; species Gallus gallus. Next base: position 66,963,375 of record NC_052534.1, on the reverse strand, counting down.
TGTCCCACCAGGAACCCTGGCAGCCTTTCAGTAAACGTGCTGGTGTTGAGAAGCTAAGTCAATTGCAGTTATTAAACTGATTATTCATATTCCATTTTGTTCTCTGTGGGAAGGTACTCCTTTTGGAGTTGGGTTTATGGGCCATACAGATTGTCAGAGGGAAGTTAATCTGAATGGAACAATGACTGGTAATTGTTGTTAATGATGCAAACACATTATACCAGCTAAAATGAAATCTTGGGCTGTAAGCAGCGCTGAAAGGCAAATGAACATTTACAGTTGTGTACAAAGACTGTATGTGTACCCATTTCACTGCTATGGCAGTTAAGGTGACCTCTTATCCCTAAAACAGCAGTTATTTGCCAAACGCTTCCCACTGGTCAATGGAAGAAATGCTGTGAGAAATGAATGACCTGGAGAGCTGTGTTGGGAGAGGCGAGCAGAGCGGGCAAGGAGCCCTGGAACCGGCACATGGGCTGAAAGCCATCCCCTGCTTTGCTTTCACCAAGGCAAGCCTCAGCTGTCTCCAGAGCTGGTGGAAAAAACAGGGTCCCTTTGACTCACACAGGCCCTGGATTGTGCCTCTGTGCAGGTGCAGGGCCCGAAGCCTGGGAGCCAGGCTGTCGCGGGCTCCACAGCTGCTTGGTGCTGCACTTGGCACGCGTCTCCAGCTCCAGTGAAGCAAGCGTGGGGCAGGAGGCCGTCCAAATATTTTGGATTAAGTTTGGATCCTGAATTATGCAACACATGCACACACAAAACCTATTCTGTTGCTTTTGCCACAGGAGCTTGGCACGTGAACCTTTCCCACCCTACCGCCGCGTGCAGTGGAGTGGCCTGGTCTGCAGCCTGGTCTGCAAGCTGGTCCATGCTCTGTGCTGCCATTTCTGTTTGCAGCCCCCAAATCAGAGTGCTGATGAGTGGCACATTTGGTCTGTTGAAACTTGGTCTTGCTTAAACAGCCAGTGGAGCTGGGACAGCTCACGGCAGCCATGGATTTAATCCAGCATGGAGCTTCAGCTCTTCCATGGGGTGGCCCTGATCCTGTGCTTTGTTTCTCTCCCTTTAGCCTTCACAGTGATTTGGACTGGTCTTCATGTTGAACTGGACAGTTCAACTCTTGTTCCTCAGAGTTTTTGGAGTGGAATGGGTTTGGAAGAGGTAACTCGTGTAGAAAAGCTACTGGGAAAGGTGGATCAAACTACATCTTTTTGTTTCTCGGAGGTTAAACCCAAGTTATCTGCTGTTATTGTTCTTGGCAATATTATAAATGTAAATGTGATGGGGTGCCCACACAGACAAAACATTTTCTACTTACCCGTACTTTCTAAACATGTGTAGGCAATACACCTGGTACAGACAGATGTGCAGACTTCCCTTACACCATTTTACATTTTCTGCGGTGTAAAAGGTGAGAATTTCAACAGCCAAAGGTTTGGCAGGAAAGAGAAAGGAACAATGTGAGAGTTTTGAGAGCTTTGACTGTGCCCAGGTCTTGATTCCCCAGTAAGAGAGGGACCTGGACATGCTGGAGACGGTCCAATGTAGGGCCACCAAGATGCTGAAGGTACTGGAGCACCTCTGCTCTAAGGAGAGGCTGATAGAGCCGGGCCTGTTCAGCCTGGAGAAGAGGAGGCTCAGGGGGATCTCATCTGCTCTCGGTGTCCCTGCTGGAGAAGAGGTTGGAGCAGATGGCCTCCAAAGGTCCCTTCCAACCTCAACCCTTCTGTGATTCTGTGATGCTGCAATCTTCAACAGAACCGGCTGCATCAGTCTTCATAGCCTTGGGCCTACAGCTGAAACCAGTGATGGTTTATGGTTTAAGGGGTGTCAGTTTTCTCCAGTGGAATTTTTCTGAGAAAAACTAAAATGTCTCAGTTAAAAACAAAAAAACAACAGCAAAAACAACAAAAAAGGGTTTTTATTAAGAGTTGTAGATCTTGAATTAAAAAGGATGGGATGTTTGGCAAAATTCTCTTGTTTGAAATAGCACTTAGGAGATGATTAGTTTCTTATGATAAACCCTCAAAAATTCAACCTGAATTTTTCAATGACTTTTAAAAATAGTTTTACCAGCATTTTAAAAAATGTGGAGCAAAGAAGCCCTTCTTCTGTGTAGCCCCCTCTTCCTGGTGCAGGTTTTCAGTCAATCTGAACCCATTGGTAGGCACAGTTTTGCCAAGGATGTGTAAGGTTAAAAATCAAAAGGCCACAAAACTACTTAGTGCGTTTAATTTACTTTATTTGGTAGATTTTTTTCCAATGAAACATTTTTAATGTATTTTTTTATATATCCAAATGCATACCCAGAAATGTATTTTCCACAGTCAGCATGTCATGAGAGCTTAATTTTTGTCTGTTAAAAATAATTATGGGATTTGACTTTTTCTATGCTTTTATTTCTACATCATTGTAAACGATGATTTCTTTTATTACTCTTTACTACTCAGATGTGTCGAAGAAATTCAAAGAAAAACAAAACTTTGCCATTGAAAACAAAATTCCTACACTGTCAGGCAACTCTTTTTTTAAACGTTGAGTGAATCGTTTCTTTGGAAATTATTTGAATAAGAGGATGCATAAAAACAAAACCTCCATCCTTGGAGATACTCAAAACTCACCTGAACAAGGTGCTGAGGAGCTTTAATTAATGCAGAAGCTGGCCCAGCTCCGAGCAGGGGATTGGACCATATGCACTCCAGAGGTTCCTTCCAAAATGTATTATTACACTTTTATCACAAACCGTTATGATGCAGATCTGTCACGTACACACACTGAAATTGCCAGCCCGTGGGGTGCTGGAGAGTGGCAGCACTACTGTGCGTGGACACCCAGTGCTGAGCTGGCTCCTGCTCTCTGTAGGAACGCACAGCCACTGCCACACCTCACATGCTGTGCTGAGCACAGCCAGGAGGAATGCAAATCTTATTTGTTCTAGAACTCGTGAGCCTGCAAAGGTGGTTGAAATACCTACCCAGACTGAGAGTGGCTGTCGGTAGTGGAGAGGTTTCTTAGCAGTTTGTTAGAAGCTTGAAAGACGAAAATGGCAATCGCATTTACTGATTGAAATCACTTTTCTCCTTGATTTGCATTTAAGCTATTCCAAGGAGTCGTTTTATTCCAGCCTCCACCCAGTCCCCTTTATGCAGGCACTGCAGAGAGCATGTCATTCAGCTCCTTGGGCAGAAGCCTGCAGGCCTTTGCGGTTGCCAAAGACACAATGACACAAGGACACAAAGACACAAGGGAGGAGAGACTGCCCCTGTCTCAGGGGCAGAACCGCTCCTCTAGGACTGCCATGTGCAAAACCCACAGATATTCTGAACCTGCCCCTGTCACCTCTGTCCCATCACTTAACATTTGGTGATAGATACTTGTTTGTTCCTGCCATATCCCAACACGCTTTAACCTCATCTCCTTAACACAACAAACCTTGTTAAACTTATAAAATGTGTTTAACAGAGAACAAAGATTTCCTCCTACTTTCTTTATTAAGCCTAATTTACACACTACTCCATCCTTACTGTGCAAGTTGATAATATTTAAAGGGCACTGAGATATGTTAATAACACGTACTGTACTTGGTGATGTATTATGAAATGTATCCCATTAGTCACTTTATATCTGAAAGGCAGAAAAATTTCCACCTAGCAACAGAAAGGCATTTAGTATTTAAAAAAAAAAAAATACTTGGCAGGCATGTTAAACTACACCAGAAGGAATCCAGTCAGAGGTATCTAGAGACAACAGGAGCATAGATAAATTGCTGTCGGTGTTTCCCATTACAGGACTGGAGGATAACACAAAGCTCCATAACCTGGAGGAGCAAAAGAGAGGTACAGGGACGCCTGTTGGCAGCCTGGGGGCTGCTGGGGAGAGGCACTGCCCTCAGAGCTGGGGAGAACAGTGTGCCAGCAGTGCCCTGCTTGCCTGCTCCCACCTGCCATGGGGACCAGGTGTCACTTCCTATGCTCAAAAAACCTGATATGCCACCTAAAACACCCTGTTGTGGATAGTGTTGGTGACTGAGACTGAGAGACTCATCCAAGATTTCTCATTTTCCTCACGTACATGAAAAAAATAAGAATGTAGCTGGTCTCTTCTAAGGATCTTAGAAGGGATCTTATCACTGGAAACCAGAGCAAGAAGAGCACTTCAGTTTTGTGCACAATGCAAACCATGTACAGAGGACAAGAGCTTTTAGCGTCCCGTGTTGTGCGTCATTAACAACCTAGAGAAGATTTTTTTCAGTGATCTGTAATTTATCCTGAAACATAAGCTATGCCTATTGTATGCAGAAATGTTTTTGATAGGCCAGGCAAAGGCCACAGTATTTTTTCCAATTGCATCATGTTTTAACTACATTAAATTTTTCATTCAACTCTTTTCCTTTGGAGAAGGAGCTCTTCTAGCAGAAGAGGACTGTGCAACTTGCAAACCTCCTCTGGTAGCTCAAGAACTGCACACTGAAGAGCAATAGCCAACTATGTTTTGTTTCCCATCAGGTGTGCCCATGCATCACCCTCACAGTGCTACATTGCTGAAAAGTCAACCTAAAATGGGGTGAAGGCATTGCTTTCCCATTTGTGAAGTGACACTGCTTTTGTGTTTGACCCCAATGACCAAAATGAGTACAAATAGGCATGGTGAATGCCTGTGATCACTCACTCTGGATTCTGGTCCTGGAAGCAGCTGATTTATTTGCAGGACAGACTTCCTGTTGCACAGTGAGGACCTTCAAAGGAAGGAGGGACAAGCTATATAGCCCCAGCTTTCTTGGAGAGGCAGGGGTACACCCACGGGCATCAAAGCTCATGGTATGCGGGCACTGCTGGACACCTCAGGCCATTTGTCATGATAGGAAGAATGGGTTCTGTTCTCAGCTAGGATTCACCATCCTCTTTCTCTGAAGGGAGAAGATGTTTGCTTTGTTTTAGTAGTGGTAGTGGTAGATTTGTTTCCAACCCTGGGGAATGGCTCCGTGCTGCCTAAAGCGGCTATCTAGGATGTCTTCATTCGCTCTTCTTATTTCGACCTACTGAAGGCACTGCTGATACCCTTCTCCCCAGGGAAATGTTCTTCCTGCCCTTTGTGTTGAACAGAAGTCCCTTTATTCTAGCTTGGGAACAAGTCATAAGCCATGGTTTGAAGATAGCTGAAATTGTCATGCCCTTCCCTTCTGTTCAGCCGAGCCTTCGTGCTTCCCACCCTGAATCAGGCAGGGCAAACATAGCCAGAAAAACAAGTGCTGAAATCTGCTGCCAGAGCTGGGCCTCAGCACACAGTCAGTGCCCAAAGCTGGAACTCAGTCACGGGGGAGTTGATAGTAACGCGCAGCAAAGAGCTGAGTGCTGTCCTGCTGTTGCTGAAAGCATGAAAAATACCACCTTAATTTAGAGACTTACTAAGGCACATTATGGCAGGGCATGCCAATAAATGCGGAGCAAAGTAGAAGTGCTCTGCTATAGTATGCACTCTTACTGCAATAATAAAAAAAATTACCTTCTGGTAAAAGAGTTTCAAAAGAAAAGAGGATGTTCTGCTGTTTATTCAACAGTCAAAACAACAAAAAGGCAATGACATCCACAAAATGACCTTTCTTAATAGTGAGTAAAAATAAACTAAAATGAACCAAGGCTCAGGAAGTCACTGTTCCACCACTTAAAAACTGTTAATCATCTCTATGGCCTACAAGATAACCTACATAAGTGCTTTATTTCTTTTTCAAATCTTCTCTTCCTTGTACTTAACATGTCCATATTATTGAATTTTGTACTTAAAAGCAATAAAGCCAGCAGCCAGAGAAACACGGGCACCTTAAAACAGTGCTCAATGACTTTCATTTTCCCTGGATATGAAACAAAACTGAAAACCCATAAGACATCACCATGAGCTCCAAGAGTGCACGAAATGTAGTGGTGTGCATGCGGGGCCCAACTAGCAGCTGGTGCTAGTTGCTGCCATCTGACATGTCCTGTGAAGCTATTCCTTAGTTCTTTGGTGCAATGCTATACAAATCCTACAGCTTTTGGCCTTTTCTCTTTGTAGTAGCTCGGTGCAGAGATAATTCTCATGAGTTATAAACCATTCTCCAGCAATGAAGGAGTGTTTGGGATTTCCATCACTAATGCTGGTAAGAAATCATTTGGCTGTCACTAACGTTATGTAAATAGATGGTTCGTGTTTATACTCTACAAAACGCATTTACAAGAAAAAGGCTGACTAATTCAGAGGTCAGCTGCTAATTCAAGGTTAGTGAGCAGTAGGTTTTTATTCCCTGCCAAATAAAACCATTAAAGGCTAAATTAAAACCATGTGCTCTAACCTACCTTTATGTAATTACTGATATAAAGAGGGTGGAAGCAATTTTGCTATCCCATTTAATGCCACTAAGGAGTGAAGTGAAATGCTGTCCTACTGGAGGTTTTGCACAAGAAGTAAACCAAGATTGCTCAGCCTAGAAGGTGTGACGTCCTCCAGTATGTGAAAGCCCCATTTCAGTGAATTGTCTGGATTATTATGGTGAGTTACAAACTAGAGGCTTGATTTCTCAGAAATCCACTGAAGTGAACAAAAATTTAATCAGCAATTTATCCTGTTCTGAAAGAAGAGCAATTGGCTAGAATAAAACTAAAGCAAAGTGATCAGCCTGATGAGATTTGCCCCTTTCAGAAGTTTGGATATCCCAGTCATGGTGAAAAGAGATTAGGTCTGGTAACTCCCTAAGCCCATTCTAGATGGTTACACTGAAGATGGCTGCCAAATTTATGGAAACTATCAGCTGTCAACATTTGCCCAGCATTTTATTCCCTCTTTTAGCTACTTGTTCATCACTGCTACGTTTCTGTTCGGCCCCACAAGCACAATCACCTCAAATGGTTAGAGGTTGAGATCTGCTTGGCTCCTTCTCCCAGTCTGCCTCTGAGCAAGAAATGTTTGCTCCAGAACTGTGAATGTATGACATGGTAAAAAAATTCAAGAAGATGCAGTACTCTTGAGTGGTAGGACCGTGGCACACATGTGACTCTTACACACAGCGCCAGCCCAGTCAGGAGCTTCTTGAGTCCTTGGCCACTGGGCAGTGGACCATACTAAGGTCATTTAGCTTTTGCCACTGATCCCAAACAACACTTCTAGTGCTTACAGTCACAGAGGAAATTCTTCATTTCACACACAGAGTATTCAGTTGTGCACCATTTGTCTCTACAGCCAGCCAGCTCAGTGAGATTTCTTACCCACAAAATGACTGCAGCTGAATGAAGTAATTTTCTAATTAAAATATACATTGAATTATGAAATAAGTAACAAATGTTCACACTGTCTGTAGCAGAAGTGCTAAGTCACAGCTTGAAACAGTGATTGAGCACGTGGTGGAAGGCAGGGCCAACCCAGGGGAGCTCAGGTGCATGCAATGCACCTGAGTGGCCAGAAGGGGTGGAGCCAGGATCCACCCCTTCCCAGACCTCATTTAAGGGTTGGCAGTGGAAGAGGGGGTTTCTTACTGGAGATCCCTGTCTATCTGAGGTCTTCCAAAGGTAGGCAGATTTTTTTTTCCTTTGTTTCTCTGTCCACAACTGCTGTATTTGGGTTTATCCTGCAACCTAGGACATTGCTACCCTGCTATCGTTGCTGTGCTTTTCATCTCATTATAGTATTACACTGCCCTAGTACAAGCATCCCCTTAATCTGTGTATTGTGTGGGTTTGCTCCCTTTCATTGCATCAAATATTTAATGTGTCTGAGTACTCAGATGTCCTGCTTCTCACCACTTCTGAGTATCTATAGATGCATACTTCTCAAAATAGATGTAATAGGCAAGGCATTGTCATGTAACAAAAAACTTAGTAGCATGTTTCATTGCAAATTTCAGTCAACACAGTGGTTGGTGGAAGGTTTTGAAATGTGCTATTTCATCCCTAGTACTAGGGCTTGTAAATTCCTGAGAAGCCTTATGAGGCTCTGAGGTGTGCAAACAGAGGTAGTATCAAACCAGGATATTTGGACCAGCTGTGTGTGTTGTAGGAGTACTGTGTGGCAGTAGAATAGGATTGCATAAATCTGTAGGCTGAATCAAAATGGGATGGGTAGAAATGGAGGGGCAGATTCCTAAAGGCAGGGAACAGGCTGCCCTAGACACTAAGCAGATACTACAACCTGGAAATCACAGTATTTCTCCAGAACGAAATAAAGATATGATAGCTACTATGAAAAGGGTTAAGTGTTCACTTTCCCAGCAGTATTTCTGAGATGCTGAGCCTCATTCATCTTGGCTGAAATCTCTTATTTCCCAAATGATCTTATTACTTCATATCTTATATCCATACTGTACCTCTAAACCAAGGTAAGGAGCTGATACTAAGGGACCAGTGAGCAGCAGTGGGCAATGTTAGTAGTAGGTGGATGGTTGGACTAGATGATCTTTGAGGTCTTTTCCAACTTTGGTGATGCTATGATTTTATAGATCCCAAAATTGGCAAATTAACTAAACTATTGACAAAATGTAAAGAGAGACATATTAAATGTCCAGACTAGAGGTGGTCAACCCAGAAGAACTTGCAGATAGGATCACCTCATGCTCCAAATTTTCATACCTAAAAATGGTGATCATGTGCTCTTATAATTGACTCAATATTGCCTGTAAATAATAGTACAGTGTTTGAGGTCTGCTGATCCAGTAGAGAGAAGAAATAGAGTGGTTATAACCTGACACTGAGTCACAGAATCGGTAATGTTGGAAAAGACCTCTAAGATCACCTAGTCCAACCACCAACCCATCCTCACCGTGCCCATTAACCACATCTCTCAGTGCCACATCCACACGTTTCTTGAACACCTCCAGGGATGGTGACTCCACCACCCCTCTGGGCAAAAATTACAGTTGATGTAATTTTAATGTATTGAGTTTCACCTGTGCCTGGATTGTGACCATGACCACAGCGGCAACGTGCCTTCCACATGGCAAGATACATAGCCCCAAAAGAAAGAGCTTTAGGCTTTCAGATTAAGTGTAGAAATGGTTTTGAATGGATCAGTCAAGACAGCAATAATTGCCGTGAGGCTTAATGTAGCTTGTGCAGAAAATGTTTCTCAATTGCTTATGGTGTATTGTCAGATGTAAGAGCAGACAAATTGAGCAGATTGTGAAAATAATCCTAGCAGAGCTTCCAATAACAGAAGTTAAACTTTGTTGTTGCTAAGAAATGGGAAATTACAAGAAACAGTAATACCAGTTGCACGAAAAACAACAAAAGCATACAATATTGCTAGCTATAATCATTAATTGTATATCATCTGATTAAGAGAACATGCTGAGTAGTATTTTCCAAGACTTGCCCTCAGATAACACGATACTTCTTGGCAGGGAAGGTCTTCCATATTGATAAGTACATAGCGAAGCTCTTTGTAAATTGAGAAAACAGTTTTGAAATCTTTGCTGAAAAGAGCATATTTTTCCCTCTGCTCACTGGAGCCTTAAATCATATTAAACCTCTCAAAACCTTCCAAAGGCTTTTCATTATCTTAAAGGGGATTAATCTGTTGTTTTCCTATTTCCAATAATGTAATGAAGCAATGTTAGGAATACCTGAAAAAATAATAAACTGATTTTCAACCTCATAGTCTGAATTTCAATACTATCCTTATTTGGAGGTAGTAGTATTAACTTTGGGAGATGCTACTCTCTGAAAACTAGTGAGAAATGAGAATGACTAATTGTTGCCAGCTAACTGTTAAAATCATATATAATGCATACATAGCAGTGCCTATAATGGATGATCATTTAATCTCAAGGGCTATGCATAGCTTTCAGTCACTTGGGGATTTTAATCATCTGTTGAGATGTCAGAATTACAAACTTCTGTTAGCCTTCAATTCATGGGATTGATAAGACATGCCTTCGCATGACAATTTATCTCCATACCCTAAACTTGAAAGATCTTAAAATGTTTTTCAGCTCATAGGAGTTATTTTTGTGCAGTAGTTAAGAATTGCTCAATTGCAATTTTGAAATTCTTTAAGGATGAGAAAGTGATGAAGACAAGATGTTTTTGGTGACTGAATGCTCCTTATCTTCATCTCATGCTGTGCTAAAAGTTTGACTGCTCCAATTTTAAAGCTATCTAATCTTTCGTGTGCTAAAGCATATGAAATCATGCATTATTAGAATATGAATTACAAGAGCAGCTCATTTATTTGGTGTTATATATAACCTTTATCTAAAATGCATTATGGTTAGAAAAAATCATTTAGCAATATTCTCTAGTTCTCAAATAAACTTTTCTTCCAGAGAACAAAATTGCTTAAGATATTGAGATATTTTGTGGGGGGAAAAGGCTTTTTTTTAATATATATTAAGTCTGTTAGCATCAGTGCATGTTTTGATACTTGATGGTTACTTGGATGTGAGTCTTGTACTGAAGGGATCTTTGTTACTGAGGGATGCATTCAAGTGAGCATACAGGCCTTGGGAGTCTCCCACCAGCAGTCAAATATCCTTTAGAAATGTAGGTTCTTCAGTTTCTTAGAACATGTGGAATGCATTACATTCATTTCACTGTTGCATCCAAGGCATGTATGAATATTCTCTTTGTATACACATAGTTGGAAAGATTGCAGAAATCTGTTAGAGGCAAACTCTGTTTAAGGTTGAGCTTCCAACTGGAAGTAATTTTAATTGTAGAAGTAAGGACTTCTATCAATTGATTTTTTTTTTTTTAAGCTGTGCTTAAATACACTAAAACGATGCTTATCAGTTTGCCAATAAACTGAGGCTTATCACAGTGGAATGCTGCACTTGAGAGTAGTGGAAATTTCCACCTTGTAGAAAAACACAGGATATACGAAAGGCAATAATGTTTCCTAAACTGTCATTTAAAATAAAGTTCCTATTTTCTACCCAAAGGGTGGCCGACCTGCCCAAGAGTGGTGCTTTCAGGGTAGGTTATTTGTTTCAGGACAAAAACACAGTGCAAGCCCGCATCCAGGCTTCAGTTTAGTCACAGGACTCTGGGGTTTGTTTTTTGTTTTCAAGTGTCCCTAAATCTTTCTCCCTGCTCCTCCACTACTAGATTAATTATTTTCCATGCAAGGGCTCTTCTTTCAAAGTCTTCCATTATTCTGTTTTGACCATAGTGGGGAACTTATCCAAGCCAGCAGAAAGGCAGCCTTTATCACAAGAGGCTGCTCATGAAGTGGATGGTTTCATACATTACTGTGGGAGAATTGCCTTAACATAGCCTATTCATGCTGATGTGCCAGGTGCATCCACTTATGCAGCTCAGAACGCTGCTACCACCACATCCTGCGCTGCCAAGGCCATTATGTGCTCTGAGTGATGGAGCAAGAGGCAGGACTTGGGTCTTCTCTGCTGGGAAGTGGAGGGAGAGAAACCAATCTTTGTGCCTAAGAAAAAATCTGTTGCAGAGAGCCTGTTAACCCTCTGCTGCTCCGCACTGCCAGGGCTTCAGGAGGAGATGGGGAGAGACAGCATGGGCTTAGAGCAGGGCTCTCCTCTACATTGTTGCCCTGAGATGCTGTAAAGAGGACAAAAGGAAACTTGGATATAAATAGAGAATGACATTTTCCTTGCATTGTCCACAATGAATACATTTGTAGATGAACAAAATCATTGGAACAAAACAACATGCATGCTTGCTGCTGAAGAAAAGCCTGTTTGTGCTTAGTACATTGGAGGCATTGTTTGGAAATAGTTCATCCTTTTGTAAATATTGCCTCTGCATTGGTGCCAGGGTCGCTGTTGGTTTGTGCTGTCAGCTGAGTAACTATCGGTCCTGCACGTGCTGTGGGGAGAGCTTTTAATATGGGCACCAGATTTAAAAGGAGAAAATTATCCTCATAAGGACTGTCCTGTTCATTTGTAGTTAATGCTGTTTGCTTTCCTCTTGTTTCTCCCAGGCTTACCCTGTTTTTCCTGCATATAAACTAGGGACTGTTGTGTGTGTGTGTGTGTGCATCTGAGGAAACAAATGATCTTTCCCTTCTCTGTAGAAGTTACACAACAGCCCTGAAATAAGGATAGCTGAGCCACAGAGGGGAATAGAAGGGGTGTTTAATTCACGTCACCGGGAGCTAGAACTTGTCCCAACCCTCAGGTTCTGCCAGTGTGTGCTCGGATGAGCAGGCATCCTTTTTCAGACCAAATCTTGTTAATGTTGCTTTTGCTTTTCACCTGCAGTGATGTCACTACAGCAGCTCTGGTTGTGTCCTCTTTTGCTTGTGCAAAGAGGCTCAATCCTGCTGCTGCCAGCAGAGTAGCACTGTGTTGGAGATCCCAGCCCTTGGGTTTATTTGCTTGTTTGCTGGGAAGATGTGCCTGTGGCAATGTTTCTTCTTTCCAGAAGTTTTGAGAATTCAGCAAAACAAATAGCTCTGTCAGATGCAAACTAAAATCTATGAAATGAATAAAATATGTTCGGCACCCAGTGAAAGACTTCTTGTATCCCTGATGAGAAAGCAGATCTGATGGAAAAAGACACGTTTGTATTCGTGCCCCAAACCAGCTTTTGGGCATTATAATATAGGAAAAAAAAAATCAGAGTTCATTAACATACTGAAGTAATGAACCAAAACTTTAAGAGTGTTTGTGCAACTCCACTGGTGATAGTGAGAAAGAGCAGATGCAAATGAGACAGAATGAAACCATCGAACAAAAAAGCCTTCCTGTGATGTATCTCACCAGAACACTTGTAACCTGAGTAAATCCTGCAGCCTCCCTTCAGTCAATGAAGACCCCCAATTTTGGGGTCTCCAAGCACAACCAGTGTGACCTGCTGCAGGTTGCTACTTGGGACTGAGGTGACCTGTGGTACAAAAGCAGTTATTCCTCTCTCACCAATGGGATTTCAGACAGCAGGTATGTACTGTAGGTGTTTAAAGATAAGTGAGGGGAATCCAAGATTTTTTGCTAGCAGATCTGCACTAACGGATTTTGGCGGTTGCCTTGGATGAATATGTTAAGAAGTGAGAAGAGAAGTATTGCTGTGAACAAGGGTGGATCTGTTGGGATTTTCAACAGTCTGGGAGGTGGTTTTCACTGCTCTGCTATTCAGGCAGAAAGCATTTCACGAATGTGTTGCTTTTGGCAGCTGGGGAGCTTGCAGGTGTGGGGAGTATGGAGGACTCGGGGCCAGCCTGGCTGTACAGACCAAGGTCTGCCTCCAAAGAAGGGCACTGGAGATGAGCAGCCTGTGGGTGACCCTGGCAGACCAGTCCTGCCTCTGGAGGACCTGGCCTCTTCCTACATCTCAGTCTTTCATGCCTTGTTCTGTGCCATGATCTGTGTCTTGTGAAGTGTGAGCCATTCCCTTGTGGCACGGTCAGTGAGGCTATAAACTGATGAAACTCATTGTTAAGCAAGGGTGTTAAAATCCAGCAGCAGGTTGGAAGGCATGTGCTTCCATAAGGCCAGGCTGGTTGGGACCTCGGGCAGCCTGATCTGGTGGGTGGCAGCCCTGCCCATGGCAGGAGGCTTGAACTGGGTGGGCTTTGAAGTCCCTTCCAACCCAAACCATTCTAGGCTTCTATGATTCAATGATTGCATGGTTTTGTGATAAGCCCCTTTATTTTGTCTACGTGCAGTGGAGTACCTGCATGTCTGAGAAGAAACTGATGCCATCTTTCCATGTTACACAGTATTTTGGAAAACAAAGCTATAGAGAAACCTGATTTAGGAAACCTTCCATCACAGAATTACCTTTATATAAGCAGTTGCTAACATACAGATCTCCCCCAGAAGCTGTACAGGTGGCAATGCGTTTTGAGATATGCAATAGGTCTGGTTGGCCATCTTTTGTTTGTTTTCCACTAGAAATTGGATTTCATATAATTTGAGTCAAAGAATATTAACACTTTTGATATTTCCTTGACTTCCAAAAAGCTAAGTCAACATGCTTACATGTGCATCTTATATTAAAATTGCAAGTATTTTATCTCTCTTTGGATGTGCTGTGCTGCCCTCATTTCCCTGCCTGATTAGAAATGGGCTTTTATTTCCAGAAAATATCCTTCTCCAGGAGGGAAATTAATATATTTGTATCTGAGATACAGTTCTCCATCAAGATAAACCACAATCTGAAGCTACATAAATTGCAGGACCCTCCAGCACTTCATGATAGCAGGCAAATACGGTTATCCTATGACACAGACAAATGCATGAGGGGAAAGCGAGCTACTGACTTGCCCAAAAGGTAGTCAATGGAAGAGGTGAAAATTATACCTTTTAAAAAATACAGTGATGTTCAGGCAATTTGGAAAATATTTCTCTGCCCTAAAAAAAAGTACAGCTCAAGCTGAAATCAGATGTGGTAGGAGCGGTGTGAAAGGCTGCCGCAGGTTCTAAGAATAATGATGCCACACATCCTGAAGATTACTGCGCTCTTCCCTCCCTGCTTTTATCTCAATGGCCATGCCCCAGAGTTAGAAAGTGGCACCCTTCAAATCAGAACTCCAGATTTTGCAGTCCACAGAATTCATTCATTTTGCTCCCTGGTACAAAAGGAGGGCTGGGGTGTTTTCCTGCAGGTTGTACTGAACCCAGCTGGAAGTTAAGGAATGTCAAGGCAGCACACACCGGCTCCATACCTGGTCATGGTGCTGGGGTAGGGTGATGTGAATTCTGCTCTGGCCTATGGGTCTCCAGGCTCCTCCAAGACTCTGCTGGGAGGATCGTTGTTGCTGAAACAATTCCTTTTGTTTTTCTTTTTTTTCCCATGTTACTGCAGTAATAAAGATTTAACATGCTGCTGTCCCCTTAAAATGGGGAAATGATCTGCAAGGTGAAGATGAATGTCCAAAGACTTTACTAATTAATAGACAATTTACTTCATAGCTGACAATAATGATTTATTGGAAATTAGACTATCATATGTCACCTCAGGTGCTGCTGATAAATACCTTAATGCAAACAGCTTTGATACCACCTAACTCAGATTTCCTTGGTCTGCCATTCAAGAACTATTTGGAGCACGTGAAACATTAGCTAAATGTGTGCTTTCAATGATAGTAAGTACAGAATTTTAAAAAAGAAAAAAGGCAGGACATGAGTTTAGAATTGTCATTATTAATGAAAAGTTTGGTGGTTACACTGTAAAAGATGTTACATGTTTGGCTTTTTCCTCCATCTTCATTACGTCGCTTTCTGAGGTTAAAAGTTGGGAAGGTTGCAGGAAGCCAACTCTGCTACCCAAACTGCTTTCATTTGAGTTTCAGACACACGTGGGGCTCATTTCAGTGCAGCTGCCTGCATGTTATGCACTGCTGCAGTGGAGCCAAGATTCCACCAATGTTTCAAGCATTTTAAAAGCACCAGAAAATCTATGGGTCAAAGGAAGCCAAAATGCTCCAGCAGTCTACCGAGGTTGACTACAAGCATAAATTTCAATGAAAATTCCATTTCTGTAGCACACATTGCTGTGATTTACCTTCATATATGATAGAACTCAGTGAATTTCTCAGGTTCTGTAGGAAATTCAGAAGAATTAAAGACAGTAGAAACTGGAATAGTCTAATTGTACCCATCGAAGTCCCTGCAGGAAGGAGAAGATCAGAAAGTTGACAGTGTAGAAGTATGGGCTGATTACACCAAGCAGTAGAGGACTGTGCAGTCAAGGAGACAGAAGATGTAAGTATTTCTTTCCCCCCTAGTTGCAACTCTGCACCAGGTTTAGAGCTTTGATCTTTTCCCATACTTCTGTTGAGCAGAAAGGAAGTTTATCTATATCTTTATGGGACAGAACAATAATAAAAATGTTGCAATACAATGGAGTTATTTCAAAATCCAATCCCTCACAGTACTGAGTGGTTTCTTGCTAGAATATAAATAAGGTGTTAAATATAAATATTCAAGAGAAAGCACTGTCTACAAATGAACATCCTATCTTACACCTTGGGAGTAATTTAAAGCAATTTTATTAATAGGATTCTAGCAGTAGCCTATACTACAAGCTTTTTACCACTGTCTTTAGGTGACAATTTGACATCATAAACACAATGTATTATTTATTGTAATTTGCTTTTGTCATGCAAGTGTCCCACTTCAGACCAGGGACCTTTGTTCCTGGCACTGTAAAAATTCATTAGAAATGTGTTTGGAGAGATTAAGATGAGTATCTGGCTACATCTTGGCCTTGATTGCAAAGGAGCACACTATCAAGCCTCTTAATAACATATTTACTGATGTTCAACAGGATGCTAGAGGACAAAATTGATCACTGTGCTTAAAAATGCTTGCTGCCACTGTACAGTGGTTAAAAATGTTAGCATTCATCATGCACACAGCTGGCCTGCTGGAAGAGCACTGGTCCCACCATCTCTCCCTGTGTTTCACAAAGGCTCTGCTCAGCGTGCCCAGCCCTGCTTCTTGCTGACACCTGAGCAGCAAGGGGGAGGAAAGCTGTGAGAGAGGGAGAGCTCCTTGGGGCAAAGGGAGAGAAAGGCTTGTATTGCAACCCTAAATAGAGCAGAACAAAATAGGAAGATCTGCCCTGGGAGAGGAGCCAGGTCAGATAATCCCATTCATAAACTTAGTCTTGATTTAAAACCAATTTCTTTTACCATTACTCCTATTGAAAAGCTGTTCTTAGAGCTACCTTCTTCACAGAACTAAAAAGCACCTCGTTTCAATTTTAGTCATGGTTATGCTACTTAAGTACCAGCTTTTCCCCTCTTTGTTTTAACTTCTTCACACTTGTATTAAAAACATTCCCCCTCTGTCTTTTGCTGAGTTGTTGACCAAAACCCTTTTTAACTAGTTTTTCTAAGGCAAGCTCAGTGTTGTCCTGAACAGCTCTTTCTGCATTTGGTTGTTTGACTTTTCCTGAGCAAAGGTAACCAGAACAACAAATGCTGCTGTAGATGAGATTTAGTACTGAAGGTCTCTCATTTGCACTTGTTACACCCAAGATCTTTATTTGCTTCTTTCCCATCTGCATCCCACTGGTGGCCTGTGGGTCACCATGTGACCTTCTCAGACACTCGAGTCTGTCTTGTAGAGCCCAGCCTGTAAGCTGGAGATGAAACTCCTTGTAGTTCCCTAGCATGCAGGCAGCCTTTTTAAATACGAGGGCTGCTGTGAAAGCAATGTCTCTGATTTTATTATGTTGGCCCATAATGTCAGAGGTAGATGTTGGAGGTATGGCAGTAGAGATGCAGATTTTAATGGGTGCAGCATACAGGCTCTTGTTCATCGCTGGCAGAAATGCATAGCGAATGGTGGTGACTGTGTTGAAAAAATAATGTTTTGTAGCTGAGAATTTGCTTTATCAAATAATGTAACTGTGCTCTTAGTTGTAGTTTCCAGGGAAATAAATAGAAGACATTCTTTTAAGAACAACCTGCATACATTTTTACCTGCTTTCCATTACCACAACTGTCCACTTAAAATGGATGGTTCGGTGGTCTTCTGTAGCGACTGTGACTCACAACTTGTGCAGTTAGCATTTGCTGTAGTACAGTTGAGTACAGGTTGTACTGATCATAGGGGTCAGTAAAGAAAGATATGGAGAGCTGTTGGAGTGGGTCCAGAGAAGGACCATGGAGATGTCCAGAGGGCTGGAGAACCTCTCGCATGAAGACAGGCTAAGGGAACAAACCCTTAGCTTGGAAAAGAGAAGGCTCTGGGGACACCTCATTGCAGCTTTCCAGTACTTGAAGGGTGCTTATAAACACTAAGGAGGGGGACTGACTTTTTACACGGTCTGATAGTGACAGGGCGAGGGAGAATGGTTTAAAGCTAAAAAAGGGGAGATTGAGCTTAGATATTAGGTAGCAATTTTTTACTCAGAAGGTGTTGAGGCACTGGCACAGCTGCCCAGAGAAGCTGTGGTGCTCCATCCCTGGTGGTGCTCAAGGCCAGAATGGATGGAGCCACGGACAGCTGAGCTGGGGGGTGGCAGCCCTGTGTGCAGCAAGGGGTTGGAACTGCGTGAACTCTGAGGTCCCTTCCAAACCAAGCCATTCTGTGATGATTCTGTGACACTGTGATTAATCACAAGACTAATCCTGACCATCAGGGTACTCCCAATTGCCTCATCTGTGAAACTGCACTACCAAAGCCTGCTGCTGCTTCTCTTTCACCCCAAGTTTTCCATGTGTGACTTACAATTCTGGCAATAAAGCTCTCCCCTGCTGACTAACAATTTTCAGTGTGCTATTACAACTACTTTACAATTATTAATAGATTTGATCTAAGAGGATAATAGGGGGGGAGACAGGTGCAAACACAGGTCAAAGTATAAACATGCTGTTCTACAGGCCACCTTCATCACTGCACAGCATGTTTTCAGCAATGCCCTGTCTCACATTGGTTCTTTTCCTCTTGGCCTTTCTGAAGCCTAGGGAGGAGCACATGGAGCAAATTGTTGTTTTCACCTGGTACAGCAGGTTCTGATGTTAGCTTTCCAGCTTTGATTGTCCTATGTTTTTAAACATGCCCACTGCTACGCATGTATGCTAAAGGCAGAAACACACACAGTGCTTAGAAAGCGTTTAGAAAAGATTTACATGGCACCTGACCATGTTTTTGTTTGTTTGTTTTTAAATTCGTTCCCTTTCTTTGTAATTCCAGGCAGCACAGGAATGTTTTCAAGGCAGCCCCTATCACATCTCCACCTTCCTCCCCGCTTTGTGATGTCTGTAAACTTTGTAACTTTTATTCATCCCCCTTTCCAGAGTATTTCTGAGAATGCTGCTTAATAGTAGGCAAGGACTCTGCTATTTGTCTCCCATCACTGTGAAAAGCGAGCAATTGCTTCTGTCCTATACTTACTATCTTTTCATGTGTCTCTTGTGCAGTGAGAACCTGCCTCTTCACTCGGTTTATTTTGGGATGCTTTAGTAAAAGATGTTGAACATCTTATTTGAATTCCTTGTAGGTGTTTGAACCAAATCTCCTCTCCCCATACAGAGGAACTTTGGGAGGCACCGTTTCCATCTTACAAAGCTGCCTTTTTCTTTCCCAAAGTTATACTTGCTCATTTGCTCACTGATTTAGTCCTAGTCTAAAAGTGTAGTTACCTCTAACTTCCTCTAGAGCCGTGGCTAAAATGTATAGCATGTTGGCTAATGAAAGTTTCCTCAAGCCCCTCTTTTGATGCATTTCATTCTGTTTTTACAGATACATATATACAGCCCATCAGATAGATGGTTTTTTTATTGTTATCTTCATTTGGATGTAACTTAAGGTTTTTATAAAACGTTTTTTTTAACTTGATGCAACCTTACAGTCACGCAGCCACGCTCACTTTCTTTTGAAGACTTTATAAAATCTCCAAGATACGACCAGCCCTTGGCTGGACCAGAAGTGCAGTACAAAAATCCCAGAACAGCAAATTGCAGGATTTAGAGGCTCTCATTTTTGTTGGCCTTTTCAGCCACATGCTATAATTTCCAAGAAAATCCATATTTCACCATCATCTCTGTGAGTGAGCATCTCTGTGAACCCTTCAGATAGAGGTGAAATGACAAAAAAAAAAATTAGTCCTATTTCCACTTTCTTAATTTCGGGGTGGGAAAACTTGCACAGATAGGTCTTTGCATCCAAGTAGAAAAAGCAGCCACCTCAAATAGGATTTTAGATGTAACCAAAGCTGCTAATTTAAAATATTAGGGGAAAAAAACAAAACAAAAACAGAAAAACTGGGACTGCCCATCAAGAAATTGGATCAAGGAAGCATGGGATAAAAGGAGATCAATGTAAGGTAAGAAAAATGTCACAAAGCTTTCCTGAGAGTAGATTACGCCACACGTGAAAAATAAAAAGAAAAAAAACCCTACCTTTCCACATCAAGTAAACAAGTTGACCTAATCTGACTAGATTCTAGATTTCAGGGAAATATTTTTTAGTATACTAGTTTGAAGAACATAATCAGTTAAGCTACGGAAGATAGCAACTACTAAATTAACTCTAATAACGAATGTGAAGTAGTTTTGAAGAACTGTCAAGCTAATGGCAGGTTCCTGTTGGACTTCCTCAAGGAACAATCCTAGATAGACTGTATGAACTATTTTCACTGAGTATCTTAACCTAGGAATTAAGCGTATGATCAGCGGGTGACACAAACCTAGGACACTGTTAACACAGAGGGGGAATTTAATACAACTAAGAGCACAAAACCTAATTCTGTTTGATATATTTCTGTGCCTGCATTACAGCTAAGAAAATTTGACCAGTGCGGTTTATCTTTACAATAGAAATACCACACTTAGGAGCTTTTGCTGGGTTTGGCATGTGCCAGGTTGCAGGACACTGAATCAGGCCTATAATATGAGTTTTGTGCCCTTTGTTGTATGAACAATAGCCAAAATCCTCTAGCCTCATGTAATTCATATTTTTACAAGTTATTCAAGACTGCCACTTAACTCCTATGCATCCTGATCCACCTTCACTCTTACTGACATAACTTGTAAACTGGAGATCAAAGTACAAGTTCAACAGAAAAAAATACAATGCGAAGTAAAGTCCATCTCTGTTGATTCTGGAAAAAAACTTCAAAATTTGGTCTCTTGCTCCCAGAGCTGTCAAATGAAGCCAGGTTATGGCATTGAGTCAGAAGTACTGCATGACTTTCTGAAGACTTACCTGAAATAACATACTGTGATGTGCCTGAGGTAATGTAATACCAGAGACAACTCTGCTTCGTGAGCCAAGCTAGCTCATCTGCAAGGCCCTGCACTGTATCAGGTGCGTGTACTATCTCACGTCCGTAGTTGTGCAAAGTGTAGAGAACACATCTGGACATGCTAGAAAACTCACAGGAAGCCCGAGGCCGAGATGAAACTGATGACACCCTTCTTGTAAAAAGCCTTTTGACACCCTTGTCATGCAATACCAGTAATGGTATAAAGTTCAAGGTTGTAAACTAGGAATAACAAGAATTTTGCTATCAGTGTCCATAAAAAAAAAAAAAAAAAAAGAATGTAAAGCAGGTGTCTCAATCAGTCCTTAAGGCCTTTGAGACACTCATAGCATGCAGGTCTGCATAGAATAAAAAAAAGCTTTTAAATATTAAAATATTAGTTTCAGCAGGGATAGGAAGGTGTTAATGCTACTCAAAAGGCCCTGACAAGATCTTCTCTGGAGTACTATGCGTACTTCTAATCTTGCATCTTAAAAAAGATTTATTGCAAGTGCAAATGTACAAAGAAGGGTTAGAAGATTGGCTGGGGAAAGGCATCCTCTTCGGTGTCAGGTGTAGCACTGCTGTTTGGGCAGAGCCGAGGCTGAGTAGGTTATGACAGTTGACAATGAAAAGAAAGCAATCTATGAATGCTCAAGGAGTGACAGATTGGAAGGGGCTTTATCCTTAGGGAGAGAGAAAGGTTATTTAAACTGAATTCCAAGATGTTTACAGAACGTGAGGGCATCAGCTGGTTTTGACTACTTGTTATCAGAAATCTGTAACCATTTAGAGGAATGGAAATTAAGAGCAACCTTACGACAAAGGTATTTTCAAGATGGAGTTTGATACCTCTGCAGATAACTTGCACAGTACAACATGGCTGTCTGCAATAGCTGGGATCAGAATTGATGGCCGAGTAGTTCTTCACCAGTCTTTTCCATGTCAAGATCAGCACTGAGTATGAAAGTATTGATTTTCAAAATGCATATCAAATTTACACATTTGCCACTAGCCAGTTTATCACCACCTGCTATCTTGTATTCAATTCTGTTACACAAGAGTGTAAATTAATGCGGAGTGCAATCCTCGTAATTATTATAGTTGGGGAGCAAATGGGGCTGTGCATATGCAAGTATCTAATTAGCCACGTAATGGTCGCATACACGTGAAAATACCCTGTTCAACTATGAAATCGTACCGACTGCTTCAGCTTATACAACGGTGTGTATAGTTGCCTTCCTTGCATAAGGAGAATTAGGCCTTCTGTTTTTAATAATACTGCACCATTCTGTTCAATTCTGAGCCCTTAATCTTGCATCACAGTAGAACACTCCGGTAGCAACAAATAATTGTGTGTTTTTCACACTTTCCATTTTGTAAAATGCTACTTCCTGACCTCTGTGAAATGCATACAGTGGGCTACTTTGATGTATAATTAGATTAATCTTAACTAAAAAGTATCCTGGTGTAGCTGTGACAGTAAAAAGAATAAGATTTTACCTACTCAGGAATTTTAATTTTCAGTTGTCTTTTCTCATGAGAGCTCTGTTGTCTTAGTATGTCACACATAGTTTCACCACTTCTGTTTGTTTTAGACTGAGACAACTTGGCCTTATTAGCTTCTTCTATCCCCTTCAGTTTTGGTGGGGTCTCAAGTGCCTCCTTAGTTCTATTGCAAAAGGAAGTCCTCATAAACCACATAAAGCCCTAAAAAAGCTGAGGGCAAAATTGAATGGATCTTTGCTCTCATTGGCTGCATCTTCCCCTCATGCAGTGCTGCCACGGGTGTCTAAAGCTCTGCAAAGGGAAAGAGAATTGCAGGCTGCTGGCTCTCCATGTCAGAGAGCATGCATTCACTCCCAGTACCTTTTCTGGATCTGCCAAATGTATTGCTGGGATTTCTAGGATACAACATCATCATTTCAGCACTTCTGTAATTTACAGACAAAGAACTACGAAATAGGAACATAGCTAGGAGGATTGGGCATAGTATGAAGTCATGCTGTCTAAGGCTGGCCAGATACTTGCCTTTCCACTCAACTTGTAGAGGCAAATTTGCTCATTTCTGAACGTTCTCTACTTCTTTTAGATGAGCATCAGCAAGACTGATAAAAAAATAGTTGGTGTGTTTTTACTTGGAACTTCTCTCCAAAAAATGAGAATTTACTTTGCTTATATAGAGTAATTAAGAATACTCATACTCAATAATTAATTTGGGGGTTAATTTTACCTCTCCCCCCTCTCCCAATGCAGGCATCTGCATACTTCTGTACATGCACATATGCATACTCCATTAAAATTACATCAGCATAAGTATGAATATCATGAACCAAAAGTTTGGCATCCCTACTATAGTGACAGCTGACTGCCACCTATGGGCAGGAGTTCATGTTAACATATTTAGCTAGAATTTTAATATTATTCTTTGCAATTAATTCAATTTGTAATTGTTCTAGTAGGACAGAGCTTCAATTCATTTGCTATATATTTGTCCACGGCAATCACTTCTCCCTCTGAAAACTGAATATTAAAACCAGCTTCTTTATGAAGGGGAATCAGCTTTGCGACGATTAAAAAAAATGGGGTAGGACGTTCTTATTTCTGTTATCTGAATAAGGAATAAATAGAAGCACCCTACTTCTCCAAGCAAAGAAAAATGACTCAGTGGTACACAGACAGGCACATCAACAAGATAATGCTGTATTTAATGATTACTGTAATTTTAAAGTTTAGCCATCTCAAGGTTGTAATATTTTGTTGACGGCCTTCTTTTACTAAATACATACAAATAGGCTGGTTATGCAGTCCCGTGAAAATGTGTATATAATTAGTATGTCATAGTAATTCTCTATTCAAAAATTTTCATTTTTCCGAGGAAAATGATGGCTAAAGTGGGGGAAGAGAAAGAAGAGCAGAAAAATGTATGGCTTGATTATGTAAGCCTTGATTTTTCTGATAATCAGTGCTCATTTACGAAAGAAAAAAAGCAAGTGCAGACTGAAATGTCAAATTCATTGTATTAAAAATCGTGTTTCTAATTCAGCTTCCAGGTACTTAAAAGCAAATAGGCTGACAATTCTGTCTATTTGATTACAAATAACAAAAATGCTCGACTACAGCTACTACATCGTAGTATGCTGCAGTATATCGTGCAGCCCTCATCATTTCTCAGAAATAACATACGTAAACATAGCTGGAACAGTTTAGCGAATTAATACATACATTTTCGTTTGGGAAAAAAGATCATTTTACTTCAGTCAGCAGAAGGTATTTGTAACCATAACATGCTTCCCTTTTTGGGGAAGGAGCGCAGAATTTTTGAGGGAACAGAGACAGAAATGAACTTTAAAAGGGGAAAATATGTTAAAAGAGACAGAAACTTACAGGAACTAAGAATGAGTTTGATATGATGAATTTTTCAAGATCCCCCTTTTAAAGTAATTTTATTTCTGGGCCTCCTCATTTGTGTTCCACTCTGTTAAATATTTTTTTTGAGATAGTCTGGTAATTGTAAGTATTACATTTGTGCTCATCTCATGCGTTTTCACTAAGTTTTATTTCTAAAGTTACGTCGTAAACTTGGGAAATACTGTACAAGCAGCATACACCATTTTGGTATCAGACGTTATCACGTCGGCATTTCATGCTTACCCTCCAACAGCATAAGCACCCTTTATCATCTATGGAATTCTGACATTTATGGTAAAATATTTGTACTCAGTACACAAAGGGATTTTGAAACTTAAGTAACTGTGTTACACAGCAATTTAATTCCAATACATTTTGCTTCTTACTACTGAATTAAGATTGCAAAAACAGTCTGACTTTCTTGTGTCCGACCGGTAACATTCCCTTGCATTTTCAAACCACGGTTTAAACCGAACCCACTCAGACTCTTTGGATAGAAACTTCATATCAGACAAAAATTACTCTTTAGCACGTTTGATGAATCCAGCTTAAAACCAAACACAGAACTGCATGAACATCTGCGACAAACGACTCGCCTCGGCCATTCTCTTCTTTCTTATTTAATCTCCCACTGGAGTACAGTTTAGTTGGTTTGCTATTTTATAGTGCAGATCTCTCCCTCACCAACCTACTGCTTGCAAAAAAGAACTTTAAAAATTTCCATGTGTGAGAACAAAACCTGAGCAGAATAGGGCTGCACCTTTTAAAATGGGTACTAGCAGGGGAAGGGAAAGCAACGAACAAGCTAGCACTCCAAATTTCCAGGAGTAACAAAAAGGGGGAAAAAAATATAGGAAAAATGAAACTGAGGACTGTTAAACTAATAGATCAGTTACTAGAATATGAAACAGAACCGTCCTTTCCTGGTGATGCTTCACTGACTTGCTGCTTGCATACCCACACGAGTATAAACTGAGAGCAAAATTTTTCTTAATGTAGGCAGTATTACGAATGTTGAGATATTCCTGTTTCAGTATCTTTAAATCTGAGGCCTTGTTAAAGAAGACGCTACTTGGAAAGATCTCTGAGATACCGGCAAACCCTGCTTGGTTTCTCCTGATTTTCTTCCACAAATGATCTGTTTGATAGACGGGGGAAAAATAAAAGAGCAAATAGCAGGCAAAGCACCTTTAAAGTGCTTGTTGTTACTTTTGTGCCTTTTACAAAAAGACGAGGAAAATTCCACTTCCCAAGTAAAGAAATACAGAGCAGTGTAACATCATAGCTTTAGAAACTATTCTTTCTGTTTTTCACACATCACCTCAATTTCACCCGAATGCTGCTTATACTGCGTAACACAGATTTTACTTTACATAATATCGCTTAGTGCCTATATGGATTATTTGTTACCTAATAACTGTTAGATTGGTCGTGAATTTTTACTGTGCTAGGTGTTTTTCAGAACATAGTTACATGTCTGCATTTTTTTGGACAAACTTTCAAAATATTACTGTATTCTGGTCTATTTCACCATGATTTAACACTGCAGGAGTGCATCCAGATATTCATAACACAATACGCTTGTAGGCACAACTAAACAAAAAGCAGATTAGCTTGTGATGTAGTGGAATGAGTGGGACTTTCTTCTAATGGAGAAAAACCTGTTTGCTCATAATAATTCCATTTATAGCTGAGAAAGGGAGCAAAGCACCTGGAACTGAGTCAGTGTGAATTCCAGCAATGCAATGAGCTTCACAAAAGCTGTGGTTACCTTGTTTTTTAACTAACCACACTGAGCTGACAGCTATTAACAGTAGCAAGGACTTGCATAACGAGGACTTGAAGGAAAGCTTAGCACTATCCATGCCAGAGCGATTTAAAGAGAATGAAGGCACGTATTTCTTTATGATGCATTATGTAACAACATAGAGGGCAATCTGAGACATTTAAAAAGATACGGGGACCCACATATAATTTTACACTTGTTATTTTAGAGTGCTTATAACCCAATGCTTATGAAACACCTAACTTAGGAATGTGATCCTGTAAAATGAGTTTAAAATGTTTTTGAAGACGTGTTTTACGTTTTGTACGTGCTTAGAAAAGCATAGTAGGTCCTACAATTCATTTTCTTCAAAATTCTGCAATGTATGCAATCTCAGATAAAATTGTCAAAATCTAGGATAGCTGGACCTTCTGGTTCACATTAGTGTGAAGAGAAAACTGCTGTTGAGCTGACACGTTGATAGATTATGAGTTCTGCTGAAGAATAGCTAAAAATGGTGATTCAATCTTGTCGCTACTATATAAAAAAAATAACAGAAGTGGAGATGTTACTCATGATATCGTGTCTTTCATCAAAACCCTAAAGGGTTCTGGTGCATTGAACACGTTTTCCTTCTGAGAGCTTTTGGCTGTATAAAATATCGGTGTAAGTAAATGAAACTAAATTGGCCTATTTAAAAAACAAATAGGATGAGCTTTTGTGCCCTAAGTTTATTTAAACAAGAAAATAAAGATTGGAATATAAAAAGACTGCCTTTTAAGGTGGTAGGTTCTTTTCCTTTTCAGTTTTTACAATAGAGATTCTGGTCTTGTAACGATGAAATGGAGAGCTGCAGGATTATGAAACAACTAAACACGAAGGGCAAATCTGACTGGAAGAGACAGAGATATTATTGCAATTATCTGAAACTTAGCTGGGTTAGTTCCTTCACTAACCTAAATCAATGCAGTTCCTCTGAAATCAATAGGGTGATACAGATTCATCCAAAACATACCTGGCATGTAAGATAATGCGTCACCTTCTGTTAGGACACGTAAACATAAACACATGTGGAGAGGACTCTTTTCTATATATCTCCTTAACCTTTAAATACTCGAAACCGTACTTTTAGGAGAGGCATTTATGTACTTCTGCTATTTTACTCCTATATCTCTGTTGGTATGAATCTCGTGTGGTCATTTACACTAAAATAAAGTCAGGTCCAAACGCTGACTTCAGTCCTCAGTGCTCCGTACTTATCTGTGCTGCTGCAAATCACCAGGAAGGGCTCAAGATGGCAGGGAGCCGGGGCCTTGCTGGCTGCTGTCTTCCTCCCGTGAAAATCACCGAGCGCTCCCACTGCTCATTTCTGAATCACCCAAGGCGTCCTGCAACAACAGAAGGGAACCAAGACTTCACAATCCTCATCCTCACCGATGGGAGAGCAGGTAAGGGGGAGGAGGAAACAGAAATATGAGGGGGGGGGGGGGGGGGGGGGGGGGGGGAGGCAGGAGGATTTCTCATTGCAGGCTCCCCTTTCCCACAGAAAAAGAAACCGTAACACAAACTTCATTATATCCCCAAGACATAAATGGCATGCACTTCAGATTTCTGATTTCAAGGGTATTTCTGGGGGGTGTTCTTCAGATTTTTATTTTTATTATTATTATTATTTTACCAGGGCCTCTCCAGTGTATTCACAGCTTTTCCTACAATAATGCTTCTGGTCGCAGAGAAATTTTTATCTCTGAAAAACATCTCCCCACAGAACCGTGACGTAAGCCCTGCTCTCGGTTTGGGGATGGAGGGGGAGACGAGCAGTGAGGCACAAAGTTCAGCATCTCCTCCTGCGGCACAGCACAGCCAGAATCCATGATGAAATCCCCAACTGCCTCAGCCCCGCTCTGCTCGCTGCCTTACGAGGTGCACACTGAGAAATCTGGGACGTTTAGGCAGTGTGTGAAGACACCGTGGGTATGGGGATGAGGCAAGCCACAGAAATGCGGAGGGAGAAGCAGGAAGGAGAAATGTTTTACGCACTGCTGTGCCGGCAGGGCAGACACTCTCCCTGGGAGCCCGCTACCAGCCAGGCGGGCGGGATCCTCTCCACAGCCCTCAGCGCGGGGCCCGGCGCAGCGCTCGGCCCTCAGGGCGGGCTCCGCGGGCGCTCCTCTCACGGCGGCGGGAAGGGCGGGAAGGGGCCGCCGTGCCTCCCGCTTCCGGCGGCTCCCACAGCGGCGTTACCTCCTCGGCTGCGGCTGCCGGGCAGCCCGTCCCGGCCCGCTCCGGCTCAGGGCGGCGGAGCTCCCCGGCGGCCGCAGGCGTCCTCCGTGGCCGCTCATCAGCCCCGTGAGCTTCCCTCGGCGCGAGGTGGGGCGGGGGGGAAGCCACGGACGCGGCTGCCGTGTCCCCACGCACAAAATCTCTGCTGCCAACAGACCCACTCCCATCCTCCCTTCGCGAGCGGGAGAAAAAAAAAAAAAAAAAAAAGTTAAACGGAAAAAAAAAAAGGTGGGGGTGGGAGGACGTGGGGAAGGATTAAGGGAAAGGAGGAAAAAAAAAAAAAAACAACAACAACCCGCTTCCCGCCCGCGGCTGCCGCACCGGCGGGCGGGCGGCGTGCCGGGCGCACCTGACAGCCCGCGCCCCGCGCTGTATTTCCCTCCCTTAGCGACAGGGGAGGCGCGCGGCGACCATTGGCGGAGAGCGCGTCGCGAAGCGGTCCCATTGGCTGCCCGCTCCGCCAATGGGGAGCGCTGTATCCGGGAGGCACGGGGCTGTGGAGCTATTTAAATCCAGCTCGGTGATGTCAGCGGGGGCGGCGGTTGGCGGAGCAGGGGGGCTGCTGGGGGCCGCGCCTGTCAGGCCGCGTTCGTCAGTGGGCGGCCGGCGCTGAGGGGAGGTGAGCGGCTCCCCGCACCTGCCGGGGTGGCCCCGCGTAAGGAAAAGCGGCAGTCTCCCCTCGTTCCTTCCCGCGCTCCCCGCTGATCCGCAGGCAGTCAGCGTTGGCTCACTTGGGGGGACGCTGGAGTGCGGGGGTTAAGTGTGGGGTGTTGGCGCAGTGCGCGCTGAGGCCTGAGGCGGTGGGCTCGCCGACTGTAGGAGTTCTGTGATAAGCCACGTCGGAAAGCCTCTTAGACGGAGGGCGAAAGGGCTTGCAGCTTGCATTGCAGCTACTCGTGCGAGTGTTTGGGGGAGGGGTTACCTTAAAGTACCTTTGCGTTGCTCTGAGTGACATCCAGTGCCTCCCCATGGCCTCGGTGGTACAGTGCATGGACCTTCGTGGAATGATAGAATGCCCCAGGTAGAAAGGGACCCACAATGATCATCGAGTCCAGCTCCTGGCTCCACACAGGACCACGCAGAAGTCGGACCCAGTGTCTGACAGTGCTGTCCAAATGCTCCCTGAACTCCAGCACTCGGGGCTGTGCCCACTGCCCTGGGCAGCTTGTTCCATGCCCACCGCCCTCTGGTGAAGAACCTCTTCCTAACCCCCGCCTGACCCTCCCCTGACACAGCTCCATACCGTTCTTCTCCTGAGCTCTGCCCCAAGTAACGTGTTTTATCACTTGACAGCCAGAGATTTGCCTGGTTTTGTTCCTGAAGGACTGCTATGAGTGGGAGGTCTCAAGTGACCATGGTGGTTTAAAGAAAGGTACGTGCTTGTTAATCTTAGGCCACAAAGTTTACCAGTAGGGTACACCCACCTGGCCAACTTCTTTGCATTTCTGACTCCTGTTAGTGACAGACCCTGCTCTGTGGGTTGCAGAGAGGACTTGTGGAAGTTGAAACTTGGATGCTTCTAGCTGCAAGTGTTCTGTTTTCTATTGTGTTTTCAGCACTGCAGTTACAGATGGAGTTGAAATTGTGTGATGTTACAACAAGAAAATAAGTGAAAACAAAATCCAAATACACTGGTCTGTCTTGGCAGAAAATGTCTTGTAATTTGTTCTGCGCTTCAATATGCTGGAGACCTGTCCTGGAGCTCATTCTGTTCAGCCTAAAAAAGGCTGAGAAGTTGAGTTTAAACATAGCTATCTCACCTGATGCCTGTAATCCTCCTGCTTGCAGCCCAGTGCTCAATACCCTGATAACTGCACAATTTTTTCTCTCTCATGTGACCCCAAAATGAACCATGATGTGACCAAATTGCAAGCATCTCCCACCCTGCACTATCACGTCCCTCACGGGAGAAGCACACATAAACAACAGGTAACAGGCTGCAAACATTTCTGAATTTGCAGGTGCATGTGCACAGGGAGCAGAGATTTTGGTTTGTGTGTGCAGGCATTTTGGTTGCTTAAAGATAGCAGTGATGTGGCTGCAGACAGATGTGGTCTGGTCACCAGTGGAAGTGGTTCCACAAAAGCAGTGCTCTTGTGCAGTGGGCTGAACATGTGGCAGTACTAAGCTGAGTGGTGTTAGTGCCAGGGATCTGTCGTAAGGAAATGATTCCTGTTGTTTTTGATTGATTTTTTTTTTTTCCCTGTAGTATGGCTGAATGACTTCTAGAGTGATTTGGAAGTGTCACCTTTCTCTAAAATGTCAGATCAGTGCTAGCAAGAGATGAAAAGCTGGGCAAGGTATTCATGGTGGTCCTGCAAACTCATCTGGGCTCTTGACTGCTGCGTCTCTCTGACATGTGTGGAATTAATCTCATGATCAGATATGAGTTGGAAAGAATTTCTTTGCTAACCTTATGGACAGAGCATTTCAGGGGAAAAAAGGAAGGGGGAGGCATTTACCCTCAGCTGCCAGACGGAATATGGTTCATTTTTCGAAATCACATTTATACACATCTATGGCATAGACTTAGGGGACAGAAAGAAATGTGAAGAGTTCATCTGATCAATCCTTTGATTTTTCTACCATGTAGTGGGACCCATTTTCCCCATCTCTTTCCTCATAAATATCCAAAGAAGATTTCCAGAAAGGAACCTCCCTGGGTATATCTCGCAAGTGTTCAACTTAGTACAGTTTTCTACTGCCTCCTTAAGTGAAGTTTAACTCCACTTTTTCTTTTTGTATCAATATATAGAGCAGGTTGTTCCTGTCATTTTACAATAGCTTTTACATATTTGGAAGAATGTCAGCGTGTGTGCCGTCAGTCCTCTTTTTTAGGCTAAACAAACTCTTAATGTGTTCAAATTTTGATCAGTATTTTTTTTTCCAGATCTTGTCACGTGACTCTGAAGTAGAGCAAGGGTTGCAGCAGACTTCAACTTTCAGTCCTACATTGCTTGTTCAAGAAAGGTCTAGAGAAGAAAGTCCTAAATAGCATGGTGAATTAAAAAAAAAAAAAAAAAAAAGATAATTGCAGGTAAGATTGCCATCTCCTAGGTAAGAGGAAGCACTCACTGGAGGGAAAGGTGGATGATGATACTTCAGTTCAAAGGGGACCATAGGGACAGTTGGCTGATAACTTGACTGAATGTGGAGCTTTATTAAAAAATACAATATATGCTTAAAGAAAGGGCATACAGAATGATAAACAATACTATGTCACTGTGTAAAGCAGACTCACTGGAAATTAATTTGTGTTACAGCACCTCAACTCTGGAGTTTCACAGGACGTATAAAAGTCGCAATTAGGGCTGAGTAATCAGGGACATGGGGAAGCTAAAGTGCACACGAATAATTGAATTTCAGATGAGGCAAATTCAGAAAACACAACTCTTGACACTGCTTCCTTCTGACTACTCTTTAGAAATCATTCCTACTCTAGACCATCAATACATGATCGTGTGTTTTTTTTTCTTTTAAGAAAACATTTTGCAGAACGGCCTATATGCAATGCTGTGTAGGATTCAGTTGAATTCAGGCTGCAAGTGGGGCCAGTTGCAGTCTTCCATCTTAAAATATCAATAGAATTGTATTTTAAGTGTTTTGATCAGGAATAGTGAAGCTTTTAAATTTTAAATGTGCTTTTCAATGTTAAACATTTTTTGTGGAAACTCCCTTTGTTACATTATTAGCAAAGTACTCTAATCATCATTGCGTATCTTACATTTCGTCTGCTGGGAAGAAATGGACAGTTCTTTTGCTGCAGATTAACCACAGTTTATTTTGTGATTCTGTGATTGTTGAAAGAGAATACATGGTTTATTACTTTTTCATCCGGTTATTCAAGGAATGGACAGAAGGGTTTAACCACAACTTCCCTTCTACTCTCAGTCCCAGCAGACATTTGAATTTACAAATTAAAAATCTGCACAAACTGAGAATGTGAAAACCAGGGAGTGAGTGGCTCAACAGTACAAAAGATTGCAGTGTTGGATCTTGTTTTCTTGGCTGAGAGTGGCTAGAATGGATTGTTTATTTTACCTTTGGCATAGCCTTGTTCCACACTTCAATGTTAATTTTTCTTAGATGGGGAAAAAGTCATCACTAGAGCTGCTGTTGGATGAATTAGTTTCAGGCACCACTGGACACTAATTGTATTAAAACAGAATTTGGCGCAAAAACCTGGTTGGTTTTAACTATTTCCTCATAGAAATGGAGTCACTAACGAGTCTTTTTATGGAGTGAAGGATGAAATCAGCTGTTAATTCATTTGGATAAGCAGGTTTTTGTTCTTGTTGAGACTCTTTAAATAGAAGGTTGTATCAGTAGCACGTTCACGGCTCTGCTGCAGACAAGTACATTTCAGTACTTCAGAAACCAGCAGGCTACACCAGCAGGCCTCCAAAAGTAACACAAAATGGTAACTGTTGTGTCTGTTTTGCTTGAAAGCTGTTCTGTCCTGTCTTTGAGACAAGTTCTGAATTCTGAGGTGGTTTTGTATTTCTAGCAATGCAATTGGCAACACTATTCCTGGAGGAATTTTATTCTCAATCTTTATGTGTGTTGGACCTGATGGCCTTTCTGGCAGTCAGTGGGAGGCTTTAATATGCCAAAAATGCAGACGTGGACTCCTCTGCCTGAAGAAATTGGCTTAGTTTAGAGAGTAGAGACAAGCATTTATAAACAAACATGCCTACAACATACAGAAGTTCTCTTAGAGTGTAAGTTAACATCTAAGTCACCTCCTTTGGTGTAGTGTCAGTAGGTCAAAGCTGTAAACAGTCATCTGCTTATTTTCACAGCCGTTATTTTGAATGCTAATACAGTTTTTCTTATCTCTGCTACGCATAAAGCCATTGTTTGTGCACAATACTTTTTGAATGCACTGTGGCTCATGTGTATATTTTGTCCACATCAGCTTCCTCTACAGTGTTGCCTGGTTAGCTCTAGCAACAAGAGTCTTTTGAAACCCTTAGAAAAGCTTCTTCCAGTTTGCCAGAGACAAACGTGTAGGAACTGGTGACCATCTGGGATTATAAAGAGGATGGTTGCAGTGGTACTCAGTAGAAGGTCCAGATCACCAGTTAGGCCACCTAGGATTGCAGGGAAGAGATAAGGATTTGAGCAAAGCAGATTCTCCATTCTGGCAGTCAAACTGTTGAAACACTTGTTTTCTTGCAGCCCCACTGTGGCTTGAAAAGCTATTCCATTTCCAAAATTTTGCTGAGAGTGATGCTGATGAAAATGACGTGCAGACACTCTTTACCGTTTATGCACCTCAGTCACAATAAGGGAGCAGAATAAAATAGACCAACCTATCTATGAAGAATGGAAGGGTTATTTTTCATCACTAAGATTTAGAGGACTTACAGAATTTTATTGATCACTTTTTCTAAAACTGTCTTGAATTGTAGCTTTCCTGTTGCAGCAAAGCTGTATGGCTCGTATTTTGCTATTTTGTTTTCTAGTAGCTTGGATCCACGTATCAAACAGTGGGAGTACCAAAGAGTGCTATAAAAATGTTTTCAAAATAGCACAAGGAGGAATTCTATGTGATTTTTCCTAGTTACAGGTTTCCTAAAGCAGTGTAAAATTTTACTTTCTTCTTTAATGGAAGATTTAGGCATTGGAACGTGTCCAGAGAAGGGCAATGAAACTGGTGAGGGGTCTGGAGCACAAAACTTATGAGGAGCAGCTGAGGGAGCTGGGATTGTTTAGTGAGGAGAAGAGAAGGCTCAGAGGAGACCTTATTGCACTCTACAACTTCCTGAAGGGAAGTTGTGATGAGGAGGGGTTTGGCCTCTTCTCCCAGGCAACAAACAGGACCCGAGGAAATGGCCACAAGTTGTACCAGAGGAGGTTTAGATTAGACATAAGGAAAAACTTTTTCTCTCGGAGAGTGGTCAGGCACTGGAATGGCTGCCCAGGGAGATGGTGGAGTCGCTGTCCCTGGCAGTGTTCAAGAGGCGTCCAGATGAGGAGCTACGAGATATGGTTTAGTGGCTTATGGTAGCAATGACAATAGGAGGATGGTTGGACTAGATGATCTTGGAGGTCCTTTCCAACTTGTGATTCTATGATTCTACATCTAAGCATATATAACAAAATCTGTTTCTTAACAATTGGCCTGTTTTGAAAAATTCTGCTTTATTTGGAACTAAGCCTATCATGTCAGTGTTATCATGTCAGTGTTATCATGTCAGTGTTATCATGTCAGTGTTATCATGTCAGTGTTGTCATTAATCTGCATAGTTTTCAAAAAAGGGTAGAGATTGTTTTTAAATTTTAAAATTTTTTAAACCTTTAACATCTTCTCTCTCCCCAAAGGCCCAAAGGACAGCCCCCTTGATAGCTAAAATATAATGTAAGTCCAGAGATGATTGTTACAGTAAATTTCAACATCTAATACAGATTCTTTCCTAAAATTTCTGCTATTAAACCTACATGCTGTAGTATGACTATATATCTGTTATTACTAGAGTATAATCTTTGTTGGGTTTAAGCACCACATTCCAACCAAGAAAGCAAACTCACATAAGCCACTCATCACCTCTCTATCCTATGAGCATATCAGCCATATCATAGAATGGCTTGGGATCTTAAAACCCATCCAGTTCCAATCCCCTGCTGTTGGCAATTTGGCACCCACTGCCCAGAGCCCTATCCAACCTAGCCTTGAAATGCATCCAGGGATGGGGCATCTACAGTTTCTCTGGGCAACCTGTTCCAGTGCCTCACCTGAAAAATTTCCACCTAATATCTAATCCAAATCTCCCCTCTTATAGTTTAAAACCATTCCTGTTTATATGCAGATACTTCCCTTATTTGTGACACTGTTCTAATCCTACATGGAATGGCTCTATGGAGACAGATGCATTTTTAGCATACACGGAGATTAACGAGTTCAAAACAGAGCTTTTCCCAGTCAAGAATGTAAGCCAGCAGAGACGGTTATTGCCCAGCTCTTGCATGATGGTCAGCCAGTATAGCACTTGCCACCAAAATGAAACTTGCAGAGCTCTCAGACATTTATAATTTACTGGATGAGAGATATCATTCAATGGCATGAGTGGAATCATGGCATAGCTTTTTCCATGGTCTTCAGAGCTGATGTTTACCCTCTGCCATGCTTGCAGGGGAATGTTTTTATTTCTACAAGTGCTTAAAATGCTAAATTCTGCTATTTTCTATGTAATTCCTGTTTTGGGGTAAAGTATAATTTTGACACAAGAACCACAGTTGTGTTTGACTCCTGAGTAGACAGGAAGAGGAAAATCTCTTTTCTTCTACATCCTTAGATTCTCTTTAACTTCTGTGATAAAAATGTACATCTTTGCTCTGGTATACGTGTTCTACCACATCTTCTTTTGCATCTTTTGAATAATTTTTCTGCCACTAGTTGTAAGTCACTTGGTGCTTTTCGATTTATTTACTTCAGCATGCAGAGGAAGTGCATATCAAATTTATGGGCTGAAGTGGAATTGTCAGCTATTCATGAAGCAGCACCTGCAAGAAAGATTGCTCATGGCTTCCTGTCCTGAGCAATACAGAACTTGAAGCAGCTACTGGGTTAACTTGTCCTTACACAGAGCAAAAACCCTTGGGGGGAATCCAGCACTACTTCTTTGTTTAAGATATGTGCTGGATTGTCTGTGCATTTGAGTGATGTCTTGATTTGTTTCTGTTTTTCCAAGGAGATCATAACTCATTTGCATAAACCTAGTCCATAATGAATACACATAACAGTATTTATGATAGATAAGTTAAAGGAGATTTTATGAGACAGCAAAGCATGCAGTAGTAGAAGGGAGAAGTACCCTTTTCCTGCTGTCTGGCAAGAATGATGACTTAGAGCAGAAAATAACCTTAATATCTTAACTTATCAAAGTGCCCACATCAAAAAAAGGAAAACAGAGAAAACAGGTATTTATGGGCATGTTTTTGTTACAAATATTATGGTACTCTGCTTTAATACACTGCATTCAATATCTGATAGGTAACACATATTAAAGACTATGCTAGTTAAGACTGCAGGAGTCCTACTTAGTCATCTGCATGGATCTTGGATGACTTCTTCCAACTTAACAAGAAGGACTCTTAAGCAAGAACTGTCTGGTGACAGGGCAGCTGCTGCTCAAAAAGGGAATGAAACTCAGTCTGGCATCTTCAGAAAAAAGAAGAGCCAAGAAAAAGCCATAGTCTGCTGCAGAGATCTAAGGGCACATATTACTCTTTAAACTAAATTACCAGTAAATCAGCTATGGTAAAACGTTGGACAGGTTGTAGATGTGGGTGGAATATGGACAGTAAGACAAGCTGGTTGGGTATGCAGAGAAGTGTGTTGCTAGAAAATCTTGTGAAGAACTTCAAACTAGCTGAAGTATTGTATATAAACTTGTGTTACATGCTGTTGATTAGGCAAAATTCAAATGTTGAAGACAGAGCAGTGGTGGAGTCTCTGCCTTTGTGTGATTGCTGAACAGCCCAGTGTGGAACACTTAATCTCCTGTTAACTTTTACTTTCTGTTTGTTATGACAACTTAGAGCTGTTCCATGGCAATTTTGAGGTTATTTGAAGTACTCTGGGGAAGGGGTTCTTAATGGCATAGAAGATTGGAGTGGACACTGCAATAACTGGAAGACAGAAGAGGATTCTTAAGGAGAAGGGCAGAAGGATACGGAGAGAGGCAGAAATTAATAAGCATGCAGAGATGGAACAGGGATGTACCATTATGGCATAGTGTGAGAAACTGAGGAGTGTATCAGTGCTGTTTGCTTAGCATGGCAGATCTGCTTATCTAATTATTTTATCTGTAGTATTTCTAAAATACAAGTAATGTGTGAGCTGTACTGTAACACAGAGACAAGCACTAAAAGCAGCTCAGCTGCTGTGGTCTGCAGATGCTGATGTCTGTAGTCCCTTATAATCTTGTAGGTAGCTAGCAGGAGAGAATGAAGTTTACTAAAGATGATGAGAGTTTCAATATACTTGGTTCTGCAGTTCGAACAGATACAGCTGTCAGACAATGATGTTTCTGGTTTCAGAGTTATCTTTGGTTCAGGTTCTTGAGACCTACGGCCTAGGGCAAGCATCCAGGTGAGAATGCTGATAGGAATTTGCAAATTATAGCTCCTTGGCAGCAGATGCCTTTTTTTTAATTTTTGTGGCAGTGGAGCAGGTTCCAGAGAATGGGAGGGGAAATCTCAGAGGGTGTTGGTGATGTGCCTGAGAGACGCGTTTAAGGATGGGAAAGGAGACTGGGAAAAGCCAAAGAGGTGTCATGGGTCTGAACTCAGCGTCCTTCTCTTCTCTCAGTCTGCCCCCTCTTTTCCTCCCCAGGGGTGGCTCCTCAAGTTCTTGGAGTTTGTAGTTTGTTTCCAAAGCCCACAGCCATCTCCTCCCCCCCCGCCTTATATCTGTCTTCCACTATCAACTCAACTCTGCCTGGAAAAAAAGTCTCCTCATGGCTTTGCTGTAGCTTC